>NC_050459.1:38470516-39070516 GCF_903995425.1 Onychomys torridus | reverse complement strand
CCTTATTTGATTGTCCTTTATTTACAACATATTTGTAAAAACAACTTAAGAAATATTTAAGGTATTTTTGAAGGGAATGGGCATGTTCCCTTTGAGGTGGCTCTTGGTTACGTTGAGGAAGAACGACAGCTTTGTGACTTCTGCTTAAATAAAACCTTTTAGCAAGAAGCAAAAACAATGCTAGACCTACATACACCCGACTCATATAGGGACAAGAACTTCATGCCTTTTGGCCAAATTTCCTATTTAATGAACTAGTACATTTCTGCTTTGAAGATTGGAGAGTGTGACATTATTCTATGTAAGTATGTCACAATGTATGCTCTCCCCAGCAAGTAATCCATCCTCCATCCAACTAACATCACCTCGATTGACCTTAAGATGAATCAGAGGTCTGGAGCCATTTTTACAGACCAATAGTTACAGAACTGCACTCCTATAGCTTAATACACATGGCTTAGTGTTTTCAGAAATGATTTATAGATATTTTGAAACACTCAATATAATTCTCGACAGGGATAGTTTATCAAGTGCAGTCATCTATTATAATTCTTCATTGCAAAAGGCAAGGGCAAATCGTAATACTACGAAATATTTTTATGTATAATGTAAGCCTTCAAATGTTACTTAAATAAGAAATATAGAGAATGATGTGATGATATTGTGTTTCCTAAAATCTAATCACTATATGTGACTTGAGATAATTAACTAGTTTTTAAGATGAGTATCAAGCTTTGTCTATTATTTAATTATAGGATGCTATACATTAATATCAGCTGGAAGATAGCTAACACAAGCCATTAGAACCCAGTACAAAAATGAGGAACCTCTACTTAACACATTTCCATTACAAAACTGAAATATGGAGTAGATGTTAGAATGTGAAGAAATATGAATTTAAGTATTTCTTAACATTTTCCTTTCTCACTTGAAACATCTGGCTATTTTGAACTTTCTAATCTGAGCTACTTTGTGTACAAAACATTTCTACCAAACTAATGACTACTTTGGCCTTGAACATGGGTACCTTAAGAGACAGGCAATTGTACAGGGAGTTTCTGATGCATCACTCCCATGGATGACAGCATTCTAGCAATTTCTCCACCCTCAAAAATGGTAATTAGAATATTTAAAAAATAATAATTATGGCATTATCTGGGGAAAAGGCAAGCCTCTGTTAAAATCAGGTCTAAAGCTAGAGTGATGCCCCTCTCTTAGCTAGGAGCTCATTTCAGAGGGAAGGAGGCAGGATATCAATGACTGGCTGATGAGGGAGCCTGTAACCTTCAAGGTTTATTTACGAAAATGGAAAGAAACTTGGCTACTAGATGCTGCATTCCAATTCCTTAGTCCCCCCTCAGCTCAAAACTCCTCTTTCTCAGCGTCAATATGAAAAGCTGCTTCCTAAGGGTCTTACATTATACTCAGCTTTTAGTCAAAAGTTGACTTAGAGCAAATCCCAAACAGCAAAGTTCACTTTTTTTTCTTTTCACCTGAAATTTTTGTTGGTTTGTTTAAAAGTTACATTTAAAGACTTCCTTTCAGGAAATGACTATTTAATCCACGATATCCTTTGCTTTTATGAAACTGTGACATGTTCATAGCTGAGAGGTGGATGCCTCTTTTTATTTTATTTTATGGTCTGAGTTTCTCTGATGAAAGGCAGTCCTGAGTTAAGTCTGTATTTACAGTAGCTAATAGTGAAGCCTGAGCTTATCACTGTAATGTCTGAATGCTAGCTTCTAAATACTGGACAGTCACCCATCTAAATGCTGTAGAATCAGAGAGTAGTAAGACTGTGAAAACCCATGAGCAGAGGCAAATAACAAGATGATGCTGTGGACAGAAAGAGCGACATGGGTTGCCAGATGTGGGAAGGAACTGTCTGGGGAGGCCTTCTCGCTGGGTCCATGAAAATGACTGGTGCTGCTGGGAAAGCTACAAAGGAGGATGGCAACATCTGTCACAGTTTGATAGTGTGTTTTGGAAATGATAAAAGATTTGACTTTGCCAATAGGAGAGTTGGGAATGGCAGAAATCAAGTCTAAAACCAGACCAAAAAAAATGAGCAAAGTGATGACCGATGGGGCCTCTCTGATCTCCATTCTTAAAAATGGTGAATTAACAGCTCTTGGTGTGCTGCACAGAACTGGTTTTGAGCTGTCTGTCATCCACAGCTGCCCCCTTAAATGGTCAGCAATGTGGGAATACAGGCTAAGGAGTGGGCATGTCTATTTTCCTCACACGCTCCTGTCCCACATAAAGACACCACAAGTGCAACAGGGCACAGCAGTCAGGTGTGCTGTAGGTATTTCTACAACCTGTTCTAAAAGTCACCCCAAAAGAAACTAACAGAGAATTATTTTCTTGCCTCAGGTGTGTTCACGGTGTTAATCTAAGAATTCCTTTGGCGGTATCATAAAAAGGAAATGAAATTGAGAGGGGCTTTTTTTTTTTTTTAATCATTCATTTTGTTTTCACTGACTCATTTACGTGACTGAGATTTTTATTCATAGGACTTGACTCAATGTTAAGTCTGTTCATTGACTTCTCCTTGAAAACTAAACCAAGTGAAGTACAATTCCATCATTTCAGCATTTTATCCCATAGAAAACTTCCCACTCAGTCATGTTCACACGTATCCATATCCAACATGTGTTCACATTTCTCTACACTGATGATTCTGAGTCTAAATCTTTATATACTGAACAGACAGAAAAAAGTTATAAAATACTTCCCTTATCATGCTTTATGGTTTGCTCGGAGGATATGCTGACATATGAAACAGGTGATACGTGTTCACAGATATCAGTGAAAATATCCCAAGTAACGTTATCAGGAGACTCCTTATGTGATCTATATATTTCAAGTAAAAGACAGTAAATAATAAAATTATTCCTTGGGAAAAGATCTCAGTTACCATTTATTTGAAATGTCACAATAAGCTCCATCTTTAGCTGGCAGAGATGTTTTATCAGAAGTTTTCAGCCAAACAATTTTTGGTCAGTATTTTCAACAGCCTTATGCCTAAGCCAACATTCCTGGTACACCAGCAGTAGAACTGACATAGGAAAGGCTGAACCGGTGCTGAAGCGGAATTTAATCATTTCTTGGCCCTCCCCTTGCCAGGGAGTTTGATTTGGCTTACCAATTTCAGCTCTCAGTACCAGCTTGTTCCTAAGAGACTCTACACCAAAGAAATGCTCAGGAAGGGGCAATCCCCTTCCAGTTCCAAGTCTGTACCACTTTCAGGCAGTGACCAGCAGCAGACACCACTCCCATTATTGGTGTAGGAAGAACGTGGTGGTTTTTTTTTTTTTTTCCTGTTTCACTCTCCTGTGAAATCTGTCTACTTGTGAGAAAAATTATGCAAGAAAAGTTTTCCTATAGCTATGCTTGAGTTCAGTGCAGATAATTCACCTCTTTTCTTTCCCTGGATTCTGAGCCTGGGGAGTACAATGGGGGTGTTGTGCTCCGGGGTAGCCTGGCATGCAGGATATTGCGAGAGGAGGTGTAAGCAACTTCCAATACCTACAGTGTTTGCTCTCTAACTGCCGAGGACTAAACCAAACAGCACGCCGGGCCATTTGGTCTAGAATAAGCAAGTATAAAATCCACTAGCCACTACGATCCACACAGGAAACAGAACCCCTTGCTTTAAAGGTGTGCATAGGTGTTAAGAATTAAAACATTTATGAGGCTTCAAAGCCAAACGCTTCACAGCTTGCATGCACCCGGTTTACTGTGTAGTTCTTTTAACGTGTCAAAGGGCAAGTCACAAAAGAATCCATTGTTCTGTCGGAGAGAAAGGTTATTGGCTATCAGGTCTATCCAGAAAGACAAGCCATCATAGTTTGTTAAAACAGTAAATAATTATTTTAAACCCTAACACAAAACAGCAGCGCCTTTTTCTTTAATCATACAATTTCTGGAACCTTAACTCACAGTCAACTCTGTATCTTAGACACTATTTTTGTGGAAGTAATGTGTGTGTGTTTCGTCCTTAATTTCAGATCAATGTAAAAATTTCAGGTTAAGTTTTTGCTTCAAATTTCTTTTTATGCTGAGCTTTCGAAAGAGGGGGTAAAGCTTACCTCCGTCAGTCAAGTGGGATGCCCGGAGCCCCTTTCTCAGCGTCAGCGTGCTGGAGCAGATGCTCTGAGCTAACAGTCTGTTCACAGGAAGCAGGTGAACCCGAGAGCGTCCGCCTGCGTTCCAGCCCAGTGCCCATCCGAGCACACACCTGCTTTCCCAGACCCGCGGCTCCTAAGCAGCAGCAGCAGCAGCCTCGCTCAGGATTCGTGCTAGCAGAGGGCGACACCCTCTTTTCAGAGCCTCAGTTCTCTCAGCTGGGGAGCTGCTGAGATAACTGTGCGGGGAAGGCTCGCCTTCCCGAGACAAAACCCTTTCCTGCTGCCCGCGAGCGGATACGCAGCATTATCACCCTGCATTCCCCGCGCTCCAATCAGCTAATTGCAACAGCAAGTCAACAGCTTGTCGCAGGGGCAGCTTGCAGGCACACGTGGCTGCAATGATTGAGCACTAGCATGCCCATTGCGGCTCTCTTCTCTCAAAAGTCTTAAAAAAATAATAATAAATGCTTCTTCCACCCCGAAGCTCGATGCCACACAGGGCTTTCCATAAGTAAAATGGCTGGTCCTCTCAGCGCTGCGGCGGCGGCGACAGCTCATTGGGTTCCATTGGCTTTCCGTAGCCATAGCAACAGCCAACAGACAGACTTAGCAAGCATGGCTGATCATGTGCAGCGCACGACACAGCTTGTTAATTTTTTTTTAAAATCAAACTCATCATTTTTCTAAAGGGGGGGGGGGCATCTTCTGTTACCTTTCTGAATATTTCACCAAGAGCGCAAGCGCCCTGGCCTCCCCTCCCTCCCCCACACGCACAGCTTTTCTGGGGAACTTTTGTTGTACATATCAGGGTTCCACTGTGAGATCGAGGAAGCGAAGCTGTGTTCCGGTCTATCCAGGTTAATAATATGCATATCGCCGGAGAGGCGCTAATGGGAACCATGGGTATAAACAGGTTCCACCTCGGAGTCACAGAAGGGGCTGGAAGGAGACCTGGTTAATGGGGGCAGCTGTGGATTTTGTTTTCCAATGACAACCTCGTAGCCAACTTAATTCAAACAAAGCCCCATGAATTGTATGTTATATCTAGTCCAAATAATAGTCTATAGACTGCGTTTAATATCTTAGTACATTACACAGTTTAAAGTAGAACTTTTTTTTAAAAGTTCTTCTGCTGTTCCTGTGGAACACTCTCTTTAAGTCAATTATACTTTATTTTAAAATTTAAAATACTTAAAAAAATCCAAACCAAATGAAAAACTCTTCGGGAATTTAAGTATTACCTTCAAAGCAGGAGTTTGGATTACATTCCATACTTTTTTTTTTTTTTTAAAGCCCATCTCCTCAGGGTATCTCCCATGGTTAATGCCATTAACAATTTAAATCTTCTAAAAGCCCCCCGCCCCCAGTCTTCTCTACTTTTTAATATTGTCATCAGGTATATTCTATCTGATAGACTATCTGATAGTGTCCTACTTACTTTTGCCTCTAGCAAACTGTTTGAAACAGTGTGTTAACACTTTGGACTGGTAAACAGACTGGTTTCATTTGCTAGGAGACATTGATTTATGTGTTGTAAGGATTGCATTTTCCTGCCCAAGTCCACATTCCTAACTTCTGTAGTTACTCCCAGGATCAGTATGACTGGAATCCTGTGGATGTAGATTTAGGGACTCCATTTCCTGTTCCAAGCAGGTCATATTTGACTTGCAAAGGATCAGTATGTCCAGTAAGAACGACTGAGTAGCCTTTTCTGCTCAGATAGAGTCCCACACTGTATTTTGTCACTGAAGTCATCCTCTGGTTATGTTACTGAGCTTGCTAGTCCTGAACAGGCTACTATGATTCCTTGAGTGTGTCTGCTCTTCCATCTCAAATGTCACCATCTCGAGTGGCATAAAGGTCCATGCTTCCTGGACCCCTGGATGTTTCTGTTTCCTGACAGTTCTTTACTGAACCCCCCACCCAGCACCTTTAACCTCAGTTCCAAACTGCCTCTTTATCCTTCAACATCTTGTCTAAATGGATACCTCAGGAGTAACACTCTCAGAGTACACCTCAGTGCTCCTGCTGTGCCTGGGATCTGTCTCTATTGTCTGGGGATTTGTCATACATTTTTACTTATTAACAGTTTTCCCCTGTCACTGCTTGAAAGCCAATCTGGCCCGTACATTATTGCCTTCTGTACTTGAATACCATAACTTCTTAATTCATATATATTTTTTTAATGTAAGATGGAATCTGTGTGTTGCCTCAACTGTCTCCAGCTTCAGAACTCAAGGAATCCTGCTCAGCTTGCTGAGTAGCTGTAACTCCAGGTGCATGTTATTATGTGTGGCTTCCTTAACATTGAATGATGGCCTACAACACTCTCAGACTTCATAGGTATTCTGCATTTTAACTCATTTTCAAACATCATACATTTATGGATGCTATCATTTCAGAAAAACTGAAGTGATTCTGATTAAATGTTGGCACTTTATAAAAAGATACCAACAAATATTCTAAACTTATTTTGGATTTTTGTGTGATTTTTTCATAGTGTGTCTGAAAATGTCTTTATTCTGCCTACATGACTGTTTAGTTGGGTATAGGAATCATCAATGCTGTGGAAAAATCCTTTTATACACACTGTGGAGATGTATTGCTCTCAATTGTTAATAAAAAGCTGATTGGCTGATGGCTAGGCAGGATTTTTGAGGCAGAGAGAATGCTGGGGAGAAGAAGAGCAGAGTTGGAGGACACAGAATGAGCAGGTTGGGAAGTACACATATCATCAGGTAAATGAGTCTTAGGATGGCACATAGATGAATAGAAATGGGTTAAGTTATAAGAGCTAACTAAAAACAAACCTAAGCTATCAGCCAAACATTTGTAACTATTAGTAAGTCTCTGTGTGGTTATTTGAAGAGCAGCTGGAGGGACAGAGCTAACTGGAGGTCTAGACAGAAAAACCCACCTACACATCCAAGTCATTTTCTTTTGGGATTCAAGGGGTCTTCCTTTATGGTGTATCTCCTTCATCCATTACACCACAAACAGTTCCTGCTCTAAAGAAGAGAACTTGAAACCTCCACATTGCATGGGGCTAGAAGCTGGTGGGAAGTGAAACCAATCCTTCACTTTTTTGTGGGCCCCATGGTGTCCTTTAAGCATTTCCATTGATTATTAAAGAGTTGTCCCTTGTCAACCACTAGAGATTGGTTCCAGGACAACCGTCTCACCAAGGATAATATAATCATCAGATATTCCAGTCCTTTACAGAAAATGTGGTGTTCATGTGGTATACAATTTGTATCTAATTCAATGTAAAAATGCTATGTATGCTGTGTCATAGCACTTAGAAAATAGTGTTAAGAAGCCTGGATACATATATATATGTATATATATATATTTAATGAGACAGGATCTCATTAGCCCAGGATGACCTTGAATTTGCTATGTTGTTGAGGCTGAATTCAAACTCCAGATCCTTCTGCCTCTGCTTCCTAAGTACTGGAACTATAGGTGTGTGCTACTATGTATCACATCCCACAGAAACAATTGGTGACTACCTTTTATTTGTGATGGGCCAATGTTGAACCCAAGGTGGTAGAGGGCTTGCTAAGTACAGCTCTGTATAAGGACTTGGGGCCCCATTGGCTTTTGCTTTATATCAAAACCTCTGGCATGGCTTATCAATATCTCTCTTGTCCTATGGGCCCATTCTAATTCACATCTTTAACTTTTATTCTTCTGGTGAAAGTGTTCATTTTTAAAACTTGCTATGTACAGGCTTCTAAGGAGGCTAATCTGGCCTTTCTAGCTCATCTTAAATTGTAAGAAGATGAGATGTCTTCTAAGTCGCTAATGTCTTGCATCTGGCAGCCCTCTGCATTGGTCTTGTTAGTGAGGATGTGTGGTATTATCTAGCTTTTACATTTTTGTCAGTGTGGTAGCTGCAAAGTCATCATTTATTATGGTTTTACTTTGCATCTCTCTAGCCACTAACAAAACTGAACATCTCTTCATGTGGAGATCTTGTAGGTCACCTCCTCTGTCAACTTCCTATTGACAGTTTTGCCCATTTCCTCTGTTGAGGTATTACTGTCTTACAGTGAAATTTTGAGCAGAATGGCCATAAAATATTTTCCAATTTCTATATATCTAAACATCATAATTATATTTGTTATGTCATTAAAAGTTGATAAGATGTCCACTGACACATAAAGATAATACACACACTAACTTTTGGGTTTTATTATGAAATGAAATGAAGAATGGGGGTGGAAATTTCCACTTCAACATTATGTTCTATATGAAAACATGTACTACCACACTAGAATATGATTTTCTAAAACACAGTATATGTTTAGAAATAATACTAGATAATATCATTCTCTGCCATCTATTTTTAAGAGCTCAGTTATACCACATACAAATTTTTACAACTTCTACTATCACCTACCTATCTATCACCTAAGAGCTAAGTTATACCATAAGTACAAATCTATCCGTATCTATCATCTATCTTTTGTCTGTCTATTATCTACTTATCTATTAATAACCTATCATTTAACTGTCTATCTGTAGTTATCTATTAGCTATTATCTCTTTCTAAATGAGGACAGTACAAATATGCAACATAGTAACACCTGGTGAATCTTAGGTGAAGTTGTTTTTGTTATTTTTATTTTGCAATTCTTTTCCCTTTTCACTAGGTTTGAAACTTCTCTTTTCAGGTTACAGAGCTTTTAAAAACGGAATGAAATGTGGTATTTGGAATAGATATTGTTTTAAGGTTAAGGATAATCGATGGGACATAACTTACTAGTAGAGTTAAAAATGAAGATTGATTAAATTATGGAATAACAAAAATAATGGTATTGTTCTTATTAAAAGGCTGTTTTTGTAAAAACTACTGAGAATATTTTGTACGTTCTTGGAAAGAATTCCTGTTTCTCTGCATTTACTGGTTCCCAAGTTAAAATCCTTCTTAATCTGGTTCCTTCTTTGCTGTCAAACTCACTGAGAACGTTGTTGTTTAGATCAACGTGCTCCTCAGTCACACCTATTCTAGAGTCTCCATCACGGGGTTCTACTAAAAGATCCCTGTCTCTAATGTGACAAAGAACTCTTTGTAAGGATCGCTGTGGGGAGTGAACCTGGAGTGTGTTTTCTTTAATGGAATAACATAGTTTTATAAAGCTTTTGTAAAAGTTCTAATAACAAATAACCATTACTAACAAACTGATTAACTAGTAACAAATGGAATAGGCCAAAGGTTGTTCCACAATCTTACATGTTCAGCCATTTTCACAATGACAGGAACAATGCATATCCTAAGTGGGATCAGGATGGGAAATGTGGCAAGTGTCGCCTTGGACAGGATAGGAAGTAGGTTGGGGGTTGGAAGTTAAAGCAGATTGGGTTTGGTTTGAAGATTCTGTTCTCCAAGATGCTCTGCCAGAAAGCAGAGACCTCCTCGGTCTGTTCAGCACATGCCTTCATATCCAGCAAAGGATCCTAATTCCCATTAACATCCAGAGTGACATTCAGATGTCCAGCCTCCAAGACCAAAACCAGGCAGCCTAGTGAAGGCTTCTCAGAAATCTACATACCAGAGAAGTCAAAATTAAGAAAATGATCACGGAAGAACAAATATCTTATCACAGGAGATATGGTGAGAATTCAGTGTTAGCAAGATAAAACTTTTACAAAACTTGACATAAAATAATCTATGCACAGAGCACTACTGTATATGTATGTAGAAGACTACCCCACCAGGAGTAACCAGGACCCTGTCATTGCTCTGCATCCCTTCTGGAATCAGAAGCTGTGGGGAAAGGCAGCAAGGGGTACAGGAAGTAGAGTTAGCAAGGCCTACATTGCTCTTGGCTGCCCGGTAATAACAACGTTCCTTTAGACATCCAGCCTTCCCAAGCTCTGGCCTTGCAAATAACTATGATTGCAGAAGCTGAAAGGGGCAGTCTGCATTTATATGTGTCAGTAGGAGCTGGGGGGGCGGGGGCGGTGTCATTATTCAATAACAACAAAACTAACCCACACTTATACTACCCACCTACCCCCGCCCTTTCAGTTCTGAGAATGAACTCCTTGAGCACAAACACATTTTCCTAGGCCCAGCATAAGATCAGAGATCTGTCTGTGTTAAGCCCACTGTGTGAGTTTGCAAGCAGCCCAGGAAAAGCTGTACCTGGGCTCACTGAAGAGTGACCATTGGTGCTTTCTTGTAATAAGCTTGAAAAGTGTCCAGGGAAGAGGAGAGTAGGAGCTGTCCCTTTTCCTGTGAGGGAGTCACTCTTCTTTTTAGCAAGGCACTCAGACCACATCTGGAGAGTTTCTGGAGTGGCCTTTCCCACTTACTGTGGTCTCCGGTGGAAACAATGCCTCCCAGGTAGCTGCAGGCCCACGTGCCACATTTCTAGCTCAGAAGCAGCCCCAGGCTGGGTTCTCCCAGCAGTGTGGAATCAGTAAGGAACCCGTCAGCTTCAGCAAACAAAGTCTGGCAAGAAGCGCTTTAAAACAAATGCTGTTGGTTTCATCAGAGCTCTTGAAACAAAACTATGAGGGACAGGGTGAAACTTGGCAGGGTTTGTCTATGCTGAGGAGGCAAAGGCCAAGTCCTGCAGCAGCCAAATGCGCAAATGCCCAGAAAAAATGAAAATAGGAAGCGTCACCTTTTGTCCTTCGGATATAAATGCTTCTGATACAATACTTCTGATACAAATGCTGAGATTCAATCATCAAAGTAAGATGGAGCCAAAGTATTATGTACTATCATGGGTGCTACAGGACCCAGTAGCCCAATACCAAATCAGAAAAATAACTGAAAACCACACTGGATGCAGTAGGTATTCAGGAAAAGGCTTGCCAATGGCAGTGTATATACTGCCAGGAAAAATAAACTATATGACCTGCTAATGGCAGGCAAGTACTCTACCACTGAGCTATATCTCCAACTTGGCCTGTTTGGAGGACCTTCCCACACCCTCCACCCAGCACCTCCAATGGATGTCTCCCTGTCAAGTCCTAATCACAAGTGAAGCTTGCAGATGCTGTCTTTTTTTAGCCAGGCTCATTATAGCCCCAGACAATAATAATAGATAGTGATCTGCTGTTGATGAAGAAAAAGAGAACGGATTTAGGTAGGCATCCATCACCAAGATGATATTGGCCATGGTTCCCAAAGATGGCATCTCTCATTGTCATGGACACCTTCATCTAGTGAACTTCCGGTATGTGGGGGGTGGGGAGGTGTTGGTCACATATTGATAACCTTGCTGTCTCGGAGTAAATCTCTGTGAAGCTTCATTTTTAGTTCATTCTTAGTTTTTCCTTCTATGTGGCTGACCTGGCTGGGCATCATCAGAGAATCCAACCACAGGACCGATTTGACGGGGTGAAGAAGTATCTCTTCTAGTGTGGTGGAACACTGATCCATCAGGGTGTCCTGTGGGTGTCCCAGCAGGGACTCAAGCAGCTTAGCCTGGGTCACTCTTCATCTCAGTTTCCTACCTGTATCCCAGTTTAATTCATTCTTCCACCAGTCACTGGACAAATAGATACATTTCACAGATCCAGCCTCTATGTCAACATCAGCCGTATCATCGTGTGGGAATGACTTAACTCTTATTGCCTTAGGGGATATTGTCTGACTCAGATGATAGTTGTTATGGTGACTAACTGGATTAAAGGGTCATTATGTGTTCTTTGGTACTTCATTTCTCATTTTTATTACATTGCTATAATATGAGCAGAATTGTGATGGGTACAGATGTCTGGAATCTTCCTGGATATAATTGTAAAAATTAGATGAATATAGGAGCTTTAAAAGATGACAACATTGTTAATGTGTCTCCTGTTGAAAGAAATGGTCAGATCATTGCTTTTCCCATTACTGTGACGAGGTACCTGACAAGAAGCAACTTCAAGGAGGAAGGCTTGTTTGGACTCTCAGTTGGAGGGCACAGAACATCCTGGTGGGGTGGCACAGTGGCAGGATCCTGGGCCAGCTGGTCTCGTCGATCCAAAGTTGAAAAACAGAGAGAAATGAATGCTGATGCCCAGTGGGCTTCCTCCTCCTTATTCAGTCCAGGATGCCAACTCCTGGACAGGTGTTCACCATCTTCAAACTGGGTCTGCTCTTTGCGGTTAAACCTTTCTGGAAACACCTTCAGACACATCCAGAAGTGTGCCTCTCCCCTGTGACCTTGTAGCTCATCATATTGATAGTGAGCTTTGTTATTGGCCATCCTAGGGCCTAAGGGCCAATGGTGGCCAGGGATGAAAAAATAGGCACTGGTTATTAATGGTCATTGAAGGGCATGTGGGATTTAATCTGGATCCTGCTAAACCATGTGATGCTGTTGGAGGCCTGTTCAGCTCCACCCTCTGCCCTCCCTGTCATGAATGCTGTCCCTGCCCTCTGATTTAAATTAGTGAATATCTTATCCTCCCTCATAGCCCTAGTTTCTTCATCCCACAACCCTTTCTTTATGTTTGGTGAATAACTTTACTGACAGAATGCCCAGGGGGCTGCTGGGGCAAAGCTACTTATGAGGAGAGCTCACTTCTGAAGCTGGTTGTCCTTAGCACCACAGCTGGGGAAGAAAGGGGGCAGAGAAGTAGATTGGTGGAGACAGAGCCACACAGGGAAGACACATCCATCTTGGGGGAGAGACGTTCATTAAGAGGATTCCAAACATGCTTTTGAGGTCACAGAGTGGGTCTTTACAGAAAGAGCCACCTTTTCCTTTAAGACTTTTTAAGTTGCACTTGGACACAGGGTCTTAGCCTACCATTGCCCACATTCCCATTGTGTCCATGTATACATATATATCACCACTGTTTGCTGGATTATAGAGTTAGCCATGGCAGGAATCATTTTGTCTTTGACTTCATCCTATTTCCAGTGCAAAGTTTCAGAAACAGAATCAGTGAATGAACAGAAAATTGAGTGAGGCTAGATGAGTCACTGTTGAGTTATATCTTCCCTGAATAGCATTCCTTCATCCAATCAAAAGTTTTCTTTTCTCATTCCACATCCTAAGAATAGCATCAACTGTCAGATTATTGAATCAAGGGTCACATTCTCTCTCTCTCTCTCTCTCTCTCTCTCTCTCTCTCTCTCTCTCTCTCTCTGTGTGTGTGTGTGTATGTGTGTGTGTGTAAACAGAAGCCAATCTCTAGCAGCACCACAATGGGATTTCTCCGAGTGATTGCATCTTGGGAGCAAAGAGAAATATGATTAGTCTGTGAGTTTCATGAAGGTCTGTGCTTGAACTGGTCCAGTAGATGAAGAGGGCTTGGCCACTCTGATAGGCAGAAACAAGATTGCTCTGTTGAGGGCAGCAGCAGGTGTGACAGACAGTCCAGAGACAAGAAGTCCCCAGGAGGTGAATATAGTTGTAGCTTTGGACTGGGCAGAATAGGTGATGAAGTATGTATGGTTCCCAGGAATGGGAAGCCACCATGCACCACGTCTTAATTTTAACCTTTGTAAGGATTTATTTTTAATTATGTATATGTATACGTGTTGTGGGGTAGTATGTGCACAGAGTGTATGGGTATGCACAGAGGCCAGAGTGTGAGGATCTGGATCTGGAGTTTCTGGCAGTTGTGAGTTGCTAAATATGGGTGCTTGGAACCAAAACTTGGGGTCCTCTGCAAGAGCAATACCCACTCTTAACTGCCAGATCATCTCTTAATCATGAGATTAAACACACACACACACACACACACACACACACACACACACACATCACCACCACCACTACCACCACCACCACAGCAACAACAACAATAACAACAGAGCCACCACTCTTTTCGAGACAAGGTCTCACAGAGATAAGGCTAGCCAGCACCCCGATGCATAGGTGAGGATAACCTTGAACTTCTGACCCTCTTAGCTCTACCTCCCAAGCATTAAGAATTGAGATGTATGTCACTATGCCTTGCCTGTATTTGTATTTTAGAAAGAAGGCCTTGGGGAACATTTACTTAGGTGATACATTTTAATAGAGCAACACACAGGGCTTTATATTTTACCTGCTTTTATTCCCCATCATTGTTATCAGATATCTGTTGGATGCCTTCTCTATGTAAGGTATTTATTTTAGGTGCCAAAAATTCCAACAAAATGAAAAACTCAGATTATAAGACATACTGATATTTTATGTTCCACTAAAATGAAAAAGAAAAAAAATATGTGCTGCCAATGAAAGCATAACACAATGTTCTTTTTGTACATTGGAATTTTTATTACTGTTTGTTGCAAGAGCTTTCTCAAATACATTAGGATTACATTTTCCCATCTGTCACTCTGTATACAAGAAAGACTCAGAATTATTAAGTGAAGATATTCCTAAAATTCTTTACATACAGACTTGGACTGTTCTGAATAGCAGTATTCTCTATCTAGTGCTTTTCAAAGTTTGACATTTTAGAATCAATAGAAGTAAAATACTGGGGGTGATGGGAAAGAGATGGCTTACTAGTTTAGAATGTAGACCCCTCCAGAGGACAGGGGTTCACTTTCCAGAATAGAAGAAGAAAAAGCAGAAGAGGCGGAGGAAGAAGAAGAAGAAGAAGAAGAAGAAGAAGAAGAAGAAGAAGAAGAAGAAGAGAAAGAAGAAGAAGAAGAAGAAGAGAAAGAAGAAGAAGAAGAAGAAGAAGGAGAAGAAGAAGAAGAAGAAGAAGAAGAAGAAGAAGAAGAAGAAGAAGAAGAAGAAGAAGAAGAAGAAGAAGAAATAACAGAGGTCTGTAGCTGGAGAGTTTCTCTCCAGCTCCTGCCAAGCCCTTGCAGTCCTGCAGCCCACTTATAAAATAAACACATAGATGCTTATAATATTTAAACTCTTTGGCCTAATGGCTCAGGCTTCTTGCTAGCTGTTCTTATATCTTAAATTAACCAATTCCATTTCTATTAATCTACACCTTGCCACATGGCTCGTGGCTTACTGGTACTTTACATCCTGCTCCTCATTGCAGCGGCTGGCAGCATCTCTCTGCCTCAGCCTTCCACTTCCCAGACTTCTACTCTCTCTTTGTCTTGCCTATACTTCCTGTCTGGCTCCTGGCCAATCAGTGTTTTATTTATCAATCAATCATTCACAGCAGAGGTCCAGACTGTACCACTTTAACAATCCTAGGGTGCTAGTATTCTAGAATCTTTCTAGACTCCCCAGTTTGAGAAACAGTAAATAATGAGCATTGAAACACTTCTAAACCAGTGGCCTGTTTGTTTTCTGTATCTTGCATCTGGTGGGTTTTCTTGGATGAGCATGACAAGGCTGTCATGACTGTGGCCTGGCTGAAATTATTTGTGTTTTCTGGGAACTTAAAGTGTACAACATGTATGCCTTAGCATCATAGAGGTATGATAATTTTTTTGAGAGAGAAGTTGACTGGGAATCTGATAACATTTAAAAAGAAGACTTTTACAATATGGTGATAATTTGCATAGCAAGAGAATTAGACTTCTGTGCCTCATGGCATGGGAGATACTCAGTGCTTAAAACTTACCACGGGGCTGGGGAGAAAGCTACGTCAGTAAAGTGTGGGGCATACATGAATGAGGAATGGCCTGAGTTTGATTCATAGCACTCCCACTAAAGACAAAACAAAACAAAAACTTCCTTCAATTTAAGCACCAGGGAGGTGGAAGACAGGCATATCCTGTGGACTGACTGGCTAGCCAGCCTAGCAAAATCAGTGAGCTACAGGTTTAGTGAGAGGCCCTCTCTCAAAAAATAGGGTGGAAGGCTGGATGGATGGTTCAGTGGCTAAGACTACTTGCTACTCTACAGAGAGCCTGAGTGTAGTTCCCAGTAGCTGCATGGTGGCTCACAACTGTCAGTAATCCAGTTCCTCCACAGGCACCAGGCACATGCATACAGACAGGCAAAACATTCATACACATAAAATAAAAAAGTAAATCTTGAAAAAAATAAGGTGTGAAGTAATTGAGAAAGATATTTGACCTTCTAACCTGTACATGTATACACCCACACAAAAATTTCAAATTCATGGCACAAAAGATGTTCATATTGTGTTCTAAATGAGTAACAGCAGCAACAAATCCATGGACTTGCCCAGTGCCACAATTCCACTCTCATTAAGTAAAAAAATGGATATATGGTCAATGATGGAAGAGAGCTGGGTATGCTGGTTAGGTTTCTCTGTGTAGCTCTGCCTGTCCTGGAACTCATCTGTAGACCACACTGGCCTTGAACTCATAGATATCCGATTGCCTCTGCCTCCCAAATGCTGGTATCACAGGTGTGCATCACCACTACCCTGCCACTGGTTAAGTTTTTGACAGCTCCTCAAAGTAATCCATAAAATTAAGATGATGGTTTTCTCTCTTCTCACTCCTTCCTAGAAGATCCTTATTCTGGGAAGCTCCCACCCCTGCCCCCGCCCCCGCACAGAGACCTGGGAAATCTGAGCAGACAGCCCTTCCTTCACCCACTACATTGTATTATGGCATCATCCCCTTTTATCCAATCACCTTCCTGCATAACTGTCCATTCCTTAGTGCACCCTCAGCACAAATAGCTTTCCCTAGGTCCTTGGGTCTTCACTTCTGAAAGCTCCCATGACATACCAAACTTTGATTAAATGCATTCTTAAAAACACTTCTCCAGCTGGGCAGTAGTGGTGCACGCCTGTAATCCCAGCACTCGGGAGGCAGAGGCAGGTGGATCTCTGTGAGTTCGAGACCAGCCTGGTCTACAGAACTAGTCTAGGACAGGCTCCAAAGCTACAGAGAAACCCTGTCTCGAAAAACCAAACCAAACCAAACCAAACCAAACCAAACCAAACCAAACCAAACCAAAACAAAATACTTCTCCAAGTTAGCAAGTGTTAACTTGTCTTTGCTACCGAAGTAACAGCAGTGACTGCTGGGTAAGGAGATGTACCATCCCCTTTCTGCCTCCTCCAAGTGGAGGAGAGAAAAAACGTTATTCCAATGCAAAGGCTAGATTTCTTACTAGCGGCTACCATCCCTTGAAAACCAAACTACAGGGCTGCTTCTGGGGCGAAAGAAACAATGTCTGTTTCTAACCTGTCTTTACATGGTGTGCCACTGCACTGTGAAGAAAGAAGAATTGCTTTTTATTTCCTCTCAGTTGCAATGAGCCACCCTCCCTTGCTCAACAGCTCCACTCTCAGCTGTGGAAGCGTCTTCACCTAGCACTCCCGCAGAGTGAAATATCCCAGGTCATGGCGGGGAGTCTTTCTGTAGTTAATTAAACCAGCTGGCCCTCCAGCCTTTAAGTCCTCTGCTACAGGAGCCAAACAACTTCATTCAAGTAAAATCCAAGTGGGGAAAGCCTGTCTCTGCAGTGTTTTAATCAGAGCCCTCAGCAAATGCGGACTCAGAAGGAGGAATTCTTTTCAATTCACTTTGCCATGTCAATGCTACTGTCATAACAAACATTGTGGTGCTCTTGGGCTCTGTGAAGCTGGGGAGTTTTCCCTGAAGCGTTTCTTTGCTCCGAGGGCTTCTTGGAAATGGTGTTTTACTCTGAGTGGCCCGTGGAGTGCACTCACCTCTCTGAAGTATGGACACTCATTGAATACTCGTTATTCAGGTTCTGCAGGTCTGTGACAAACACAACCCCAGAAGCCCAGCTCAGCATGCCAGGATCTCAGAGTTTCTTGCGTCTTATTTTAAATCTGCTTCTTTTTGCTCTGCATATGACTTATATACAAGCCGTTACATCTTCTAAATTAAACAAATTGTTCTTGTGAGCTTGTGAGGATACAATCTATGGAATGGAATAGTTCAAAACGTTTGAAATCATGCTTGTCTCGCAAGGCAGGACCTATGAATATATTATCCCCACCCCCCCCCCCAAATTTTCAGGGTAAAGGGAAGTATAAAGAGCCAATGAAATCAGCTCATTTATGCAGCTAAGATGTTTTGAGTTCTGTGATGTGTTAGGCATGGAAATCAGGTGAAATTACATTCAAATCAAAAATGACAAGATTTACCATAAGATCCATCTTTATATATTCATGTGACTCAATTCTCTTATCCATAAATTACTATAAGGATCAAATGCAGAGTACCATGTGCATGGAATGCCATTTCCATCATCACTGTGTCCATTGCATGCCTCCTCTCTCCACATCCTCATCAACATCATCATCATTTATACTGTCTTAAGTTGGTTTTCCACAAACCCATGAAGGCTTTACTGAAGGGGGTCTATGTCTGTAGGGAAAATTGGACCAAGAGGAAAGAACACCTCTGATGAGACTTTGTATTAATGACTTAGCTTGTTTCTATAACGAAACTCCTGAGAAAGCACTTTTAGAAGGAAGGGCATATTTTGGTGAATGGTTTAAGAAATATAGTCCATCATGGTGGAGAAGACATGGTGGTATCCATGTATCCATCCTTACTCAGGTGGGGGGTGGGGAGAGAGACAGAGACAGAGAGACACAGAGAGAGATGCTGGTGCTATAGACCACATTTAGAATGGTTCTTCCCACCTCAATTAATTCAGTCTAGAAACTTCCTCATTGAATCACCAGGGCTTAGCCTCCTAGGTGGTTCTAGATATCACCAAGGTGACGATCAAATTAACCATCACAGGGTTTAAGAGATGCCCATCGGCAGCTAGGGGACTGAGATGACCCTTCCAGTTTGTCCAAAGTGAAGAAAAGGCCTCACAGGACCGGATAAGTGAGCACTTTGGTTCTGAAGGGGAGATAGGGAGGATGGTGACATCCATTAATATAATGAATACAATCTGGGCTTCAGCACACCTTGAGATAGTCCTTAAGAGCACACAATCATTTTATTTCCTTTCCATATCACAAGAAGAAAGAAGACACAGTCGTCATGATAGGAAGCACCACATTATAGCTAAACCTTGAAGGACCTCAAGAGGCCCTGAATTTAGGATCTGCTGAAATGGCCCAGAGGCACACATTGTACATTGATTCCATCAGACTCTCTCATCTCCACACTAACTGCACTGAGCTTCCATTCCACGTACTAAATAAGAGGTGCTCAGGGAAGGGGAGGGCTTTGCAGGTCAGTTGGTTAAAGTACCGCCTTGTGATGAAGCTCTCTGCAACAATTCCGTCAAACATTACTGACCCCCACCTCGATGGACCAGTCCCTGTAAGGATGCACTCACTGCATTCTGAACCTGCTGTGGTGAATCTACTTTTCATAGATTGTCTATTACCCCTGTTCTCATTGGTGTGCTACAAGACAGCACGGATTAGAATTGATGCTTCTTCCAAGAACTCATACGTGTTTTTGAAAAGTCCTTTGTTTTGAGATGTGCTCAGTTCCCAAACCTTGACCCTGATTTATAATGTTTTCAAAATCAGTACATGGCCTTGCTTCTCAAACTACCTTCATCTATTCCCTAAATGGTGACAACCATCCATGGGCTTGCTATCCCATGTAGGAAGGATTTGACAAATGTCTTTGGTGCTGTTGGGCCTCTCTCTCTAGGTGGTTTCATGTTAAAACACTAGCATGTAACCACCAGGTGTGAATGGTATGATGGGGTTGAGAAATAAAGCATTAAGCCCAATCTCTTGTAATCATCCATTAACACAGTGAACTTTTTCCGAATGCCAGTGACAGATTCCATGTAGACTTAAGTACAACTCAGTTTTGTCTCTGGTCGAAAATATGGGGATCTTGATGGAGACTCATTTTTGTGGAAAAGGATTTTTTTTGAAGTGCTACTAAAGTAATCACACACACACACACACACACACACTTAATAAAAACATTGGCCAGAACAACACATAACTTTTAGGAAAAGAATTTTCAAGTGGAGAGAAATTAATTTCTACTCCCATCCCCATGCTCAGTCTCAGAAGATTCCTGAGCACACAGGGAAGTGAATTGGAAGGATCAGATAAAGCAGATGGAGCATTCTGCTCACCAAGTGAAAAAGAGATGGGCTGTTTTATAAGTTGCACCCTTGGTTTTTGCTGCACAGTATTTATTTAGAAAATGTGAACACCTACTCTAAGCTCGTGTTCTGAATAAAAATAGCTGTGAAGATATATCATAAAGAATATCAGCTGTCTTTCATTATCAGCCAGTTACCTAGTTAAGCCATGGTTCCATGTGATACGGAATTGCGTGTCCACTCAACTTTTAAACAGATTAAAACAAATAATCTCATTTGCAGATTCAGATCCCCAGTTGAAAAGACTTCACGGAACTGGACTGGAGAGGAGAATGAAAAGGTCAACATTCCTGGACTGTTTGTCCCTGAGTTGAAGTTCGAATGTCAGATTCCCTTCATTTTCTCAAGGCTTGTCAACACCAGCTCTGACAGAATTTTTAAGAGGCAACATGGTAATTAGAAATAATTTGATTATGTCCACATTGGTCTTTTTTTTTTTTTTCCATACTAAAGCTCAGCCTGTTTGCTTCCCTACATCCTTTTCTAGTTCCTTGGCGATTTCTATTCACCTGGATGTACAGATAGAAAGATACTTAGGGGAAAATGAGATTAATTAAACACATTCTGCGTGTCCATCTAGATTACTTCAGGGCATAATTAGAGAAAGAACCATTATGCTATTAGAAATTTTTCAATAAGGAATTATGTACAATAACCATGCAGAAGAAAGAGAGCTAGTACAATATAGTGCTACAGGGTGTGCTTGCTTTTCTTGGTTGTTGTTTTGTTTGTTTTTGTTTGGCCAATGCTCTCTCACTGAACTACACCTCTAGCTCCTGGGTTTTTGAAACAAGATCCCACTGTGTACCTCAGAATGTGTTATGTAGCCCAGACTGGCCTTGAACTTGCCCTCTTCCCAGTGAAGCCTCCCTAAGGCTATGATTATAGGTGTGCATATGCCATCATGCCATTTGATAAAGCACTTTTCTTCTTCTTTATTTCTCCCATGAAATAGCTCCCACACATGCCTAACGTTCACCTTAAGTCTGCAAACACGGAAGTCACAAGAGGAAGCAGGTGGGCAAGCACACTCAAAGGCATTGACGAACTCAGAGCACTGCCATTAATGTGTTGGGAAAGGCCTCCTTTTGATCTCTAAAGTGTGACATGGTCTGGCTTTTAAGGACTCACTTCCCAGGAGAAAGTAAAAGTGCCTGCAGTATAAAGATGCCTCTCAGGCTGGGGGCTTGAGGGTGCTAACGTTTCTGCTTTGAAGGTCTAACTATCTTAGCGAGCTGTTCACTAGGGCTGCAAGGTTAATTATTGACATTTCTCACCAGTACTTTCAGATTCTTTTCTTATCAAATTGCTCCGTCTGAACCCCAAATAAACAACCTCCCTGGGACAGTTAGTCCCTCAATAAACTAAGCTTCTGTGACATTGGCTGACCATTTTTTCTCTTGTTCTTTCATGGCCTCTCTTGTTCTCAGGAGCAGGCCAAGGATCATTGGTGCTGCTGTGTGGGTGTTTGTGGTTTATTGGGCCTTGCTTCTTTTGATTTTTTTTTTTTTTTTTTTGAGCCTGCTGTTTAGATCTCTTACTTATTTTAAGAGCTATTGTGACTCTCCATTCCATAGAACTGTTCAGATTTTAGCTGATAATGAAACCTCTTTGTTCTGCTCCCAAGGTTTTCTGCTGTTTGAGGATTTGGATCACAGCCTCGGGAACAGGTTTAAGGCACTTATCTAGACCTTGAATGATTAGACAATTAAAAACAATTAGACAACCAAGTTGGTATTTTGGGCTTTTCTCTTCTTTCCTCCAAGACTCCCACAGAAGCAGATTGCTCTGGCCAAATGTGGCAGAAGGAAAGTAGGTAGGTGGGGGAAGGTCCATCACACAGGGGTTTCATTTCTGCACCGACTTTCTGTCTCAGTTCCAACATGAGGAGCCAGCTATTTTCACCTTAAAGTACACCGCCCTCAACCTCTTATCTTTAAGGTCTTAGGCAGTATATCTTTTATTAGGCTATTTCAATTTGATTTGGGGAACAAAGGAAATTCTGGAAATGAAGTTGAAAACGGAGGGGAATATGGATGGCATCCAAGGGGATCACGCAATTTGTCCGATATCATGTACTGAGTGAACATGTACTTTCTTCAGATGTGAGCCAATTGCTCTATGAAAGAGCCAACTGAGAACTTAAGAATTGCCCAGAAGGGTCATGAAGATAACACCTACTTTTGAGGAGTGGAGGAAGCCAGAGTAAATCAAGTCCTGAGTGAATGGGTGATGTTGCCAGAGACATGACCATGTGAAGGACTCGAATGCGCAGCCATCTTTCCAGTGAATGGAAAAGTCTTTCCCAGCTGAGGCTCAGAGGGATGGCAGACTCTGGGGTCTGAATGTGAATTCTAACAGAGTGTGTAGAAAATATGCACCATAGCTTTTTCCCATGGCCAAATGTATATATCCTGAAGACTGCTCCCCTACAAAGACTGTTCCTACCCAGATTAGCTAAATATGCCTCCATTCAAATGTATGCAGTAACCCCATACCCCAGTTCAACTGTACATAATGAACACATGGAGCTTCTGGGGTGCTGTGGCTACTGTATGTGAGAGCCCAGATGTTCTGATCCCTGCTTTTCTGTGTCCATGTTTCTGTTTGTCCGTCCATGTGCCTGTCTTTTCCTCATTTCCCTCACTGCCTCGATCAGGTAAAGTCCCTGGAACTATAAAGACTCCGCACCCACCCTCAAGGAATTATAGTCTAGACTAGAATATGGTTCTCTTAAGTCCCCAAACCTTGCTCTCTCCACTCACTTTGTGACACCATTAGTGGTTTTTAAAGTCTGGTCCCTGAGCCTGACACAGTCTCTCACCTGTAATCCTTGCACTCCAGAGGCTGAGGTAGGAGGATTTTGAGCCAGTTCAAAGACAGGCTGGACTGTAGAGTGACATCCTGTGCCAAAGCGTGAGAACAAACAACTAGGGAAACATAGTCTTTATTTTTCTAACTAGGGACAAACTGAGTCGGGCTGGAGATTAGCAAGACCTCAACTCTCTCATTTCTACATTAGCATCAACAACAGTGTCTTGCTAAACTGATGGCAGATTAACTAATTCCCTCAAAAGGAAGAGTTAATCATTGTGTTCGGCACACACCAATGGTTCGGTACCCGTTTTAATTATCATCTGTGTTTTCTGGTAGAAATATTCTCAACTCTATCATGAAAAAAAAGAGAGACTTTGACAAAATAGAAATTTAGGAATATTTGTTCTCTTCTTACTAGCACGTTGCAGAGCAACTTCTTCAGACGTTTCCACTTAGGCCAGGCTCGTTTCTGTCAGCTTTGCCATTTTACATGTTACTCCTTTGCTTACAGTCCAGGCAGGTAGTGAGCTTTCAAAACCAGCAGCCATAGTCTAAACTCTGCACAGAACTCTATATGTGATAATGAATATAGATTATACATGCTATATGTGCATAGCATATATAACTCTATTGTATTCTTTTTTGTTTTTGTTTTTCGAGACAGGGTTTCTTTGTGTAGCTTTGCGCCTTTCCTGGAACTCAATCTATAGTCCAGGCTGGCCTCGAACTCACAAAGATCTGCCTGCCTCTGCCTCCCGAGTGCTGGGATTAAAGGTATGGGCCACGACTGCCTGGCACTCTATTGTATTTTTAAGTTTTAGGATTTTTCTTTCCTTAAGAGACTCAGACTCAGTATATATAAGTCGTTAAAGCAGTAATCCACCTGGATCAACTCAAATGAAATTATCAAACAATTGTATTTACCTACTTCATCTCTATCCATTTGGGCTGCTTTCAGATGAAGTTGCTCTCATATTTTTGCTTTAGAAGTTAAAAAAAAAAGAACAGCCATGATTTATTTTGGTTATTGTTTATCAAAATGCCATTCAAGAAGAGTTGATGACAAAGAATATCCCATTTTTTAACAATTATTTATCTTTGTGCCTTACTCTTATCCTTATCTCAAACACAGACTGATTTTTTTTTTTTTTGTCCAGGTGTGACTTTTCCGGCTGAGGATTTACCCAGAAGCAAATTTGCACATGGTTACATTAAAAACCTTACTTTCACTAGTTGAATTTGTTCCAAGCATTCTTGTGGAAGATAATGGGCATCCTCTCCCTTCCAAATCTGAAGATGGGAGCCACCTCTTGGCAGATCATCAAGCGTTAGTCTGAATTCATGTGCAATCCTGAAGGTTCACACTGTCTTGAGACTTCCCTATTTCAATAAAGCTATTTCCTTCTCAACAAAGCAGTTCAGCAGAACTTATATCCATAATATCTTTCCTCTGTTGCTGTGACTGAGCATCAGAGCACCATTGTATCGAGTTGGAACATGTGCTTGGCTTTACACTTTCCTCAATGACTAATTCCAGAGGACAAGGTGTGAGCTGGCCATGGAGGATGACATCATCGCTTTATCTTCATCCTGACCATACCAGTCACATCATGCCCAAGTAATGTGAACATGGCGGTTTGGCACAGTAACAATAGCAGGCTGATAAGTAACTGATCGGCTGTCCATAGCGTTCTTTTCACGGGTAGGTCACTGTCCTTTCTTTGTTCCTCAAAGTGTAACCATGGTTGTGCATTCCGGAAGCCGGCATTTCAAATCAATGAAGTCACGTCACTCACGTACACAGTGGCTGGGATTATCACCCTGTAATGGCACACTTCTGTGTCCACCTAATTAAAACTGCTCCCAATGTAAGAAATTAAGCAATCAGGGCTGTAAAACCCCATAATTAAGATGCATCTTTAACATGCTTTTTAATTGGAATGGTTTGGAGGAGACCTAGTTTGTGTAATAAGTTACAAATATGTATGAAATATCAATAGATGGTCACTTTATAGTTTGGTAAGTGGAGACATCTTACTATTTCTCCACATGTAAAAATAAGAAGTTTAGCATCTAATTCATACTATTTTTATCATGATTCATACAGGGGATTTAATTCAGGTAACAGTTCATGTTGCTATTGAACATCTAATTAACAGTTCTCAGTAATTCTTAACTAGTCTTTATTGTAGTTAATGAAGACCTACAATAGAATAGGAGATAACTCGTGAAGCCAAATGACATTTCCTCATCACCTAAAGAGTGTGTGTATCCTTTCCCAGACCATCACCTCGGGGAGTGTAAGCCTGGAGCAAGCAATACAGCTTCTGGTACAGAACACATGCTCAGCAAACAGTTCTAGAATTAATCTGTGTCTGGGGTAAATATAAGTTATGACAACGGACTGGAGAATCAATAGCTATTTAGATAATAAAATAATGGCCAACCAAATTTTTTAACATGTCTTCCATTAGTAAGCACAAACTATAAAATACATTCACTTATGATACATTAGTGAGACACGTACTTTGTCTTGTAGTTTGGGCCTGTGTACATTTGTAGCACATGCTTACTATGTTCCCATACTCTTGCAGTTTAGGTTTACATAAGCAAAAAATAAATACATGCTACTCTCATCTCAGTATAATGTGAACAATACTAAATATTTATTTCCCTTACTAGACATTTGTTAATAGGTCCTAAAGTGAGAACTATTTTTCATAGTTCCAAAATAGTGAATGTCAATATTTATATTTAAATAATACAACCCATGGATAGACCCTATAAAAATTTGACTTCAAAAAGTTTTGAAATTTATATTGCAGAATCAGCATATATTTGATTTGTTTTGTACATAATAAAACTAATCCTAGGTGGGTGGTTTTGTGGTACACACCTTTAATCTCAGTACTCAGGAGGCAAAGGCAGACAGATCTCTGAGTTCTAGGCCAGCCTGGTCTACAGAGTGAGATCCAGGATAGCTAGGGCTATACAAAGAAACCTTGTCTTAAAAAAACCAAAACAAAAAACAAGTCTTTTTTTCCTGGTACCCACATTATTGTTTTTCAAGGCAATTTCCAAAGTATAAATGTTTCCCAAAGTCATAAAGTCTACCTAATATTCAGAGATGTAAAACACACTAAAGGATGTCTTTAAAAATAATTTTCAATCATCTTACAAATAAGATGGAATGAAATAAAACATACATTTAAATATAGAAATGTTGCCTAGCTACAGGAAAATACAAGACCCTTTCATTTCAATGGTGTTCAATCTTTAACTGGTCTATTTGGTAGAAAATGATACAAAACCATTCCTCATGTTTAAGTAAACTCTTGACATCTCCCCCTGAGGAATCTAAACTACCAAAGAAAAATAATTTGACAAAAGAATATTAGAATATGCTTCTTTTTATGAAAATTCATTTGAGTGTTGCTTAAAAAAATAAAGGATGGAAAGATCTTAAATTATGTTGTTTGAGTTTTTTTTTGCCAATTTTGAGCAACATTTTTCCCCCCAGTGGTGTTTAGTTAACAAGTAAAGGGAAAAAGTGTGGGCTGATTTTTCTCTCAGCAACCTTCACAAGACACTGGAGCCAACTTTCATATTTTTGAGAAAAAAATATATGTGCAAAAAAACCCCTAAAATTATGTCAATGTATATAAGCTTGCTGCTTTTGAAAATGTCCAGGAGATTATTCAACTTATGCAGATTGTTGACCTTAACAGAGGGCATCATACACTTGTTCCTGGAGAACTACAAGTCCAAACAAATGCCATCTGAAGCCAAAGTCTTCCTCATAAATTGCAATTCCATTTTCTTCATAGGCACAGCTGGGCCAGGGAAGCTGAACTTTAACCAGGCTCTTGAAACAGTTTCTGTGGGGGCTTGAATGGTTTTTACTTATCAGGGAAGTCACTGACTTCCAAACTCTCCTGTTACATAATTTTAAAAGCATTTTACAAAATACCTCAGATAAAAAAAAGTATGAGATGGAGTCCTCCATCAAATGCAATGGGGTTGGAAGAAAATATATGCTTATTACTGAGCTTTACCGCTTTAGCAGATTTCGCTCTAATTAAGCAGGTTGAGGTAGACGATCTGTCTTTAGAACATAATCACTAATATATGCAACTTAATCTGTAGTCGAGATTGTTCTATATAAATATAATTCTTTCAGACATATGGAAATACTTCTCAAAAGCCTATACATCTTTAGATAGTTAATTAGCATACAAGCATTGAAATATAAACTCATAATGCAAAGGATATGGATAACAAATCACTTAGGTTATTCCAAGATTGTGTAGACTGTCTCCCAAGGGCATAGCTTCCACTTTCTGTTTCTTTACCCAGTATCTTCCTGTGTAGCCAAGGCTGGCCTTAACTATTTTGACCCTCCAGCCTCAGCCTCCTGAGTGGTGGGATTACAGGTGTGGGCCATTACACTGGCTATTATATATCTTCTTTAATGATAAAAACAAAATTAATTCTTTGATAAAGAAACTAATGGAATCTATATTCCTTTGTGGATTTTTTTTCCAAAGGCAAGTCATCCAGTCCCTTCCATTTGAAGTATTTGTTTTTAATTTGGAAATGATCCCTAATAGCTCCTTTTTTCCCCCTCCAAGCCCACAGATCTGTAATTTCATTAAAATCACACAATTTCCTTTACATTTCCCATTTGAGATTATTTCTAATAGATCGTGCTTTTGTAAGGATTATGGTACTTGTAATTTGTAAAACCTGGATGTACCCAATGTTTCCTCACTTTCCTCAATTATGGCATGCTAGAGTGTACAGGGCTCCAACTACACACGCTGGAGGTCTGGAGAATTATGGTCTCACCCCATAATTCTCACTTTCCAGCTGGAGTGGTCTCAGCTGTAATTTTGCTCCATTCATTCCTGTGGTTGTAAAACCATAGCAGAGTCCCTGCTATCCATCTTCTTTCCTCACAGGCTGCCTCCACTTCCTCTAATGGTAGGCAAGGCCACTATCACACCCAGTGGAGTTTCAGTTATGGCAATTTGCCACCTAGGTCTGGCACAACTCAAGTCACAGAAGCCTTGGTTTCCTCAGAGACTACCTAGAGGGCTCAAATGCAAGAATCTGAAACATGCAAAAAATTTAATAGTGACCACCACATAGCAGTGAGGAGGAGCAGCTTTGAGATACACAGCTTTGGCCACCCATGTTTTCTTTCTTTTTATTTATTATTTGTGTATGTGGATCTGCATGGGTTTATGTGAACTTCGTGTCTTCAGTAGCCTGTAGAGGCCAGAACAACAACAAAAAAACTGTCAGGAGGAAGTTGAACCCAAAGACAAATAAAAATGGCAAAGTCAAATACAAACTCTCTGGTTTAATCTGTCATAGGCTCAAGGTGGAGAAAAAGGACATTTGGATAAGAGGTTAAGATTCTCCAAATGAGTCTCTGTCACTTGGTATAAGATGAAAGGGACAAAATATGACCTTGCCGTTGTTAACCCTGAGGAAGAGGTGACATATTCCTAGACCTGGTTCTTCCTGTACAAAGTCGATAGCCAGACAGACTGTTAGCTAGGAATGGTAGTGCTGCTTTGGGGGAGGGTCCTAACTCAGTTGTAGGGTGGGCATAAGAGAGAGTCAGGAGGGAGGAAAAGGCAAGGAAGTAAAGTAAATTATCTTTCTGTTGCTATGACACAGCACCATGGTAACATCAAGATAACATAAGAAAAAGTGTTTAAGTTGGGGTGCATGGTTCCAGAGGGTTGGAGTCCATGACTACCATGGTAAGAAGCATAGCAGCAGGCAGACAGGCATGGTGCTACAGTGGTAGTTGAGAGCCTACATCTTGATCCACAAGCAATGAGGCAGAAAGAGCTAACTGGGAGTGGTCTGTGCTTT
Organism: Onychomys torridus; assembly: GCF_903995425.1. Taxonomy (NCBI): domain Eukaryota; kingdom Metazoa; phylum Chordata; class Mammalia; order Rodentia; family Cricetidae; genus Onychomys; species Onychomys torridus. Next base: position 39,041,760 of record NC_050459.1, on the reverse strand, counting down.
TGAAACCTTGAAGCACACCCCTATCAACACACTTCTTCCAATAAGGCCATCATATCTTCTAATCCTTTCCAAACAGTTCCACCAACTTCTGCTGTGGACCAAACATTCAAATATATAACCCTATGGGGGCCATTCTCAGTCATACCACCACATAAGGCCCCTTGGGCAAGGTGACATCTGAACTGTGTCTCACAGGGTCAGGAGACACCAAGTGGAGAAGAGCAGGAAGCAGAGCAGGCAATGGAGGATGGGAAAAGAGGCAGAGGTGAGGAACTATGAGGCCTGCAGAATGCTGCTGAAGAACAACGGTCGGTGCACCAGGCTTTCCTCCCACACCATGACACTTGAACCTACCCTTATAGATGATGAAAAAGCATTGAAGTCTCTTGCTTTGGGAGCTGAGTTATATATATTTCAGACAGATTAAGAAAGGAGACAGTGTGGCTATGGAGAGAGCAAGATGAATAAAGACTTCATCACGGAGTGGAAGGAGATGAGTTTATGAGTTGGCTGGTTAGTCTCTCTCTCTCTCTCCCCTTCCTTCCCTCCCCCTCTTCCTCTCGTTCCTTTCTAGTCCTGCTTCCTTTTTCAGAGGTGCCTGGGGTCCTGGGTCAATATGTTTCTTTTTGTATGTTTTATTGCTGGCCAACAGGACCTCATGTTTCTCTGCTTTGGAAAGAACTCTTGAAAGATGGGAAGCCAGAAAGGCAAGGAACCGTGTTATCACTCAGCAGTGATGAGTAAGCAAATGGGTATGGCAGCTGGTGGAAAGAGCTTTGGCCAGGACTACTGCATAACTCCTTGAGAATCTTTGGTGCTATGGACAGCTGAGAGCTTTGGCAGGGGTTCATCAAAATTCCTGAAATTGGTTTTTCCTAAATGCTAGCAGGAGTGTCTCTGGCCTTTGCTTCTTTAGTGCTTACAACAGACACCACAATGTCCTAATTCTCTGTGTTAAATCGTTTTCTGATTAAAAAGTCTCATAAAAAGTAGCTCAGAAGTAGGGTGTTTGTCTATCATTTGCAAGACCTGAATTTGATTACCAGCCCAAAAGAGAAGGAGATGGAGTCAGGAGAGGGAAAGGGAGAAGGAAGGAGAGAGGGAGGGAGACAGGGAGGAAGGGGGGAGAAGGGAGGGAAAGAGTAGGGACAGAGGGATGGACACGGATGGACACACACACACACACACACACACACACACACACACACAGAGAGAGAGAGAGAGAGAGAGAGAGAGAGAGAGAGAGAGAGAGAGAGAGAGGATCCTATACTTATTTAAAAAACACAATCCAGGGTCCATCTCATACCTATTGACTCAGTGATCTGATTTTAGGCTAACATTTGTGAAGACTTGGGATCAATCTGTAACAATAACAACAACAACAACAACAACAACAACAACAACAACAACACACATGTGTCTAGAATGGCCTCCATTATTTTACTGCTGGAATAAGATAACACTGAGATTTCCATATTCAGTGACCAAGTGATTAGAGATTTCATTTATTCAGCCTTCATCATTTACTGAACATCTACTGTGAGTACAGTCATTGGAATAAGAAGCAGAGAGTATAGCTACAATGTCAATATCCTTGCCCTCAAGGGGCTTACTTTCAAGAGGGGCCAATTAAAGAGTACAATACACCAATAGTTAAGCAAACAATTTTATGTGAGATAATAACGCTAGGACAAAAATTACAGATGATCGGATGAAAGAAAACATCTAAGTGGTAGTATAGCCTAGATTGAGTAGAGAAAAAAGCTGGCCAAGGAGAACACATTTGATCATGAAAGATCTACACATCCAATAAGTACTAGTCACATGATGTTCTACTGCTGTTAGGAAGAGGGAAGGAGCTGGGTTGTCTCCAAAGAAAACAAAGACCCATGAAGGTGGAATGCAGTGGACATGAAGTGTTAGGAGATGAGCAAGATGGAGAGTTAGACAGAAGTACCATGTAGGCCTGCTTGGCTCTGGTACAAAACTTGAAATAAGACATGAGTACATTTAGCCAATTGTCAATATAATTAGATTCATGTCTTTTTTAAAAAATATGTACCAGAGAAACAAGTTATATAGCAAATGGAAGATAGTGATGATGGGTAAGTATTATTAACATCAATTTGATGTGCCACTAAGACATGCACTTGGCATGGAACTTCATAAAAGATTCCTCTAGGAAAGGTCTAGCATTCAGGAGTCTATATACTGGTAAGACGTCAAAACACAAGAATATACGAGCTGATGAGGAAGCTGCTGAGTATGTGGGGCACACTCAATAAGGGCAGCTGGAGGAAGAGGTGCCTACCATGGAAGGAGGAAGGCAGAGAAAATTTAGGCTGGGACTACAAAAGCCAAGAGTGTTTCATCATGGGAAAATGAAACAGTAGCTAAAATGTGATTGGTCGAGAACAAGGAAAAGATTCCAGTTTTTGCAATTCTTATTATTGGATTAGATATCCTCAGCAGAACAATAAGGAAAGGAAAAGAAGTAACAGATGCATGGGTGGGAACAAAAGAACCCAACTGCCTCTGTTCACAGAGGACAATTCTCTACAGGGGAAATCTCAAAGAATATGTAAGAGCTACAGAGCCAGTAACTGAGTTGAACAAGAGTGTGAATGTAAACTGAATGCATACAGATTAACCCTAAGTGTATATACTAGGAACAAACAGCTGAAAACTGCCAACGAAAGTATCATTTGACAATGCACCAGAAACTAAGTACCCAGGAATAATTTATTAGAGCTAAAAGTTACGAGAGAAAGACACTAAGGCAGACCTAGATGAGTGGGAGGTGTGTCAGGTCCATGGATGAGACAATTGGGTGGGAGGATGGCTCCATGGGCAAATGCCTACTGTGCAGTGGTGAGGACAAGAGTTCTTATTCCCGGAACCCATGCAGAACTGGGAGCAGCAGCTTCCCCCCTGTGTTCTAGTTCCTTTCTGCTGCTGTGATAAGACAATCTGACCGGAACTGACTTACAGAAAGAAAAGTTGATTTCAACTTAAAGTTCCAGGTCATGATCAACACCAAGGGAAGGCGGGACAGGAACTCTAGGCAGGAACGATATTGGAATTGTGCTTGCTGACTGACTCTTTGGCTTATTCCTAGGTAGCTTTCTTACACAACCCAGGGCTACCTGCTTAGGGATGGTGAAACACACAATGGGAAGGGCTCTCGGGTGTCACTGAACAATCGAGACAATTCCCTACAGAAAGGCCCATAGTCCAATCTGATCTAAGCAATTAGGTGACCAGATGACTGTAGGCTGGGTCGAGTAGACAATTAAAGCTAACTAGGACAGTTCATAATCCTGATGCTATGCCCAAGACTCAATATTCTATGACTTATGAGATAAGACAATCTTTATTGGAGATGGGAAAGACACAGATTAGAATAAGAGAACAAACTCATTATATCCCCCATCTCTAAGGAAGTACCCAGACAATTCAATGGAGAAATGATTGTCTTTTGAGCAGATAATCACAGAGTAGAATGCATAAAGAGTGAACAATGATGAACACTGCCTGGGTGGTTGGAAAATGGACTGACTGTTAGGGACTGTGGGTTTCTTTTGGGAATGAAGAAGACTGGTACTGGCTGTACAATGTAAACCAGATAATCATCCCCGGACTGCACACTTGTAAATGATTACTATTATATTTTATAGTATGTATATTTTACCACATTAAAAGTTGTGAAATCTATAGAAATAAAGGAGTCAATCTTCGAACATGGGTCATAGAAATTTACATTCTACCCATATTTCATGTCATAGAAAAATTAATATATTGAACATAATCAAAATATGAAACTTATATGACTACTACCACTAAAAAGATGAAAGCCATAAGCCAGAAGAAAATCTTATGAAATTTAATGGACTGATATTCAGAATATGTAGAGGATTTTCACAGATCAATAATAAGAAGAAAGCAAGTAACTACATTTTCAAACTAGACAAAAGGTTTTACTGATAGTCCATCAGCCTGGAGGTATATATGCAAAGAACTCAACATTTTCAGCACCACTACCCACAGAAATGCAAATGAAAACCACAATGAAATACCTTATTCCTTGCTGTCTATTCAAAGAAATGAAACCTACCATCCGCAGGAAAACCTGTATGTGACTATTTATAGAGGCTTTGTTCAGCATAACCCTGAAACACAGATATTTCTCAGTTGAACATCTATATAAACTATATTAGATCAATACAATAGGGTGCTACTTACTATTAGAAAGGAAAAACAAATAGCCATGATATGTGAGAAACATGGACGACTTTCAAATGTGTGTTGACAATGAAAAAAAAAAAACAGACAAAAAGACATGTTCTATCAACACAGCATTCGAGAAAAGGCAGATCCAGGGAAAGCAGTCTGAGGTTTGTTGGGTAGGGAAGGAAAATGAGTATCAGTGGCTATGAGGATGTTCTACAAGAGTGATGAAGATGTTCTAATCTTTCTATGATAGAAGTTTTATGATTCCATCCAATTTTCAAATTTTATATGTACACCTTAAAAGAATGAATGTTTGCTGAGTGGCGGCACTTGCCTTTAATCCCAGCACTCGGGAGGCAGAGGCAGGTGGATCTCTGTGAGTTCGAGGCCAGCCTGTGCTACCAAGTGAGTTCCAGGAAAGGTGCAAAGCTACACAGAGAAACCCTGTCTCAAAAAACAAAAACAAAAACAAAAAAAAAAAGAATGTTTATAAATTACATGCTTATTATTTTGTATGCATTTTTTTTTTTGTGATCGTGTCTTATGTAGTCCATTCTACATTCTAACTGTTTATGTAGCCAAAGGTGACCTTGAACTTTTTATCCTCCTGCCACCATACCTGGTTTACATGGTGCTGGAAATCAAACCCCTAGGCTTCGTGAATGCTTGACAGGTATTCTACCAACCGAGCTACATCCCAGCACCAATTATATGTTTATAAACCTGACTTGAAGGTGACTAAGATTGAGGCCTTGGAAATCCTCCTGAGATCGACGTCCCTGGGAAGGCCTAAGAGGGGGATCACAGCACACATTCAATGGGGCAGAAAGCAAGGTGGAGGATGGGATGAATTGGCTGCTGATGAGTCTGTCATTAATACAGTCCAGTGTTCAAACCCAGGAACATTTGGAAGAGATAGGGTGTAGGTGGGAGTTGGTGAAGATGAGTCAGAATCTCCAAAAGCACTGGTATTTGATGATTTTATTTATGATATTTAATTTTGAGAGCAAAAAATAAAAAAAGATCCTTCATGTCAAATAAAAACTAGAAAAAGGGAAGCATAGTAAACTTTTATTGTATGATAACGACCAAGATATTGAAAAGTGACTCATGGTAGGCCCCTGCTCCCAGGGATGGTTTGGTGTAGTAAGAATGACTGTGGGGATGCTTATTTTTTAAATACTAAAAGGGGATATGGAATAAAAAATTAGACAAAACCTATGCTATGAATTTACACTTTACCTTGTATTTAGTAATAGATGAAATATTGATATTATTTTAATTTTTGTACTGCACTATACTTAAGACTTAATATTTTTTATTCTAGGATGAGAGGGAAAAACTAATTTTGTAAGTTCTACCTACCTTTTGGGTAAAGCAAAGGGAAAGGCTTTGGTTGCTGTTTGGGAGTAATAATCTGAGTTGGTCTCCCTTTGAAAACACCTGCAATATCTTTTGGATGAATGCATCATTCTCTCACTCTGCCTGGTGTAGAGGTGGCCACTGAGTGCCAAAATGCCAGTGCTGTAAAATCAAGTCACACACATGCGTCATGGTGGACAATTTTAGTTCAGGTTCCATTCTTGCAGGCTCTGTAGTCCCTGTGTCTGCATCAGCCAGACAGATCTCCCCCTTCTTCACCTCACCAAGTTCCAGCCAGATCCCTGAAGAAAGATGAGTAAGTGACTCGTGGCATGTGTGAAATTCCCTTCACTTTGGTGCCCTTCCTGGGCTGCTGCAGACAGGCAGTGACAGTTATAGTAACCTTGACTCCATAAGGAATGTGACAACTTGAATCCTAGCAATGAGTCATTCCAGAGCAAGAATTTGTACCCTAGGGCCTGAGCTGATGACTACATTGTGGAAGCACTGAGCACCCATCTAAGGAGATTTGTTCATGAGGCAGCAATGGACTTCAGAATAATGGATAAAGTTTCTCAAGTGTCATTTTGATTGTTTGCTTATGCGTTTGTCCTAAGGACCAAACCTGGGACTGAGCCATTCTATTCACTTACAGTCTCTAGTCCTCTGGAACCTTTTTGATGATTGTTTACCTCAAACAGCAAATGGCCTGCCCTCCAAATGGGAACTAACTGGATCTTTGGAATCACACAACTTACCACATTGTAGAAGACTCAGGGATGGTTTGGCGTATACTCTGGGATGAAACTTTTCAGAAAATTAATATTGTCCAAACTGAGGGTATGTGGCCTTACTGTAACTTGTTATATCATGTTTGGTTGATATCCTTGGGAGGCCTGCTCCTTTCTAAAGGGACACAGAGGAGGAGCGGATCTGGGGCAGAGGGGAGGTAGGGATGCTGTAAAGGAGTGGAGGGAGGGGAAACTGTGGTCGGGATGTATGAGAGAGGAATAAATAAAAAACAAAAAAAAGAATCTTCAAACTGATCCCCAAATAATCATAGTTTTCTGTTGGGCTATCTGCCAAGTTTGATTAAATTCAGGGACTGGGTAGGAATGACACTTTAAGTTCTAGGATTAGACAATCCCCAGCTTCATAAATATCATGGAAGGGCAATAGAGAAGAAAATGTAGATTTCTTCATTTTTTTTCATAAAGGCTCTGGGATTGAGGTCAGGTACAAAATGGTTCCGGTGTGATTCAGGCCTTTAGGAACACTATGGGAGAAGGGCTGTGGCTTGTGGATAATGGTCAACCTACAAAAGTTGCTAAATGTTACTCATGGGACTGTAACATTAGGGAAATAAAAGAGAAATAGGAATGCTTGGCCAGAAAATGGTGATTTAGATCTCATGAAATTATATCATAACATATTGTCTTAAATTTTGTATTGGTAAATATTCTTCATGTCCATAACCACTGTGACTCTGCAATTACAAGTTGGACCCAAGAAATCCACTTGAATGCAAAAGGAAATTCAAGGGAACATAAATTTATAAAATATAGACTTGAAAAAAAATTAAAGAAATGACAATTTTCTTGTTCAGAATCAAACCCAAATTTTTAATTCCAGTATAGAAAGACAATTCTGATAAAAGCTTTTAGTGTTTCATCTGACAAGTAGGTCTGTTGGATATGGACCTTAAGCCTAAGTGTCATTTTTACAGTAATTGAGTATGAATCTTTCTGAAGTTGATTGAGACCTTTTAAGAAGACTCTAAATGAAGCAGAGTAAACTATCTTCTTAGCACTTTTACCACTGTCGTTTATTTACATCAAAGATGCACATGGTTGTGACATAGTTGTGTCTTAGTGACTTGACCATGGCTAGATGAAGTTTGTTGATTTTTGACAATGTGATGGTTAATCTTTTTGTTGTTTTGTTTTGTTTTTTTCAAGACAGGGTTTCTCTGTGTAGTTTTGGTGCCTGTCCTGGATCTTGCTCTGTAGACCAGGCTGGCCTCTAACTCAGAGATATCTGCCTGGCTCTGTCTCCCGGGTGCTGGGATTAAAGGCATGCGATAACACCATGGCTCATGATGGTTAATCTTGATGTCAACTTGATGGCTTTAGAATAAGCTACGTCCATGTGTGCGGTAGATTTCCTAGATTAGGTTAACTGAGATGAGGAGACCCAACCTAATGTGGGCAGCATTGTGAGTTGCTGTCTTGGACTGATTAGAAAGGAGAAAAGGAACTGAGTAAGAGCAGTCAGCATTCATGACTGTGGGTACAATGTACCTCAAGCTTTTGATGATATGATGGATTGTAACCCAAGTTCAACTCTTTCTTCCCTATATTGCTTTTGTCAGGCATCATGTTTTGGTCAGGCTACATGAAAAATAATGAATACAGATGGTGGCCTTCAATCATGAAAGTGATAGTTAGAAGACCTCTTAAGTGACTGAGCCTCAAAAACAAGATGCACTGTCTCAGAACCCCATTAGGTTAGGGCTCCTTCAGCCTGGCAGAGCATCTTCTCCTACTCAGAATTTGGTTGAGGTCCTTGTACCTCAGAATGCTCTGGTTGATTGTGGGTTTATTCCAGAGAACAAGAACTCACTACTGACCTACTGTGAGTTCCGGCTTGAGATTTTGAAAGACTCAGCCCATTGTATATTTGAAGTAGGATTTTCTTTAATGGAAAAAAAATCTTTCTCTATTATTTCAGTTCAGTTGACAAGGAGATAATTCATAAATTCAAAGTGACATTATGAATTGACTGCTTAAACCGGTTGAGCTGGATTATCATTTGCCTCTTTCCCTCAAACACACATATTTGAGAATCTAAAATTAAAAAATGCGCCAGAGAAGTGTGAGGATAATTCATTCATGGGCTCTAAAATTTTTCCTTCTAAATAAACCACCACATGTCTCTATAATTAGTATTTTCAATGCTGTCATTGGGTTTTGATGCTTCAACTCTCCTTGTAGAATAAGATGGTAGCCCAGCATGCCATGCTTTCCTGGGGGCAGACCTGGGCCTTTACCTACAAGATGAAAAATTAGTGTGCCATTATTTTGATTCTGATGAATGTGCAAGTATACAAGGCCTTATTCCATCTGCCTGTCTTCACAGGAGACCAAGAGAAGACAAGGTTGTGGATGGCCAGACCACTTAATTTCTCTTGAGACTAAAAAAGAAATAAAGAGCAGATCTAGATTGCCAGGAAACAGAAGCCAGGCCTATGGTTCTTAAAATGACAAGAATAACTGGTAAGCCAGCACAGTCTGCTCTAAATGGCATGAGGGCTTCTGCGTGGCTTTCTGATCCACACCCACCATGGCCATTCCGACAATTGCCTAAGCCTAACATTCTCCATGACTGTGGAGATGCTAATTCATACTTGGTCTCTGGCTTCTGGTAAAACAAAGCTCTTTCATGATATAAATGGGAAGCGGAGGCAGACCTGATTTGAAGATCCCTGTGAGACCTTTCTTCTTAGCCTGCTCTCAGGCATGACTCACCACTTCCTCTTCAAATCTGGGGGAATGCTAAACATGACTTTCATGTGGGATGCACAGTGGGTGAGGTCCGAGTTAGGGAGAACGCACACCTTGATCCATCTGCTTGCCACCAGTTCTCAGATTCTCTTTCAAATGTGGAGACGCCATGTTGGAACCTAAGATTCTGTTCCACTGACTTAGCCCCTGTGTTAAGAGGCTAACAAGTTTTGAGTGAAAATCGCTGGAGGGAAAGAGAACAGTTTCTTCATCCGTGTCAAAACTCAAGCAAATGCATTCACAGCTCCTTGGTATGGCATGATTGTCCTTCAGATACGTGTACTTCAAATGATATCTCCATGTGTAGACACAAAAAAGAATAAAATAAAAAGACTTGATGACTTCATTTCATGGGTTGTATTCTAAAACAAAACAAACCTGTCTTGCTTCATCTCCTTTGAGTAGCACTAGTAATGTCTGGAGTGTCTGTGCCAAAGACCATTGCACTCTGCATTGTATGTTTTATCAAGTGTGGTCAGAATAAACTCAGAACATGTGATAGTTAAATTTAGAGGTGGATTTGACTAAGTGATGTCCAGATGGCTGGTAAAACCTTTTGAGTATGCCTGTGAGGGTGTTTCCAGAAGAGATTTGATTTAGTAGACTTAGTGAAGAAGATCTGCCCTCACCAATGTGAGTGGGAACCGCCCAATCTGTTCAGAGACTGAATATAGCAAAGGAGAAGTGTGGATTCACTCTCTCTGTTTCCCTGGGAGCATCTGCCTTCTGCCCTAGGATATCACTTCTGGTCCTTAGGCCTTCAGACTCAGACTTATATCACTGGCATTTTTGGGCATCCAGCTTGTATACACCAGATTTCCTAGCTTCCATAAGGCATCTTCTGTAATAAGTGTGTGTGTGTGTGTGTGTGTGTGTGTGTGTGTGTGTGTGTGTAATAAGTGTGTGTGTGTGTATGCCCATGTGTGTTCTGTTTCTCTAGAAAACTTCCACTAATACATATGCATGTATCAAAAAAAGCTATTCAGAGACACAATAAACAGTTTACCTTTTATGCATTTTGCCTTTAGTATTGTGGCTACTAAACTCAGAAAGTCTCTATTTCCTCAGAAATTAAGAATCCTGTTTTAAAATAGCACCAGGACTATGTTTTCCTATTTATTTACAATTTTATTTAAAAACAGATACAAAGAGAGTCTACTTCTCATAGCTCCAGTCAAGAAATATACTGTGATTATAAATGAGAAGTAGATTTATCTGTGATCACTTTCAGGAGATAGCTTTCCCATTTGTGAGGAGGGTAGGGAGATAGAGAAGAGGGGAAGGAAAGAATACAGAAATTTTGCCAAGCTTTAAAATTAAGGTATTTTATACACACAGATAACATGAAGATACTGTAAAGACGGACGATGATGTCCTATTTAAATGTGTTTATTACACACGGATAACGTGAAGATACTATAAAGACAGACGAATTATGTCCTTGTGCATTTATAAACACGTTTAAATAATTCCATAATAAAGACCATAGCCTGTTTACTTTCTTCAGGAAAAAACAAAGCAAAACAATGAAATAGTGATTGTCCATCTTTTCAAAAACCAACTGCTTGAACTGTTGTTCATCTCATTGTGTTCCCATGCCTCCAGCATTATATGAACTTTTAGTATTTTCAGGCTGATAACTGCCCACTACTCTCTGAAGGCTCCTGAAGAATTGTTAGGAGTCTGTTCACGTCAGCCTTAAAAATTTACTTTCAGCTACACAACCCAATGTGAATATTTCCTCCTCCTCCTCCTTCTTTTTTTGTCTAAAGACAAAAATGGACATGCAAATGTGTCTATTTGGGGTCACTTTCATGGTGTACTGGTGTTTGTAAAGTGCAGCTCAGCACAGAACAGAGCAAACACAAGCACTTTACACAGAGAGTGCCAGGCTCCATTAACCACTTGAAATCCCTGGAGGGAAATGTCATTTCATTAGGAGGCCTCTTGGCTGCTAATCAAGGGCTTTCCATTTCCTTAAGCATATTGATTTGGGAACAACTTTCCTTCTCTGAAAAACAAACAGTTCAAGAGGCACTTTCTGAAGGCACACCTAGAGAACCTGTTTTTCTTTGGTAAATAGAAACATGGTAAAATTACCCAGGATTCAAGCAGAATGAACGCCTGGCGTCTTTTTCTCTGATGAAATGTTACTGACCATACAGCATCCTTCACATGCCTTAATGACCATCAAGCCCTCCATCATCTCTGAGCAGCCCATTTATGAGACTTGCAGTAGTGACTTTATGCAGAATAATACCAGGTCAGCATTAAAATACCATTTTGACTTAGTCTCCTGCAGTAAATTATAGCAGATATCAATAGACAGCCAGACATTGCTTTGGGTCACTTGGTTCGAAGAATGAATCACACCACGTTTTAATGTGTTTTTGTAATTCCAGGCACTTAGTAAATTCCAATACTTAGTAAATGTAGTGAAGTATGAAACTCGGTGTGCAATATTGCAATGTTTATTCAAACTTAGCTCTCTTTTAAAGAGTATGAAGTTAAATAAACACTAGGATACAAACCAGCTCATGCCTCTCATTCCCTTCTATTACTCTTTTAATCTAATGTCCATTTAAAATCATCTTTTAAAGATTCTTTTCAAACAATCAAAATTAAAAATGTATTTGAAATGTTTATTCTTTATGTGTACTCGTATGTGTATGTGTGTGTGAATTCATGTACACAGGTTGTGTTCAGGCACAAGAAGAGGGTGTCTGGTGCTGCAGAGCTGAAGTCATAAGCTCTTGTGAGCCTCTAGAGTGCGTACTGGGAACCAAAGCAAGAGCAACAACGCGCTTACTCTCTGAGCCATGTCGTTTCAATTCATCTATAAGTTGCCACGTGGCTTGTGGCTTACCGGTACTGTACATCTTACTTCTCCTGACTCAGCCTTCCACTTCCAGAACTCTCCTCTCTGCTTATCCTGCCTATACTGTACTTCCTGCCTGGCTACTGGCCAATCGGCGTTGTATTTATCAATCAATCAGAGCAACACATTCACAGAATACAGAAAGACATCCCAGCACTTTGCCCACAACCCAGCACTGAAAGTTGAAATACTCTTGCTGATATATTCTTTCCCATTTCCCATTGTTACCTTTTTTTTTTTTCTTTTCTGTTTTCTCCTTTATGTGTTGGGGATAAAGATGCTGTGGTAAAATAAAGTATTTAGTGTTTGTTGTATATATTGTGGATTTCCATGTGATACAATTCCTTTCCTCTGGATCCATAAATTGCCTTTTATCTGGAGTTAGCATGCACACTGGTGGGTCACAGGCAAGTCTGCAGCTCATAGTGCAGAGTGAAGGAAGACTCAAGGAAAGGGCTGAAGAGAAGCCCATGCCACTGTGATGAATGAGGTGAAAATACACCACGAACAGAAAGGTGAACAAACCCCTACCTAAAGAGTCAAGTTATTGCTGAACAATGGTAGCACATGCCTTTAACCCCAAATTGGGAGGCAGAGCCAGGCAGATCTCTGTGAGTTTGAGTCCAGCCTGGTCTACAAAATGAGTTCCAGGACAGCCAAGGCTACACAGTGAAACCCTGTCTTGAAAAAAAAAAAAAAAAGAGTTAATTAGCTTCATATGATAATTAGAGAAATATTCAAAGGTATGACAAAAGAAAGAAATAATTTTCTTTTCTTTTCTTGTGACATATTCATCTATTTCTTACAATAAAAGCAAAATAAGGCTGAAGGCTTCAAGAGGAGTCTACATATTTATAACCCTGTCTAGGGATACTTGGAAGTAATTATTAGTTCTGGAAAAATTAATTCTTTTCTAATCTTCAAGGTGAGTCTCTTTATACATTCTAGTGACTTCATCCAGAGTTTCAGTGAACCTAAAAGACTAATGGGAATAAACATAAGGAAAGAGGAGAATGAACAGCAATCAAAACCGTAAATCAGTTTATTTTTTATTGTCTGCTGGGAGGTTTCTTCTAAGACTTTAGAAAGTACAGTACTGGCTGTGATGGGTTCTTCACTCCAAAACTGTGGTGAAAGAAGATGCAGTCCTGAGTGACTGCAGGTTCTGCTGTCCCTACGGCTGGGAAGTAAACACCTTCAGTGGCCATTTGTCCCCAGAGGTAAAATCCAGATGTTTGTACATCACTCCTCATTCTCCCCAGGCTTTGCTCTGAGTTTCACCCCCCTTTAGTCTCTCTCCATCTCCTGCACACTCCACACATCCTATACAGGCCTGTCTCTCAAAACTCTAGATTCTTGGACTACTCCTGCCTTAACTGACTGTCTTTCCTTGGCAGGAAATCCTGGTGTTTTTTTTTTTTTTCCTTTGTGAGGTAACAGTATGGGTACCTCTTTCTAAAAGCATCTCCAGATTGGCTGGTTGTAGGGCCCTGACTCTTTAGATCTTCTTATTTGCTGTGTGTACCTGTATTCTAGGCATTGCCTTACCTGCCAATCTTCTCTGGTAGATAGAATAGGCTTCCCAAGGGTGCCATGCATTTTAAGTCCCTTTTGTGTTGCCAGTACCTGGGTTGTAATGGTTAACCCATAAAGGATGGGGAGGAAATGGGACATAGAAGCAAGAAGAAATGTGGCCACTCCACAAAACCCAAAGTGCTGGTGGTTGTGATGTCCAAGAACAGGTGCTCAAAGATAATGAGCCAGTAAAGAAGCAAATACTGTTAGTCATGCAGAAAGATGAGGAGTAGGAAAAAATGACATCGAGTCAGTAAAATTTTTAACCATATGCTAAGGAGCCTTTCATAGTTCATTAATCTTTTCTCCCCCTTTGGAGGTTGCTTGAAGGTACTCCGTAAATAAAAGGTCAATGGCGATTTTATAAGCACTTGCAGAGATTCTGGGAGGCTTTCCACCACGTATGAAAAAGGATCACGCAGAAAAACAATGAGCCGATGAAGAACAAGAAGAGGAAGAAAATTGGCTCGTGAATAAGGAAGCAGCTGCTGGATCTGTGAAATCCAGGCTATACCAGGCATCAGATGAAAGGGTCAGAGAGTGTTTTTCGCCTAGAGATTTCCAGAGCAGGCTAAGATAGTAAACAGACTAGTTAGTGATATCTGCAGTGAACAGGGGAAGTCGGAGAGACTGTAGAATGTGCCGGAGGGTACCAGAGGCTGTGGGATGACTGAACAGTTTACCTGGCTAGATGAATCCTCCTAGATGGATAGCATTTAACTCTAAGATCTCGCTGAGTGGAGGAGCCATGAGAATAAATGGGAGAAGCATCTTTGGGGCAGGTGGGATGTGTCAGAGTTCCCAAGATCAGAGGGAGTTCAGAGTATCTGAAAGACCCCCGAAGAGGCCATTGTGGTGGCAGGGGATCTAGAACAGAAGTCATTCCCATAATGAGCCCATAGAGAAGCAGAGCAAAGGCAGTCAGGCTGTGCTTTAGAGGTCAAACACTGGAATCTGGATTTCCTTCTTGGAGTGAAAACAGATTTATACTTGATACATAACGCTTTGCCCGCTGTGTGGCAGAGACCTGATACTAGGGCAGTCGGTGATTTGAAACAGGGCAGCGAGGACAGTAGCTTGAAAGAGGGATAGTGGTAGCATGAGTCAGATCCTGGCTGCAGAGACGGGAACATTGAAATTATAGTGATGATTTGGCTAGGGAGCATGGAAAAGAACATATTTCCCATAAATGTAAAAGTTGAGTAGAAAGTTGTGTGTGCACGAGGAACAGGGCCGGATAAATTTTCAGTGCAGGAGTAACATGGAGGTGAGTGGGAATTGGGCGGCGGTGCCTTACAAGTGAAGTCTGGAGAGGCCAGACTGCACGAAGTCAGGTTGTGCAGTGCCTTCATTAGCAGCCATGCAAAGTAGCCATTGAGGTTATACGCATAAAGGTGACATCTTGAATTTGACTATGCACCTTTTACTAAAATGCAAAGAATTCACTGAAAGGCCATGGGTGGGACCTCAGCTCACCAAGCTTCCCAAGGGGTCTCCTTTTTGAACATGAAGGGCAACCAGATCCCTCAATGACCGCAGCAGCAGCTCATTTGTGAACGGCCCTCTCGCCCTTGTTAAACCCTTAGCTAGTGAAGGCAACACGTGAATACGTTTATTTAAAACCTTTGGGAATGTTTCCCTAGCATTTCATCCATGACGTGCAAGAAACGCTTATTCCTCAAATGGCTTTGCCTTGTTATGGATCTTTTTCACCCTGGGAAGTCTGGGAAAGCTGTTTCTTCTTCCTCCTGCCCTTCACCCTCAGGTCCCGCTCTTGTTTCCCCTGCCAATGCACAGTGGTAAAAAAATATGCAAAGTTAAATGCATGATGTCACACTTATGCATATAGCCTCGTGTTCATCAGGCAAGCAGCGGGCTGAGACAGAGTGGTAAAAAGCTCTCTGGTGGATTAATGTATGTTATTCTGATGTAGTCCATGAATAGAATAAATGACTAATTCTTCCACATGACATTGCCATTTCCACATTAGAGGCATTACACATTTTAAAAAACAGCAGCAGGCTAAACTGGGAATGATGAGCTATTCCTCTCTCAACACTGTGCATAATCTGAATAACAATAAACCTTGATGGAGAGCATTTATATTTGCCAGCAATCTGCCTAAGACAGAGGTTGAAAAACAGAGATAAAATAATTGTACAATCCTATGAGGTTATGTGAATTAAGTTGGGGAGAGTGATAAGATTATAGACAATTACAATAAGATGCAAAGTTTTACTATTCACATTCATGATGGGATCATTATCTGTAGCCTACCACACCAGCAGCTAACAATTCATATGGAGAAGTCCACATGCAACTATGCTACTTTTTTTTCCCATTTGAATAGAGATTTTTAAAATGGGTTAGTTTCATAAATACTAATATGATCAAATAAGATTATAATCCCATTTTCAGGCTTCTGATCAGACCAGGGTCCAAACCTCAGTTATCAGTCTTGTTTAGAGATAGAGTCGAATCCCCAACTAATTTAAATACCATGTTTTGTAGATTTTAGTCAGAATTCAACCCAGAAAATGCAACTGGGGTATGTACTTAGGAGATAGACATGTGCTGCCTCTGAGAGAAAAAGATCAGTTGTTAATTTCCACATTTATTAGCCTATCAAATGTTATTGTGAGTTAAAGGTCAAGACTTCTTTAGTATAGGCTTTTGAATCTACCTTTCTCAGTGTGATTGTTCCATTGAGCTTGGCTGCATTCAACAAAATGTACTTTAGCCAGCTGTGGCATGAGCTTACAGAGGAGATAAGGGTTTCTACAGGAACACAGATTACCCCTGACAAAGCCCTGAGCCACGAGCTGTACATGTTTTCCATCCTCTTCATTTTTGCTCAGCAAGATAAGGTGAGGTATGCAGTGGGCGACTCCTGTGTTATAGTTAATTTTAACCCCCATATCAATAAGCAGAGGCCTTTTCAAGTTATAAAAAAGTGTGCCATTCCTGTTATCAACTGGAGAGAATGAGGTCATTGTTCTCATAACCTAACCGTAAAAAACTGGCATGTACCAGATGGATGAAAGAACACCTCGGGCTGAAAAAAAAAAAATCTCATGCACCCAAGAGATACTTTTTAACGTGAGCAAGATCATATCAAATACTGAATTTATCTCTACAACTTAGCATTTAATTAGAAGGAAGAGATTTCAAGCAGTATCTCAGAAACTCAGTTTGTTACTTGCTTGGCAGTACATTCCTTGATTTGTGACTTCTATGCAGCATTAAAAATTAAGACAGATATCTATCTAATTTTAATGATTACCACATTTAAAGATATAAAATTATCAACCTGCCCCTGGATTAACTTATCAGTGAAGTTTGAAGGGTCTGGGAATCAGGCATGCATGGACATATCAATTAAGGATTTTCTGAAAGAAAATTACTTGGTATGAGTAAACAAGTTATCCCATAGGAAGAAGGTGATAGATAATGAGAATGGAGGGAAAAGCTTCCTAGAAGCTTATATTACTTGGTGGTAGGTAAGTTGTTCACCTCATTCTGTCCAGCCTGTCTAGCCTTCTTCCTGACTCCTCAAATGGAAGCTTGAGTTAGATATTACCTGAGGGATCTTTGGGTTCTACAGTTTTTGTCTTTGATGTGCTTGCCAAGATGGAATAATTTAGAATTCCTTTTATTTTTCAAAGAGACTATTTCACTTGAGTTTAATTATCAACCTCAATCTCACGTGACTGAAACTCAAGAGGGGTAGTGACAATGATAACTCACAGGCCGTTCTTCTGCAGGGGGACAAGAAAAGGTGGAAATCCCATGGGAGTTCTGGATCCATGCTGCTTCTGGTCACCCTTTCACACTGTTCCACTACCTCCACCCTCACCGAACCCCTCAAATGAATTCTACCATATTGAAATTTATCGTTGTTTATGTGTTGAAGTGCTGTATACGAACCCTAGATCAACAATCACCAGATTTACTATTTTTTTGCTTTTCTCTCTCTCCAAATCCAGTAAAGACAACGACAGAAATCAACAGAAATAAACAAAGCCCTTAGAGGGGTTGATACTTGATGCTATCTACACTATAGTCTATACAGAACACATCTGAAGTGCATGCTCACAACATGACTTAACTTACCCCATAAATCTTCCATATTACAGCTTAGCTTTGAAGACTTTCCTTTGACATCAAGCATTTCATGTTTCTCTCTTTCCAATGTGACCGTTGGTTCTAGTTTCCCAGAACCCCAGTTAAATGTGGCACCAAAAGCTTTTAAACTTTGCTCTAATACTTTTGGCACATACTATATTGTGAAAATGACGGTTAATTCTTTTTCATTGTTGGGGGGCTGTGGTGGTAGTAGTGAGGTAGGAATTAACCTCAGCCCTTGTATATTACTGATCAATATCCCCCAGCCTTTCTAGCTCTTTCTTAACTGACATAACTTCTCATTTCTTTTATGCTATGATTCCTATTTCAGTGATGACACAGGTTTGTCTCTAAGGCACAAACTGTACCGAGACTGGTCTCAAGTGACATGACCTAACCAGGCTCTTAGCCATGTACATGCTTGAACTTTAACCCAGGAAATGCTTCTCGTGGTTTGTACAAATGGCCACAGGAAATTCCAGAAGGCCTAGAAAGCCTCAAATATGCAGTCATATTTGAGAGAGGTTTTGGTGGTTCTCTCTACACACCCCCATGCCCCCATTTTGTTTTTTATTGAACTGGTTTCTGAAGTTAAGAGATGTATAGTACCATCCCGTTAGTGCTGTGAGATATTGGTAACCATTACCAGGGAATGGCTGATGGAAGCCGATGCTGGGTGAATCACAGTCTGGACACTAAACAGGCAAGTGTCCCCCAGTTTGCAGTAAACAAACCACATTCATGTTTGCTAGGAAGCCAACAAGGAGGACTTTCCCAAAATTGGATTTCATTTCACTTCTAACCCAATTACTTGAACATTACTAATTGCTTGAAACAAACTTCATTAAAATAAATGACTTTCCCTCAGCAATGGGTTTTGCTTAGATAGAACTGCCCATTGATGAAAAACAATTAGACATTTATACACAGATGCCACACTTAACAGCTTGACTTTATAAGAACTGTGAGCCAACTCAAGGTCATGGTTTTCCTTCCTTTTTCTTTCCTGTCTCATCAAGCATACTAGAGGCAGCAATGGATTCAATTAGCTTCTGTGGTTGCTCTGTTTCAATTCACTTTAGTGCATTTCATTTAATCAATTGGAAACATTATTTGTGCTAGGAAGAGTCAATTTTGTTCTCACTTTCCCCCTTTTCTTTCATCTTGAAACTCTCAGTTCTCCGCTGTGTAATTCATTATATTTGCTGACAAATGTATTTGTTTCCCATCTTGCTAGCCGGCTAGAAACCTCCACAGGAGATGCAGATTCTTGCTACCTAAGAGTTTATCTTATTAGTATGAGGACTACATTTGGGTTTGCTAAATTTGATGAATATTCATTTGTTAATCTGCCTGGCTACTTTCAGGAATGGCTTACTGGAAGGTTTGCCATTGTGGAAACAATGGAAGCGGGACTAGGGGTCTTGAGATAATAACATTGGCAGTGTTCTGATGAGTGATCTCATTCAGGTGCTCGGTGCACACTAGAACACACAACAGGTCTGTTTTCAAGGTAAAAACAGACTTTCCTCTAAATCATCTTTGACTAAATCTAAACTCTAAATTATGTCAACACAACCCAACTCATCAGATAAGAAACACAGAGCTGAAAATGCAGCAGGTGCCCAGGGGTAATTATATCATTACTGTATGATTTATGTGCAATCTTTCATTTCCTGTATAAACAACACAGTAGGTGAGATTTCTGTCCAAGATGCCAGGTGGACAAAAAATATTCACACCTCTCTTTTGTTTGTCAACTTAAATTTGACTTACACCCCTGGGTTGGCAGGGAATGTAGCCTTAGTTACTATTCTGCCTCATTGAGAATATCCTTGTTGTGAAGGGGATTTCTAGACCCAGAAGTTCTGAAGAAATTTTGGTCACTAGTATAACTACACTTCCCTACTAACCATGTCTGTGGTTACCTTCAGGTGTATGGACTCCTGTTGCTCTACTTGGGTCTGGAAATCTTCAATGAGGCTGGAGTATTTATATATTGGGGGAACACCCTCCATAGGGAAAAGTGGATACAGCCAATTCCCAAAGGACATGCCAACTCTACAAACTACTCAATGGATACATACCTACCACCTTCTTTGTGTCTTATTTGTTAGGAGACCACTCTCCTAATATCTACAAAGGCCAAATCCTTCCTTCCTGTCTTTCAGAATACTACATAATCTTAATTCACTTCAGCCTCTTGTTAAAGTTCTGGAACAGAACTGGAATGGTTCCAAGGTCCATGTGTTGAAATCTTGTTCCATAGAGTAGATTATTGGGATATGGCTGAATCTTTAGGAGGTGGAGCCCAGTAGGAGGAAAAATTCACTAGGGTTGTGCCCTTAAAGGAATATTGGAACCCTGGTTCTTCCTCTTTCTCTCTTTGCTTTTCTGCTGCCAAGAGGTGAGAACCTTATTCAATCACACACCCCAACCACAGTGTACTTCCTCACTACAGGCCCCAAATAATGGAGTCAATCAACCCTGCCCTGAAAGCCCTAAACCTTCAAGTGAAATTAAACTTTTCTTTTTATAGTTTGATTAGCTGAGTATTTTTAGTAAGAACAGAAAACTGACTAACACATATTTCTATACAAGACAGAAGTAAGCATCTCTTACTTCTAACAGGAAATAAAAAGTTAGAATAGTAAAGTAAATATTAAAAGCTTCTATTTCTACAAGGTAATATTTACCCACTAATATTTCAGGTGAATAGGATTGGTGTTGGGTTGAGGGGCAGAGATGGGAAAAAAAAAAAAGAGACAATACAGACAAATTAACATTTAAATAAAGTACTTCATCACTATTAAATGTATTCTGTTTTAGTTTAAAACATTTATGTGTGTGTGTGTGTTTGTGTGTGTGTGTGTGTGTGTGTGTGTGTGTGTGTGTGTGTGTGTGTTGGGGGAAGGGAGTATGTGTATGTGTGTGCCACAGAGTATGTGTTCAGATCAGAGGACAGTTTGCAGGAGTCAAATCTCTCCTACCATATGGGCTCTGAGAATCAAACCTTGGTCTTCAGGCTCAGCAGGAGGAGCCTCTATCTGCTGAGCTATCTCACCAGCCCTCTTATTAAATAGCATGATTGTCGACCGAGTGCCACCTTCTTTGAACCATCACCTATTGTAATTTTTTTTCTTATGTTGAACTCTCCCTGTAAAAGCAGGTTAGTGAAATAGAGAAAAGCAGAAGATGCCTGGCAAAACTCACCAGCCAGAAATTTGTACCCAAACTAGGAGTATGCTACCCTGTGTGGAGAGTACAATTTCTGCATCTACATAGGAACCCCTAGTCATGGGCAGTGGTTGGACAATCTGTCAGAAATAAATATGATGTTCACTGAAGATAGATAGCACACAGTGTTCTGTTTTTGGTTGAATGTGATTAAAAACAAAACATGGCTGACTCTTCAGCCCAGCTAACCAGAACAACCGAATCTTAATTCAAAGTAGAAAATGGCCCTGATAGAGTAAATTTCCCTCTGAAATTTCACCAGTCAGGCCTCCATCTTCTACACTGCTCTCAACATTCTCATCTTCCAAGTTCCTAGAGAACATCCTACTGAGTTCTAAATACTCAAAGTCTTCTCTAGCCTAAAGTTCCAAAGCCTTTCCACAATTCTACTCAAAACATGGTCAGGTCTGGCACAGTAATGCCCACTATGCTGGTACCAACTTGTCTTAGTTGGGGTTTCTATTGCTGTACAAAACACCACAACCAAAAAGCAAGTTGGGGAGGGAAGGGTTTATTTGGCTTACACTTCCACATTGTAGTCCATCATTGAAGGAAGCCAGAGCAAGAACTCAAACAGGGCAGGAACCTGGAGGCAGGAGGTCATACAGAGGCCTGGAGAGGTGTTGCTTACTGGCTTGTTCCTATGGCTTGCTTATTCTACTCTGCTGTGGAACTCAGGACTACAACCCCAGGGGTGGCACCAGCCACAATGCGCTGGGCCCTCTTCCATCAATTACTAATTAAGAAAATGTCCAAAAGGCTTGCCTCCAACCTTATCTTATAGAGGCATTTTCTCAATTGCTGTTTCCTCCTTTCAGATGACTCTAGCTTGTGTCAAGTTGACCTAAAATTAGCCAGTACAATATTCAGTGGGTAGAAGAAATCTGAACTGCAGCTTACATATACCAAGGTCTGGTCCTTTATTGTTTTGTTTTCTATTGAAAATATCTTGTAGGCAGATTAGAAATTCACCACATCACCTCCGACCTAGACTCCTGTCCTGATATTCTGCCACCTTGGGTACCTGCTCTCACATTGGGCTCACACAGATTAGCTGCTACATTCTCAGCTGTCACCTCCATGTTCCAGGTAAGAAGATAGAAGAAATATAAAGAGCAAAGACGAAGCATAGGCCAACAGTGTTGAAGGATGCTAATGTTACATTGGCCAGAACCAGCTGCAGCAGATGCTAGAGTGTCTGCTTGAACATGATGCCATGCCCTGTGAAAAGGAGGCTCTTTCAGTAGAAGAAATAGCTGGGTATTGGGCAGATGTTTGCTGGCCACAGTCACCAGGTACTAATGAAGTCTCAAGGACAAGTCCATGGGGTTGGAAATCACCCAACCACAGTAAAGAGGATTGGTGTTGGGTTGAGGAGCAGGGATGGGAAAAAAGAGACAATACAGACAAATCCATTTAAATAAAGTACTTCATCACTATTAAATGTATTTCATTTTAGTTAAAAACATTCTGAAATATTTCTCAGCTGCAATATGAAGGTTTTTTTTTTTTTAGTTCCATGAGAATGAACTTATTAGAGAAAACATTTCAAAAGTATAGGTTTATTAACATTTTAAAAATAAAAGATAACTATAAATCAAATTCGTCCTTTTTGGTTTATAAGACTGTGAAAAACTAAAAGTTGAAAAAACATCTTTCTAAAATGTTTCCCGAGAGAAGAAGAGACTCAGTCAAATGTATCATAACTAATACGTGACGACTATGCTTTACTACTCAAATAACTGATATCCTTAGCAATCATTACATTTTCAAACTTTTCGCCCAGTGTTTAGTCTGAATTCCCACTTTTAGCTGTCTTTTGTTTGTTTGTTCATTTGTTTTTGAGACCCAGTCTCATTGAGCCCAAGCTGGCTTTGAACTCCCTCTGTAGCTGAAATTGGGTTGGAACTCCTGATTCTTCTGCCTCCACTTACCCAGTGCTGGAATTACAAGTTCAAGCCTCCATGTCTGGCTTTTAACTGTCTTTTAAGTAAAGGAAGTATATAATTGTGATTATATTGACCCGTGGTTGTTATATAGTTCCTATGTCCTTCAAATAAGCCAGGTACACGAAATCTTCAGGAGGTAAAAGATGCCCAGTCTCACACGACACTGCCTGCCACATGGGGGTCTCACAAAAAAACCTTCTACCTCTGCACCCTGCCTCTTTTCTGTTCAGGACCCAGTATGGGCTTCTCTTTATCCCAACAAAAACCACTCCTATAAAATAATTAGAAGCTGCAAACTCTTTTCAGTATTATGTTTCAAACTGTTTGTCTCTGATCTTATTTGAACTCTGGTCACAATGACTGTGCCTCTAATGGGACCAAACTGCCGGCCACATCAGAGGGCTCTGCCTAGCGGGTTTCTGAGGTCAGTGTGGACTGAGGCGACATGATCACGCAGGGAGAAAGTACAGCGCATGCGTCTTTTTCCCTTGGGTGCCTTCTACAGGGAATTATCCTCCTCTCTGATGAGTGAGGGCACCAGGTCTGTCCAGCAGCTTTAAGAATCCAGTTTTGATCAAGCATTTATTTGCCTTCTTTATGTAACCAGTGTCAATCAAGGATTTTCTCTAGTGACTATTAAGAAGAGAAGTCTCTCCAGGTAGTGGTGGCGCACGCCTTTAATCCCAGCACTCGGGAGGCAGAGGCAGGTGGATCTCTATGAGTTCGAAACCAGCCTGGTCTACAGAGCAGCCAGGACAGGCTCCAAAGCTACACAGAGAAACCCTGTCTCGAAAACAAAACAAAATGAAAGAAAACAAAAGAAAAAAACCACAAACAGACAAAAATAAAAAAAGAAAAGCAAAGTCCCAGGATCTAGTAAATAGTACAGAGAGAAGCCCCACCCATTCCTGAAACTTTCTGAGAACCGGTCAAGTCTCCGTGGCTGTGGAAGCTATGGAGGAAACGAAGCGAAGGGGCATCAATCATTCTCTAAGTTTTCCCATTTGTACGCTGGGAATAGGTAGACCTTGGATGCATTTTAGGAAGTCAGTGAAAATAACTTTCCAAAGTGAAAGTTAATGCAGTTATCCAAAAAGCAATTAGTGGACAATCTTTGAATCCATAAAACCATGTACAGTTCTTTTTTTGTTTGTTTGTTTGTTTTTTGTTTCTCCATGCTACTCTGGGCTGAATGTGACATCCCGCCCCCAAATTAAAGTCTCAACAGGGGGCCAATGTGATTGTGTTAAGAGCCCCTACCAGGAGATTGAGACACCAGGGCCGAGCCTCATGTATGGAATTAGGGCCCTTACAAAAGACTGCATGGTTGCAGTCAGGATGCCACGCCCTCAGGCCTTATTTGACCCATTTTGATACATAGCTCCCTAGTACCAAGGTAGGCTTTCTGGGTCTAATTTTATATTTCTTGGTGCACACCGTCTTAGCCAGTGTTATCTGTCTATGCAGGTGTGTAGGCAGATATAACCTCATTCTCAGGACTGCCATTAATCTCTGATGTTGCTGTGATCATCAAAGACAGCTGTGTAGAATTTCCTTTGAAAAGCATTGAAGTTGGAGTAAGTTTAGGTTTGGGTACTTGATGTTTTCTTAAAAAAAAAAAAATGGCAACAGATTTCAAGGTAACACTTCCGGTTGGCCTTGGCTTAGGCTTAACTTCATTTTCGAAGTCTGAAGGGACCCTTTAGCAGAGCGTCTGGTTTCACTTTTCTCTGGGGATACGTGGAAAAGAGGAAGTGGGCAAGCCGTTGGCTCTTTCCACAGGCAACTGTCACCAAAGATGTGTAGGGTATAGCAAGTCCAGGTAACTTAGGCATCTTGGACTCAGCTTACAGCACTGGACCCCTGAGCTCTGCTTGTTAATTGAGGGCCTTTACCTTCTGGCTCTATTTTCCTTTATTCACTTGAAGAGGGCAATAGTATCTTCTTCACATAATTTTGTTTGAGAACTTGATAAGGTGCTCATACAAACACCTTTGTGCAGAGCATGTACCAAACACCAATACATGGCCAATGATGTGATAGTGAAGGATGATTATAGTCATTGATGAAAGTATCCTCTGACGTTCCTTGATGCAACATAACAGAAAAAGCACAAGAAAACTTTAAGAAATTCATTTTGGGTCAGCAAGATGGCTTCGCAGGTAAAGGAATTTTTAGCCCAGGATAATGGCCTCAGTTTGATCCCTGGGACCCACAACATGGAAGGAAAGAACTGATTTCTGAAAGTTCTGACCTTCTGTGACTTCCACAGGCATGCTGTGGCACTTGTGTACACACACACACACACACACACACACACACACGCACACACGCACGTGCACACACACACACACACACACACACATACACTAAATCAGTGAAATAAAAGAAATTGGTCTTCTTTTACTATACTTTGTCAATGTGATCAGGACCCACTCCAGATTTTTTAAGTGGTCAGCTGAGGAAGAGGACAATCGAAAGCAAGATGGAGGAAAGCAGAGCACAGAGACACCTTGCTTCATCCTTCCTCAAGTGCTTCCAAATTGGCCTATAACATGGGAGCCTCAAGACCTCTCTCTCATGTTGGGAAGTGCTGGGAAAGGAGAGAGCTCTCTCTGTTTCATAATTCCTCTTGTTTAAGATGGTGGTTGATTGGGCTAATTATATCATCAACACCTATGGTTATCTGTGGCGGTGGGTGCCATTGTAACAAGAGTTGGTGGTAGGCTTAACGGCCAATCAATGGGATCAAAAGTGGACATTTCTGCTTCCATTCACTAATGAATGTCCAAGCCCTTAGCATCCATGCCGGCAAAGAGAGGACACATAAGTACTAGTACAAAAGGAATTGTATGTGTGTGTAACTATATAATCCACATATGTATGTATGTATAATTCATTTATGTATGCATGCATATATAACCCTCTATTTATGTATGTATATATAATCCATCTATGTATTTATGTATAATCCATCAATGTATGTGTATATATAATCCATCTATGTATGCACATATATAATCTATGTATGTATAATCAATGTATGTATATATAATTCATGTATCTATGAATGTATATATATGTATAGCTTATCTATCTTATATATTTATTTCCCAATTAGCTCCTCTATCATCTATCTATCATCTATCTATCTATATCTATCTATCTATCTATCTATCTATCTATCTATCTATCTATCTATCTATCTTATATATTCATTTCCCAATCAGCTTACCCAGAGAAAGACTCACAGAGTACCAGGCCAGATCCTCTTCTCTCATTAGAATATCCATCATTTTCTATGCCACGATGACCTTATTTATAACTGGTCTTAAATCTTCTGTGATAGATTGACTGAATCTCAGAAGACTATATGGGTCATTCACCTTATGTGAACCAGTGGTAATGGGAATATAGAAATCTTTTCTAAAGGATATATGCTTCTATTTCCTCTTTCCCTGAGTGGTAGCTGCCAATTCTACCTCACTCTTGAATTTCCAGTTAACACCAACATAAATTCATCAGCATATGAAATTTCTTAACACTAAATTTAAGGTGCTTGTATGTGTGACAGCTTTAGTTATGTTTCCAATCAGACAATGAGATCAGATTCAGAGAAAACAAATACATCTGTTCAGCAGCTAGGTACTGGTCATGAGGATGGGTCCATTAGATACTAGTTATTATCTTTGCTTTTATATAAAAGCATTTGAGAGAAAAAACTAGACCATGAATGGAGCCCTATACTCATTGTTGACCCTGTATATTAATCAAAACTATAAATTCCAAATCATTTGTTCCATAAAGCAAGGTATAAAAATAGATCATTGCTCTAGTTTCATTGCTGTTGCTGGGACAAAATATCCTTACAAAAAGCCACATCAGAGCAGCAGGATTTACTGGCTTACAGTTCCAGGCGATAGCCTGTCAATAGTCTATCACTCAGCAGAAGTCAAGGCAGGAACTTCAAACATCTAGTCATATCACGGTGTCCGGCCATGAGCAGAGAGAAAGACACTCATGGACTCTTCTTGCTTGCTTATGCTCAGCTAGCTTTCTTCATTATTTGATAGTCCAGGATCCCAAGCTCAGGGAATGGTTCTGGCTGGATCTTCCTACATCAATTAACAATCAAAACATCCCCCGCCCTGCTGCTGTGGACAGGCCAACACAATGTAGACTCTCTTCCCAGGTAATTCCAGATTGTGTCAACTTGACAGTTTAAACTAACTAGAATTAGATTAGACTAAGGTTAGTAATGTATTTTCCTCTTATTTTAGTTTATGCAAAGCAGAAACGTTTACTTTTTATATGATGTTTTTCTAGTTCACATTAAACTTTAATTTATGCTTTCAGATACTTATTAACATTATCCTTGCATTAGTTACCCTGGGTTATGGCGGTGGGAATGATCTCTTTCCTAACAGAGGGACAAGGCCATTTATTTTAGTCCAAAGTGAAAAAGCTGTGATTACTTTTTGTATACTATAGAATATTGAGCTTGGCATAATGCTATATACACATGAATATTTTTATTTTAAGAATTCTGAATTTCACCATTTTTATTACTGTTTATCTGGTTGGGTAGACTCAGAAGATTTGGTAATAAAAATGTGTAAGAGTGATTTAGAGAGAGAATATGAGGTCATCATGTGGGAGTCATCTGAAAATCTAAGACCAAGGAGCCCATGCTAAACTCTGTTTTATAAGAGTTGACTGTGAGGTTTAAAGTCCACTAGTTAAAACAAAATAATGATATCATGGAGTTCAAAGGATCT
This sequence comes from Onychomys torridus, assembly GCF_903995425.1. Taxonomy (NCBI): domain Eukaryota; kingdom Metazoa; phylum Chordata; class Mammalia; order Rodentia; family Cricetidae; genus Onychomys; species Onychomys torridus. The sequence continues at coordinate 39,014,063 of NC_050459.1, read as the reverse complement.
GTTGTTCCACATGCTAACTTCAGTTAAATAGAAGATTTTTACATAACTTGAAAATATTTTAAATGTATTTATCACACGATCTTAACTATGTGAAGTATTTGTACATGTGATATCTCACATCTACATCTTGCTTTGTTTTAGTTTTGAGACAGAGTCTGAAACTCATGAACTTCCAGCCTCCCAAAGCTAGGGTTGAAGTCATTTGCCGATATGCCAGGCACTAGCATGATTTAGCCATTCCATGATATATATCATATTGTATACCATGAATATATCCAATTTTTATTTCTAGGTTAAAAATACAGGGAAAAAAAAACCAATAAAACACTTTCTTTGAAGACAGCCATTTTAATTGTGGTCAGTTCCTATCACTTTATAATTGAGCAAATATTCCTGTTCAATTGGCTGATGCACACAGTTGATAGAGTGAGAATAGCATTCTCCTTCACTGTGCCCATTTTGTAAATTATGTATACAATATGTGACAATATTGTATATTGTCTGCATATGGATTGTAGTATGATGACTACAATGTGGAGAAGACAAAGAGGACAGCCTTTCTATATTTCTTCTGCCTGCCAGCCATTCTCTCTTTAGAGGAAGGCTTTGCCTGAGTCTTTCCAGGAATTGACCTGGCCTCTGCTTTCACACACATAGCTGCACTGATGCAAATAAATGTAGCTGTTGCCCTGTTGAAACATAGACAGTATCCTAAAGTCTGGGCCCTGTCTTTATTTGCTTTCTTTTGCATTTAGCCATTTAATAATATGACTTGTAAGACTTTTTAAACCTCTGAATACACGTGATTAGTTATTTTTTTAAAGTTGTACAATATCAATTGATATGCTTAATCTAGGTACCTCCTCTTCTACAATGGGGGCCATTTGTTTTCTTTTCTAATATTTTTTGTACAAAACAACAACAGCATTCTATATTTGGACCCCTTCTCCATACAACTTTTGACTTTAGTGTAAAGTGCTTATGTATAATAGAATCTTAAAAGAAATTACAAGGCTTAAGTCTTAAGGCTTAAAATATTTATCTTTTCTAATAAAATTACCTCATCCATAAAAAGGGAGTTACTAATTTAGAGTTCTACTAATACTTGTGAGAATTAGCTGGCCATAACTGGGTATAGTATGTACTTGATGCACTTGATTGCTAAGGATCTTTAATCCTATAGTGGAAGGAAAGGACTAATTTGAATATCCAAAAAGAGGCTAGTGAGACAGCTCAGTGCTTGCATAATGTGTTTAAAGTCTTGGCGTCAGTCTTCAGCACACACACCCAAAACGACCCAAACAAATAAACAAGCAAACAAGAAAACCTTGATGAAAATATAAGAAAGGCAAGAACACAGGAAGAGAGGGAAGTAGAGAGATATAAAAAAATGAAGTATAATATACTGAGTCTCCAAGTGGAAAAGATGCCCTTAATCAATTCTTGGGCAGAGCTCATGTCCCAGGGAGTCCTCTTCCTCTGCTCACATATCTCATGACCCAGGAAAACAGTCCTCAGCAAATTCTGGAAGTACATATTACAGACTGATCTAACTACTGTTAGCTCTTTGAAATGCACATACTAATTTGGTTTAAATGAACATTCAAATGCAGAGGCTAGCCCAGATAGGGTGTGGGAACTATAAGCTCCCTTAGCAGGACTCTCCAGTGTGAGATAAACTATCCATGGCTTCACAAAACTGAAATCTAAGAACCAGACAATACGTTGATACAGTTAAAATAACAAGTAACTGTATCGAGTAGTTAATTGCTGTGGCTCTGGTTGTAGTTCTCCATTATATCCAATGGAGAAATGTAATAAGCCACACGTGGGAGACCTGCTGCAACACAAGAGTAAAATGAGAGCACACAGAATTGCCTCCTGGGGGGCAGAAATAAACAGCTGTCATAAACTACCTACAAAAAAGTAAATATAACCTCTTATTACCATGTGAAGTCTATTAAAGACATTAGCTTTAAAACTGAAGGCTGGCCTTTCAAAACAGCTTTTAAAAGAGCCAAGATAAACATGAAAAAGAAAATTTATGGAATGAGGCTACTATTTTCAAGAAACTAATTTTACTATATGTAACAATTTGATTAATTCAGAATAATCCAATACCCATAGAAGCCATACTGCAGTTGACATAATTACTAAAAATACAACTCATCTGGGGCAGGAAGAATGGTTCAGTGGGTAAAGTGTTGGCCAAGCATACACAAGGACCTGAGCTTGGATCCTCAGTATCTGTGTAAAATGTGAGGAAAGTTAGTATGTGCCTGTAACTGCAGAACTGGAGTGGGAGGAGACAGGTAGATCCTTGGGGCTGGTAGGCCAGCCAGTCCAGCCAAAATGGCCACCTCTGGGTTCAGGAAGAGCTCCTGTCTCAAAATCAATATGGAAAATACTGGAATAACGATAGAAAGATGCACTGAATTGATCTCTTTCTGGACTTCACACACACACACACACACACACACACACACACACACGGTGAACACTCCTACACAAACTTGAGCATACACATACCACATCCACATAAAAAATGAATACCATTTTCTTGAGTCCACAAACAAATAATCAAATGATCATATATTGAATGATCAGAATTCAGCACTCATTTCTCATTACAAATAAATATGGAGACAATAAAACATAACAGGTCTACCAAAAACTAAAACAAAACAGCATCTTAAGAGATACTGCATGAAAATAGGAACTAGTAAGTAGACAGGAAATATCCCCCTGTGTCATTAGTTTCAAAGATTATGGGATACACAGTTAAGTCAGAAAGCAATTGCCTATGTATGGGAGAAAAATATCAAACTACTTGCAATTGCTGGTGATACTATTTTATACACAGCAAACAAAGTGGTCCTGGCTTAAAAACTGCACAGGAATTAAAACAGGAATTTGCCTGTATATCAGATAAATAGATTTAAAAATGTAAGTTTTCTGTACTTTAACAATAAGTAGAAATAGAAATGTGGAGAATAAACCATTAATGTTACTGGAAAAGCTATAGATTTTTCCAGGAAATCCATAAATAAATATCACTACACAATCTTATAGAAAGTCCTAGCCTGAGATGAGCAAATGTAAGGTCTGGAGAAAACAGCCTGTGGTGTTTTGAATGAGAACAGCCCCCAATAGGCTCATATATTTGAAAGTTTGGTGCCTAGTTAGTAGAAATGTTTGGGAAGGATAATGGAGGTGTGTCAGGGTTGGAGAATTGGAGGATGTGTGTCATTGGGGGTGGGCTTTGAGATTTCAAAAGCCTAAACAATGCCTGTGTGTGTGTGTGTGTGTGTGTGTGTGTGTGTGTGTGTGTGTGTATGTGTCTACTTTGTAGTTGTTTCAACATGTAAGCTTTCAGCTACTGTTCCAGTGCCATGTGCCTTCCACCATATTCCCTACCACGATAGCTTCTGAAACTGTAAGCAGTGCCCCAATTAAATAGCTTTTTAAAAAAGAAGTTGCTGTGGTCATGGTGCCTCTTCACAGCATTAGAACAGTAACTACGATTATGGTCTCTGGTGAGTTGTATTGTGATGGTTGTTGGTGTGGCAGCTGCAAGGCCAGAGCTCCATGAAGCAGGAAGATGGGACCGGAAGAAGAAAGCAAAGAGGAGGAAGGAAGACTGGACAAAAATGACAAGACATTACAGCACTGAACGTTCTCTGTATAAAAATTTTGCACCAACAAGAGTTCTTTGAGACAGACAGTGTGTTCCAGGAAAAATAGATCCAGAACAATGCACGGCAAAACACTCTCTTCTAAACCATTTCATACCACCTATGAGAAGAAGAATATTGTGGACACACAGACAAGAGAAAATAAAGTCATTTAGAAGTGACAATTTGAGGCTCCCCATGGATCTCCACAGATTGCAGGGAATATATGACTGGGTAAGTAGTTTTTGAAAATAACAACTTTGGACTATAAAATGTATTATTAATCCAAACAAGAATGCTAGAAAGCATACAGACGTAATGGGGAAAAGATTGGCTATAAGAAGTGAATACAATTCTTTGTAGGATATTACAGCTAAGTTACTGTTGGACTTTTAGTAACAATGTACTAAAGGTAAGAACAGATAGGATGGGGAAAAGAAGCATAAAGTTATGACATATATCTTTTAATCTTTTTATAGCTAATACATAAGTTTGAAATAGAGCTATGAAAACCTTAATGGGTCTAAATAGTTTTTACTTTAAAAAAATTGTTCTCATTTTCTTGATGTGATCTTAAGAGACTAGTATTTTGTAAATTAAAGAGAATTCTATATTTCTTTTAATTTTATACCATAAGCTCAAAAGGGTTATAGACATACATATAAATCTTAAAAACATATGCCTTACATAATAAGTTGAGTAAAATTTCAAAATAGTACAAAAACTATGATTCAGAGAAGAAAAAAAAATGAATAAATTGTTTTTCCAAAGTTAAAAACCCTCTTGTTAGGAGTTCACTGCTAAGAATATAGAATATGCCCACTGATAAGAGAAAATTACTTACTAGTATAGGAAAAAATAGCATATCTATACTACAAAAAAGAGATTCAAAGCTTCACGCATACATTGAATACACATCTGAAATTCTCAAAGAAGTACTACTAATACTATATTTAAAATCTTCCTTCTGATATCCCCAGAAGACACAATCTCACAGCAAACTCCCCAATCCTCTGGCTCTTACAGTCTCCCCACCCTCTCTTCTGCAATGATCCCTGAGCCTTAGGGGCAGAGGTTGTTTTGTAGATGTACCCCTTGGCAATGGGCCCCACAACTCTGCATTTTGACTGGTTGTAGAAGCTACACCCATAAAGTCTCACTAACATGACTACTTAAACATGACCTAACCAGACAACAATAGATATGCTACTATGGAACAGTGAAAGCGTAGACAAAGAACTATAGGAAACCAAAGAATTTGAGAACACAAGAAATAATCTTTCCCAGGGAAGAGCACATCAATTGAATATCCAGTACCAATGATCAGCCCCCAAAAGATACATACAAGTAACATTATATAGACTGATCAAGATGCATTCATATACTTAGGAATATATATATACATATATACATATACATATATAGATAGATAGATATAGATATAGATAGATAGATATAGATATGTGTGTGTTGTGTGTGTGTGTGTGTGTGTGTGTGTGTGTGTGTGTATACAACAACAATTGATGAAAAATGAGGCCATAAATCTGAAAAAGAACAAAAAAGCTTTGGAGGGACGAAAGGGAAGGGAGAAATGGTATAATTAAATTTTCAAAAAAAATGAAATAATTAAAGGAATTTACTGCTATGAAAATTATTTCATTTAAATAGTAGGTAAGAGATTTGAAGAGGTAATTCACCAAAAAAAGGCTTATTTCTGAAAAAACACAGGAAAATATGCTTCACTTATGTAACTAGAAAAATGTTCATTAAAACCATAATGAGACACTACAATATACCTATTAGTTAAAATTATTTTAAAACTTCACAGCACAATTTCTGATGAGGGCCTGGAGAAGCGACTTTGCACACACATAACAACATAAGATGGTGTAGACATATTGGAAACTCATTTTCCAGTTCTTTGTGTTACTGGATGTGTTTACTAGTATAGTTACTCCTTGGTATCTGTCCCGGTCAAATGAAAACCAATATCCTAAGTACATGTTCAAACATACATTAATTATAATGCCCCAACCAGGATCAACTCAAAAGCTCTCTCATTGCTCAGTAAACAAAATATGATACAATCATACAAAGAATACTTGTCAGCACTAAAAACGAGTAGATTATTGTTACCACATCATCAAAGACTTTCAAAAGTACATCTGAAGTCAAAGAAACATGGTACTATTTGGTGACATTTATAAGGCTTTCTAGAAAAGACAAAGCTATGGGACAGAACCTGGATTGAGTTTTGCCCAGAGTTAGTGTAACTGATCCCACAGGAACATAATGCATGTCAGAGTGATACTCTGTGTTTTGATTCAAGGGAAATTATACCTGACTATCTAGATTCATAGAATACAAATAGTGTCAAAGCCCTGTCATTGATCTGGTTCCTCACTTCTATGGCAAATATAAGAATTTTAAAATGTATACTCTGGAATGATAGTAAGAGAGAAAAAAATCAAGTTACTCAAGAATATTGATGACCAAAAAAGTACTATTTAGCCAAATGTGGAGCAAAGGAAACACTCCTCCATTGTTGGTGGGAATGCAAACTTGTACAACCACTGTGGAAATCAGTATGGCAGTTTCTCAGAAAATTGGGAATCGATCTACCTCAAGACCCAGCCATACCACTCTTGGGCATACACCCAAGGAATGCTCAATCATACCACAAAGATACATGCTCAACTATGTTCATAGCAGCACTATTCATAACAGCCAGAACCTGGAAACAGCCTAGATGCCCAGCAACTGAAGAATGGATTAAGAAAATGTGGTATATATACACAATGGAGTACTACTCAGCAGAGAAAAACAATGACATCATGAAATTTGCAGGCAAATGGATGGAACTAGAAAATATCATCCTGAGTGAGGTAACCCAAACCCAGAAGGACAAGCACGGTATACACTCACTCATAAGTGGATTCTAGATATAAAGCAAAGAGCACTCAGACTGCAACCCACAGAATGAGAGAAGCTATATGGCAGGGGGACCCTAGGATGACTGCAGCTGATAATAAGTGTTGGTTTTATTCAATTACTGGGCAAGCCTCAATCAAATATTTCACTATTAGGACAATAATTTATACTGCATCAAGCTGATAATATAAAAATAAAAATTAAAAAAAAATTATAGGTAGATAACCAGAAGTGGTTCACTGGTTTCTTTCTTTTTTTTCTTTCTTCTTTTTTTTTGGAGCTGAGGATCAAACCCAGGCCCTTGCGCTTGCTAGGCAAGCGCTTTACCACTGAGCTAAATCCCCAGCCCTCACTGGTTTCTTGAAGACTCTCAGGTTGGAAGTGAGACTTGGTTTTCAACTTCATGGTGGGATGTTGGGGGTGGACAATTTAACAAGGTCATTTCCAAAGACGGAGGGTAAAGTGGAATTTTGCTCTTGTTCCTCTATTTTCCTTCCAGAAAAAAAAAGACACAGAAGCCTGGCCTCTCTAGGACTAACAAGCATTTGAGGGCAGTGAGGAATGTAGTGAGGGCAGTAATGGAATTCAGCGGTAGAGTACTTGCCTGGCACAGAAGAGGCTCTGGGTACCACCCCCGGCACCAAAGGCAAAAGTACCAACTAAACAGCAACAAAACACTGCCACCACCGCAGCCCCACAAAAAAAATACCAAGAAAACTCACTGGAAATCCAGGAGTGTGGAGGGACACTGCCTTAGTTACTTTTCTATTGTTGTGATAAGCTACCACAACCATGGCAGGTACAGAAGGAAGAGTTGGTTGGGGCTTAGAGTTTTAGATGGTTAGAGTCTGTGGCCATTATGGCATCAGGCAGGCAGGCAGGGATGTCGCTGGAGCTGGAGGTGACAGCTCACATCTTGAAACACAGCCATGATGCAGAGAGAGAGAGAGAGAGAGCTGACAGGAAAGGCCTGAATCTTTTGAAACCTCGAAGCTCACACCCAGTAAACTACCTCCTCCAACCAGGTCACACCTAACTAATCTTTCCTTAACAGTTCCACCAAGTTGTCACACATATGAACCTATGGGAGCCTTTCTCATTCCAACTACCATAGCCGCCCACGATAGCACATGGCTGATCTTAATCAAGGTCACCTCCATGGACATAGACCCCATTTTTGAGCTCAAGTCCATTGTCAATGAAAATTCAAAAGTAATCCATGGGTTACTGCTCATGTTCTCCTTAGACCTTTTTTCTTTCTCCATTATGTATAAACTCAAGTGAAAAAAAAATCAACCAGTTATTTTTACAGCCTCTTGTCATGGTTTTAAAATTTTTTAGAAAAGAAAAATTATATATATAAGTATATATAAATGAACTTGAACATTTGGCTTTGTTTAGGATTCTTCTGGAATATTCTCGGCATTTATGTAGAGAAAAATAAAGTACCACAGTGAATGGCAAATTGTGCTCCACACAGGCCCCTCCATTTCTATTATGTTCTTTGGGGATATCATTTTAGAGGGGAAGAAAAGAATTAGGTCTTAGTCACTAAGCTTCCATATGTAGATTATACTGTGTTCAGAAACTTTTCATCTGATATACAGACACCCAGGGCAGCTTTCTCAACCTTTCTTATTTAAAGACTCCAGGAAAATCCACCTTACTAAGAATTTCTCCTCTCCCAAGTTACTGGGCTCCTTAGTAACCCATAGGGCAGGTTTTTCAACTCCAAGTGTTTACAGGCAAATGCCGTGCATTACAAAGAAACACAACACATTCACAGGCAAAAATGAAAAATTGTGGATGAATTAAGAATGGCCATTTAAAGTGTTTCAGATCAGGTGAGAAGTGGACACCATGTGGTCAGGAAGTATGCTGTAGATGCCATGTGGCCTATGTCTGTTCTGTTTGCCATTGCTTGGGGTAAATAAGGACATGGACTTTGGCATAGGAATCTACATGGAAAGGAAATCAGGGCACCTGTGACAAGGAAAGGCACAGAAGGACTGGGACTTACAACATGTACTAGATGAATGAAGATGTCTGGGCAAACACAGGGAGGGGCATATCTACCTCCAGAGATTTAAGGCTATGCCTTAAAGAGAGTTGTATGTAGAGTGGTCCTTCACAAATGGGATAACTGAGCTTAGAAGCTAAGAGAGAAATGAATTCTCCACAACTGAGGGAACCTTCCAGCTAGTCCAAAGATAAACAGTCTCCCTTGAAAGCTTGTGTGTTGGCTGTGCCGTGAACAAAACCTGGACAGTCACGCTGTGAGAAGCGGAAGAGGTACTTGGAGGTCAAGGGGGCACTAGTCAAAAGAAGGCTAAGAGCCCAGGGAACAAAGCTTGGTTGTTGAGAATGTTCATAAACCCACCTTCATAGACACTTACAGTTCAAGAGATGAAGGGAAAATGCCAGCTTTCCTCCAGTGGGCTGCAGGAAGAGAGAGCCCTGTGTATTCAGGAAGTTTTTAAGCAAGCAAATCAACACTCTTTGAAAAAATATACTTTCCTCTTTTATACACTGCTGAATCTGATACAAAGTTTGGTTTGTTTGTGGTGCTGAAAATTCACTGTTTGATGAAGAAGAACCACGGTGTAGCTAGGATGGAGAAATCTTAACTTCCTGGCTTTTTCAAAGCAGGGCTTTGATTATTGAAGAGTTTGACACTGTAAATGCATATCATAGAGTGCTGATTTATAAACCAAATATTTTCACAGGTGATTTGAAATACACCATTTTAAATAGTTTAGCAAAAGGAGCTACTGTAACCCAGTTAAACAGGGTGCTCACTGTTCCGACACCAAACCACAGACAGCTTCATGAGATTTCTGCAGAGCCAGAGGTGTCTTGACTCTCAGACTTTAGCAAACTCTCCTTTGGCTATTTGCAGTTGTTGCAATTAGGATAATTTCATTGTTGTTGGCCTCATCAATAACAAATTATCCAATCATGTGTCTGGTTTTCTTCCCGAAAGATTGCATTCTTGAATTGTTGAACACAACTTGTTGCTTTTTTGCTTGGCTTTTTATAAATGATTAGAAGTTAATCACACTGCATGTGTCCAGAGTACATTAATTGCTATGGATTTCCACTATAATTGAAGTAAGGAAGAACTGTGTAGAAGCTGACATTTCAGATTTTATTTTTTCTTCTGAGATCTGATATACTGATGGTCCTAAGCCATGTATGTTGGGTTCTCCCTATACTTAGTATTTTTCTCATGTATTTGGTCATGACTCCCACAGATAAGATCAATTACCATGGAACCTGTGAATGTTATTCTAGCTAGAAGAAGGGTCTAGATGATTTGTGTGGGCCCTCCATGACATCATGAGATCCTAACAGGGAGGCAGGGGGAGTTCTGATTGATGTGTAGAGTAGTATAAAGAGTAGAGCAGAGAGCAGAATGGTAAGACACAAGCCAAGGAATGTTAGTCACCACAGGAGCTGGAAATAAGGTAGCGACTCTTCTCTAGAGACTCCAGGAATGTAGTTCTGCTGTGGTTCTTGATTTTGGACCTTCAGCTTTGAAACCTGAAGAACAGATTTCTGTACTTTAAGACACTGGGTTTGTTATAGTACCCATAGGGAACCCATCCAGTGTTTTCACATTTGGTCAGAGCCTGATTATGACTCTGAGAAGCTGTACTTAAGATGCCCTTCTCTACCTCTTTGTTCTCAATCTCTGCTAATTCTTCAAGTCTAAGCTTCCCACAGTGTATCTGACCAGTCACTTGTCTCCACACCAAACAGTACAATGAGGAGGAATCACCCAGCTCCATTACAAGACACAACACAAAGAAAGTCATCCACAGCGTGTTACCTCTGAAACTTGTCTCCTGATGGTAGGTTGTATAACTGGAGATATCTCCAGTCCCACCTGGGCTGCTGCCACTCAGACCCAAATAAAAACACAGACACTTATATTATTTAAACTGTTTGACCGTGGAAGGCTTCCTGCTATCTAGTTCTTATATCTTAAATTTCTATAAATCTATACTTTGCCACATGGCTCATGGCTTACCAGTGTCCTTACATCTTACTTCTCATTGCAGCGGTGGTTGGTAGCGTCTCCTGACTCAGCCTTCTACTTCCCAGAATTCTCCTTGTCTGTTGATCCTGCCTATACTTCCTGCCTGGCTACTGGCCAATGAGCTTTTTATTTATCAACCAATCAGAGCAACACATCCACACCATATAGAACATCCCACAGCATGGTTGCATGGGATGAATTAAAGCTATTGAATGTGCTACCTGGAGCAAAGTTAGGGATAATTGACCTATTTCTTTCTCTCTTTCCATACATGGCTTGAATTTTGTGTCTAGCACATGGTTCCATATCCTGGTTTAGCTTTAACTGTTCATTTGACACAGCCTAGAACCTTTTGAGAAAGGAACTGACTACATCAGATTGGCCTGTGGGCATCTTTGGAGATTATCTTGATTGTTATTTGATATAGGAAGGGCCATCCCACTATAACCAGCACCATCTCTTAGAACAGCAGTTCTCAACCTGGGTGGGGTGAAGGGGGCAAGTGTCAAATGATCCTTTCACAGCGGTCACTTAAGACCATTGGAAAACACAGATAGATATTTACATCATGATTCATAGCAGTAGCAAAGTTATAGTTATGAAGTAGCAATGAAATAATTTTATGTTTGGGAGTCACCATAACATGAGGAACTGTATTAAAGGATCACATCATCAGGAAGGTTGACAACCACTGTCTTAGGCTGTTGATGCTGGGCTATATAAGAAAGCTAGCTGAGTATGAACTTCACTGTGAGCCAGGTAGCAAATAGCACCCTCCATGGTTTCTACTGCACCATGTTTGCTATGAGTGAGTTTCAAGGTGGGAGGTAATGTTGTGTGGAAGAGCATTTCCCCTTTATAGATGTAGTTCTCAACTCCCTCCATCCCCACTGACCCTCAGTGCCCCACTTAGGTGCTTATCAGTCAGAATGTGCATGCATCTTTCCTCACTGTCTGCATGCATGACCCTGACTATGAGTGCCCTTTCTTTTCTTTGTATTGCTTTCTGTGTTTTTCTCACTGGCCTGTTGCATTTCAACGCCTTTGTTTTTTGTTTTTTGTTTTCTTTGATGGAAAAGGGGCTGGGGGAGCACTGTAAGGCCAGGGACAAAAGCAGCCTGTTTTGTTGCAGTGTTAAGCACAGTGTGATATAGGTAGTTGACTGAATACTAACTAGATGAACAGAACAAATCTTGTTAACTACCCAGACATTTTATTACAAATTAAGGAGTTAGAATGGGCTGTCCCCAAGAGTGCTTTCAGGTCTAAAACACCACTAGTCAAGATCCTGTACAGCTAGTATGACTTTTACCCAACAAGCAAAAGTAAGAGGATTTCATGAATTCACCAAAACCTCCATGAGGAACCACTTTTATATTTTTATGTAATTTTAGATGACAGGTTTTTCTTTTCTTTTATTCCTTTCTTCCATTCTCTCTTTCTTCTTTCCTTCCTTCCTTTCTTCTTTCCTTCCCTCCCTCCCTCCCTTCTTCCTTCCTTCCTTCCTTCCTTCCTCCCATCCATCCTTCCTTCCTTCCTTCCTTCCTTCCTTCCTCCCTCTCTCCTTTTCCCTTCCTTTCTTCCTTCTTTTCTTTTTCTTTCTCTTTCTTTCTTTCTTTCTTTCTTTCTTTCTTTCTTTCTTTCTTTCTTTCTTCCTACTCACTCCATAGTTTGTTTTGCTGCATGTGTTTTCCTCTCTTTTTTATTTAATTTCTTTTCATACAATATATTTTGATCATGTTTCCTCTACTCCAACTCCTCCCAGGTTCTTCCCACTTCCATACTCACCCAATTTTATTCTATTATCTATCTATCTATCTATCTATCTATCTATCTATCTATCTATCTAATTATCTCTCAACTTTTTGTTATCTGTCATCTATCTATCCATCTATCATCTATCTATATTTATCTATTTCTTTTTTTTAAAAAAAGTACAGAACACTTTATTCATATTTTTGTATCATCAGTCTCAAGAAAGTAACATAAACTGGAACATTCATTTGTTAAAAGAAATTAACTGTGTCTACAGAAGAATAAAGACTAAAAGGAAACAGAGAACCACAGTGAACCTAGATGTCTATTGTGTTGGACTATGCCATGTGTCCTTAAGAGGTGAAGATGAGACCTGATCAGAACTGATCCATTCACACAGCTCCACAACACTTCTTTTTAAACAAAGCTCTTTATGTAATTAAGATTTTGATTGTATACTGATGTTCATAGCAACATTATTTGTAATAGCTAAAAAATGGGAGCAACTCACTGTCCAGTGATAGATGAATTGGCCATGAGGATGGTATACACATATACATAAATATGTAAATATTAATAAGTGCATGAATAAAGGCTGAATTCTGACATGTGCTACAACATGGATGTTGAAGAACTTAAATCAGTCACATAAGAGCAAATATAGTTCCAGTTAGACCAGTTATCCAGACTAGTCCAATGCAGAGACAGGAGAATTGGGGGGGAGGGGTAGAAGTAAAGAAATGGAACACTTAATGGAAATAGAGTGTGAGTTTGGGAACATGAAGGGGCACTGGAGACAGATGGTGCTGACTCACCACAATGTAAATATCTCATACCAGTGAGCTGCATGGTTGCCATGGTTAGCTTTTATAGTATTTATAGTTTGCCACAATTTAAAAAGAGAAAGAGAGTGGGGGACTTTGTCAAGTAGAAGGACAACTACAGTATCCAAAAGCAAGAATGAGGGAAAATTCATAACACATTCTTATCTGGCCCAGACACATAGGCAAGTTGATGTTTAGAGCTAATAACACACATCATTTCTTGGCTTTGTGACCAAGATTAAGCGGGGAGTTGAGGTAAGTGTAGAGCTGATGACATGATTACCTTGAATTTTTGGAGGATGGTGGATGTGGAAGGCCAAGGACACAAGGATTAGGATTCACGGCTTAGAAGAAGGAACTTCGATTTCTGTGCATCACAAGGAAGGGGAAGGCACTGAAAAGCTGCTGTGCTTAGCCTAAGGGCTTCCTAGGGCTGCCCTGGACTCAGATAATAGGTGCTGATATTGCCAAGTTGAGCTTGCTTGAATCTGGATGGACAGGTTGGAATACACCAGAGGCAGCAAGCCTCTACCACATGGAGGGTGAAGTGCCAGAGGCTGAATTCGATGTTGGCAGGTATCCATGGACAGGGCTGGTGTTCAGAAGACTTCAATATTCTTGCTGATACTGGATTGGCTTGGCACCACACTCATGGATGTAAAATCAGGGCTTGGTAGAATCATGGACACGTACGTCCATCTTTTGAAATGGCTAAAGAAGTAGGGGGGCATACTAAAGTGGAAGATGCAGGAAAGAACAGAGCAAAAGGACCAATGCAGAAGAGAATGTTGGCAGGAGGTGGTGGAGAAAGTGGGAGCAGCCCCTGCCAACTGCTTCAGGCTGCTGGTGTATTTGCATAACATTAAAATGAAAGCCTGACTAATTTTCCAACAAATTGCTTGGCTCCAAATGTAAAAACTAGAAGGAACTAGTCATTCAAGAATTAAAACATATTTTTCTTGCCTGGGTAGAATCTGCACATGTCTGTTCTGTTCTTTTATTTCTCTTTTTAATTTCATGAATGGCCTTAACCTACGACATTTCTGTCCACACTCATTAAAGCACATATTATACTGAAGACTTGACCAAGAGCATCACAAGTATGCAGATGTCTTACCGTGCAAGGCACCAATTTCCCCCTTTAATTATTTCCCTGTCAGAATCAATCTCTCTCTAGGGTCTGCTTTTGAGGCTCAGCCAATCAGCTTCATTGTGCTGACACAGCCCAGCTGATGCCCAACAGGACTGCTGCTGAGGTCCCCATTAAAGGAACAAAACACACAGTCATCCCAGACATGGCACCCCACTGCTAGAGCAAGCATCTCCACGACTTGAAAATCACAGACTGCCAGAGAATGAAGAGGGCTTGGGGCCTATCTCACGCCCATCTAGCATCTGCCTGAAGAAGAAACAAGAGAGCAGTGATTGCCTGGTGAGCTAGGAACAGACCTGGGATTTACACATGCCTCCCAATTCTGATTCCCAGATCTATCCCCTCAACTCCCTCCAGTTCCCTCCAACTCCCTCCATATCCCCTCACCATACCCCTCCCAACTCTATATCTTAAAAAAAAAAACCCACTATCTCCAATTAGTGTTGCCCACACATGCATAGGTGCGGAGCCACCCACTGGATCATGGGATACCTCCCAGTGGTCACACCCTCAAAAGAAGAATGGTTCTTCCTCTCCCATTAGCTATCAACTGCTAATAGCTCCTTAGTAAGGGGTAGGGTCTAGAGGCCACCTCCCCCTTCTTATAGAATCTGCTTTCATCGCTGGATGGTGATATCTTCGTTTTAGACTCGATAACATGTGACTTAGTTGTGTGCTCACAAGAACTCAAGATCCAGAAAAGAGGAGTGAATTAGGGCAGTAGGCTCTCTATGGACCAAGTTTTTCTATCTGAAAGAAAGAAAGAAAGAAAGAAAGAAAGAAAGAAAGAAAGAAAGAAAGAAAGAAAGAAAGAAAGAAAGCTCTTTTGAGTGACAGAGTAAGTCATGACGTCAACGAAGCAAAGACAATCAACTAATCAAGGTCAAGGTCCAGAGGGTACTCTTTTGAATGTGCATTGTCTTCTGAACGCAATGCTTGTTTCTGAACAATTATCTTCCATAGGAACTCTACTCCACTGAACTATCCCAAGAGAACACATAAAGGTGGACACAGCTGTCCACAGCCTCAGCCTGTGGGACAATTTCAGATTTTCAGTGTGAATAGTAAAAACCAGTGGCCATGGAGTAACAACCAGTGAGCATGGCATCTGGATGGCATCCACTGTTCAAGCTGGGAACCCTAAAACCTTGTCCTATACTTGGCCCCTTGCCTGCTTTGTGACCAAATGTTAATGTTCATATCCCTAGACAGTACTGGGAACATGACTGGTACAGGTCAGACAGCGTAGAATGAAAACCTAGAGTTCTTACTTGAACAGTCATCCCTAATAGCAAAAATCTAACTTTTTGTATGTGTGTGTGTTCCATGAGTTTGATTAGGTTTGCCTACATGGGCATGAGGGAGGTGTTGTCATTGGAGGCAATGTACAAATGGCCACACCACTGAGGAATACGACTCCCCCTCCTCTGCAATGTTTAATTTTCTATAGCTCCTCTACCAGGGTGGGGATTTATTAGTGCTTTCCCCATCCCTGATGTAACGTCAGTGGGCCCAGGTCTGTACAATTTTTGCACAGGAAGCCACTGCTGCTATGAATCATGGGTCCACTATCATTTTGAGATAAGTCCTCTCCCTGAAGCTGGAACACTCTAGCCAGCAAGTCCCAGGAATCTCCCATATCTGCCTCTTCAGTGCTGGGATTATAGTTACACCACAGCTACCATTGGCATTTACATAGGTGTTGGTGATGTGAGCTCATGTCCTCATGTTTATACAGCAAGATGGAGCCATCACCTAGCCCCCCAAGAAATTTGAGTAATAGTGACTTTATCACAATGTAACATTAATTTCTTTTTGGAAAAGTAACATGTAGGCAAATTATAGGGTTTTGTTTGCTTTGAACAAAAATATAGCTAACTTTCAAATGTCTCTGGCCAATTCATCATTTTCTTCTAAAAATACTATTACTGAAAATATTTGGTCGCAAATTCATATCACAAATCCCATTTGTATTAAAATCAAGATGATGACTCATGAGTAAGGCTCAGCTACAGGGAATACATTAGACTAATCAGTTTTGAAATCCCAGTGAATAGGGATATTATTTGTAGTTGATAAATTATGCGCCCCAATAAAGTTATTTGTGGGTCAGAGAACAGAACAACCACTATATTAAACATAGAGGTCAGGCAGCAATAGCACATGCCTTTAATCCTAGCATTCTCGAGGCAGAGATCCATTCAGATCTCTGTGAGTTCAAGGATACACTGGAATTAGCCAGGCATGGTGACACACACTTTTAATTCCAGGAAGTGATGGCAGGAAGCAAAAAGGTGTATAAGACACGAAGACCAGGAACTCTAGCTTTTTAAGCTTTTAGGCTTTTAGCAGCAGTTCAGCTGAGAACCAGTCAGACGAGGACTCAGAGGCTTCCAGTTTGAGGAAACAGGATCAGCTGAGAAGCTGGTGAGGTGAGGTTGGATGTGGCTTGTTCTGCTTCTCTGCAATTCTTTGAGCGTTCTCCCCAATACCTGGCTCCAGGTTGTTTTTTTATTAATAAGACCTTTTAAGATTTGTGCTACAATCATTCCTTTATGAAGATGGATTAATAGCAAAAACAAAGTAAGTAAGTAAGTAAGTAAGTAAGGAAGGAAGGAAGGAAGGAAGGAAGGAAGGAAAGAAGGAAGGAAGGAACCCATCTACACTTATCTTTGTGTTAGACACAATATCACTCACTGAGAATGGGACAGTGGTAGGGAGTCCATGGTGACTTTTTAGTGGAATATGTTAGGAGAAGAAGACAGATTCCAGATGATTCATACATAAGGAAATGGCCTTAAAATAGGAGCATTTTCTGCACTGATGGGTTGGTTCTTCTTTAGGTACTAGTTCTCAGATTTAAACAAACTGGTGGCCACGAACGCATTCAGCAAATTCAAGAATTAACAGGCTCATTACATTAGAAGTGTGATCTATGTAACAGTGTGGTTGTAGTTCAGGCAGGAGTTGATGATGCTTGTGTTAAAGCCCTCACACAGAGCATGGACTGTATCCTGAAGTAGCATTCACAGCTGGAATAGGCTGCTGTGTGCACTGACCTCTGTGGTCTGGAAACATAGATCAGAGGAAAGGAAAGGAAATGCCAGCAATGTTATGTTTTCATTTCATCAAGGACAGCAACATCAAAAACTAATTTTACATGCCAAGGTCAAGTTCTGGCAGTGATGAAAGAGTAGGCCTTGACACCCCAAATAATTACAAGAAGTTGGAAGGGGAGATCTCAGAAAAAGGAAAACTGCCAGAAAAAGATGCCTGAAAGATCATACTGAGTTTAAACTGAACCTTCATAAACTGGAAAAGAAAAACTTTAAACAATGGAAATTTGTAGCCATGAATTTCTCTGGTTCTGTCTGGCTCCATGGTCCCATGTTTCTCTGGTCTTGCTGGGCCTTGTAGCTACTTATAAAATAATCACTCAGAGGCTTAATATTAATTGCAAATTATATGACCTTTTGCTAGTTAGCTCTTATTACTTGATTCAACCCATTTCTATTAACCTTATATGTTGCCACGTGGCTGTGGCGTTATTGGTCTGCTGGCATCTTGTTGCTCCTTTGGTGGCAGGCTGGTATTTCCTCTAGTCCACCCTTCTTCCTCTCATCTTCAATTTGAATGTAGCACCTAACCTTATCCTGTTCTGCCTTAGGCCAATGCAGCTTTATTTACCAACCAATCAGAGCAACACATATTCACAGCATACAGAAAGACATCTCACAGCAAAAATCACCCAGGTTACGGTAAGTTTTGAAACACAGGTACAATCCAGCTCACAGAACATTATCTCATGTCAGATGTACTATGGCTGCATAGTTTTCTCTGAGCAGACAGCCCCTGGAGTTTGACATATGAAAATCCCCTACCTTCCATTTCAATGTGTTCTGCTGAACTGCTGTGTGGTGTTCTGGGAGCCCTGCAGGGTGGTCTTCACTCCCCTCACTTACGCACATGTCCACATCTGCCCAGCAACAAAAACCCCAGTCTTCTTCAGAAGATACTGCAGAAAGCAAGTCCATCCTTGAAGGATGATGGCATGCATCACAGGGAAATAGTGGATAGTGTTGGCACACCACTCTCAGCTTTTCCTAGCAGTGCTATGATACCCTGCTCCATAAACACTGCTTGTGTAGCAGGGGACGTTATTACCGCCTAGCAATAATTCAAGGAGTTTTCACACAGTCTGTCCAAGCTACTGTGTGTTGCTGAACCACTGGGAAAGCCTTAATCTTCTGTAGCAACTGGAAATGCAGAAGGTGGAGGAAGTATGCCCTGAATCCTTTTTTCACATAGCCATGAGTAAATAGAGTCAGAGAACACAAATGTCCTTGTGTTGAGCCAATATACTAGAATTTAGGAAGCTAACTAAATGATGATTTGAGAGCAGGGCTAATGTCCTCTCTAAGTGGAATGATGGTAATATCCTGACTCTTTGGGCAAATACCTGCTCAAGGTGTTTTGCTGAATATTGTTCTACATCTTATGTACTCTTGAAGATAGAACGAAGTAGTCAAGGTCCTGTTAATACAACTACTAGCATCATATCCAACAAAATTCCCATATATGTGAAGCCATTGACATGTTAAGGTATGTGTTCTGGGTAAAAATCCACTTTATTGAATACAGGGAGAGTTTAAAGCAATCATACCTGATTGACTGATAATAGAAACCTGTGTGGGAAAGGAATAATTTCTTGGCATTTCAAAGACATTATTGCTTGAAGTGAGTTCATGGCAAAACAAACATAAAAAGACTAAATGGGCAAAAATTAAACAGTTCTGGTAGCATGTTACATGTTAATTTGTTACATGTCTTTGTCCACAGGAAAAGAACAGAGATATGATGTAAATAAAATCAAGAATTGTGTGTGAAGTGTCAGGTCAGCATGAGGTGATGTCCAATTCTTCAGGAAAAGCAGAGAGAATGTAACTTGGATGTTCTGAGCTTCACTGTGAAATTCAATAAAAGTTTATGGAACATAAATCTAAAAGTTATTATGCCCATACAACTGCACAGCATTTTGCATGATTTATTTAATGATAATATCCTGGGCCACTCCTGCCTAGGGGAAGTTTAATTGAGCTGCAGACACACAAAAAATGTCCTGCTTTGTTTCTCGAAGGAATTCTATTTTGCTCATATTTCAACTGGGGAGATGCTTTTACAGCTAAGGGAGTCAATGGGAGCCTACAGTCCCCTTCATTGACAATGTACTGAGGTGATACTTAATACAGGGCTGTCTGCTCAGGATGAAGGGAAACAGGAAGCAGAGCAGGCTCTCCCATAGGATGCTCTTGTTATAAAGAGATGGCATAGTGCTGCACAACCAATCCTAGATTCCACAACCAATGGGCAGGTACAAGTAGCAGCTGATCCCAGGCAGAGGTCATGCTGATGATCCAAGCTCAACTGGACAGAAATTGTTCATTGGATGATTAAGGGTTAGCTGTGGTCCTCTGATGAGGAAAAAAAGATGGTGTTCTCAGTTCTCACTTCTGTACTGATGTGTGCACAAGAATGTTGAATCTCTTTCATTTCAAAGTGAAGATTCAATCATTATTGGGAAAAACTTTTTTTATTTTGTGAAAAGTTTAAAATCCACCTAAGAAGCAACCAAACCAATTATATCCCTAGGAATCCCCAGAGTTAAACTCATCTGGTTGAGCCAGAGTTTGATATTCAGGCTTAGAAATGTGAGATGAAGAATCTTATTAGCAAATTCTATCTCAGATAGTAGATCTGTTCTTGTTTGAGCACAGTAGTATGCAAAGGTTCAACAGTAACTCACCTTGAAGGTTTAGCATCATCCTTATAATTGTACAAATTCATTCATTTACTCAATGATTATTCAACAAATCGTTGTCTACTGGACAGTTAGGGAAGCTGGCACTATAAAAAGTAGTTAGGATGCTGCCCCAGTTTAGACAAAGAGAGATGAAGGCTGGTAGTGGTGATGGATAAACAAATGCTCGTGCTTCAAAATAAGAGAATAAATTAGAGAGATACTAATTTTTGAGTTATAGTAGATATACCCAACACACTTAGATATCTTAGCAAATAACCAATACCTGTAGGGCAATAGGAACTGAATTTTTGGCAAGCTTCATTTTTAAAAGCCTTATTTTTGTTTATATGGTGTGTGTGTGTGTGTGTGTGTGTGTGTGTGTGTGTGTGTGTATGAATTTATAACACATGTATGTGGATATTCTCTGAGGCCAGAAGAGGGTGCTGGATCCCCTGGCTAGAGTGATTAGCAGTTAGAAGCAATCAGATGTGGGTGGAGGGAACCTAATTTCTATTCTCTGGAAGAACAGCAAGTACTCTTAACAGGTGAGCCGCCTCTCCAGCCCCAGGACCAGCTTGCTATTTAAGCAAACTCAAGCTGGATTTATATGAAGGTTGAAGAATCTGAGAGCACTGAAAGTCTCACTTGAAAACCATTCCGAACATAAAATAATCGGGGCTGTGAGGTCACAGAGTTGATTACCTCAGTGTGGTAGAAGTCTTATTATTCAATAACTTGAAATGATTTAGGAAGAAACCAGGAGATGATGAAGGTGGGTCATGTGTCAGGGTAATAATAAAAGAAGAATCACAACAGACAAGAAAGGCAGTTCTACTAGAATAAATGTGAATTATAGAGCCAAAATCATTCTATTCAGAAATGTGGGACTAAATGTATTAGAAGGGAGAAACTGCCTAGAAATAGTCACAGTGCTCTGTATGTATTGAGAAAGGGAGATATCAAACATTTCAGACCAAGAATGTAATTCAGGGTAATCCATACATCAATGCTTATCTTATATTTTAATCATTTCTTCATGGTGAATACAACACTACTACATATATGTATATGTACATATATATTTGTCCAAGTATATTGTACACACACACACACACACACACACACACACACACACACACACACACACAAAACTGTTCCAACTAAAAGTGCCTGTGACTAGTCCTGAGAGATGATAGTGGTTATGTAGGGGAACTGCAAAGTATCTAGGTATAAATTAAAGATAGGATTAGTGGCTTTAAAAGAGAGAGAGAGAGAAAGAGAGAGAGAGAGAGAGAACATCAGACTAGAGTTAGTACAGAGTAAGAAACACTTTTTCTAGGAGATACAATGCTCTCTTCCTGTGTCCACAGGCACCCCAAGCACATACATGTTCATGAACACATAAGCATACACACAGATACACACAAATAAAAGTAAAATCTTTATTGAAAAGCATTGTGCATATTCAAGCCCAGATACGTCCTATATTTTCTGAAGTTTCTCTTATATACTTTATATGTATTTCAATTTACTGCTGTTCAGAGCAAATGGTTTAGTTAGGTTCATGAGATATTCCCGGCTGTGACATTCATTCTATGGCAAAATGATGCAAAGCTCCTTTTTAAAGCCATTATGGCTGAATTGGAATCTGCCTTTGCATCTGCTAGTTGTATGCTTTTACAGAAATTATGTAATTTCCCCAAGTCCCTAGTTGTTCATTTGTGAATATCCCATTCTTTGGAGAACTACAAGAGTACCAAACTCAGTGAGATGCCTGCCTGGAACATTCTATACATGAGACAAATGCCAGCCACCATGCTATACTAAAGATGTAAAGGAACTAAATGCACATAGCTTATTTTTGTAGTGATTTTTGAGAGATGTGAAATAGGAAGTTATTTGGTATTTCTGGATTTTATATTAGAAATCCTTAATCTCCAGAGGAGAAAATTTTGGATCCTCTAAATTATTGTGGAGTTTGCAGAAACCAAATGCTATCATGTAACACTGTTTCTGATGGTATATGGTATGAGGTTCTATAATTCCTGTTGCCAGGATGGTCCAAATTATTTCCTATTCACTTTTGGCTGGGCACACAGAAGTGATTCATGGTCATGCAGGGCAATATTGTAGAGAAAGCCAAATTTCTGGCCAGTGCACACCCTAAAGTTCCCGTACCCCCTCAAGAATAGTTACCCTACATAGCTGTCAGTCTTCCTTCTCCCTTTGTCTAGAGCAGTTTGGGAAAAGTATAAATAAAGGAATGAAAATAATTCCATCCTCTAATTGCTTTTCATGCTAAATTTAACAGTGACTGAAAATTCATGAAACCAAGATAGCGCTAGCATGTCCTGCATTTGTGGTGGTGAGGGCCCAGATCTTTCCCACAGCCTCTCATATTCCACCACAACCTTGAAACTAACAAAGGTGGTTCTGGTTACAAAGGAATTGGGTTGAAGGGATAACTCCATGGGAGGTACCAAGAGTAGTCAAGTCACTAGGCATGTAGACAGCAAGCAGATAATTACAATGCTGTACTTTCAAGATCATACTTGCAGAAAGCTGCTAGCCTGTGTGATTTGCCTCCAGGATAACTTCAAGGAAACTTAATCCCTTGACTATAATGTCATGTATTTTTTAAACATCTAGAAAGTACCACACGTCCACTTAAAACTACTTCAAAATGGAAATTTTATTTACTTGAGAACTATGGCCTCTTATTGTGACCTAAATTTTCTTAATTTAATCTTGGTGCATTACAGCCTTATTAATTAAAATGTACACTATTTATAGAAAGAAAAGACCAGTGTAAATATCTACTGTCCCCCAGTATAACAGCATTAGGGTCCTAGTCTCCATGCAGGAACTGTTGACACTGGAGTTGGAGTATACATCTTTGTCCTTAGCCATGAGAAAGAGGTTGTACAAGCTCACTGAAGTGTGTCCCACCTTAGTCCAGTTGTGTTGAGTAAGCTGAAGAGCCAGGAAGAGTACTGTGTGATGACAGTAGCTTTTTCTAGACTTGGGCCTGTGGAGAGACACTTGTCTTACATGATTTTCTACCTGCATATAATGACCCCCAAACAGTAAGAAATGAAAATATTCCCTCCAACTTGGCAATTTTCTGCAGTTATTGACTTCACTGCTGTCTGCTGCAGAAAGTCAGGAGCAGAGGCATCAGGTGTTGGGTAAGGCAACTTCAAGTCTACCCTTGGTATTGTAAAGTGGACTCCAAGTTCCAGCAACCAAGAAGCAAAAAAAAAAAAAAAAAAAAAAAAAGTATAAACATAATAAGAATTTATTTTTTCCAGAGAGTCCTAGAAAAGATCAGGTCTTCTATAGAAACTCAACCAAAGAAAAAGTGCAGCCATCTCCAAAGGATAAAGAAATTTCAAGAATGTGATGGATGTTTTAAAATAGACTGTATCTTCCCAGTGGACTAGCTGACCTAAATCTTAGAGATTCAAACCCATGGAGAACTAGGAAGAAACTCAAGGAGTCCATAAAATAATCTTTAAGATGAGGTTTCTTTCAGTGTTATTTATTCAGTCATATAAACATACATACAATTATAAGTATAAATGCATACATATTTTAAATATGAGGAGAGCTCTTTAAATATAATGGTTATTTTATGGCAGTGTTTTCTCACTTAAGAGGCACTGAAAGTTGTATTATATTCCTACAAAGGATAGCTACATGTGTTTATTCAGAAAATATGCTTTTAATGCAAAAATACTGGAGTCTAGAACAAAGGAATATTCCATTCTTTATATATATGGTTTTGCCTGTATATATGTTTGTGTATCATATATGTGAGTTGTGGAAGGGTTGTGAGCCACTGTGTGGGTGCTGAGAATCAAACCCAGGTACTCTGAAAATTCACAGTCCATACTCTCAACCAGTAAGCCATCTCTCCAGCCATGGAATATTGCATTCATGATACCAATAGTAAGCCTTTTCTGAAGTGTACACTGTCAAATTCATCAGTCCTTGAATTTGAATTAGGTCTTAATTATTCCTTCCTTGTATAAATATACTAATGATAACCTTACATAACTTTCCAAGTTAAAGACCCTACAGGACAAACAGACTAGGTAGAGTATTTAAACCAAAAATGAGTTTCTTTTCTGCTGTCACAAGAACGCCACCATCTGTTCTGAGCTCCACAGAGAGGTTAGGCTTTTAGAGTTCTTTCTCATATTCAGTTGGAGTCTCAGGAGACAATCTGAACTCCAGTAAGAATATTTGAACTATTGTAGCTATTTTCTGCAAACCATGCTATTCTCACTAATCTACTTTAACTAAGCAGGGGAAACTATGTATCAAAGTTGTTCTAGAAGAAAGCTGGGGAAAATAATTGAAACTAAAGCTCTAAAGGTCAGTAAGGTCTGTGGAAGATGGAGTGAAGTGCTGGACCCTGAACTGGAGACAGGTGTGTCGTTGAGCATTAGCATCAGGCTCAGGCAAACATCATGGTGGAAACAGGCATCAGAGATAGAAGGAAATATTCACCTTGGCTTATGTGAAGTGTTCACACAAAGAACCCGCAGTCTGTATCAGCCATAGAGATGTTGAAAAATGATTTCTACTTATTTTTATGAGCAATGAGTTATTTTATACATCTCTAGATTTAATATGCCTCTGCTTGGAAAAGTAGGATATTTTATTACTTATTTATCAAAGTTTCTTTGCATGAACACTTTTCAAACTGTGGAAAGTTAATGAGATCATTTGCTAAAATGTTTGGATTCAAACAAAAAAGCTATTTAATCATCTTAAAAAGAATTACTTTGACACGAACTGAATATTCATTGACGTTACTTATAAAACTGTCATTCATAAAGTATGGCTTATGAAAAATACTTAATGTTCTACCAAAAACCATCAACAAATATATGAATGTATTATTTGAAAATGAAAATTTGGTATGCATACAAAATGGAATGCTATTTGGCTCTAAAGAAAAATGGGGTTACAATTTTTGCAAGAAAATTGATAGACAGAATCTATAATATTAAGGGAGATTACAGTTCTTTTAGAAAGGAAAAAAACTGCATGTTCTTTCTCATGTGCAGAATCTAGCCAATAATATAGGTAAATATGTAAACAAATGTACATGTGGGTGATAACAGGAAAAAAAGAAAACAAGAAAGGCTAAATATCAAGGGGTGAGGAAAGACTGAATAAACTTATGGACATGAGCTATGAAAGGGGATATGAAGCTAATGGTTCTCTGTTCTGTCATGGCACTTTGGGTTTTGGTGATGGTTAAGAATATAAATATACTCCATACAGAAAGTATAAAATTTAATGTGAAGCTCCACAGCTTCAGTTCTCAATGATTTCTCTTACTGCATAGAAGCTCAAGGAGTTGTGTAGACATTAGGTCTGGTTCATTTGGGTGGATTATGGTTTTACGCATTTGTAAGTTTTTAAATAATAAAGTTTATTCTTTTTTTATTATTATATTTGTGTTTTAATTTTACACATCAGCCATGGGTTCCCCTGTCCTCCCCCCTCCCGCCCCCACACCCACCTTACCCCCATTCCCTCCCCTCTGTTCCCATCTCCTCCAGGGCCAAGACTCCCCTGGGGATTCATTTAAACCTGATGGATTCAGTACAGGCAGGTCCTGTCCACTCTTCCAGGCTGAGCAAAGTGTCCCTGTGTAAACCCAAGGTTCCAAACAGCCAAATCATGCACTAAGGACAGGTCCCGGTCCCACAGCCTGGATGCCTCCCAAACAGTTCAAGTTATTCAATTGTCTCACTTATCCAGAGGGTCTGCTCCAGCTGGGGGCTCCACAGCCATTGGTTCATAATCCATGTGCTTCCATTTATTTGGCTATTTGTCTCTGTGCCTCTCCAATCTTGGTCTCAACAATTCACGCTCTTACAGTCCCTCCTCTTTCTCAACAATTGGACTCCTGGAGCTCCACCTGGGGCCTGGCTGAGGATCTCTGCATCCACTTCCATCTGTTATTGGATGAGAGTTCCAGCTCGACTGTTAGGGTGTTTGGCCATCTGACCACCAGACTAGGTCAGATCAGGCTTTCTCTCAACCATTGCTGGCAGTCTACAGAGGATGTATCATTGTGGATTTCTGGGGACCTCTCCAGCACTCTGCCTATTCCTGTTCTCACATGGTCATCATTTATCATGGTCTGTTATGTGTACCAATGGAATTGAATCGACAACCCTGACATTAACCCACACACCTATGAACATATAATTTTTGACAAAGAAGCCAAAATATGTACAATGGAAAAAAGAAAGCATCTTCAACAAATGGTGCTGGCATAACTGGATGTCAATGTGTAGAAGGCTACAAATAGATCCATATCTGTCACCATGCACAAAACTTAAGTCCAAGTGGATCAAAGACCTCAACATAAATCCAGTTACTCTGAACCTGAGAGAAGAGAAAGTAGGAAGTAGTCTTGAATGCACTGGCACCGGAGATCACTTTCTAAATATAACACCAGTAGCACAGACACTGAGAGAAACAACCAATCAATGGGACCTGTTGAAACTGGTAAGCTTTTGTAGAGCAAAGAACACGGTCAACAAGACAAAGCAAAAGCCTACAGAATGGGAAAAGGTCTTCACCAACCCCACATCTGACAGAGGGCTGATATCCAGAATATATAAAGAACTCAAGAAATTAGACATCAAAATGCCCAACAGTCCAATTAAGAAATGGGCTATAGAACTAAACAGAGAATTCTCAACATAGGAAGTTCAAATGGCTGAAAGACATTTAAGGAATTGCTCTAGGGGCTGGAGAGATGGCTCAGAGGTTAAGAGCACACACTGACTGCTCTTCCAGAGGTCCTGAGTTCAATTCCCAGCAACCACATGATGGCTCACAATCAATTTAAAAAAAAAAAAAAAAAGGAATTGCTCAACATCCCTAATTATCCGGGAAATGCAAATCAAAACGACTCTGAGATACCACCTTACACCTGCCAGAATGGCTAAGATAAAAAACACAGAAGACAGCTTATGCTGGAGAGGATGTGGAGCAAGGGGAACTTTCCTCCACTGCTGGTGGGAATGCAAGCTTGTACAGCCACTTTGGAAATCAATATGGCACTTCCTTAGAAAATTGGGAATCCATCTCCCCCAAGACCCAGCTGTAGCACTCTTGGGCATATACCCAAGAAATGCTCAATCATACCACAAGGGCATTTGCTTAGCTATGTTCATATCAGCATTGTTTGTAATAAGCAGAACCTGGAAACAACCTAGATGCCCTTCAACTGAACAATGGATAAAGAAAATATGGTACATATACATAATGGAGTACTAATCTGCAGAGAAAAACAATGACATCATGAGGTTTGCAGGCAAATGGATGGATCTAGAAAAAATAATCCTGAGTGAGGTAACCCAGACTCAGAAGGACAAACATGGTATGTACTCACTCATAGGAGGATGCTAGATGTAAAACAAAGATGACTAGACTGCTACACAACTCCAGAGAGGCTACATAGAAAACGGGACCCTAGGAAAGACACAGGGATAGCCCAAAGACAGAGAAATGGATGAGATCTACATGAACAACCTGGACGACAGTGGGAATAATGAAGGGCAAGGTTTGAAGGAAAGAAACCTTAGGGGAGCAGGAACTCCCAGCTGGATCAAGAACAGAAAGGGAGAACAAGGAATAACAGACCGTGATAAGTTTATTCTTTAAAAATAAATGAGTATTCTTGATAAAATTCATATATTTCTTGGTTAGATGCACGGCTATAATACAAATGAATATGATAAAACTCATAATAAATTATATATCTATTATACATCTTTCTCTGTGTGTGTCCACCCATATATATCTATTAGCTACTCTAGGATACCTTAGTATAAAATTCTTTTTAAGAGCCTTATTTTAAAGCTGGGTGTGGGAAGGCTCAGCTTTCTCTGGAGGGTAATTGGTTATAGTCTTTATAAGGCAATTGTTATGATTTCATTAGCTTTGGTTATTTGAAAACAAATGTTATGGCCTGAATGTTTATGTTTGGTGCTTCCTCCCACCTCTGGAGAGTTTTAGTTTCAGCCTATTCTTATTTTGTTTCTTGATAGTTGGTATTTTACATTTTATCATATGTTACATCTTCATAGTATATGACTTTAGTTTCTGTCTTGATGGTTAAGCTATCCTGTTTCTCTAGTAGGGCAATGTGTGATTATAGATGAAGACATATTATAATATAGATGCAAAATGTTGTTTCTCTATCTCTTCTTACCTCTTCACCACATACATACATCTAACTCAATTGAAAAATTAAATTATTCTATAAATATTTTCTACATTTTTCTTATATTCTCACAGCAGAGAAGTTATAAACTTAACTGCCTTTGTGGTTTCTTCTATCTTACAAGGCTTGATCAATTAAATTTTGGTTTATTTCATGAATTTAAACATTATATTGGTAAGTTATGTAAAATATGGGACTAATTATTTGTTTTTATATAGGTAATTTGCTGTAGTATTTATTAGCCAGTCTACTAAGTAATTTTTCTCTTAAATTGTCTTAAGATATTATAACAATATATTTTTCTCATGTCTAATATAAATAATTTCTTACTACTTTTTTTCTGTGAAAAATGCTAAAAATTCTACAGAATAAGCTCCAGTTTAGATTAAAAAAAAACTTTGTATATTAAAAACATGTCACATTGACATGAAAAAGAGATGTACTTAAGGAGAAGGAAAATCTAACCAACAAGCAAGCCAAATGTAAGAATAAAATGGAACCAAGAACAAAGCACAAACCAAGAACAAAACTAATGGAGTGCACACTGTGATGTTCCCAGTGGTGCTGGGGACTGGTTATGAATACAGACCAGATTTTCCAACAGCCAGTGGGAAATAGTCCCACTTTTCAGTAACCCAATTCCTTGTAACTTTGAGATGGAAACAGAATATTTTTTATTATCTACATGCAAAGTTCAAGGTTATTTCTCCCTGAGATCTCCATAATAAATCCACTCTAGAATGTTGGACCATATCCTTATGATTGGTGTGATAATTCTGTGAGGTTGGTTATGTTTGTGGCTCTCCAACAAGATAAAGAATAATGTTAGGGTGATGATCTTAGGTGATATTATGCATCCTGCCCATTGCTGATGCTGAATGTCTAGTTCAGTCTTATCACATGGTTGGAGGCTATTTCATATGAAATAAGGAGTAGAATGTTACACTACTCACATTTATTTACTGCCTTTGAAATGGTCATTTTATGCTTATACAATACAGCTGGTTCCATAAAGCCCTATCTGCAGTAGCTCTTAAGTAATCCCGGCACTGGGTTAGAGGTGAAGGTTAGGATGACTGCTTCATAATCCTATATTTTTACTCTATATTATATCTACATCACTCTATAATATATACTTTTAAATATTAATCATCTCTTTCTTTTCTGAAAACACTCCTTCCTATAGTTTATTTACATGTTCCATTGATGTTGAAAACAGCCCATTCTGTCCTAAGTAGGGTCCTGATTATTTCCATCGGTCTGGTTTATACTTGATACCCTAGGATACTGTTTTAATTTTCAAAAGTGTCTATATGTGGGTGGTAATTTGCGATCATTCTATTTGCATAATTTGACCACTTTATACATTTCCAGCACTATGGCTATGTGAACCCACCTCTCTCCAAGTTGGCCACCTGCTCAATTCTTCTCTTGCCTCTGGTCTTGCTTAGCATCAACCCATTGTTTACTTTCCAGTACAAATGAATGTTCTTTTCCTGTCTTAAACACTTTCAAATATGTATATTTAATGCATTGACTGACACATTCTCATATACTTCCACCCCCAAATGTTTTTTTTAAACACTTATTAGAAAAAAAAATCTGATTAGATTTTATGCTGAAGTGGTCTGAATATTAGCATCCTTGACATGTTTTTACTCAGTTGTTTAATATTCTTACTGAACTGGTTCAACTGAAGGATTGTTTACATCTTTTCTTCAAAAACTTAATTTAAAAATGTTTTTTCTACCACTCAGAAGCCTATAGGACACTAACTCTTAGCTTAACATCATAAGCTATGTAATTGTGTTAACCATATTCCAAAGATAGCTGAAAGTCAAATACCCTGGGGCTGGAGATGACTCAGCCGCTAAGACATGTGTTGCTCTTATAGAGGACACAGGCTGGATTCCAAGCAGCCACAGGGCAGCTCGCATTGTCTATAACTCCAGTTCTAGGGGATCTGATGCTCTCTTCTGACCTGGTGCAGGTGCCAGACACACAGATGGAACACAGACATATGCGAAAGTAAGACACTCATACACATAAAGTAAATAATTTTATATTGAAAGATAAAGAGTCTGGATTTTCTATTGCTCATCATGGTGAATGGTTGACACGCTGTCTCTTTGCTTTAAGATATCATTAACAGAGTATCATGTTTTTATTATTAAAAGCGTTTCACTTACTTGTATGTTGCTGGTCTCAGAATACTATATGGTAGATAATTTGCCCTAAATAAACAAATGAGGAAAATGAAATGCACAGGTTTTGATCAAACAAGACAATGGTAAAAAAAAAAAAATTCAATGTGCACTTTTAAAGTACTTTTCCTCTCATCTCTTTGTGAGAAAAAAAGCAGATTAATAAGAAAGTACAATTTGACATTAGTGACATATGCTTACCCTCTTACTTTTGGGGGGAAATCTGTGTTGTTTTTAATGAATAACTGATTTTGATTTATTTACAAACTTGAGGGCATTATGTTGGGAAATGCGCAGTCATTTCATACATGACATAGCAATAATTTACATTTCTTTTGTTTCAACTGGTAGTATGGAAAGAATTGATTTAAGTAAGAAAAAACCTCTAGGCTATGTGGAAATAAATGTAATCCCTGCTCAGATATCTTAATAGTCAAGGACCATGTAGACCCGGAGTAAGTGTTTGCAAGTATTCAGTTGATATATTCCCATGGTCCCTAGAGATGAACCCCCTGCATCTATAAGCATTCCTAGCAACCACTGTAGAAGGAAATGGAAAGGTGTACAAAGCAAGATGCAGTCTTTAGCTAGAAAAACATGATTACCTTTGGTATCTCAGGAACTTCACTTTTCAAAATCCTGCAATTCAACCGTGCTCATAATAAACAAAAAACACATCTGTGTGTGTGTGTGTATGTGTGTGTGTGTGTATGTATGTTTTGCGCTGGAGGCTATTGAGAAAGCAAATTTGATTTCTAAACATGTTAACATTATGAACAACTTAAAATGTTACATAACAAATAAAAACATCAGACACACACTAACCTGGGCTGAATGCTCCTTAATGAGCTGTTGGGGTTGTTTACGTTAACACCTATGACTGTGCCCTTTTTGTTTTATGGACATAGTGAGCCCTTCTGGGTGATGACACCTTGTAATTCAAACAATGACTCATGGAAAATAAAGTTTTCAATAGCTAAAGTGCAGCAGGATTGAATTTAGAAACATCTTACTGTGCTGAAATGGATGCTGTTTGAACAGCGACACAAAAACCAAGACGAACTTTAAAAATGTACAAAGCTGTTTTACTCATGCCATCTAATTAGAAAAAAACAGAAGCAAACAAATAAAATAATGTTCCTGGGACCCATTCCACAGTTATGTCCTATTACATAAGCAACTGTTATATAAAACAAAGCCATCGTTACCACATCAAATTACGGAACAAATAAAGCCAGGTTTCCCAAGATGGCATCCAATAAAGCATTACAAATAGGGCTCATTTTACTCAGAACTTAAAAAATATTATTGTACCTTGATGTACACTCACCTAAGAGACATATCATGACTTTTTAAACGTCTATGCTACAATTTTCCCTAAGGATTCACTAAATGATACTTTAAACTTTTTACAATGTGTTATTGTATGTTTATGGGTGTTTTGCCTACATGTATGTCGGTGTCCAACATGGCTTTTGGATCCCTGGAACTGGAGTAACAGATGGTTGTGAGCCATCCTGTGGGTACTGGGAACCAAACCAAGGTCCTTTGGAAGAGCAGCCAGGGCTCTAAACCACTAAGCCATTTCTCCAGCTCCCAGTAAATAATTCTTTTAAGTCAAGTTGAAACCAATGTGGCTCACAAAGAATTCGACATAAGCTTGGACTCTGTTCTTCTGTGTTTTCAATCATTATGTTAAAAGTAAGTCTTAAGAAGTCATTTACCACTAATAATTTTTTCCATGTTGTTTTTCCTTTTGAGGTTCTGATAAATGGGAGTTTAAAGAACATGGCAAGTAGATGGTCATTTTCAACAAGCCAGTAGTTAGAAAAATGTAGTAATTTATTAACAGCAAAACTGTGGTAGGCTGTTATTCTGGGATTTAGAGTATACAGGTGAGTTTTCAAAGACTCACTTATTGCAATGGTTTACTTTGAATTTCTTCCCACTAACACTTTATTTTGAGCTTTGAAGATCCAAATAACACCATGCTAATATAGAGAACAACTTCACCTTTGTAACACATTGCCATGAGAAAATGGTTAACTCTAAATCACACAGAATTTCATTGCAATAGTCCCTCATCATAAATCTATATACATTTCTTAACAGTTTCAGCACAGAAACTTTAAATATGTACAATTGTTGACATACAAATGTTGGAGATTAAAAAAAAAAAAAAAAACCTCTACAGAACAAAGTAAGTATATACTATAGATTCTCCAGCCTGAGCTTCTGTGGTTATATAAATGGTTTTTTTTTAATTGTAGACAATAATAGGTCAAAGTTGCAGCATCCAACTACTAGCAAGTAAATGTGAAAACTGCCCATAAAATACCCCATTGAAGTATCCATTTTACACTAGGAAAATTAAACACACATATATTATTCTCTACTTCCAACTTCTGAAATGGAAGCTGCTACTTGTACCACTGTATGGTTTCATAGCTTCAATGTACCTCAGCTGAATAGTTTGTTCAAGGATCATTTGACCACACCAGCATAATTTGCATGATTTTTACTTCCTCCTCTCTTCATATTACACCTTTATAACCCAGTCTACAGAATTACCGATGTGCACCGTTAACATTGAGAAATCACCTAAGCATGTTGTTTTGTAATAAGTTATACAGGCGCATGCCAGAGTATTATTATCCAGCTGGTTCAGAACTTGGTAGCCTCTAAATGTGTGACTGAGATTTAGGCCTGAAAGGCACTATTATGCTATTACCATGGACATAAGGTTACTGTAAATACTGCAGAAACCTAGGCCTGAGAGAATCTATTAAGTTAACATTATGCATTCTTGGGGTTTTGAGGTTTCTGAAACTCATCCATCATTCAGTCCCAACTGACGTTTATGAATACCACAGAGCTCAACTATCAGGGATCTTTGTTTCATTTTTCCCGCCCTCCCTTCCCCTCTTCCTGTCTCACCATTATTATCTAACCTCTGTAATTGATCCCGACTGGTTGATTATCATTTGAAAAATAGTATAAAGTGTTTATCCACAATCACTTCATAATGAATAGGAAATGACTTTCAAGGGGCTGTTTGACAATCTTTACTGGTAGGGGAAAGCCTACAACGTGTCGTCTAATGGAGATTCTCCAGTTACCCTTCAGTGGTGGTGTGTGGCAAATGGATTATAAAGGAAGACAGGCTGTGTAATAGATTATGGCTCCAAAGACTGATGGGAAGAATAGTTATGGAAAACAAAAGGTTGTCACATGGAAGGACAGGATGCCTTGTGGACCAAGGTCATAGACACTACCTTTCAGTTGATCATCATACGTGGCAGATGAAATGCTATGTGTTTTCTATCTACCTTGTTTTAACATCAAATTGCACATTAATTATTCACTGAAATACAATCATGTTCTCTCTTGTGTCTTTGGGAAAAATAATAAAACAAAATAAAATTCTCTCTCCTCCCCCTCCCCTCCTTTATGCAGGTTTCAACAACCTTCTTATGTAATGAAGTGAGTGGGGACTTTCACAGACTTGAATGGAGCATTTGTTTGGAAGGCATATTTGCTCTGTATCATCACAACCTCACCCATGGTTTATCTGACACCCCAGGAACATTCTCACACAGAATGAACCTTAGGGATGTTTTGCCTTTGGTAGGAAGCCTAGTGATGATCAGCTTAAAGATCACTCTAACAGCAAGGGAAAGTCATTGTTGTGGGGGAAGAAAGCCAATTGTGAAATTAGGCTTCAGATGAGCAGAAATAAGCACATTTGGCTGTAGTTACACACCAACGTTTGCTATTTGTTTTGGTTGCTTTTCCGTATTTCTCCCATTTTTCTTCCTCCTTCTATCTCTTTTGCCTGTTCTCTTCCTTCTAGAAGTATTTATTGAGTATATTTTCTATGGGCTGGTGGGAAAAAGAATGTAACAAGTCATGCCTCTCAGGGGCACTAGGTTGAGTGAAAGAGTGACATTAATCAAACAGTTACTTTAAGGATGTGTCATTTCAAAGAGAGAGAAATGTTATGAGCAAAAGGAACACAGCCTCTTGAAGAGGTTAAACAAACAAAGGACTCAACTCCGATCCATTGTGTTGAAGGTTTGACATCTTACAATCAGGGAAGTTTGGATGGGGGGGAACCATGTGTTCTGGAATCTGAAGAATGTAAATTAACTAACTACAGGGAAGGAATCTGAAGGAGGGAATGGCATACACAAGGCCCCTGGTCAAGAGTTTATGTGAACATGTATGGCAAGAAAGCAGAGAACTGAAGGGCAGGTGGTTTAAGAGAGTTTGGATAAGCAGGGGGTGTATTGGGCTGGAAGTTACTGAAGACTTTTACTTTTAAATTAGTGTGACTGGATTGTGTTTTCTTTTTTTTTTTTTTTTTTTTTGTGTTTTTTTTTTTTTTTTTTTTTTTTTTTTTTTTTTTTTTTGTTTTTCGAGACAGGGTTTCTCTGTGTAGCTTTGCACCTTTCCTGGAACTCACTTTGTAGACCAGGCTGGCCTCGAACTCACAAAGATCCGCCTGCCTCTGCCTCCCGAGTGCTGGGATTAAAGGCATGCGCCACCACCTGGCGGTGTTTTCATTTTTAAAGAGCTATTAAGACTGAAGTATGAATCATAGACCAGAAGAAAAAAAGAATAGATGCAAGAAATATAGATTAGGAGGTCATTTCAGAGTCTAGACTGAAGAGGGTGGACTTTTATGGAAAAAGATCTGGAAATAAATTAGAAAAAAAATGGGGACATTGTGATACTCTTGGTCCATTTCCAGCTAGACAATCTATAGCAGAGGAACCCCTCCAGTCAGTCACTGGAAATCATAGGGAGGAGAATGGCTTCTTGTGACTGTGACCATACAAGTTTCCCTGCTAACTTGCCCAACTTCACCTTTGAGTTAAATCCAGGCAGCCACTTGCTCAGGGAGGCATTATTAACAATTGTCATTGAATTGATCAAGTTAGATCATGTGATGCAACCACTCTTCTCATGAGCTATTTCTTAAAGTAATTTGCTAGGCAGGGAGGCTCAGTATGGCAGTGAGGAATCTGATGTCTAAGCTCTGACACTCTTGGTACATTTCATTGTCAACGGTGGCTCTCACTGGTGGCAGCTGTACTTCCTGGGGGAGATTTTTCCATATCTGGAGATATTTTTGATCATCACAACTTGGGAGGTGAGAGCTGCTGGCATTTACTGGGCAGAAGACGGTAAAGCTGCTGAACATCCTTAGATGAACATAGCAGTCCCTCCCAGCAGCAAAGAATGATCTGGTTCCAAGTGCTCAAAGTGCCAGGGTTGGGAAACATTGACTTTTCAAAACAGGCTGATAAGATTCCCATTTATCATGACATGGCAGACAAAACAAAATCCTTATCTCCATCATGGAAATGAAATGAGAAACATTTTTAAAGGAAGAAATTGACATACTCTAACAACATAGGTCATTTGCAATGACTTGGGTATATATATAACTGGTATTTACAAAGTGTAAAATAAAATAGAAATGCTTGGTAGAGAAGAAGACAATGCAAGGTATGGTTTTTTTTTCAGATTTATTAATTTGTAATATTTCCTTCACTGCAAACAGTTTTGTAAAGCATTTCTTTGGAAACTGTATTTGCCATTTTTCAAACATGGCATGCTATTTGATCCTATTAGCAGATAATGCAATTCATATTCTTTGTACATTTGAAACTGGAGAAGAAATACATTATGTATGGTAAAGTGAGTTTATGGCCTTATAGCATTTAGCAATTCCAGTTTCCATTCTACTTTTAGGTAATACTGTTATGCCTCTATGCTGGATAGGTTTTGCTGGTGTCACTGGATCCCCTTTACCTTTGTACACTGTTTGTGGGTTCATATCTGTTCCAACATACACTTCTACTTTCTGGCCTCAAGGGGCATCAGGCAATAAGAGGTGAAAAGGGAAAATAAGGTATGTGTATGGGGCATTATTTCCCTGAGTGGTCACAGAACACAGAAGTCTGGTAATATACCACGTAATTCATTTTAGTAATTCATTTTAGTCCCTTTCATCTTTTTTTAGCATTCACCTCAGATTAGAAACAAACCCCACCATAATACAGTGTCCTTTGCATTTTAATTTATAATATGGCTATGCCATTTTAAATAGTCTTGTTCCCAGGTCTCGCTAATATATTCAACTTTAATTGTTTTCTGCTAGTAGCCTGATGACTACAACTTATATTTTATTATTATTATTATTATTATTTATTTATTTATTTATTTTTGGTTTTTCAAGACAGGGTTTCTCTTTGTAGCTTTGCGCCTTTTCCTAGAACTTACTTGGTAGCACAGGCTGGCCTCGAACTCACAGAGATCCACCTGCCTCTGCCTCCCAAGTGCTGGGATTAAAGGCGTGTGCCACCACCACCCAGCTACAACTTATATTGTTATGGCTCACATGTTCCTAAGGATTAACATAGATTGCATATTTGATCACAAAGTACCTTGTAGTTGGTATACCAATGATGCATACATCTATGACAATTTGGATGAATCAATAGAAGCAGCCTTGGTACCTAAGAGTCTTCATGAAATGAAAGCATAAGACTGATAAATCATAACTGCCTAGATAATAGGTAATTCTTGGTGTCAGTGAAGTATTTACATGGCTATATTACAACAAGGGATACGGGAGACTCATGAAGAACTCAATATTCATTGCAACCAAAACCCCCTGTTTTATGAGTTAACCCATCTCCTCAAACATCAATTCATTATTGTTTAATTCAATCTCCTACCTAATTAGAAATTAAAAGACATAACTCAGATATTTTATTCTATGTTCTGTACAGAATCCAGTCCTAAACCATCCCATTTCCATAGTCACAGGATACAGTACCATCACCCCTCAGCATCTGTGGGGTACTGCATTCAAGACCCTCCCATAAAATGGAATAGAATCTATATATACCCTGCACACATTATCTCAATATTTCAGATCTTCTCTCGGTCATTTATAATGCCTGATGCAATGTGAATGCTTGTTAGACTGTTTTGTTTAGGGAATAGTGACAGGAAAAAATTCAATACATGTTCAAGACAGATTCAGCTATTTTTCTTGCAAACTTTGAATCCATGGATTCAGACCCTGCAGACACACAGCCTCAGGAATTCATAGTTAAGTATCTCTGTGCCATGGCTCCTCATCAAGACAAACAGCCTCAAACAGCATCGAGGCTGTTCACTGCCTCTGCGGCTATAAGTAAAGGCATCATAAAAGACGTCATTTCATATGGTGCTACTTCACAATGACTTGGGCTGACGTAAGTATGAGAGCTGATAGAGTGGGTGTGCTCCAGTGTTTACTGGAGGTCTTTATTTCTGTGTTATCTTACTCCTTTGTTTCCATCTTTACATAATATGTATGCCTGGGTGATCTGCCCAAGACAATGCACATTGGATCCTTAATGAGAAGAACATGCTGAAGGATACAAGTGAAGCATTGGCTTTGCTCTCTCTGTGTCTTCTTATGCTTCCACTGTACCAATGACATCTCCTACCTACATCACCAAGTGTCCAGAGGAACTGCAAATACCTTAATAAGATACATGTTATTCTACTCAGACTCATATTAACTTAGAAAAACACAGTAAATGATTTGGGTTATATTGTAACATCCAAAAAAATCTGCTGCTATTGTGGATTATCATACAAGGATGTGATTTAGCCCCAGCACATCATTTTTTCATTAATCTTACTCAATATTAATGGTGATATGTAAGGAAAAAATACATGAACTACTGTCATTTACATCAGATACTAATAATTCTAAGGAAAAGACATTAGAGAATCAGTTTAAATAGGGTTACCAGATTAGATTATAATAACAAATTGTTTTAAATATTAGCGTAGTCTTAGAGTCATAGTTCTGAGTTGAGAGGGCTGAGGGTGTTTAAATGGTCTTCATGGTTGCCACAAAATGGGACTTTTAAATTCACTATTTCTCTGGCTCTTGAATGGCCGGATAAAAATCAGAGCCCAGCCAGTTCCCACATCTCTGATGTGGGCTCGCATTCTGCGTGCTGGCTGACCTGAAGGGAGCCTGAGGCAGATCGGTTTACTGCAGCACAAGGTGTCTCTGTGCTGGGGCTTGTGTACCCACGTTTGTAGTGAGTCCAGTCATATACTACACACCTACTTTGCCTGAAACTGGAGATGGCTAATGCACAATGGTACTGAAAGAAGTGTACTTTTTCAGCCAGGGGACTTGTAACAGATCCCTTCTGCATCCAGAGCTGCCGGCACAAAGTACCCCCATCCCGTCCTCCTCAGAAGTGCCTGAGTGATGGAAAGTACGAAAACTAGAATAGAATGGAGTGTGTGTGTATCAGAGTGGGTCTGGCCACTCAACATGCCCCAAATGGGATGTAATTTAAATCTTCAGTGTTTTGTTTTTTTTTTTTAAATTTTTGAAAGAAAACTGGCAACTTGAACGCAGTTTCTAAGAAAATATCTGCGAGACTTTGCTAGATTCGCTCAAGAAGTTGGAGCAGTACAGATTTAACACTTCAATATTGACACAAATTTAAGTCTACGTCTCTGAAGGAAAGGTGGGAGGGGGTGTTGCTAGTCTCTTCCTTGATAAAACAAGAAAAACATTTCCACGAATTCACAGAATGTAGTGGCCATGAAGATAAGATATCAGTTACTACACAGGGAGATCCCTTCATGGGATCTGAATATTAAGTATAAAAGGAAGCTATGGGCCGAGCCTTTGACAAAAGCCCCTGTGTGTGAGACACAGAAGGATTAGAGACAAATGTTACCTTCCTTGGCAATTACCAGCCTAACTTCTTCAATGAGCGAACAGAAGGTCACAACAGATAAATGAAGGAAGCCAGCCCCCGCTCTGGCTGTACTGTGTATTATGTGTGCTTTTCAATTTTTCATGGCTCTTGTTCTCATGAACACTAGACAGCTCTGTTTATCTCTCCCTTTGCAGCTTTAATCTCCCCCACGCCCATGCCCACACTCACTTGAGGATAACAGCAATACCACGAGATTTAGCTGAGTGTGTTTGCAAGGACCTGAGAGTCATGGAAGGCCTTAAAAATATACAATGCCACTTCCAAACAAATTCGATGGAGCTGTGCAAGTTAACGATTCCCTGATGGGAACTTGCTCATAGAAGCAAAGAAGAGCAACTTGAAGCTTGCGAGGTGGTAGCATCAGAAACATGGATCTTGTTTTGGGAGAGAGTGTACCGTGATAAGGGTGGGAGAAATTGTGATTGAGAGTTTGAAGAATTTTAGTTGGCATGTGAAATATAGAAGGAAATCTATGGGAAGACACAGGTTTGTAAAGATCTGGAGTTCATAGGCCACTGACTTCCCTTTGCCAGAATACAGTTCTATTAGCCAGACACCAAGTTAGCCTCTATTTTGAATGAATACTTGATGTAAGATAATTTTAAGCATTCTAGAATCCAAAGCAATGATTCTAGTTCTTAAAAAATTAAATTAAATTAAATAAGAAAAAGTAGTCATATTTTCCTTAACACTTTGAGAATCCATGGCCTTTAGACTTTACTGTCAGAGGTTGGTTTGAAGCGAGTTGTAAACTCTGGCTGAAGCTTTCTCTCGGGACGTTGAGAAAATCATTTCATCTCTCCAGCTTCAGTTTTTGCCCTTGTGGAATGGCACTGTTAACGTGAGTGCTCTGTGAGGAGGGAGGGTGATAATCTTCAAGTTAGAAGGTTGACAGAGTCTGGCAGATTATGACTAGATACTGTTTTCCCATCTTCTTCTACATCAATTTTGGATCTGTGTTGCTTTTGCTAGTCACAAGCCCGCCTCTTTTTCTGGAGTAACTTTTTCTCCTGTGTCAATCAGAATACCTCTTTCCATAAGCCTTTTATGTGCTTATGGAACTCAGTTGAAATCTTATTGGCAATGAGTACTCATTCCTATGGTGATTAGTGAACAGAGGTTTAGCATACACTACATGTTGCCAGGTGTAGTAGAGCATGCCTTTAATCCCAGCACTTGGAAGGCAGTAGCATATGTAATCTCTTTAAATTTGAGGTCAGTCTGCTCTACATAGTGAGTTCCAGGACAGCCAGAGCTACATAGTGAGAGTCTATCTTGAAAAATCAAAGCAAAAATAATATACTACATTTATAAATTAAACACACACACACACACACACACACACACACAATGGGGATATCCACTATCTTAGATATGGCATTGGGGTCCTAAAATTAACTTTGTATATTAAAAAAGGAATCTAAAATATGCCTAAAAGAACTAAAAAGGAAAAAGAAAAAAGTTCTCACATCTCCTTAGAAACCTTCCCAAATCTTAAAAGCAGTTGATTCTCAGCACAAGATTTTGCAACGAAATCTCAATCAGCAAATGAACATGTATTAGTGTGTTTGTTGGTGATGCGTGTTACCCACTGAGGGAGAAAAACAGTTCCTCAATGTAGATCAGGTCTGCTGTGTGTTTTGCTCTATCCCTATCATCTAAAGCAGGGGTGTGAATCTAGTAGGTCCTAGCAGATATTTATGACATGAACACATGGGTGAGTTGAGCATATTATATGTGCAAGAACAGACGATGCATGTCTGCCCTCAAGGATCTTGCTCAGGAGACAGACTTCAAGGAAAGAGGGGCACACAGTTTTAGTGAACATGGACATTGCCAGTGAACAGCCAGGGAAGGGTCATCTCTTATGAGTCTCTCAAAACAATGAGAGAGACAAAGTTTGATAATGCTCTGAAGTGGGTATACACAACATGCCAATGATGAGCACAGTCATGCTAAAAAGCTGTTATGTTTAAATTCATATGAAAGATGAAAGCAAGGCAGAAGGAATTCATCATGATATAAGCACACAGTTTTGCTTGCATCTGTGACATGCTAGCAGACATACTCTTTACTTTTCTGGTAAGCTCTGTGATTTGCTGCAGACACATCTAAATTTCCTCTCCCAGAAGTCATTGTTCTGTTTTAAGGATGAATACTTTCTCTAAAGTTAGCCATCTTTAAAGGCATGAATGTTAACTCAGATTTGAGATGAATATACTCATCATCTTGCAGTGAGAGAGC
Source organism: Onychomys torridus (assembly GCF_903995425.1). Classification (NCBI taxonomy): domain Eukaryota; kingdom Metazoa; phylum Chordata; class Mammalia; order Rodentia; family Cricetidae; genus Onychomys; species Onychomys torridus. The sequence goes on along the minus strand of NC_050459.1, from coordinate 38,972,354 downwards.
AAAGAGTACTGAATAGGAGGCAAAATAATACCCAGAAATCACCATGTGCATTCTCAAATATATATTTGCTAATGTATATATTAAAAACTATATTTTGATGATATTTCATGATTAGTAAACATCAATATTATTTTCACATTTTTCATATTTTATTGAGTGATGAATGTATAAGATTCAGGACTATATCTGTAGATTAGGGGTGGATATCCAGGAAAGAAAGCAGCCATGACTCCAGCATCACAAGATTATAATCTAAGGAACAAGACAAATACTATAGTCAAATGATAATATTGTTATTGAGACAGGGTCTCACTATGCAGCTCCAGCTGGCCTGGAAGTCACTATGAAGATAAAGCTGGCCTCAAACTCATAGATAGGTATCCTTGTAGCTGAAAATTTTCCTGTGTCCCGGCTTGCCAGCAGTTGGGACAAATCTCTCCCATTCACGTCCTTCAAGTAAACGCACAGAAGATTATATTAATTGTAACTGCATGGCCATGGCTCAAGCCTTTTGCTAGCTAGCTCTTATATCTTAAATTAGCCCATAACTATTAATCTATGTATCGCCACATGTTCCATGGCTTTATCTGCATCCCATTACATGTTGCTCCTTGAGCAGCTTGCTGGTATCTCTCCTAGCCTTTTTCCTATCTCTCTTTTTTAATTTCTCACCTGCCTCTAAGCTGCCTTGCCATAGGTCAAACAGCTTTATTTATCAACCAATCAGAACAACACATATTTGCAGTGAACAGAAAGACATTTCCCCCATCACACCCAACTGTTCCTGTCAAACAAGAGCTGGGATTAAAGGCATGCACCACTCTGCCCAGCTGGTCAAGCAATATTTACAAATCACAAATATAGTATAGAGCTTGATGGTGGGGAACAAGCTATGTGCCATATTTGGGATAGTCAATAAACACTATAGCCTCTAAGCACAGGAATTGACATGTCTGCACTACATGTTCTCACTGACAAAATAACTGAGCAAATTAATTTTAGGGTAGAAATATTCCTTGTAGCTCACAGTTTCAGAGGGCTCAGTCCATGGTTGATCAATTCATCTCAGTGGGGCTGTGATAAGGCAGAGTATCACAGTGATGTGAGCTTTTGGTAGTGGAACTTGTTCACCTCATGGCAGCCAGGAATAAGAGGGCTGTGGTGAAGCAGAAGCAGAAGGAGAAGGAGAAACAGCTACTACCAGGCACAAGATACTCCATTTAAGGCACGTGTCCAGTGATTAATTTCCTCCAACCAATCCCATCTTCTAATATCCACCTCCTTCCAATAATATGCCATTCAATTAAGAATCTATCTATTACACTCATTATATTAGTGCCCTCATGATCCACTTATTTCCCCCCAAGTCCTATTTCTGAGCATAGCTCTGAAGACTAAGCCTTCAACAATTGACCCCTGGTGGTGGTGGGGGGGGTAGGGTGGTGGTGGTGGTGGTGATGTGTGCATTGGGGGTGGGGGGATTCTGAGACTAAATCTAAACAAGATCAGAACTGAACATTTGTGTCAAGTTTTTAATAGCATGTTTTACCAATCATGGTGGATTTGTTCTAACTAGTCACACTCAGCGATGGTTAGTTTAAATGTATGGTACTTCAAGGATTCTACCTTAGATGATGAAAAAGTGCTCAACCCTTAATTCATCTCAGTCTCCGATTTCTAAAACCTTCTACAAATTGAGTTTGAGGCCAAGTACACTCAAATATTTTATTAATATATTCTACCATAGATCAATACCCTGATTGAAGATCTGGAAGAAATTTTTAAAAGGATTCACCCAGAGACGCACACAAATAAATGGTTAAATATACCTTTAGGTATTTAAAGATTTTTTTTTTTTTTTAAAGGATGATAAACTTTGGAGGTTTGCTTTATCTTTCAAATCTCACCTCAGCCATTGTGAAATGGAGATGTAAAGAACTGACCGGGTGGGTGATCTGGTTGTGAGGAATCAGGTAATGTATGCAAAGTACTTACTGCCTTTTCCTGGCACACAGGGTGCAGAATAACTACTTCCTGCTGGTATTGCCATTGTTTTTCTATAAGAACCCAATAAACAATCTCTTAAATGTTTGCTGAGCAACTGGTTCACACTCAGCACTATGTAAAAAAGCTAAGAAAGTTTCATTCTGAAAAGTTTATAGTCTAGTATGATGAATGAACTTTTACTGCCAGAAATTATTGCCAAATTTGTTGAAGACAATTAGGCCAAATTAATTCAGAGGACAACTAGAGCTGTGGCTTTGTCATACATGTGACGCCAATACATTCACAAGTAGAATTTTTTAGATCAGCATCAGGGCTAGGGGGGTCAGTGGACAGAAAATGGAAGAGGAAACATCAAGGTTAAACAGATTTTTTTTCTGAGCTATTTAAAACCCAAACAAAACCAAAAAGGACCTTGCAATAGGCAGGCCAGAGTGATAAGATATGAAGGGTGGGCCTTCAGGAGCTTGTTCTGATATTAAGGATGATTAGATACCAGGAGTGGAAGATTTTCACTCAATTGGCTGTCAGAGTTTTTGACTAAATGTGCCATGGCAGAACTCAAGGTCTGAGACTCAAGGGATGCCTGGATCAAGTCAGGTCAGAGACAGTCTTTGTCAGTACAGAGAGAAAGAAGAGGGTGTCTAGATGAAGAGTCTAAGTGTATAATAATTAAGATGAAGTAGAAATGGTGGAAAACATGGTAAGATGAACTTGCCCCCTCCTGCAGCATGCCTTAGTTTGGAAATGCCCTTTAAGGGTTAAGAAACCAGCACCTAATGCCTTTGTAAACCAACTGTTGGGAGAAAGGGGCCTAAAGGTTCTAAAGAATGGAAATTGCTTACAAGCAGCTGAAAACCTAAGCTTAGCAGAAAGAGGGGAAGAAGGGGGACCTTATGGGGCAGGAGAAGATAAAGAGAAAAAGAGGGTTGACCACTGAGGACCTGGAGAAATCTCAGAGACATTAGCAGATACAGAAAGGGACGTAAATTTTAGTGACCTGCACATGGCCTTCAGTGTCATTCTGTCAGATGCCAGCAAGCAGAACTGACTGATTCTACCATCTCCACTCTTCTCGGTGAGATAGACAAGGCTGTGGACCTTGGCCAGTGACTGCTGTCACCATTTAAAAAAATAATAAAGGTGAAAACCCAAATGCATTAAATTATGAAGCTCAAAATAGATCTCTCTGAAATCAACTCCTGCCGAAGCAAGCTAACTGTGTGGGCTTTCTTCTCCAGAGAGCGCCAGGTTTTTATTGTGAAGTGTGAAGAGAACAGAGTCACCTGATTGTGATGTCAGTGTTGGCAAGCCTCTGAGCCAGCCTCTATCAACAGCTACAAGTATGAGTCCAGCCCCAAATTAGATGAGGCCAAACCTTGCCTGGTTATTCGGTTTTTACCATGATTTGTTCTCTGAAAGACACATAAGCGTACCCTAAAAGCTAATAAAAGTATTATCTAGATTTCTATCACCTACTAGAAATACAGCTGTCAGTATCATGTTGGCGATTAACCTACGATGTTTTCAATTCTGAATAACCAACTGTTTCACAGTTGTAGAGAAAAACAAACAGAATTCATCAAAGCCTTCTGGTTCAAAATCCATCTAAAAACATCCTGCTCTGAAAAGGTAGTTTTGTATCATTACAACATGGAGAAAGTGTGTGGCTCTCAGTCAGTCAAGGCTATGATGAACACTTGCAGCTTTCAGAGACAAAGTTGATTTGTCATCAGTGTGTGCACTAACGACCAGTTAACTGGAGGAAGATCAGAATGACTGGCACCAGCAGTGACTTCAAAGGCAGAGCAGAGTACAGGCAATTATATTTTCATGTGTTGATGGAAACACCACCTACCCAGTGATCTTGTGTCTGCTTGCACATTACAGGATTTGAACAGTATTTATTGTAGAATTATCAACTGTTTTGTTTAACTTTGCCTTTGAAGGAGGACTGTGTTTAAATGATCTTCGTGAGTCTACCAGTTTGTGTGCTTGTTTGCATGTTTCCTTAATAAGGAACACAAACTGAATGACTTACACAATGGAAATTATCTCATCTATATGGAAGGCAGAAGGTTAGGGGCAAGGCTATGGCAGGGTGGTTTACTTCTGTAGTTATGAGGGCAGATCTGTTCCATGCCTCTCTGCTTTCTAATGGTTTGTCGAACATGCTTGGCATTCTTTAACTTGGAACTACATCATCCCGTTCTCTGCCTTCTTCTCCACAAGGTGTTCTTCCCATGTTTGTCCGTGTCAAAATTCCCTTTGTTTATAAGGACGTCACTCACAATGGCCTAGGAGTCCATCCTACTCCACCATGACCTCATCTTAACTAATTAACGTAATAGCCTGTTTCCAAAAATGATCCTGAGATACTAAAAGTTGGGATTTCAAAATATGCATTTGAAGGTAGTGGGTGCAGTTTAACCAATGCACTTTGTAACCAGTGGTCCTTTGGTGAAAATAGGTCATATGAAACTAGTATCCTGACTAAAAAGACAATGAAGCTTAGCTCCACAAGTTGACCTTAAACTGGCTTTTAGCTCTCACTCTGTTTGGTCTGATGGACTACATGCTTCCCAGAGATTCTAGTTTTGTTCTAAATCAAAAGTCTTTTCTTCAAAGCATTTTCTCTACAGAAAAAAAAAAAATCCTCAAACCTTTTCCAGTGGGTTCTTTTCAGTCTCCCTTTCCAGCTGGTGACTGAGCTGACTTCTCTTTTAGTTTTTGTGTCTTTTACCTCATGACCTCTTTAGGTACTAGCAACTCAGAACTGTTTGCTTGAGAATCTATAAGAAAAGCAGTCTTGGTTTGGGGATTTAGCTCAGCGGTAGAGTGCTTGCCTAGCAAGCACAAGGCCCTGGGTTCAGTCCTCACTTCCGGCAAAAAAAAAAAAAAAAAGAAAAGAAAAGAAAAACAGTCTTGAATACTAGTCCTCAAGGTAAACCTTGTAAGCCCTATGGACAGAAACATGTGTTGGCACTTTCTCAGCCACCCAAGGACTTCTATTGTATTGGTAGAGCCAACCAAAGATACTCTTCTAGAATAAAGAGGTTCGATTTGCCTTAACTTAGAAAATTTGTTGTCCTGAAAGCCATGTAAGATCACACACACACACACACACACACACACACACACACACACTATATATATATATATATATATATATATATATATATATATATATATATATATATATATATATATATATATATATATATATTTGAGAGAGAAAGCAAAATAGTTGGGAACGTTCAATGTGGACCATACACTCAAATGTGGTCCCCTTTCCTTGAAGACTATATAGTCCTCCAGATGCATTCTAGACCCCTCTAACTACAAGGTTCTTGATAATGACTCTTCCAGTTTGTTACAGAGGCAAGGAACTTTTGTGTTATTTGTGCTTGGCAGTGCCTTTTATGTATCAAATAGTTTCTGTCTCTCTATATCAAATCCAATAATTATAGATGTCAAAATAGACTAACAACCAAAACTAATGAGGAATGTATCAGTTGTCCAGTGGGTGGTTGAATAAAACTTAAGCCAAATTAAATAATGGAGAGGCGTTTGTGTCAGAAAGCCACGAGGATTTAATCCAAAGCAGCTATTATTTCCACAAGCTTCTGTTCCACTGCTAAGGGCCAGAGCTTCTGTGGCAAATGCAGACTTCTTCAACATATTATTCCCTGTTAAATACCGTATGTCTATAAGATGGAACTGTAGTATAATACCTAGCAGATAATGTCTTAAAACAGAACTTCCTTGAATTTTGTGCCAGTTTACTCTGCTCACCTATATTTATTGAAATCTTAGTTTCAACATGCTCAAATGATATCAAATACATAAATTGTGCCCATATGTAGCAGCATTATTCCATGTGTGGTGATGATGTCAGAGCACCAGATCACCAGAACAAGCCCCAACAGAAAAGGACACCATTTCATTAGAGTACCCAAGCTACCTCCTTAGACATATCAACTTTAACTGTGGGAATTTACAAGTTCATTCCACACCTTCCCCATCATCATTGAGAAATAGTCCAGTTAAAATCTAATGAGGTAAGCTATTTTTGAGATGTAGGGATATGGTCAAAATATATTTTACTCTCCAGAGACTCTAAAGGTCAAATGAAGATATAACTGGAAATCAAAGAAAACACCGTTGGAGAATATGAACAGTAAACATGGATAGCCATTGTATGGAGGCTGTCCCTGTTATGGGACAGCTATGAAGCCGTCCTTGAATGGTTCAGGTGTTGATAGGTCTAATCCTTGAGGCATAATTGAGACATGGTCTAATAAATGGGTTAACCTATTGATAGGTTCTTAATTTGATGGTATCATGGGTAAGTGGTAGAAAATTTCAGAGGTAGAGCCATGTTAGAAGTTGGCAGCTAGGGGCACACTATTGGGGGCTATGTCTTTTAGCCTCTGTCTACTTCTCAGCATCATGTATCACATGATGAGAGTCTCCTAAACCACACGCTTCTACTGTTTGGACATCCTACCAGACCCCAGGTCCTAAGCAATGGAACCAGAAGACCATGACCTCAAACTTCAGTGATCAACTTCTGTAATAGAGAACGCCACATCTCCTGAGGACAAGAATTAAGAGAATAATTCCTTTGTTAAAATATATGTCTAGGTCTGTCCTTAGTCAAACTATGCAAGAGATGCATTGAGGACTAACTAGCCATTGTTCAAACTGACTTACTAACTCACCTGGAAATGCCCAACTAAAGCATGAAATATAGACCACCACTTCATTTCAATGAGAAACAAAGAGATAGGGACATAGGGAGAGAAGAGCAAATAATTGTGACATACTGTGAGAATGTTAGAAACCTGAGGGAATCTGCCATGCTGATTCATTTTCTCTGTGTCTCTTTCTCTCAGTCTCTGTCTTTCTCTCTTTTTTTCTGTGTTTCTATCATTCTCTGTGTATGTATATCTCTCTCTCTCTGTGTGTGTGTGTGTGTGTGTGCGCGCCTCTCTCTCTCTCTCAACACTCTATTCTACCTCAGAGCTCAAATTCTGTGTATGAATTCCAGGTTATACAATTAACTCAAATTTCTTGTTCTGGTCTCTGTATAAAGCCATTATTACCACACACCAGACCATTTCTAAACTCCCTGTTGTAAATATCCACTCTGATAATTCTCTTATCTTAGGCAAGGTATCCTAGCACTTTTACTCCAACTGCTTCTAAGTTCCCTGAGCATTCCAGTGTATCAACACTGCCCATCAGCATAGCTCTCCAGGAACTACCTTTCTACCCAGCTGCATGGATTCCATAAACCCCGGTGCAGCCATGTCTTCAATTTCCCCTTGTTTGTCCTGCTCCTTTACCTGACATTTTATATACTAGCCTGACTCTCTATGCCCCCTTCAAGGCATAAATAGGACCTAAAAGTATGCAGACTTTCTGATGGAACTCACTTAAGTATGAGGCTATGTATTACAAGTAGAGTTCACATTACTTGGTGATTCTAACACATTTCCTGACAAACAGTCTTTGTAAAATTATTTTTATGCATATGCATTTATGTTTGTGCATCACTGTGGTGATATTTTATTTGTGCTGAAATGTGGTGATATTTTACTTATGAGTTAATAAATAAACCTTGTGTGGAGATCAGGGCAAAAAAGGCCAGCCATTTTAAGTAAACAAAGAAGTCAGGCAGCACACACCCTTAATCCCTTAGCAGGCAGGATCTCTGTGTGTTCAAGGCCACACTAGGGAACAGAGCCAAGCGTGGTGACACACACCTTTAATCCCAGTACCAACCATAGAGATCTGGAGGTCTGTACAGACAGACAGAAAGTGACAGAGCTATGTAGGAAGAGGAAGTGAGGTAGCTGGGCTAAGAGAGCCAATGAGAGGGCAGAACAGCAAGGCAATAATGCCATGGGTAGACAGGAAGTAACTTGCATGTGAAAGCTGCAGAGTTAGTGAGTTAAGGTTGGCTGGGGTCTTTCCCTATTTCCCTGATCCAAAGCTTTCACCCCTGTATTTGGCTCCATGTTTTTTTATTTAATAAGACCATTTAGAAATTTGTCTATACATCACACATGTGTGTGGTGCTCTGGAAGCCAGAAGAGGGCATAAAGTCTCTTGGGGTTGGAGTGAAAGGTTGTGAGTCACTGTGTATGTGCTGGGAATTGAATCTGGGTCCTCTGGAAGAACAGCTAGTGCTCTTAACCATGGATCCATCTCTTCAACCCCTTAATAAACATTCTTGTTCATCTTCCTCCTGACATGTCACACTTGACCCCTTTTTATCTTTAATCCTTCAACTTATGCTTTCTGACTATCTGCAACCAATCAATTCATTTTGTTTTACATTTTCCTTTGTAAGAAAATAGAAATACTATGGAAAGTTTTATTTCATTTTCTTTACTAAATAAACTCTTTACCCAAATTTTTCTTTCCTACCATTTCATTCATCTAACTATCTCACTGAGTTCATAGTCTGGTTCATAGTCTGCTTGTTCTACTACTCAATCAATTTCCCATGCAGTTATTCACAAGTCTCCCCAGATGATCAGTTTCTTCTTTTTCACTGGATTTATCAACTGAAAGAATGACAGGCTCTTATACCGTGAGGGTGTGCACTGAAATAGCTGTAATTTCGCACACTAACAATGGCCATGCTTGACTTCCTGTTACTCTGTTTATATTTTCTCTTCCAACTTTATTACCTCCCTTCTCTACACATAAACTCCAGTGAGGCCTTCATCTCCATCATTCATTCTAATGAAGCCATTCTTCAACAACAGACACCACCACACTCTCCCCCATCCAACCCAAATATATATTCAAAACCCTGACCTCACTTGACCTTTTGGTGACTTTTGACCTGGATGACCACGTTTCCTTTTGAATTGTCTAATATTTTTCTAGGCCATCACAGACTCTGAGTTTTATTGCATCTCACCATCGGGTTTCACATTCTCTGCCTCTAGCCAGAAAGTGGGAAGGCTTCGGCACTGGTCCTTGGCCTTTCACTTATTCTCTCCTTTGGTGGAGAGATCTCAAAGGATACAATGGTGTAGATGCTGTATAAGGACAAGGATTTCTGAACACACATCTCCAGGCCCTACTTCTTAGCTCATCTCCAGAGTGGTGTCATCAATGAACAACGTACCTCTTGAATGACTAGAAGAGACTCTTAGTAGTGCCTACTCAGAAATATTGATTTTTGCCTCCACAGAATTCTTGACCTTTGAAATGCCTCCCTATCAGCATGCTCCCCTCTCATCCTCACTTTGTTCCTCATCACATCCAGTCTAGTCTACAGGTTCTTTCATCACAGTACATTAGAATCGCATTACATCTTTCCACATTTATAGCCATGACTTACCACCTCTACCCTAGCCTCTCCTTCTTCACTGAGCTTTGCCTTTACAGCTTCAGTAGCCTCTCTGATTACACTTCTTTCATATCTATGCTTTACATATCTATATGTTTACTCTCAAATAATGAACTCCAAAAGCAAATGTATCATTCTCCTGCTTAAAACCTTATCATAGTTTTTCAGCATAGAATCAATAAACCCCAAATTCCTGACCATGATGTGTGTTTGTTTTGGACAGGGTTTCCTGTACCCTAGGTTAGCCTTAAACTATATAGCCAAGAAAAACCTTGAACTTTCGATCCTTTTGCTTCTACCATCTGAATGAGGAGATTACAGTTGCATACTACCACACCCAATTTACCTTGTACTTGGGATAGAACTGGGCTTCAGGAATGCTAGGCAAATGAGCTACCCCCACCCCTTGACACCCCTTTCTGGTCCTTATACTCGGATCCAGGGTATTCCTTTAGTATCATCTTCACTCTCCTCCAAGCTGAGGACACTATTTTTGTTCCTGCTCTGGGGGTCATTATCCTACTGTTCCCTCTGTGAAAACACCCACCACTCACCGTGGCTTTGCTTGAATGTATCCTTTTCATCACTCAGGGTTCTCTTCCCTGTTGCTCTTCAAAGGGGTTTTCTGCATAACTCTCTCTAAAGTGTGGTAGCTCTTTGCTCTCCAACTTAGCAGTTTTCAACCAGGAGAGGGTTTTTTTCCTCCCAAGGGATCTTTTCACAAGGTTAGAGTCATTTGGGGTTATCATTGCCAGCAAGTGTGTTTAGAACTAGGGAATGGAGGCCAAAGACACTGCTAAACATTTATGACATGCAGAGCAGCCCCTCTTAGGGGAGATTTATCTGGACATCACAATTGTCAATTGGACTGATGCAGAGAGGCATGCATGGCTGCTTTATTACCATCTCTTCACTGACCAGCATAGCAAGCGCTAACATTTATTTCAGATTTACATGCATTATACACTTTAAAAAATTTTAAATATGCTACTCTCATTAACCTTCACATATCTACAACAGAAAGAGGAAGGTCTTATTTTCTGTATTACACTGATAATACTGGGGCATGAAAAGGTGAAGTGTCTTTCTCTAGGTCATGTTGGAGGGCTGTGATTTGAATCCAGACTGTCTGGCTCGGCTCCTTTCACCCTTATATTATAGGGCCGTGAAATTATATTTTTCCTATGTATTATTTGTCTTCCCTCTCTACTGTATAATCTCCATGAGGAGAGTGGATTTGTTGGTGTTGTTTACCCCTCTTTTATCCTCTCTGTCTAGACGTGTAAACTATCAAAAAAAAAATCTTGAATAATGAACCATTTTGCGTGTCTTCCCCATCTCACTTTACAGGATTTTCTTATATACACCCATTTCTTAATTAATGACATCCTTTCTACTGCTGAGGCATTCTGTTCCCTGTCTCTCTGATTTGGCCCACCCTCTCTTAGGTCTGGTGTGTCCATCTTAATGTTTTCATGAATACTTGAACAACTGAACCACCTTGCCACCCTGGCCTCAAATCCTATATAATACATTTTAGGTCCATAGATCTGCACTGTAGTTCTCAAAAAGAACTACTTTAGGAGCCCAAATCCAGTTATATATTTTAAACAGAGAAAAATAAGACCCAGATAAACTAGCAGTACAACAATAAAAATTCAATTTTATCTTGAGAATTTTCATAAGATGTTAATTATAATGCTGGTGGAAAAAGGGAATTTGTGGAACTTCTTTGAAAAGAAAGCCCTCCATCCCTTACTCAGGTAAGCTTTTTGTCTCTTCCTTAATTAGCGTAGAATTTCCACTTAGGCCAACACTCCATGTCATATCTTCTTTATTTCTTTAAAATTTATTTTATGTGCATTTGATGGGTGCCTTACTGGCATGTATGTATGTGCATTTTGTGCATGCAGTCCACACAAAGGCAAGAAGAAGGCATCAGATACCTTGAAACTGCAGTCACAGACAGTTGTGAGCTGCCGTATGTGTGCTAGGGATCCAAACTAGATCCTCTGGAAGAGCTATGTCTTGGTCACTGCTCCGTTGCTGTGAAGAGACGCATGACCAAGTCAACCTTTATGAAAGAAAGCACTTAACTGGGGGCTTATGTACAGTTTCAGAGGCTTAGTCCATGATCATCATGGCACAGAGCATGGCAGCAGGCAGGCGTGGTGCTGGAGCAGTATCCGGGATCTACAGCCCGATCCACAAGCACAGGGAGAGAGAAAGAGACAGAGACAAACCGAGAGACAGAAACACAGAGAGACAAAGACAGAGAGACAGAGACAAAAGGAAAGACAGAGATAGAACCTAGACCTGGCATGGCCTTTTTGGAACTTCAAAGCCCACCTCCAGTGACATACTTCCTTCAACAAGGCCACACCTACTCCAAAAAGGCAACATCTCTATGAGCCTATGGTGCCATTTTTTAAAATTTTTTTTTAAGACAGGGTTTCTCTGTGTAGTTTTGGTGCCTGTCCTGGATCTCACTCTGTAGACCAGGAGGGCCTGGAACTCACAGAGATCCACCTGGCTCTGCCTTCCGAGTGCTGGGATTAAAGGAACGGTGCCATTCTTATTCAATCCAACACAAGCCACCAGGACTCTCAACCTCTGAGCCATCTCTCTAGTCCCTACTTCATATTTTCTTCATTCCTAGCCCTCAGGCCAATGCGTCCTGGTGCTCTTATCTCTTAAATACAACAGTTTCTCTTTCCTGTTGCTGTTTGTGGAGTTAAGAACTCCTTGATGACTTGACTTGTGTGTTGTGTTGCTTTTGAGTTGGGCTGTCGTTCTGTATTCCAGGCTTGCCTCTAATTCCAGCACTAGAATGACAGAGTACTAGGATAACAGGCATTAGCCATCGCTCCTGACCTTTCCTTTGTTCCCACAACATTACATTGGTGGTTCTTGCCCTCAGTTTGTTTGTGATACAGACAGGGGAAAAAATATTGTTTACTTTGATCTTGAGTCTTCCATTGTGATACAAACTGTTTTCCTGGTTTATTGCTGGAGAGAATTACTGGAAAATGTCACAGTTCTTCAAACTGCCCACTGTGTTTCTGGGAATGTAATAATAATAATAATAATAATAATAATAATAATAATAATAATAATAAAGGCTGGGACTGTGGTTGTAATGTGAAATGTCCCTTCCAGGCTCCCATTTTGAATATGTGTTTCCTTGGCAGGTGTCATTATGATGGGAAGCTTGGAGACCTTTAGGAGCTGTGGCCTGTCTGGTGGAAATGGGTTAGTAGGATGGAGCTTGATGGTTTTCATCCAGGCCCCAGTTCTAGCCTTGCTGTCTCCCTTCCAGGCCATCTCTATGTGAACAGCATCTGCTACACGTCCCTGCCACCGTGCTGATGCCACCCTGATGGGCTCCAATCCCCTGAGACTTGGAACCCAAATAAATCTCCTCTCCCCATATTGTTGAATCTAAGTGATTTGGTCACAGTCACGCAACAGAAACTAATACAGGTGACTGCTGTGGGACGTTCTATATGTCAAATGTGTTGATCTGATTGGTTGAAATAAATAAAGTGCTGATTGACCAGTAGCCAGGTAGGAAGGATAGGGTAGGCAGGACAAGGAGGAGGAGAATTGTGGGAAGTGAAGGCTGGGAGGGAGATACCGCTAGCCGCCACCATGACAAGAAAGAGATAAGGTACTGGTAAGCCACGAGCCACATGGCAAAGTATAGATTAATAGAAATGGGTTAAATATAAGGGTAAGAGCTAGACAATGGTAGGCCAAGCAGTTTAAAATAATATAAATGTCTATGTGTTTATTTTACAAGTGGGTTGTTGGACTAACAGGGCTTGGTGGCACCTGGAGAGAAGCTCTCCAACTACAGGTAACTTATACCCCAGATGATGATCAGAATGTTGTATATTTAACAATCAGGACAAGAGAAGGGATACTGGGCAATTAATCTGTGTGGCATCATTTGTATTTTCTAGAATGTAGGGGATTTAATTCAACACTTGGTAAGAGTAATCACCATTGTGTTTCAGCAGTTATCTGTGTGGAACAGATGCATGTCGATTAGGTCTAGCCTGCATCATGAGAACCTGGTTCCATTGGGCCTGGTTCCTGGCAGAACACTTCCTTCTCCCTCTCTTGCACTATGCACTCCTGTTTGTAGTTCTTGTCCTCTGCATCTTGGAACCCAGGTGTCTGGATAGAAACTACCTCTTCACTGCTTTTTTTGAAAGACTATCCACTTGCTTTCTGACAGTTTTTAGAGCCTGACTAATGATTCAGAGGTCCAAGGAAGAACCTTGGGGTGTGTGACAGGTATCAGATGTCTCCCAGGCATCAGCATTTCATCTCTCTTGCTCCCCTTGCCTCTCAAGTTCAGAGCAGCACTTGTGGTGTTTCTAAGAGAACTATTTCACTCATAGAACACCACTTCAACACATCTAGAGCAGATGTAGCTAGAGAGGCTCTCTGGATTCTTTAAGCTCACAATCCTCATAGTGATTTATAACATGATATTCCATAAAATGATAAGTTCCTTCCCTTTGGAGTAACTGATGATTGAAAAGAAAAGATGTGCTTTTTATAATGGAAGGGTTTTTGTAGTTCTCCTTAACCAAAAGCCACACATGGCACCAGTGAAGTCTGGCATTGTGGAATGGGTCCTTCAGATGTGAGGCCACAAACAGCCCCACTTGGGATGCATTCTTCTAAATATGTAAACAATGTCTGCCCAAGCTACAAGAAATAACATCCATTTAGTAGGTTAAAAAGGGAATGAATGAATAATGATGTAAACATTCTGATAATGAAACAATTGTGTAAATCCTGGTTGCAAGAAGTGCTAGGGAACAAAGTGAGTGGCCTGATGGAGGCATAGAGGAGCTTATGTTCCAACTAGATGCATCAGCATTCAGAAGAGCTTGGAACAGGAAATGTTTGGCAGCTCAAGCAGTTCAAAATGTGTGGAATATAGAACAAGGGTGTAGAGACCTAATAGCCAGCTTCTGTATTAAGAGATAATCCAGAAAGACAAATTAATCCATGAGGAGAACTGGAGTCTGTTCTGAGCACATAAGGTGATCTAAGCAAAATTTAGGAACGTTGTTAACATGAGTAAATGTGTCTTTGAAGTTGGTATTATATAGATCCTGGTGGAGGTGGACCTAGAGATCTGTTATTGCCATAACCACGACAGAACAAAGAACAATCCATTGCCCCCATGATTTTCCTGCTGTTGTGGTAAATGCCATGACCAAAAGAGAAAAGGGTTCATTTGGCTGACAGGTTACAGTCCATCATAGAAGAGAGCTGAGGCACAAACCTGGAGGCAGGGATTGAGGCAGTGATCATGGAGAGAGAACACAGGTGGAGATGGTGAGGAATACTCCTTACTGACTTGCTTCCTGCTTCTAGCCTACCTGCCCAATAGTGTTACCTCCAATAGTGGGATAGGATCACCTCCATCAATTAGTAATAATAATAATAATAATAATAATAATAATAATAATAATAATGCTCACAGATGTGCCTACAGGCCAATCTAACAGGTGCAATCCCTCAATTGATATTACTTTTCCTAAGTGTGTCAAATCTACAACCAAAAATAGACATCACATAGTGGAAACATTGGGGAAAAATGGGTTGAAAAGAGCAATAAACCTACATATATATTTTTTAAATGTTGTTATCTGAAGACATACAAGGCATACAACTTGAAATCTAAGTTAGATATGGATATGGACTACAGAAGAATTGTTATATGGCATTCCTGGAGCAGTTATGTTTCAAAACATTTTAATTTGGTAGATTGTTTTCTGATTAAAATATCAGCAAAGGGAATATAATAAAAATCAAAATAAAAAAAGACATAGAGCAGCGTTGCATCTCCCTAGCCACTGGATGTCTTCTTAAATAACACACTCATTCTTTCAAAACATGTATCAATGGAATAAATTCATTAGGCATGTGTTAACCAAATTTTGTAGATAGGACATATGTTACAGCATAGGCTTCTCAAATTTAGACTATCAAGAAAAGTTGCAGTTAGCATATTATCTCTGGAAATGGATGACACATTTACTTTAATTGCATAAAATAGAAAATTATAGCCTGCTAGATTTGCCCTCAAGTCTGAAAATAATCTTTTATCAATAACTGTATGTTTGTCCAATGCACAGTGGTCAGCCTTGTGATCATAAACACACAAGCAACAAAAACAGACTCAGCAGGATATATACTGTATATATGTATCTGTATAAACTGTGTGTGTACATATACACATATATGTAGTGTATATAACAAATATAGTTAAAGGAAAAAGGTTCTCAACTTGAAAGTGGGATAATCGGAGGGATGTGAAGGAAGGTCAGTGGGAGGGGCTGGAGGGAGGAAAGGGTGGGGCAGAAGTAATACAATTCCATGTCAATTAAAAATATTCTAAAAAATAACTGGTTTTGAATGGAAAAGTCAGACTTTTCTCCCTGGACATTGGAAAGACTGATAGCTTGTAACTTGGCATTCTGATGTTTAAATGCCACAGACTCAGGATAAGTATTGGAACAAAGGTTAAAGAGAGACCTTTGTCCCTTAGGGTCATGGTTTTAGCATTTATAGCTTTTCCTTTTTCAAGTCTGTTTCTGTCCTCTCCCCTCTCACCTCCTCCTGAACAATGCCACCTGAGCATATGGTTAGATTTCAGTAAGAACAGTCACTCCTGCTGTGGTCATGGGATACTTCAGAACCCTGACCACAGGTAAGGGAATCTCCCAGTTCTCAATTCACTTAACCTGGAATGGAAAGTTTTCGTTTCTTCTAGCTTCTGAATTTTCTTTGCTCTTGAATTTCTTAATTTGCCTCTAATTTCAAACTCTGGAGGTGACAACAGATGGTTCTCTACCAAAGTCACATATTCAACTTTTTCTTGCCCAAGCTAGAAAGACAAACCACAGCAGAGAGATAAAAGGTATAGACATTTTTAGCCAAGTTTTTCAGGTTCCAACCATGTGATCTGAAACAAGTCCAAGTGTGCTGCTTCAGATGGCTCATCTGCAGAATGGGATTCACAAAACCCTTTTCTTCTGAGTTTTTAAAAGTTTACTTAAGCCTATTTATGTAATACGCTCAGAACATGGCCCAGCACAGAGCAAGTTCTATCTAAAGACATGATTGTTAATTTGAGTGTGACTGGCTCTTTTCTCTTCTTTATATCACCACCACCACCACCATCATCATCACCATCATCATCATCATCACCACCACCACCACCATCATCATCACCACCACCATCATAATCATCATCATCACCACCACCACCACCACCACCACCACCACCACCACCACCATCATCATCATCACCACCATCTCCATCACCACCATCATAATCATCATCATCACATCATAGTTTTCATTATTTAAAACATTTTTCAAATAAGAATGTATTTTGAACATATTCCTCCCCTCGTCCAAGACCTCCAGATCCTCTCCCCCACCAATCCCCCCAACTTTAAGTTCTCTCTCAAAAAAGAAATAAAAAAGCTAATACAACAATAAAAACCCCCAAACCAAGAAAATAAAATAAAACCACCCCCCCCAAAAAAAGTCATCTAATTATAACTAAATAAAAGTACCTAAAAGAACCTGTGGAGTCTAATTATATGGTTGATATAACTAGAGTCAATCTATTAGAGAAAACTGATTTTCCCTCTGCCAGTGGGTATAAGTGATGGCTCAGTTGTTAACCTTTACCCCAGTGGCTAGGTTTTCACTCACTCATTCATTTATATATATATATATATATATATATATATATATATATATATATGTATATATATATACATATATATATATATATTCATTTATATAATATAACAAATTAAATATAATGAGATAAAACAAAAACTATCACATCGAAGTAGAGCAAGACAAGAATCAGAGACCCACTTGTTTTCACATTCAGGAATCCCACAAAAACACAAAACTGGAAGCCATGTCATATACGCAGAGGACCCGATGCAAAACCATGCAGACCTTGTGCATGATGCCTCAGGCTGTTCTTTTCTGCCTCAGCTGATTCCTGGGGAATTAAACCTTATGCTCAATGCATTCTAGACTCTTCCTACATATATTGCTTAATGTAGCTTTTCTGTTATTTTATGTTTCTCATCAGACTGACTATATTTGTTTGAATTTGTCTAGTCTCCATTAGAGCATTATGGTTTTTAAGGTTTCCCTCTGTCCCTGTTTTTCTTTGCTTATAAAGTATTTATTCTATAGTTCATGGACTTTGTCCTCTCCTTAAATTGTTTCTGTATTAGGAAACTGTGTCACATTGTTAATATGCATTAGTCTGTCATCTCTGTCTTTTCCATTAATTCACTCCTTCATTCATCATTCCATCTCTGATAACCACATTTCTCTATCCTCCAATAGTTCCAGATGTAGGAGGGAAGAGGAGTGGTATGCTGTGATGCACACATAATGATTTTTCAATATTTAATTAGGTAACATGTACCAAGCCTACCTGACACATGGCATTATCACACATGACACAGGCTGTTTTTATTTACAAAGAACACCACTGCCTGGTATGGGTGTGCACACCTATAGTCCTAATATGAGAAACTGAGGCAGGGGATTGCTTTGAGTTCGTAGCCCGCCTGGAGTTCATAGTAAATTCAAGGCTAGCCAGGGCTGTACAAAAAGACCCCATTTCAAAAGAAATAATATATAGTCATCTGACAAGAGATGTGGGGGTCTAAACAAAGACAATGGGAACTTCAAAGAAAATGCTGGATTTGAGACTCATTTGGGAATTGAATTGACAATGTCATCATTATCAAAATGCTCACTGGCGTTTTTTCTCATGAAATCTGAGTTGTCTATGTTTTGATATGCCCTGTGATGCCTAGAGAAGGGAGAGAAAGGAAGGATCCAGACACTTTCCTACAAAGGGTATTGGTTCTGCCCAGAGTACCTTGAGAATGAGTTTGTACAGTCTGCTTTGATAGAGACTTGGGAGATATCCTCAGCTCTGCCGAATTAAATGAATTTGGGCCTAGAATAGGTTATGGTTTTGTTAAAGGCGGTGAAAGGAGTGAGTGGCCAGAGTGACTGACAGAAGTCTATTCCTGTACAGGATGAAGATGATAAAGCAATTTTTTATAAGTTACTTTGAAGGGACTGTTGAGTCCATTCAAATATTTACCTAGTGCCTGACTGTCAAAGAAGCTCCTCTCAGAAGGGGGGCAGTACTCAGTTTTCAAAACGCATTATTTGGAGCTAGAATAAATAGAAATTTCTATAGGGTACTCTGTGTATGTGTGTGTGTGTGTGTGTGTGTGTGTGTGTGTGTGGTGTGTGTGTGTGTGTGGTGTGTGTGTGTGTGGTGTGTATGTGTGTGTGTATGTGTATGTGTGTGTATGTGTGTGTGTGTATATGTGTGTGTATGTGTGTGTGTATGTATGTGTATGTGTGTGTGTGTGTGTGTGTGTGTGTGTGTGTGTGTACATGGAGGTCAGAGCACAGCTTTACATGTCTTTCACCAGGAGCTGCCCACCTTGTTTTCTGAGACAATGTCTGTCGTTGGCCTGGGGGTTCAAATTCAGCTAGACTGGCTGGACAGTGAGCTCCAGGGTTCCACCTGTTCCTACTTCTCAGTGCTAACTTTACAACAAGCATATTCCACTCTGACAAGGTCGTGTGTGTGTGTGTGTGTGTGTGTGTGTGTGTGTGTGTGTGTGTGTGTTGTGCTGATGGAACTCAGGTGTTCACACCTCAGTTTATAAACAGGTCAGTCTCCTGATCTCAATACTTCTAATTTTTCATATATATCTTTACTTGTTAAGGGTCTTTTTTTTTTATTATTAACATAGCCTACTTTTTTTTTCTCTAAAAATAACTTGAACAGGCTTTTGAGAGACACCTGAGGTGTTGCGTCATGACCCATGTCAACAGTGGGTGACCATCTCTGTTCTATGGTGCTGGGTAACAGGAATGTGAGTGTCTCTGTGGACTGAATATAAATGGAACAGAGTCCCAGATGCTCCACAAAGCAGCTGAAGGTCCACCCGGTGAACCTATTGAGCTATTTCCTTTGTGTATGCGGGGAGGAAGATACCATTGATAGTGTTTACAGCAGGGAGGGAAGGAAGGACTGACTGACTCACAGGTCATAAACCCAAATTCTACCTTCATATGATCCCTCACTGACATCATCCTTAACAAAACAAGACCAGCTTTGGTAGCACTCCAAGAGAAGAGCTTCATTGTTTTCCATGACCTGCCCAAAAGGGATTTTGTAACTGGTTGTTGCTAGTTTTCACAGGTATGTGTATCATGTCACCTCTTTGGACATATTAGATGAACACACACTTGGCTTGGTCCACAGTCTATACAAAGATTTGAAGGGGAGACACAAGTGGATTCAAGTACTTGTGAGGGATGGAGAAGGGCTACTCATAGAAAGCTTGCAAATACCTTTATATGTTCTCTGGTGTTGAATAGGGTTGATCACCATGATTTCTGCTGGAGGTCCTTCATCTGACTCCAGAGGTCCAATTTACTGCCCAGCTAATGCTGCAGCCTGTTCTCTCCACCACTGTTCAAAGCTAACCTCCACCTTTGAGGGGGTTACAAACACTCTGATATCCCTTGAACCTGGTCTTAGCAATCCTTTCCACCATTACACATTCTGGATTTGGCTCCTACACAAATGAGAGTGAATTATTTCTTAATCGAGGTGTATTTATCAGGTTTACTGGGGATCTTCTCAATTCCCTGGCACTAGTGAGACTACAAGGATGCCTGGATGGCATGGTCCAAGGTTGTTGAGTGTTACTGAACCAAAACAACATTTTCCTGACTTACATATTAAATTTTTTTTCAGACTGAGTTTCTGCATGTAAGCCAAGCTGTCCATGAATGTACAGCTCTCCTGTCTCTGCTTTCTGATTACTGGGAAAATGGACATACACCATCATGCCTGGCTCATACTCACATGCTTTATTGTCAGGTCACTTTATCCTTATGTTACTTTGGTAGGTGGCAGTTCAATGTGAATGCAGCAGTGTGCCTCCTGAAAAAGGAATGATGTTAATGCCTTAAATAAAATATAGTATATCCTAAGTCACAGTGGTGGATTTGAAGGCATATGCTATCTTTTTCTTGGAAGAACTCCAATCTGGTAAGGAAATAAAAAATCATAAAAATAAGGCAGACAGGCTGTCATAACTGTCATAACTAGAAGAGCTAAAGCTAATAGCTTTTCATGGTGTTCCTTCATTCAAAGTCCTTTGCATTGCAGTGGGATTAGAGATTTATTGTCCAATCAGAATGAAGTCTTCTCTAAACCAGATTACTCCCAAAGATGAGGGAATAAGTAGAATTAGTATGAAGTTGGATATGACCAAAGAGGCATACAGGAGTGACCCTGAAAATGGAGAGGTGGAGAGATATCCAAGCTTGAAGGTCATCCTTGCTGTGGGACCTTTTTGCTCTCTGTTGTAATTGGAGTCTAGCTTACACAGCACCAGAGTTAATTTTCATGGATGCTGTTCTTCACGGTGTCCCCTCACATGCCCTTTGACAAAAGTTGGTATAACAACAACAAACTAAAATTTTGCCATGTCACTTAAAGTTAAGTTCTTTTTCCTTGAGTGATTCCCTCTCAAGCAAGTGGTCAGGTCCTGCTACAAACATCATGAAAGTAACTGCTTATGGTAAACATCCTTATAGGTCACCAAGAGGGAAAAACAAAACAAAACACATGTATGTCCCTCTTCCCTCCAACACTGCTGCCTACCTGGGATTTTGGACCCTCCACCCAACAGTATGCTGAGAGTTAAGCAGGTCCCTCTGTAGGCATTAATTGTTATCTCAGCATCATGAAATGTGTTTCCCACTCTTGACTCTTCAGTTAGCTCTTCTTTTCTAGTGCCTAGTGTTCCCACCGTTCCTTCTTAAGACTTTGCCATCCACACAGCATTGCTTCCTAGGCACCTGCTCTCAGGTCTTTACAGAACAGAACCAGGTTAAGAACAACTTACTGTGTTCTTCCCAAGGCGATTTGCATTTAAATAGGCCCCCCAGGGCGACAAACTGAAAATAATGTTCTCAGAAGGTAGAAGTTTGGTGTTATATAAGAGATGCAAGACACTAGAGGAGAGTGGGGACAGATAGAAAGATGCTACCGGCCTTTGTACGGTTTCCACTGGAATAAGTCTTCTTCTAAGAGAGTTCTTTTATAATAATTTAGTTTTTGAAATTGTAATGAAATTAGATCATTTGCTCCCTTCTCTTTCCTCCCTCCCTCTAACCCCTCCTACGTTCCTCTTCGGCCTCTCACACTCATGGCCTCTTTTGTTATACATCTACACAGATGCGTAGACTCCCAAGTATGTAAATACATACTCAGTCCATATAATGTTGCCTGTATGTATATGATCTCACAGCCGACTGCTGGGTATCGGATAACCAAGTAGGGTACTCTTTCCAGGGGAAGATCATCTCTCCAACTCTAACAAGGAAGGAGCAGTTTGAGGGTTCTCGAAGAAAGAACTTTGTCAGTGTCAGTGAATGACAGTTAACCTACTCTCATACCCTCATAATAAGGCCTTGAATGTGTTTACGAGAACAAGGTATTATTATGTGGGTTTCTTATCATTCTAATCAGTCAGTCAAGTAGGCCTGATACCCCCAGTTTGCACTGGAAATGGGATTTTCTGGTGTCAAGACCAGACCTCTAGCTCCACACCTCTAGGGCCTCTTGGGAAACACCATGCCCTTGGCTTTTATACTGTTTCCTGCTACCCTGAATGCTTCATCAACACTGACTTTATTTCTCCAGGATTACCTCCTGCTTTTCTTTTCCATTTTCCCATCAGCAGAAACAGACTTACACCATCTTAAATACAACTTTACTTATAGT
Organism: Onychomys torridus; assembly: GCF_903995425.1. NCBI lineage: Eukaryota > Metazoa > Chordata > Mammalia > Rodentia > Cricetidae > Onychomys > Onychomys torridus. The sequence goes on along the minus strand of NC_050459.1, from coordinate 38,950,065 downwards.
CAAGTACAACACGCTGTCCTTATGTGATCTCACGCGCTACCAGATACCAGGTCCATTGTCATTTATCAAAGTTTTTAATGGACTCCATGTGGTCATCCAGTTAATTGTTTACTTTCTCAAAACCAATGTCCTTTGAAAATAGTGAGAAATAATATTTTTCCCACATAGGAAAAAATACTCTTAATTTATTTTATAGCTGATTTTTGAATGTTATAAATTGAGTCTAAATTTTACATTCTTATCATTAATATATTGTATGGTTTATGATTATTAAGCAATGATTTAAAGAAAATATTGGCTTTAAATACTGGTTTGACTTGACTGTCATACTCAATAAGTAGAGTCATTCATATTTGAATAGAGAAACTCAAAATGCCAAAGCCTGTCATAGTAACATAATTGATAATATTACAGAGGTAAATAAACTTAGTTCCACAGACAATAATTAAATGAATAAAAAGTAACAAAATACCACTGGATTTGGAAATTTAGAAACTCTATCAATGCTTTAACATCTAAAGGCAAAACCTTTAAAAAATTAACTGCACAAATAATCTGCATTGCTTCCACATAAAGGTCAGTCCTGGCAATTTGCTATAAAGATTACATTGTCCATGTGTCATGTTTTTTGGGGGCAACTACCAAAAGCAGCATAGCATTCCTGGCGTTGGTTTCCAGTCTCTGCAAAGACAGATTCTATCTACTTCTTTCTCTCAGGCCACCATTCAAAACCCACCAATGCATGACTTCAAATGTCCCACAGAGGATGACACACAGCTTAGCCAGTGAAACCTTCCATATGATCAATAATTTAATATCTTAGGCATAAGTTAAGTACCATGTAATATATAGGACAAATAATTGTGTGAGTTTAAATACAGGGGACACCATGGAAGTCCCTGTGCTATCTGTTTTTGCTAACATAACTGGTGGGACATGAGACAAAAGACACTCTTAGAAATAAATGCTCCGTGAAGCAATCCCATGCCTCACCTAATGCATATGTTTCTCAGAGCTCTTTTGTTACTCTGGAGCATATTGAATTATCCTTCCCATTACCTTGGCAACTAAAATAAGGACCCCTCGTATGCTGATGACTTTTAGATGATGCACTAGCTGCCAGAAGCAGGTAATAATTAAAGTATTTTAATTATTAAGCAGGATTGAGTAGTTTTTTTTTTTTTTTTTTTTTTTTAAACAAACCTTGTATCTTAATCACAGAGGAATCCAATTACCAGCGGAATTCTTTCTCTCTGTTTGATCAGCAGTTTGGAGCTTTTTGTCTCTAAGGCTGGTAGATAATTACAGAAACCACAACAACCTTGAAGACACGTAGCCCCCATCCTTCCCCTCGTGCGTTCTTAGTTATGAATGTAGCAGAATGTGATGACTGAAAGCAGCATTATTAAGCAGCTTACCTTGAGAACAATGGCAACATTAACAAAGGGGCTGTCCTAATAAAGGGTCTGTGCACAGCACAGCCCGCTGAAGCAATGGCAAGTGTCCCTTTATTCTGCCTAGCCCCGGCTCAGCTAGAGGCTGACCATTTTAAAGCAGGCATTAGCCAGAGAAGGAACAAAGCATTGCTAGAAAGCAGAAAGCCTCCCCAGCACCAGCCTGTCCACTTCTTAAAAATCCTAGGGGCTCAATGGAAAAGAATCGGTACCTTCAAGTGAGAACATTCCAGCACAGGAGCGTTGTCTTGGGAGCTGCTGTGCTGAATGAGTTGCTTGGGCATCTACCTCTCTCTTCTTAGACACGGGGCTGCTCGGTGCCTACAGCCAACATGAGAAGCCTTTGCAACATATGTGCGATGTTCATCCGCAACTGAAGGAGACTAAGCAGCTGGGCTTGGTGCTGCTCGCCTGCAGGCGGTGGATCTCTAGACCCTCTTCATCTGATTGGCTGCTTCCTAGTCTCTCTGCACTCCTCTGCCTTAACCTTTGGCTATGCTCAATCTATTTTCCCTAGGGATAGAGTCAGAGAATTGCCCATTAGGGGATCCGTGCCAGGTTAAATCGAGCTGCTTTAAAGAAGCAGTGACACACTTCTCCATGGTTGTGTCTATGCTTAAGTTTTCCAGCTTTCTAGGTAATCCACCTACCTAGGAGAGGTGGATATAATTGAACGGGAGCGGTTTTGTGTTTCTTCCCTGGAAATGCCACGAGTCTTACACCTGCATCACACACCCTGAAGTGATCAGGCGGCTCTTCGCAGCGCAGCTTGTCTGGATAATCAACCTTAAATCCAAACAGATGGGGATGACAGCAAATATTAAGAAGGATATTAAAAGAATGCCAAGAGATGCAGGTGGATAACTCCACAGAAGCCATCCCAAGAAAGTGTTATGAGTCACTTACACAAAAGGTCTTTACAATATTTATGATTTATTTTATACAGTATTGATACAAAAAACATAGGAATGAATAGCAAGAACTAAAGCCTTTATTAAAGGGTCTAGAAAAAACATAACAGAAAAAAATCTTTACTTTCTGAAAGTACTAAAAGTGAGAAAAGAACCAAAAAGTATATCTTTATCAGCTACACATGTAAGGTTTGGACTGATCAAGAACTTCAAATTATTTATTTATATATATGTGTGTATGCATATGCATGTATGCACACACACATCAGATGAAAGGCTTTAGAATGGAGATAGTGAATTGATCACACACATTTAAAATTTTCTCCTTCTCGAAACCCCACCAAAATGATCACAAAGTTTTTTCTTTGAAAATCTTTATGCAGAAGGACAAAATAATAGAGAGAATAATAACCAAATTTAGAAAAGGTAGGAAACAGATGGGCAGGATTTCGAGAGCACTGAATCTTCAGCCAGCAACCAAGAAGCAATGAAGTTTACAGCTACCAGCCCTGCCCCTCCACAACCCATAAGCCTTTGATTGATGGCACACTTGACCTGTGAAAGAAGGGTTGAAGATGGGGCTAGTGGGCAGAGCTCAGGTGTATTAACACAAATATCCCAGCCTTCTAGAAGCAGGCTGGAGGATCACATTTGAGGCCAGCATTTGGCTGCATAATAAGTTCCAGGTTAGCTTGGGCTACATAGTGAGACCTGTCTCCCAAACAACAACAACAACAACAAAAAAAACGAAAGACACACACTCATGCACACATCTTAAGGACAGCAGGTGGTTTGACTGCCCTTTAAAGTAGAATGCTGAAGCTTTATCCTCTGCAGAGATCTTAAATAGAAGGCCTCTGAACACACATGGGTGAGACTAAAGGTACCAAACTGAATAAACATTGTAGATAATGGGAAATGGATGTGCATACAACTTCTAGGACTTCCTTTCCCCGTTCAGCACCGAAGAGACAGGTAGCAGGATGTTCACTCTACAAAAAGATGATTTGAAGAATTTTTTTTTCTGTGGAGCATGACTGTTTCAAGAGACAGGACTTTTTTTTTGTTTTTGTTTTTTGTACTGTAGACTAACTCTTAGAACATGATATACTTGCTAAATTGCACAGACTGGGCTTGAACTTGTAACTTTCCTTTCTCAGCTTTCAGAGTAGCTGGGATTATAGGTCTGCAACACTAGGTCTATCTCCAAAAGATAATACTTGCAGGCTTTATGTCTAGAACATCCACTACTTAATTCCACCTTAATAAGCTCTGTGCATGAATTTTCAGTGTCTCACTTATATATATATATGGTGATCAAACATCTAATATAAAAGCAGAGAAAGGAAGAAATCACAAATAAACAGCCAAATAAAAGTAAGAAATAATAGCAATTTGTATATATATATATATATATATATATATATATATATATATATTTCATATACTTTCCCTGATGTTCTTTGAGAAATGGTATGTAGAGGCAGTTCTCCCTTTACATGGAGTCTTAGCCTGTTTTCTATTCCTAATAACACAGTAATAAGTTACTTCAAAAAGACAGAGATAGATTTATTATTCAAATTTCTGATACAAAACTTCCTGACCTTCTTGATTCTATCATTCTATAGACAAAGATGTGATGTTTAAAAAATATTTCATATGGATGAAATGGCTGTTATGAAAAATATAAAGATGTCTCAGAGGATGCAATTCTGGTAAAATGATGCACAGTAAAGGACCCTTGGAAACATTCCATAGAATTAAAAGCACAAAAGATGAATGATTAGAAACTGACCCAAACTTAGTACTGTAATTTGCCAAAATATAGAAAAGAAACACATTCTAAGTTACATCAAGAAAGAGCAGCAAGTCTGCGCCAAGAAAGAAATCATAATATTTTTCAATGTTTTAAAGTACAGCATACCAACTAAATATTAGTTTAAGAATTCTATTTCCCTGTACATTTGTAATTGATACCATAAGAATTTTTAGTAATACGAAAAAAATGTTTCCTGTTACAACTATTTTTCATGGTTTCAGCTTGCATGATCATTTATATAAGCCTCCTTCACCACACCAGTTGAAGACTGATTATATTGTATGCATGAAGTAAGAACAAATGCTAGGTCTAATGGTGCTGGTCTGTAATCCACACCACCCAGGAGGCTGAAGTTGAAAAGACTGCCTTCGTTCAAGGCAGTCTGGGCTACACAGTGAGATACCATCAAAACAACAACAACAGTAACAACAACCAACCAACAACAATCAACAGTCAGAAGAAATACAAGAAACATGGTAACAGTGGGAGTTAAATATCAAGTTGGAGAAATGATCTTAAAAGCTGAATAAAATGTCAAAAAAGGAAAATTATAATATAAAATATAAAATTGGAAATATAGTCTTAGGATCCAGTGTAACAGGATATCAAGAGAGACTGCAAAAACAAACAAATGGACAATCAAGAGGAAGAAAATCATTGCAAAATAACTCAAAGTAAGTTGGAGTTTCTAGAATGGAAGTGTGATATGAATGCATGTGATTGGTGGTGTGAAGGCTCATAATTTGGGACTTTCAGAAAATCTGGGGGCATAAATTTTATCATGTTTAAAATGAATACTATATATTCTATATGACTGATCAAAAATTAAAACAGAACAATCTTCTTCATAGCAAGACTAAAAGCTGAAGGCAAAGCGAAAATGTCTTTAAAGTCCCAAGAGAAATTACTGGCTAATTAAAATTCTATACCCATCTAAAATATCTCAGCTCAAATAGAGTAATTTGGGGGGTTATTAAATACCCTTAAATTTTTATTTTGATGATCTTTCTTGTGAGTTTCTTAGAAGGTGTGCCCTGTCCACAACTGTAGCTAGCATGAACATTATAAATACTTTGGCTGTGTCTTTTGTCAATAATAAAATAACTAATTTGCTGTAATAAAAAGCTGATAGGCTGGTAGCTGGTTATGAAGTTAGGTGGGAAAGCCAAACAGAATGATATGAAGAAGGAGGGTGGAGTCAGGAGATTCCAGATAGCCACTGAGGAAGCAAGATGTGTAGAAAAATGAGGTAACAAGCTATGAACAATGTGGCAAAGCATAGATAAGAAATGTGGGTTAATTTACTGTAAGAGCTAGCTAGTAATAAGCCTGAGCTACCGGCCGAGCATTTACAGTAACATTAAACCTCTGAGTCAATTATTTGGGAAGTGGCTGCTGGGTATTTGGGAGTTGTTGGCAGAACAGAAACTTCTGCCTTCAAGAAGCTACTTGGTCTCATACTTTTCCACATCCACATTTGGAAGTATGATATCTCATCACAGCCTTGTTGGTTTCTTCAACCTCCTCATGCTTAGTGATTCACTGGAGTCATGGATGAACTTTCTGAGCTTCTGAATCTAGACATCCTTAGTGTAATTCTTGGTGATGTCACCCCCAAGCCAAGCCAGAAGCTGTACTCATAGGTATTACAATCCTTCCAGAATGTCTTCAATACCATACTATTGAAGTTGAAGCAAGAGCCAGGTAAGGATCCTTCTCATGTAGTGGGAATGCTGCTGTAACTTCTTCTTTTATTGGTTGGATCAAAGAAAGAGTTTTTGGCCAGACATGGTGGAACATGCCCTTAATCCCAGCACTTGGGAGGCAGAGTCAGGCAGATATCTGTGAGTTCAAGGTCAGTTTGGTGTACATAGTGAACTGTAGGACAGCCAGAGGTATACAGAGATACTCTGTCACAAAAAGCAAGGGTGGATTTTGGATAGGTAAAAATCATATCCATGTTTGAATAGACATCACAATCAAGAAAGGATGTGCTGGAGCCTTGTCAGCATTGAGCAGAATCCTGAAAGCATTTCTCCATTTCTCCAGAATAGTAACTCAGAGAGCATCTGGGATGAGGAACTAGGTCATCTTTGACTTCTTATAGCTCCTATGTTAAACAGGTAATGAATGCAGTGTACAGTGATTATTGAGTTTGAAGGCACAAAGTCTATCAATGATAGACATCACAAAAGGCTTCAATTAGTAGCCTGAGAGATTGATCCCTAAGCAAGAATGTTATTCTATCTTTATTAAGACTTGATAAGCTTTCCTCTATAGATGAAAGCCTTTTCAGGCATCCATTTCCAGAACAGGATGCTGTTATCCACAGGCAAATAATTCCCCTTCACAATCTGCTTATCTAGAGTTTCCAAAATGTTTTCATCTGTCTTAGTATCAGGACTTGGAGACTCACTCCTCACATTATGTTAAGAATAGTAATTCTTGAATTATTCAAACTACCCAGACCTAGCAGAAAATGCAATATTATAGTTGGATACAGCCTTTCATTTTAATATTTGTTTTTTTAAAAAATTGGTTATGGTCATTAGGGTGCTGAGAGGGATAAACTTCTCTGTCTATAATCCATATCACTAGATGTTTCTCCGCATATAAGAGGGAGGCCTTTCTTAAACATTTGCCGGTCTCATTGGCTTCAGTGAAGTAGATCCTTCATTGCTTCTGTCATGTTGCCCTCGAGTTTCACAGTTGTTGTTGTGAGGATTGGGGGGGGGGGGCGGATGAGGTGTGCCTGTCAAGCAATGGCCATCACTGATTTCCCACCGTCATTAACATTTGTGTCCAGGCTAATCACCAGATGTAGTCTCTACTCCACATGAACCATGAATTTTGTCCACTCAGGTGTTTTCATGAACAAACTATGAAACTGAGTCAAGCATAAGAGGAAGGGCTTTAGTCAAGAGAAGCGTGAAACACGGGTGTATGGAGCTCTTTCCGATTCACACAGGAAAATAACTCACAATGAAACATTTCTAGTGCATTGGAGGTTCAAGTCAGAGCTTTGCACAGGCTAGGTGGGTGCTTTCTTACTGGGCCACACCCGCATTCCATTCAACATTTTTTTTGTAGCTGAGAATATACTTTGAAATACAACAAAATATGCACGTGTGTTGGTCACACAGTTGTTGGCTTTATTGTTTTGCTATTTCTTTGGCAAAATACCTAATATACATAACTGAAGGTAAGAAAGAGTTATGTGCATGGTTTGAGAGGTCTCACTACGTTTGGACATGGGTGGGATGGTGGTGGGTGTGATGGATTGCTCAACTCATGGCAGGTAGGATGCAGATCTGAAAGGAGTAAGCCAAAGCAAGATATAGCCCCAAGGACACACTTGGTGTGGTTGATATACTGTACACCTCAGGAAGCAGAGATTCATCTGGAGCTCTGTGAGTTCAAAGCCACCCTGGAAACAGCCAGACATGGTGACTCACACCTTTAATCGCAGGAAGTGATGGCAGGAAGCAGAAAGGTGTATAAGGCGTGAGGACCAGGAACTAGAGCCTTTTTGTTAAGCTTTTAGCTTTGAGCAGCAGTTTAGCTGAGATCCATTTGGATGAGGACACAGAAGCTTCAGTCTGAGGAAACAGGATCAGCTGAGGAATTGGTGAGGTGAGATTAGCTGTGGCATGTTCTGTTCCTCTGATCTTTCAGCGTTTACTCCAATACCTGGCTCTGGGTTTGTTTTTATTAATAAAACCTTTTAAGATTCGTTCTACAACTTACTGTGACTGATTTCCCTCAGTCAGGCTTCCTTTCCTACTTTTCACCACCTACCAATAATGCCATCCTATTGTAAATCTATGAAGGGATTGATTGATCCATTCAGTTGGTCGGAGCCCTTTCAATCTAATCATCATTGGAAATGCCACTACAGAAACACCCAGAAAGGTGCTCCACTAACCTAGACATTTTTATCAAATCAAAACTGACCATCAAAATTAAACATTGCAGATATTTATTATTATTATTATTATTATTATTATTATCATCGCTAACAAGAATTACATGACATATCTGCTGGCATGCATTGTACTTTTATATGATTTGTCAAGGAACCAGGTTTGTTTACAACACTGTCACCATCAATGTGTGAGCACTGAAGTGCACCATGACCTCATGATGGCAACACTTACTGTAGTTACGGTGATAGAAATTTATCTGCTGTATTTTAATTTTACGAGATTCCCATTACACATGAAGTCCCTTTTTGGGTAAAACACAATGTGGCCCCAGACTGTATTTAGCCTGACAAAGCACCACATCATTTCCTCAGCACAGCAGAAGCTGCACAAACTTAGAAAATGCGGAGTATTTTTAGTGCTCACAGGTGGAATTGCAGTTCACAGGTGGAAACACGGGGCTGTTGTTTACGAAAGTGATGGACATGAATAATTTAGGCTTCCTGAAACTTTAATTGTCATGTTTATTCCATCATTTACCAAATCTGTAAGCCTTAGGTAGCTCATATAAACATTTAGAAAGTCAACGTTATCAACACATGAAACAAAACATCTGTAAACCATCCAATTATTCTTTAAATGATAAATGAATCAAAAGAAATTATATTAGGTATGGCAGAATCTTTATGAAGTACATCAGCATAATTTTATATCCTGGTTATGATTCCTCCATGTGTCCCTTTTTAAATATCTCACATAGTGTGACAGTTTGCTATGTAATGACTTTTCTTATAGGCTACTTTGTTCAATACAGCAAAATATAGAAGCCAATAAAAGAACACTACATCTGATTATTTTATCATTTACTTTTCACTTTCTCAAGATAATTTGACTTCTATGGTTAAAAAAAAATTTAAATAGAATTATCATATAATCCCACTCTAACGTTTCTCGGCATACACCCAAAGGAGTCAACATCAGTCTATTACACCTGCCCACCTAGGGTTACCAAGCTATATAATCTTCCTAAACATCAGCTCATGCATGACAGGATAAAGATACCTTGGTTCATACATGCAATAGAGTATAATGTTGGCTATAAAGAAGAATACAGTTATGTCACTTACAGGAAAATGCATGTCAGTGGAATTCATAAGAGTTACTGAAATAAATCAGATGCAGAATTGTAGTTGGAGTTTTCCTGCCTGGCCCACAATCAGGACAAATCTCTCTTACCTGCCAGTCCCACAGTCGCTCAGACCCAACCAAGAAAGCACACAGAAACTAACATTGTTTACAAACTGTGTGGCCGTGGCAGGCTGCTTGTTATCTACCTTTTTTATCTTAAATATAACCCATTTCTGCTAGTCTATACTTTGCCACATGGCTTGTGGCTTACCGGTGTCTTTACATGTTGCTTTTCATGGTGGCGGCTGGTGGTGTCTCTCCCCAGCCTTCTACTTCCCAGAATTCTCTTCTCTCTTGTCCCGCCTATACTTCCTGCTTGGCCACTGGCCAATCAGAACTTTATTTACACAGAGCGATAACCACAGCACTTCCCCTTTTCTTTTTTTTTAAGGAAGGTTTTAACTTTTACATAGTACAATTACATATAACAAAACAATTATCAAGCAAGAATTACAGTTACAATATTAAAGAAGATATCCTATCTTATATTGGTGAGTCTAAGGTTTTATATCTAACTTATCTTGTATCATAACTGAGCAAAATTATAACTATCTAGTCTTCAACCACATCAAAGGCCTCAGAAGGATATAATATTACCTGAGAACCGGGAGGATATAAACATTTTTCAGGAGTCTTGCAAGAATAGACAGAGACAGTTGGCAGCCTGGACAGTCACAGTCTTTAAATAGACAGGACGCACAGAAGTAGGTCTCTTGCGGAGAGGAAGAACCACAGAAGCAGTGAAAGGTAAGGTTTTCCGCTCTTGCTCTGACCTCGTGGTTTAACTCTGAAAAAAAAAAAAAAGAAAAAAATAATGAGACTCTTAATCTCAGGTTTTAGGTGGAAACTCTTGCCCCACGTTGGGCGCCATTTGTAGTTAGAGTTTTCCTGCCTGGCCCACAGTCAGGACAAATCTCTCTTACCCGCCAGTCCCACAGTTGCTCAGACCCAACCAAGAAAGCACACAGAAACTAACATTGTTTACAAACTGTGTGGCTGTGGCAGGCTGCTTGTTATCTACCTTTTTTATCTTAAATATAACCCATTTCTGCTAGTCTATACTTTGCCACATGGCTTGTGGCTTACCGGTGTCTTTACATGTTGCTTTTCATGGTGGCGGCTGGCGGTGTCTCTCCCCAGCCTTCTATTTCCCAGAATTCTCTTCTCTCTTGTCCCACCTATACTTCCTGCCTGGCCACTGGCCAATCAGAACTTTATTTACACAGAGCGATAACCACAGCACAGAATGATTAGGACCACATGTTCTCTCTCCTATACTGTAGAGTCTAGAGGGGGAAAAATGATTAAAAAAAAAGTTGATCACTACCAAGGAAGAGGAGGGGAGTCTAGAGAAGGAGAGGGGGGATAAGAGAGGGTAATAATAGTGTTAGTGGCAGTGGAAGGGAGATTCAGTTTTATGCTGCCACCTGTAGCAAGCTGAGAAGTTCTCTTAGAGACCCTCACTCAGGTGAATATGAATTCTTTTTAGTTAACTACTTTAAAATTTTTTTCATATAATAGGTTTTGGTGATATTCTTTCCCCTTACCCAGGTCCTCCCTACCTCTCTTCCCATTCAACTTCATGTTCTTTCTCTCTAGCTCTCTCTCTCAAAACAACAACAAAACAATTAAAAATAAAACAAGCAAACTATTGAAAAATAAAACAAAGATAGCAAAGAGAAACAGAAGAAAATAAAAAGTGCACAAAAATGCCCATACCCAGAGTCCATTTTGTGTGCGGTCTGTCTTGGAATGTGGTTGACATACTCAGTGGCACTTTATTGGAGAAAACTGATTTTCCCTTTCCTAGCAGGTACCTATGGCAAACATCTCCTTGGTGAGGGGTGGGACTTCTGTCTCTTCCTCCTCAGTGCTGGGGTTTTAATTGGTTAGTACCCGTGCAGGTCTTGTGCATGCTGACACAGTCGCTGTAAGTTCATATGTGTGTCAGTCCTGTTGTGTCTGGAAGATGCTGTTTCCTTGGAGTCAACCAACACTTCTGGCTCTTACAGTCTTCCCACCTCCTCTTCTGCACTGATCCCTGAGGTTTGTAGGGGAGGAGTTTGATAAGGAGACACCTCATGCCCAAGTAGAGACTTCACCAATGCTGACTAGCATTCATGGTACTGGAAGGAACTTTTCATGTTACCAGATGAGCAATCATCAATATCACCCAGCTACAGACTCTGTCTGAAAGATTTACTGGTGCAACAATGGCAGATTTTATTAGATTTTTTTTTTTAGGCCCATTCCATGAGATAGAACCTATACCTGACACTGTTACAGTGGCCAAGGACTCGAGACTAGGTAGGCCATGGATCCTAAAGGAAAATCTACTACTACTGTTCTGTTTAAGGAACATAGCAATAAAATGACTCCTAATGACATATTGTTCTACCCATATATTAGCACATCACTCAGTCCTCATCAGAGAAGCTCCTTACAGAAGATGGCAAATAACAAAGAGACACACGACAGGACAGTATGCAGAGAGAGAGAGAGACATGTAGGTGTAGTTTTTGCAAGACAGAATCAAGTTTCAGTGTAGTTGGACTTTCTTGTTGGCCTTTAGAATAGCTGTGTGTGTGTGTGTGTGTGTGTGTGTGTGTGTGTGTGTGTATTTAAAAGATTTCTGTGCCATCCTTTTTCCCTCCTATAAATGAAGTCATAGGGCCGTTCCTGAGTACACTACACAGGCACACTGACTAGAAGTCCAGGCTGATAAGATAAAAATACAGGTCTTAGGAGTTAAGGAACCCGTACTGTACTAGGCTACAGGAGAGTAGAGATACATTTTTATATCATTAACATTTATAACACAGTTTGTAAGACTTTTTAAGAATTATGAGTTTGCAATTAGGAAAAGACTATGGTTAAACTCAAAGATCATATACATGGTGGCCTTATGTCTTAAACAGTGCTAGTTTAATGTTCATATTGAAATAGCTGTGCATAAAGGACTATTGTCTCTATGCAGGCAAACTTCATGGTGAGTTTTAATTTGTGCTAGAATGCCTGACTTTTGGCTGGTGAAAGAGTTTGTTCTAGTTTGTATTCTGTTGCTGTGATAAATGCCATGGCCAAAAGTAAGTTGTCATCTTACAGCCATGGTCCATCACACAAGGAAGTCAAGGACAGGAACTCAAGGCAAAAAACTAGAGGCAGGAACTGAAGGAGAGACCATGAAGGAACACTGAACACTGCTTACTGGCTTTCTTTCCATGTCTTGCTTGGCTGGCTTTGTTAGAAACTGCAAGACTTCCTACCCGGGAGTGTCACTGCCCACAGTGGCCTGGGCCCTCACACAACAATCATTTATCAAGAAAATGTCCCACAGACTTGCCTAGAGGGAAATCTGGTGGAGTTATTTTCTCAATTTAGGTTCCTCCACCCAGATGAATCAGGCTTGTGTCAAGTTGACAAAAAACTAACTATCCCAAACTTTAAGTAGACTATGAAGTACAAGGCTCTTCTCTTTCTCATGTCCCTTAGGTTTCCCCTTTTTGTCCCATCTCAGTAGAAGAATTGTACATAATCTAAGTCCATGTGTGTGTCACTGGGAGCTTGTGCTGGGATCCCTTTAGTTTCCCAGTTCTGATTTTCATTCTGAGAGCTCAGATGAGACACACGGGTTGTAGTGTCAAAGTCAGACAGAGTTTACCACACAGCACAGGATGCACATGCTCATTGGGTGGGAGTGGACAAAGGTAAAAAAGATCTCTGTGCTGGTCTACATTTAGGAAGGTTCTATCCTATTTCTAAAGCCTCTAGAACAGACAACTTTTCTTGAGCAATGTTTTCCTATCCCGGTGCCTGATAAGCCTACTTAGAATGCCTCTTACAGGAGGAGGCAATAGTATGTCCTTGTTATTTACCAGTAAGCCTTTTCCTAGTCAGCAATCTTTTTAAAACTTTATTCATTCATGTATATGAGTTTTTGGCTTGCATGTATATATACCATGTGCAAGCATTGTCACCAGATATCAGAAGAGGGCAGCTCCTCTGAGAATAGTGCTTAGGGGTCCTGGCTACTCTTCCAGAGGACCCTGGTTGATCCCCAGCACTCATAAAGCAATTCATAACTGTCCATAATTCCAGTTCCAGGGAATATGTGGGCCTCTTCCGACCTCGGCAGGCACCAGGCACACATGTGGCACAGACATAGATGTAGGCAGAATGCCCATAAACATAAAATACACATAAAATAAAAATAAATAAACCTTTTCTTTTAGAAAGTAAGTGACTAACTTTTTTCTTTTTTGGTTTTTCGAGACAGGGTTTCTCTGTGTAGCTTTGTGCCTTTCCTGGGCCTTGAACTCACAGAGATCCACCTGGCTCTGCTGGGATTAAAGACATGTGCCACCATGGCTCGGCCCCAGGTGGAGCTCCAGGTGTCCGATTGTCAAGAAAGAGGAGGGACTGTAAGAGTGTGAAATGTTGAGACCAAGATTGGAAAAGCACAGGGACAAATAGCCAAACTAATGGAAACACATGAATAATGAACCAAAAGCTGTGGCGCCCCCAGCTGGATCAGGCCCTCTGGATAATCGAGACCTTTGTATAGCTTGAACTGTTTGGGAGGCATCCAGGCTGTGGGACCCGGACCTGTCCTTAGTGCATGAGCTGGCTGTTTGGAACCTTGGGCTTACACAGGGACACTTTGCTCAGCCTGGAAGGAGGGGACTGGACCTGCCTGGACTGAATCCACCAGGTTGAACTGAATCTCCAGGGGAGTCTTTGCCCTGGAGGAGATGGGAATGGAGGGGAGGGGTTGGGGGGAAGGTGGGGGCGGGGGCGGGGGGGTGAGGATAGGGGAACCCATGGCTGATGTGTAAAATTAAAACACAAATATAATAAATTAAAAAAGAAAAAGGAAAAAAAAGTGAAATAATTATTACAGACTGTCTGGTTAATTCAATTTGTATGTTTGTTGCCAATTTTAGACTATTCAGGAAAAGGATGCTCTCAGGTATAAACATGAACTGCCAGTTCAAATTCCAAAAGGCAGAGATCCCAAGTAGACTTTTGAGACCTTGCCAATGGCACAAGAAGGCAGCCCCTGCCTCCCTTAGTGTTCATTCTGTTTACAGTAGCGTCCTGCTTTTCAATCTGTCATTGCTTTTTGTCTGCTCACTTCAAAGCCATATTCAGCTGCAGATCTCAAACACAATGCACTTGGCTGGTGTCTGGTTACCAGGGCTGAAACCCATTTGTCTTAAAATTGTCTTAGCAGCTAAACCTTATTGGGCTAAATTTACCACCTTGACCTACTTTATTCATTTATTTTCAGGAAAATGAAGATTTCTAGGGCTTATTCCCATGAAAGTATCCAGTATACTAGAGCCTTGATTAAAAAAAAAAAATTCCCTTTTCTATTAGCCAACCCATTCATATTGGCTCTTCTGAGCAATGAGCAAAGAAGTAAATGACTTATATCTGCATAAGTAACTGGAGAGGATAAAAAGCATGTTTCAATGTGTTACTTCAACCCCTGATATGTGTAAGTACTCCTTCACCCAAACCTCCTATTAATTCCATCCCCTTGAGGCACATTTGATTGTAACTCTTTTATTGATACTTGGTCCCAACTGAAATAAAAGAAAATGGAGAACTAAAAGAAGAAGTTGAACAGAATTGATTTTACCCAAGGCCTCCTCTGTTTCCTTATACTTTGGTTCAAGGATAAGTACTTTGGTTCAAGGATAAGAGGACAGAGAGAAGCTTTTGCTGCAAGAAGCTTAAGCGAGGCTAAAACATGCGCTGTACAGTGTTAGGATTCAGTGGTGGGGTGGTGCCTTCGTGTGTCGGGGCCAAGGTGTGCCACAAAGAGATCCCACCATGCAACAGATCTCATGTAAGAGGTTTGTGGGGGTGGAGGGGTGAAAGGCTGTCTCAGAGTAGGGGCATGAGAGAGAGATGGAGACAGAAAGACCAGAAGATAGAAAGAGAACAAGAGGATGGTGGGGACCTTTTAAAGGGTTGTCACCTAGTGATGACGTAGTCATTGAGTCCCAGAGGGCAGGTTGGGAGAGCTCCTGACTTTTAATATGCAGCAAGAGAGAAAGGAAGAAAATCCATAGTGGGTCCATTCTGGAAGAGCTGAAAGGTTGGGAACCGGACAAAATTGTCATTGAGCATCAATCTCTTTGTCAGCCATGGCCTTTCTTATGTTGCTTTCCTAGCTGAATGCCACAGTTGGCTGATACAGTTAAAAATCCACCCCCTTCTCTTTAGTAGATTATGTGTGAATATAACTTACCAAAAAAGCATATGGTATCAGTGTATACCTGGACAAAGTTTGGTCAGCTAGGTTTCAAATTCTGTGCCAGCTTTTGCTATTTTATCACTAGGAATCTACATTGTTAATCATTTTAATAAAACATGTTTATTTGTTTGCTCATTTATTTATTTATTCATTGTGGTGGTGCGTGGAGATAGGCTGGCCTGTGTAACTTTAGGGAAACCTCCTGCCTCAACCTCCCATGTCCTAGGGTTATAGATGTATAATAGTATGCTCTGCTGTGATTTCCACAAATTCAGTATAAAGATCTATATTGGACAATGTCTCATGGATTTTTTTAAAATCATTTATCTAGATATGTATTTTCCTCTGACATGGGTTCCCACTCCTTATAGCACCATGTTGGAACTAATTCATCATCTCATTGAATATTCAGATGCTGAATGCTCTTTCCTCTGTCTGCATTAAAACGAAGCTGATAGAAAGACATTGAAAGAGATATAATTTGATCGAAGAGTATAGAGTATTATCAGCACATATCCCGAGATCTTTCTTGCTTCAACTCTTCCTTCAAATACAACAAATGTGCCAGATACTCTTGTAATTAGGGTTCCCAGTCTTTTGCAAATACTTTTGTATCCATAAGTTTCATTTTTAGGGTATTGAAGGACTGAGAGGATTTTCATGCAAAGATATTGTGACAGGCAATTCAGAATCCTCTAGATTGCAGGTGTAAATAACAAGATGTCAAAGGCTGGATTTGACACGTTCCTTCTGCATCTTTCCC
Organism: Onychomys torridus; assembly: GCF_903995425.1. NCBI lineage: Eukaryota > Metazoa > Chordata > Mammalia > Rodentia > Cricetidae > Onychomys > Onychomys torridus. Next base: position 38,933,742 of record NC_050459.1, on the reverse strand, counting down.
AGACACTTGCTTTAGACGTGAGGTATGAACCTGGGGGTGCTGTAGAGAAAACCTGCTGTTCCAGGGAAAGATGAGTAAGCATAGACACTGATTTGGGGTAAAAGATAAAATAATTTCCTTAGACGTATAACTGAACAGGAAAGAAAGTTAGAGACAGTTCCACAATAATGAAAAAAGGAAAACCCAGTGTTCAAACAACAAAGGATACCAGATTTAATGCTAGTATGTGAAGAAATCATACCCCCTTGGCAATATATAAAATGTAAAGATAAATTTTTATATGAAAACAACACTGAAGAGCTGTCATCTCTGCCAGGATGGAATGAAAAGCTGCTACCGAGTTCCTGCTGGGGCTGGAACCTACCCCTGTGCATTGGCACAAGCTCCGACTTGTCGACAGCTTTCTTTGTTGAAGAAACTTTGCTTTTCTCAAGCTGGACGTTTAGTGGGGTGGGGTCCTCCCCTGAGGTCACCTCTCTCTTTACTCCATTTAGCATCAGGCCTTGCTTTAAACAGAGCAGGACTTGGCTCCCACATTACAATCTCCGGTGCTCTCTCTCTCCTAAAACTGTACATTTTTGTCATTCTTTTTCCCTTACTTGTTCATCTATCATTTTAGGTCTGTGGAGTCATCACTAATAACCACATGACACAGTCAATACTGGGTTGTCTTGAAAACTCTTCTGCCAAGGACAACAGTCCAAAACTCTCCAACTCAATCCAGCTTCTGGCAGGTTATTTTTTTCTGGACAAGAGCAGAAAGCAGCCACATTCTTTACCAAAGTACAGTAATGAGAGTCTCTAGTATTATCCCCCCTCTGAGTCCCCCTGAACTGGCTCTCCACAGTCCCCATTGTTCTCTGCATTACTCTTCTTCTAGCTTCCTCCTGGGATGATTCACTAAGGCCGGGTTAAAGCATTCAACTGCTCTGCTAGTCCAAAAGTCTTCCATATTTCTCCCACAAACAGCGTGGTCAGACCTACTACAGCAAGACGCCATCCCTGTACCAATTTCTGCCTTAGCTCCTGTTCTATTGCTTCCAGGACACACCTCCTCCAAAACCACACCTCCTAATCCTTCCTAAGCAGTCCACAATCTGGGAACCAAACATTCAAATACGTGAGCACTCAAACCATCCCCGGTGCTTATCCACTGCCATGTCCCAAGGAAATTCCATTTCCCCAAATTGCGAAAGGACAATGGCTGCATATGGTGACTGTTAGCAAACCAAAGCACATGCTGGTGTCCAGGGTCCCTCAGTATCACAAGTACCTGTTACACATTTCAAAGCCCATGTGAGCATCCTAGCCCTTCTCACTTCCTCTCCTACTCTGAACACGCCAGCTCACCTCCCCCAACTACTCATTCTACTTATAACCCTACTATTTTGGACACCCTCTCTCCCTCCCTCCCTCCATTTCTACCCCCCTCTCTATCTCTTTCTGCTCTGCTCATGCCTTTCTCAAGGCCGTGACTACTCTGCTGTCTATGTTCAGTCTACTACTTTCTCTCTCTGCTCTGGACTCCTCTAGATGCCTCTGGCTGTTCTGTCTCTCATATCTATAGTACAAACCTTCTCTTTAACCATACCATGGAGTGGTCATATGGGGTCAATTTATGCACCGACCACACCAGGAAGTTTTTTACTCTCACTGGCATTTTGGTTGACATCCAAGTTACCCACAATAAACACAGGTTAGGTACAAGTATGTTTTGCAAATTGAAATGACATTTTATACTTGATGAGATGTGAGAAATTAACATACAAGTCATGCTTAAGACCACTGAAAGTTTGAGGGTCTCGGTAAAGTAATCCAGAGAGCACTGTGCAAGAAGATACACTGAGACACACATTATATTCACACAGAGAAAAATAAACACCAACAAAAATGAGGCCACTGTGGTGGTTTGAATAAGAATGGCCTCCATAGCCTCATGTATTTGAATGCTTAGTCATCAGGGATTAGCACTACTTAAGAAGGACTAGGAAGTGTGGCCTTGTTAGAGGAGGGATGTCCTAGAGGGTGGGTTTTGAGGTTTGAAAAACCCAAGCCAGGCCCAGTCACTCTCTCTCTCTCCCTCTGCCTATGGATCAGGCTACAGCTCTCAGCTACTGCTCCAGAGCCTGCCTGCATGTTGCCATTCTCCCTGCTGTGATGATAATGGGTTAAACTTCTGAAACTGTAAGCAAGCCTCCAATTAAACCTTTTCTTTTATGAGAGTTTCCTTGGTCATGGTGTCTCATCACAGCAAGAGAACACAACAATAAACATAACCACAACCACTCACACCTACCCACATTCACACCTAATCACCCACCCACCCACCCAAAGTCAAAAAACTACAGAGAACTCGAGGGAAGAAATTTATCAGGAAAAGCAAGAAGTGACAACCTAAAGGATAATTAATACCAAGAACTGAGCATATTTTTTAAATAGCTGAAATAAATCGTAAATGTTTACAATTACTAAAGGCATAACAGAAAAAATATATTGGGAGTACATCATGTGTGAAAAATTCATAAAGCTCTTAGAAGTAACCAATAGAACTTGAAGAATAAAAAGAAATATATCATATCAGTATATAAAAAAATAAAATCACGTTAAACAGGTGGTTACACACACAGGAAGAGATGTCACAAAAGGCCACAGCACTTGTCTCCAGCAGCAATGCTGCCTGGCTGGGGCGCTGGGACAGAGTGCTGAGCCAAACTACTTGAGAGAAATCAGAGAAACTAACAAGCAAGACAAAGATGTCGAGTTGAGCCTCAGTCCTCAAGGGGCCTTGTCATCTTGAACGGCATCACAGAATTGTCCTTCCTTGAGGCAAACAAGCTGAGAGATTTTACCACCTCATTAGCCAGTCATTTTCAGCTAGGTCATGTAAGAGGACAGGCTTAACCTGTGTTTCCTGACCAAGTGTTTCCTGTCACTCAAGGACAATCCACTAGAGAGGAGTTCAGGGAACTGTCAGGATACAGCAGAGGATGGGTGTACTGCTTTGGGGTGGGGGTGGGATAGGGTGGGACATTTGAAGTGTCTATGATAACAGATGTGAGGAGGGCTTTTGAGATAAAGGCAGGAAAGGTTGAAATGGAAATGTTCAGAGAAGTTAAAACACAATGTGGATGAATGGGGATGTCCAATTTGTATCTAAACAGAGTTCTGGGAAATCAGATTCATGAGAATGGCCATCAATCATATATAAAACGCCTCTCATTCCACTGAAAACTTCTAGCCAGTGTGGGGTCCTAGTATGAATAAATTGTAGTAATTTGTAGTTAGTTGGGGGTTTTCCAGGAGTAACAACATGATTATTCAGACTAGAGAGGGACAGTGAGTTCATGCTGAACAAGATGAATGTGTCCATGCTTAACTCATGTTGAAACTGCAGGAAATTAAACTAAAAATTCAAAGTCTAACAAGGGAGGAAAGACAGTTTACTTACTGATGGAAAAAAACTTGTTAAATATCACACTTCTTCATTAAAAAAAGAAATGTGGAAAGAGAGCTGAGTGATATCTCTGAACTGATGAGTGGGACAGATGGCTAATTAAAATGCTAAATGCACCTAAAATAGTACTTACACAGGATGATCAGAGGTAAGAGTAACCACTCAAGAGCTCAAGACAAAAGCCCAAGGTCAGCCGAGGTTTGTACCATTAAGCGGTTAAATCTCAAAAACTTTTAGTCTACCATCTTGCAGTAGGACAGGCCCATAGAGTTGAGGAAATTGGCTCAAACCAGTTGCCAAAGCATGCGCATAATGTACTTCCTTATGAGCCAACCTGGAGTCTGCCTGGGGGCCTAGCAACAGGCGCTTTCAGAGTTCCTGATTGAGCCTAGCCAATGAGGGATGACCATGCAATACCACCAGATTGGGACACAGACTGGGTGCTGGGAGGAGGGTATATAATGCCTTCCTCATTACTAAATGAAGGAGTTTGTTGTTTGCCTTCAACTGACTCACCATGTCTATGCTAGTGATGCCTTGCCTTCTCACCCCTCCCCCAAGGGACTCATTAGGATCCAGCAATACCATCTGATTATTTTTTTTTATCTGTGAACCTGTGTCTAGAAGTAGTCTTTTAAAATGTAATACGTCGATCACCCATTTTGCTCTTAGCAATGACTCATTACTCTAACATTCAGTTTCGCTGTAAAGTTCTGTAAGGAAAGAGTAAAGTCCATTATCATCATGGTGGGGAGTATGTCGGCATTCAGGATGGCACTAGAGCAGTAACTGAGACCTACATCCTGGTCCACAGGCAGAGAGGAAGATGACCCTGGGCTTAGTGTGGGCTTTTTGAAACCTCAAAGTCCACCCCCAAATGACACACTTCTTCCAACAAAGCCACACCTCCTAATCCTTCTCAAATAGGGGCACTCCCAGGTAATGAAGAATTCGAATATATGAGCCTATGGGGGCCATTCTTATTCAAGCTACCACAAAACTACAGAGTGAGAATGAGGAAATCCAGATTACATTAAAATAAGACATAAATGTATTATGTTCCCAATGATGCCAGGGGTCTAAGGTCAAATTCCTTTAAGGAATATTCAAATAATATTTGTAAATGGTATATAGTCATGGATGTAAGGGATTAGAGTTAGTTGTGACCTCTGATAGTTATAATAAAGATATATTATTGAAATATGAAGTTCTGTTTTCCAAAATATTATAGGTTGGATACTATGGAAAATGCCTCTAAAATATGAAATCCTTTAAAATATGGCAAAAAAGTATTTGCATATTTAACTGAAGAATCACATAATGGAAAATTGAGCAGAAATAAAGCAGTGAAGTTTCTGAATTTCTAGAATTCAACAGAAAGTTCTATAATACAGATGTTCAATATGTTTGAAACCAGCCCTTTAATAAGAGCTAAGGAGATCATTCTATAAAGGAAAGACTTCAAGCTAGTAGGGAAATGATACTGAGATTTTACCCCAAACCTGAGGTCCTTGAAGTGCTTCCACTTTTGATTTTTAAGTGTCAAGAGATAAGGGCACTTTCTCTTTGAGTATCAGTACTGACAAAAAGCTAATACAATTCTAAGTACCCCTGTATCACAGCTTGTATTTCCCCAACCATGCCATCTCCAAGTGAGGCAGTAACATCACGGCCCAGGACAGATGGTCCTCTGGTCTACACATGAGAATCCAGCCCTTTTGAAGTAACAGTTTCCCAACATGATTCACCAGATTTAAGCTAATGAAATAATTCTTGAAACTCAGAGTTGTCTTCATTTCCTGACATGTCAGGATGAAGTTAGGCTAATGGGCATTTTTCAAGTCCCTTTGAATTGGGCTTTCTGTCCACTCCATGTGGTTATGTCTCCAATAGAAAACATTTGCAAACTAGTACCACAGTAATCTCAGGCATGGGCAAATCCTAAAAGCATTTTCCTGATGTTTTTTTTCCTCTATGTGTTTTGTTCCCTTAGCTGCAAACTAAGTGATGTTTGATGCATCAGAATTAACATGATGGAAACATGAAAAAGATTTAGTCCCTTAATTTCAAACAAAATAAGCAGCTCATGCCCGTGGCAACCAAAATCTCATCCTGCTTGGAAGATGATCAAGGCTAAAGAATGAGTACCAAGTAATCGCTGATTTTACTGGAAATGGTTTCTAAGAGCCATCTGGTCCTCAATCCTGAAGAAAATGAAAAGTATATTTCAGAGATGGGATTCAATTAAAGGCTGTGACGCTTCTATTATTTATCAATACTTTCCCAGCTGTGGGAACCAGACTGGTTATAGGATTCTGAGATGTAGGTAGGAGCATTTCTTTTGCTCCAATTTCACTAGTTTTATCAGCAGAAAACACTCATGGCTCTTGAAGCAACAGCAGAAATAGAAAAGAGCAGAATGTAAATCATCACGAATGGCTTTCAGCTGGACCAGCGAGTCGCGCGTCGCTCTCCTGATTCATTCATATTCCCTCCCTCCCTCCCTCCCTCCCTCTCTCTCTCTCTCTCTCTCTCCACAGCTCAGCACTCCTGGAAAAAGAAATCAAGTGCTTTTTCTTTTCCAGGTAGGACACTCTCTAAGGGTTCTTTAGGTGGTGGGATGAAGTCAAGTCTAATGCTAAGGGAAGGAAAGAGTGTGTTCATGACACCAAGAGGAACACTATTTCCTCCAGCACTAACTGAAACTAAACAAATCAATTGCAAGGTGTACTGTTGACTTTTAAACTAAAAATCTCTATTTTTTTTTTGACACACTTTAAAACCAGTCATTCAATACAAGCAAAGAACACTGCTGTATAATTTCTTTCTGAAGACTGTCAAGTTTCAGGTCTCTTTGTTCACCTCTGTATCTAAGATTCATTTAGAGCCTGGGATGCAATAAGTATTTAGTAAATATTTGAGAAATGGATAAATTAAATGACAATAACTAAAAAAAAATAAGCCAATCATAATTATGTAATTGCCATTGCTCTTGAAAACAAAACTTGGATAAAGAAAAATGGTGTGTGGTGTGTGTGTGTGTGTGGTGTGGTGTGTGTGTGTGGAGTGGTGTGTGTGTGTGTGGTGTGTGTGGTGTGTGGTGTGTGTGATGTGTGGTGGGGGTATGTGGATGTATGTGTGTGTGATGTGTGTGTATGTGTGTGAGTGTGTAGTGTGTGGTGTGTGTGTGTGTGTGTGTGTGTGTGTGTGTGTGTGTGTGTGTGTAGGCCAGAGGTTGATGTCAGGTATCTTCCTCCATTGCTCTCCATCTTAGTTTTGAAAACTTTCTCACTAAATCTGGAGCTCACTGACTAGGGAAGACTTAACAGTCACTGAGCCCCACGGATCTTTCTGTCCCCACCTCCCCAGCACTGGAATTACAGGTCTGCACCACCGCACTGGCTTTTCACACTGCTGCTGGGGACTGAACTCACGGCTGCAAAGCAAGTACTCTTCAAACTAGAACATCTCCCTGGTCCCTACATTATGAATTATTTTACAGTGAAGAAATAGAAGCCCCGAGGGGTTATTGCTTGTTTGTTTCTGAATTTACCTGTCAGAGCCGCTGTACCAGCAGACACTTTTGTCCTCCTGATAACCTGCAGATATTCTGCTTTGCTCACAAATAGAGAGACTGTTGGGGATAATCCCACAAATGGTCTGATACTGGGGATGGAGAGATGGCTCAGGGGTTAGGAATGCATACTGCTTTTGCAGAAGAAGGCCTGAGTTAAGTTCCCAGCACCCATATCAGGCAGCCCACATCCAGCTCCAAGGATCCTACATGTTTTTCTGGCCTCTGGAGACACTTGCATATAGATGGCACACACATGTATAGGCACACACATACACATAAACAAGGAAATGCATACAAATGAATTTTTAAAAAGATCTGATGTTATCCTGGATGGTACTAGAGTGAGTATAAAGAGAAAGAAGGTGCAAAAACATGTTCTTCCCAATCCTCTTTCAATGTCTCCCACTATTTTAATTCAGGAATCTTTAATGTAATTTAGGATATCCTTCATTTTAGCTATGTGATATTTCTTAAGGCATTTACTTACTTTGAGCTACTATATGTACATGAAGATGACACTTTTTTGGGGGGGCGGTTTCGAGACAGGGTTTCTCTGTAGCTTTGCGCCTTTTTCCTGGCACTCACTTGGTAGCCCAGGCTGGTCTTGAACTCACAGAGATCCACCTGGCTCTGCCTCCCAAGTGCTGGGATTAAAGGTGTGCACCACCACCACCCGGTGACACTTTTTTAATATTATTGTAATAGATAAATAAAAAGGGATCTCTGCAGCTCTGATGCAGGCATGGTGACTCACACCTTATAATCCCAGTACTCAAGAAGTTGAGGCAGGAAGATTGAGAGTTCAAGGCTAGCCTGGGATACATGAGGAAATCTTGTCTAGGAAAGAAAGGAAGAAAGAAAGAAAGAAAGAAAGAAAGAAAGAAAGAAAGAAAGAAAGAAAGAAAGAAAGAAAGAAAGACGGAGGGAGGGAGGCAGGCAGGAAGGAAGGGAAGGAGGGACAGAGTAGAAATCATGTTTAGGACAGCCTTCCCTAAGGAAGTAGCACACAATATCCAAACACTGAGCAGAGTGAACTATGAGTGGCATACACTGTGTGAGTCTGAAGAGAAAGGGTTTAAGAGTGAACAATTTGATGCTTGTGTTCTGGCACTGGAATACGATAATCATAGTGAAAGAAAAGAATTTGTGTAACCTGTGCATGTTCCTTCAAAGGAGATCTCTATGCATTTGAGACAAGGCACTAGTCTGTGAGTAACCCACAGGCAGGCTCCAGGCCTTCTGCTGTCCTCTTTTGTAGCTGGAGATCTTCTCTCCAGGTGCCACCAAGCCCCCGCGGTCCCACAACCCACATATAACATAATCACTCAGATGCTTATATTACTTATGAACAGTATGGCTGTGGCAGGCTTCTTGTTATCTACTTCTTCTATCTTAAATTAACCCATTTCTGTTAGTCTATAAGTTGCCACGTGGCTTGTGGCTTACCAGTACCTTACATCTTCCTTGTCATGGCGGTAGCTGTGCGTATCTCTCTGCCCCAGCCTTCCACCTCCCAGAATTCTCTTTTCTCTTGTCCCGCCTATACTTCCTGCCTGGCCACTGGCCAAACAGCATTTTATTTAGACAGAGCAATATCCACAGCACTTCCCCTTTTCTTTTTTTTTTTAAAGGAAGTTTTAAACTTTTACATAGTAAAATTACATATAACAAAACAATTATCAAGCAAGAATTACAGTTACAATATTAAAGAAGATATCCTATCTTATATTTGTGAGTTGAAGGTTTTATATCTAACTTATCTTTTATCATAATTGAAGAAATTTTAACATTCTAGACTTCAACCACATCAAAGACCTCAGAAGGATATAATATTACCTGAGAACCGGGAGAAGGATGCAAGCAACTTTTGGGAGTCTTGTAGGGTAGACAGAGACAGCTGGCAGCCTGGACAGTCACCTAATGTTCCTTTGTAAAGTTGGGGTATTTGTCTTCAGCCCACAGGGCTAGAGTCTCTTGGTCACTTCTCTCAGTGTCCTGTAGAATGTCTGGCAGTTTTCTCTGCAAAGCAGGAACCTGAAGGACCATTTTGTCAAGCAAAATTTAGTGGTCACATTTCTATGGGTCCTGCATGTCCAGTTGATCAAGTAGTCCAGGCAAGAACAGTTTCTTGCCCAAATGGCCATTTTTGCCAAGGAAGATAAACTTCATATGAAGTGTCTTTAATGCCCATCCTCCTCTCTGAAGTAAATTGGTGCTGCCAGGAGCAGATATGTCTCACTGTCCAGAAAGTCTAAATTTTAAAAAATATTTTAAATGCTATATTCTGTAGACCTTGGAAGTGTATGAAGATTACCTGTCTATTTGAAATATATCTATGTATACCTAGAAAACAACATGACTATAAGTTTTACTATCATAAAAGACTAATTGATCTGTCTTTCTTATCCATTATCCATATTATCCATTACAATCTAAATGAGTTGCATAAACATAATACCTCAAATGAGAGTAGAAATATATATACAGTATAACAAAATTAACTTTAAGTTTGTATCAACAGACTAAAATCTATGCCAATATAAGACATTTTAAACAAGTTGTTGTTCTTTAAAAGTAAGTTCATTAATCTACCCTTTCATCCTATTATATCTATATCATATCCCTTTTTCTTCTTTAGAAAGAGATCACATTTATAATCAACCCGACTTAAATAAAAATATTGGTTTTTCTTTGTCCCACACCAGAGGGCTCTTCTGATTTGAGACACAGGAATCTCTTAACCTTTTCTCTTAGCAATATGTCTGGGTTTAGAGAAAGAGTGAGCCAATTCCATCTCCAAAGCCAGCTTGATAATTTTGGGAATGTGGGCGTAGTTTCTCTTACTACTTCCTGCTGGAGGTGGGGGGTGCTTTATCTTATGGGGACACAAAGAAAATTTTAGGATTATGGAGTAGTCTGTGAGGGTAAACCTCTGAGCCAGTCGCCTTGAAACCATTTTGGATGTTGGATCATCTGGGCCAGGGTGTCATCGGAGACCTTTCAGGTGGTCTTGGCTGATCTAACCTGATGTTTCTTAATCTGGGACAAATCCACAGCCTCTGGCTTTCTGTGGAAACAAAAGTAGAGACTCTTTTCCAAAGCAACATATCCTTACATCCAAATTTTGAAGTCAAGGTACCTTTAAAATTTACATATTTGTTTAAGTCAATAGCTTTTACAATCAAATCTTTTTCTGTAGTTAAAAATCCCAAAGACAACATAAACCAGATTCTCTGTGTAATATCCATCTTTGTAAGACTGAAACGCCATTGTGGCTGCTGGCTCTGCCCACCTCAGCTTCCCAACATGGTGGTGGTATAGTTTACTGCCAGCTCTAGGTCTAGAGTCATGTGTACCATCAACTATCAGAAGCAGTTTTATCAAAGCAGCACATAGCCCCCCCCCCTCTTTTTTTTTAACTAGCAAAGGCTAAATCCACCATGCAGCAGAGTAAAGTGCCCCTTGTAGACTCCTTATTCCCGCCACACTGCAGGTCAGACGTACACACCAGGAATCCGCCATAGTAGCTCAAACCAGCAGGCTGCCGCTAACTTGAGAGAGACAACTAGGAAGCTGTTTTTAGCTCTGTTTTAGAATCTTTTTTCTCAGGTTTTAGGTGGAAACTCTTGCCAACACGTTGGGCGCCATTTGTCATGGCGGTGGCTGGCGGTGTCTCCCTGCCCCAGCCTTCACTTCCCAGAATTCTCCTCCTCCTTGTCCTGCCTACCCTATCCTTCCTGCCTGGCTACTGGCCAATCAGCACTTTATTTATTTTAACCAATCAGAGCAACACATTTGACATACAGAACATCCCACAGCACTTCCCCTTTTCTTTTTTTCAAAAAGCAAGGTTTTAACTTATATATAGTAAAATTTCAGATAACAAAACAATTAGCATCAACTAGAGTACCAGGTACATAATACCTGACCTGTAAGTAGTAACTAAGCAGAAGTGAATGGATGTTTCTAGAGCATGCTCTTTTACCTTAAAATTAGTAAATTTTTCTTCTTTTCCTGTTTGATATTAATAACACCAGAAACCATTTGGGACATCATCTATTGTGAGGTGAAATGTCTTCTATATTATGTTTTGCTTTTTCTTCATAAGTAAATAAACAGCACATCATAAGAGTTTCAGTGAATTTGCTAAGGTGAACCCAAGAACATTTCTCAAGAAGTATGCTTTTTCTTAAAATTATAATTTCAATTTCTTCACAAAGATTAATATGTGCTGAGACATGAGAAGATACCACATATCTGGTGCTAATTTCTGTCATGGTACCCAGAGTTCTAATACATGACTTTATCAAAAGACCAACTGGGACTCAAAATATGTAGAAAACATAGTGCCTAAACAAAAGAAGTTAAATTGGCATCTTTGCCTTTATTCATGTCTACACAATATCAAGTGCCCAAAGTGTGGGCAAAATAACTTTAATATATAACAAGAACGGCAACAGAAACACATCTGGTATGTTTCCACATTCAAACGCACAGACACATACCCTCCATCCCAACAGACTTTAGTATGTTGGTAAATCAGTTACAATATATAGGTAGTGAATATCTACAAATGGAAAGACATGCAATTCTAGATTGAAACGGTCTTGGGTTCCACTTCCAGTTGAGTGATGCTACAAGGTATGGTAAGGCCAGAGACTGCAAGTAGACGTGGTCCACACCTAGTGGTGGACTGCCAATGACTGGCTGGCAGCCATGGCCCAGTGGCCCAACAATCCACGCCCACATCTGACATTCAGTTGGTGATCACTATACATCATCAATATACCTTACAGATAGGTGAATGGAGTTTACAAATCATTGTCATTGGTTAGGATCAAGACTTAGCGCACTTAAGAAGTAAATCCCTTGAAACTGTGATAAATTTTTTTGTTTTAAAAAATTTACTCACAAGTAGCATTCTTACCAAGCTGAGTCATGCAAGCTTACAAAGAGCAAGGTCACTTCCATCCTGCCAGGAAATCCTCATGTTTGTGGTTAAACATGAGTCCGAGGCTCTAGCATCGGGAGAGGAGAGTTCAAGGGCTGTTTAGACTCTGTTTGAAAGCCTTGATCTGATAAATGTCACTTCCACTCAAGTTCCTGTATGAGAACTTAGTCAGAGGCTGTCCTCATCTGCAAAGGCAGCTTAGAAATGTCCCCAGAAGGCCAGTTATGAATCAGAGTGCAGTAAAATGTATAAAGGAAAAAAAAAGGGAATGAATTTGATATATAACTGCTATGTTTATCCAGACCCCTCCATTTCTCACACAAATATTAAATCCCCCAACTGGGACACATTAACTCACCCTACACTGGAAATACCCCAAGTCCTATCTGTACTAGACCCATATCAAAATCTAGGTGTTCTGAATAATGAATTATTTCTGAAAAGCCTGCTTCCCAGCATATGAGAACCAACTAACAAAGGCAGACAGTACCAAGTGGCCAAAGAAGAGGGAGATGGACCCACTATGGCATTAGGTATTATGGGCTTGCAGACAAACGCATATGCTGGATGAAGAAAATATGGGGATGCCTATATTCCATATCAGGTAGTCTAGGCACCACTGAGCTGGCCACTACTAATTGAACCATGATCAGCCTTTCTAGAAATTCTATTTACTTGTTAAATATCACCTAATAAACAATCTGATACTCCATAATTTGACCAACCATGTTAGTGACTTTATTGGAGATGCATGCCTTGGTTACTGGTGAACCAAACAAAATGGCTATAGCTATGTCAAGCCCAATCCATACCTGGATGGTGTTATCTTGATCTGGTCTACTTGTCTATGTCTTTCCCTGTTCACAAGCAGAACATCAATAAGGATCTCAACTGAGCAGAGAGGGGGACAAAAATGAAACCCAGGAAGGATGCTCACCCCCAGGAATTACTAATCCATTGCTTTGACAGATGTATGTCTCTGACTGGTTCACTGCAACAGGACCAGTTTTCCTTTGCTATAATATCTGTCTTGATATCTTCCTAGATGCCTGGTTTTGCCTTTTACAGAAAGCCCCTTCTGACTGAGTGTTGTAGTTTTATTTCTGTTACTGTGATAACATATCCCAACCAAGAGCAGCATAGGAAATGAGAGAATTAATTTAGCAGAGAATTCCAAGTTACAGTCTATTGTTTCAGGGAGGTCAAGGCAGGACCCCAAGCAGATAGTCATAGCATCTCCACAGTCAAGAGCAGAGAGAAAGACATGCCTTCACCTAGCTTTCTCTTGTCCTATGTAATTCTGAACATCTTGCCTAGGAGATAAAGCCATTCACAATGGGCTACATCTTCATCTGTCAGTTAACAATTAACATGTAGACATGGCCACAGACCAATGTGCTTAAAGAAAAATTATTATTTTCCCAAGTGATTTTGAGTTGTGGCAAGTTGACATTTAACATTAACTGTAACACTCAGTGTTTCCCTGCCAATATGTGAACTGGATAGAGTGTGTGTGTGTGTGTGTGTGTGTGTGTGTGTGTGTGTGTGTGTGCGTGTGTGTGAATATATGCAATATATCATATAATATATACATATAGAATTTATCTATTTTACATATACATCTATATTGCATATATTCACTTAAGGCCAAATCGTTAAGAGCCTTAGTCTGACAGGACGATAATTTCAAGAATGTAGATGCCTTATAGTATGTTACTGTTCTCTAGTTATTCGGAAATTCCATTCCTCACACACACAGAACCCCTTTCTATAAATACTTCCTATGCCCACCTTCTTAATGGCTTCCAGGATATACTTTCTCTTCTATTTCAAAGTTGTCTGTTTTGAGGGAATCTTAAACTTTGAATTTGTGTGCAGAAGTGACACTCTTAACCAAATCTAGTCTGTTTTAGCTTACTGGGGGCCTTTGAGAAAGACTCTGAGAAACTGTGAGTGCTCACTCACTGATGTTTGGAAAATCAAAGAAGATATTTCTAACCTGATTGATTTGATTTAATCTATGTTGTGGCCCTAAACAATTCAAGTAACACACCACCACCACCACCAATGCACAAAACACACAAATTCACATTCTAGCACAATAGCTTTCGGTTTGGTAGGTACATGTGGCCTTTGGAGATATAAGTGATGATTATTTTATCAAAGCGAAGCTAACTCATTGCAAAGCAATGCTAAGCAATATTTAACATGGCCAGATTTCTCACCTCATTTCCAAGAACATGGTTTCCATGTCCTGCTGAGTTAGTATGTAAGCTCCAGATCCTGTTGAGTTAGTACACAGACTCCAGGTCCTGTTGAGTTAGTACACAGACTCCAGGTCTTGCTGAGTTAGTATGTAAGCTCCAGGGCCTGTTGAGTTAGTACACAGGCTCCATGTTCTGCTGAGTAAGTACACAGGCTCCAGGCCCTGATGACTTAATACACAGGCTCCAGGTCCTGTTGAGTTAGTTCACAGACTCCAGGTCTTGCTGAGTTAATACAGGCCCCAGGCACAGATTTGATTGTTGTATTTGTTGTAAAGATCCCCAAACTGCCGATATAAAGAGGTGCCGTGACGCACTGGTTTGCAACATAGTGACCACGTAATTGATTTTGAATGTGAAAGAACACGCCAATGGTGGTTACTCCAGAACAACAGGCATAAAGCAGGACTTTGCAATGACAACCAGAACCATGGTCAAGCTATTTTAAAATGTGAACTTTTCTCACTCCAGTAAAACAGGACAGAGGGGAATAGTCTGCATGGGTAGCATGACTCCTTTATCTGCGTGCCAGTTCTACCTTTCCCCTTCCATTTCTTAGGACTTACTCCTTATGACTCACAATACCTTCATATTCAAGAGAGATGGGGAGAGAGAAATACAGACTCATGCTTGTACAATATTTAAAGGCATGGAATTACGGCATCCTCTTTCATGAAGGGAAAATGTGCCCATCAGACTTTTTTCTTATTTTTCTAATAAATACAGAAACAGCTTAAGGGAAGAAAGATTGATTCGGACTTACAGGGTTGGAAGTTTGAGCCCATGGTCAGTGGTTCCATTGCTTTTCAGCCCACAGCAAGGTAAATAGATCATGGAAGAAGGCGATGGTGTAGGAAAGTAGTCAGTCAGGAGTCAAAGACAAGTTCCAAGAACCCAGCACTGTGATACAACGTCCACAGGCATGCCTCCGGTGGCCATCTTTCTCCAGCTCATCCCTGCTGTGGTGGTTTGAACGAAAATGGCTTCCATTTTCATTAAAGGAAGTGGCAGTATCAGGAGGTGTGGCCTTGTTAGAGGAAGTGGTCACTGAGGGTGGGCTTTGAGGTCTCATCTGCTCAAGCCAGACCCAGTGTCTCTCTCTTTCTGCTGCCTGTGGATCAGGATGTAGAATTCTCAGCCATCTCTCCAGAGCTCTGTCTGCCTGTGTGCCACCATGTCCCACCACGATGACCATGGACTAAACCTCTGAGCTGTAAGCCAGCCCTAATTACAAGCTTTCCTGTAGAAGAGTTGCTGTGGTTTCTCTTCACTGCAATAGAAGCCCTGAGACTCCACCCGTTCACAATTCTACCACCTCCCAACGATCTGCTTGATGTTTGAATTATCACTATGTTGAACTATTGATGAGGTCAGACCCTCCTGAACAAATTCTCTCTGTAAATCTCCTCATAGAAAGCCCAGAATTTCCCAGGCACCATTTAGTCCAGTCATGATGTCCATCCAGATTAGCCATCATTAGAGCATTGCAAATCGTACTCATGAAAGACTAGAGACACAGAGACTAAATGATCACTGATGGGAACAGCAGCATGTTCAGTGCTACAGAACATAGGAAGCAGAAACCAGATGAATACCTACAAGCTGCCATCAGAGTAGCAATCTTCCTTACAAGCAAACATCTGCTCATTTGCAAATACTTAAGTGTAAAATACTCTTGGCCGTGTTTTGTTGTTGGCAACCTTTAGAAATTCCCCTGATGATAGCTACAGTTATTAACTCCAGGTCAGTTCTTAAAGATCCTGGCTTGCTAGATTCAGTGGCTTAATTTTAACAAGACATTGACATATATGCTCTTTCATTATTATTTTTCATGCTTCTGCTTAGTTTAGCAATATTTCAATAATGTATTATCTATCTCTAGTATAGATCAGTCCTATTTGCTTGGCACAGATATGACTTTTCATTATTTACTAACATAGTTTTTATTACTACATCAGTCATAAATTCCAGATGTTGACAACCTAAGGAAAGTTCCTTGTCTTTATTCTTTGCTTTACTTAATATCTGGAATAGATTTTTATATTTTCTCTTACTGTGCATAAGACTTCAAGGGTTATTTTAAGAGAAATAAACATCTAAATATCTTCTATAATCTTTAATTGCTTTTTAAAAATTCCTCAAAGTTATTTATCAACAATAAGCACATATAGACACTTCATATAGTGGCTGCCAATCCTTCTTTGCACCTAGGGTGGCTAATGCCTGATTGGTACTTCCTTTCCTGGGAATGAGTTTTTCCACCATCTTCAAGACCCACATAATTAACTTTGAGATATAGGGATTTGCTAATTGGAGCCTTGACAATCTCCTACTGTGAGAGAGACTTCATTTGACAAGACCACTCACAGGCACTTTTCACAAGAGGCAGGTGGCCTATGATATCACCATATTCAGATAATACTAGGTCTCAATCTTTTGTACTTTTTAATCCCTCCACCTTCCAAATCTTGTTTCTGTTATTATGAATGAAAGATCGACCACCATCTCCTAAAACTTGGACGTGGGTAGCCTGTCAAGTGTAAAGCAATCTTGTGCTTTTTCTACCTTTGGTGGTGGTTCTCTCATTCTTTAATCCCAGCACTCTGGAGGCTGAAGCAGGCAGATCTCTGTGAGTTTGGGACAAGCCTGGTCTACATAATGAGTTTCAGGCAAGGTTAACCAAGGATACATTGTGAGACCCTCTCTCAAACTACAAGACTGAACAAAAGCTGTTTAGATTGGATCCACAGCCCCCACATTGTTATATAGCCTTGGTGTCAACCAGCTCTTACAGAAAGTTAACATTCAGAAGTAGGACAGGTCACCACTGCAGTAGCTTCCAAGAGTCATTACGTTTTAAAAGACTTATAATTTCTACAAGTTGAAAGCAGCTAGAGGGAATCTGGCTCACAGAGATGCATTGCTGCATGAGATAAATTTCTTTGCATAAAACCTGCTTGCAGGTATAAATGTCAATTTTATTAATGCATTGCCCAAACATGAGCTTATGAAATTACTAAGTGTGAGATGAACATTTAATGAATGAAGATTGAAAGGTTCATTTATATTCTGAGATCATAATGGTGGCAAAGGTGACATCTGGGGGAGCCCCTATGATGCATAAAACATTATTAGAGGCATGATGGTCCTCATGTTTTTCCTCCATGGATTTCTCTAATACAGTATATAAAAATAAAGCTTTTCATGGGAATTAAAATGAAAGAGCCCTTTTAGAGCTCCAAAAATATTACTCAGGCTTTGCCAAGACTAATATGCTCAAAGTTTCCATGAAGAGCATAATTTCTTGGGAGTTGTGTCTGTTCAGATGTGGAAAAAAAAAAACCCACCTGATTAGTCCTCATTACTGATTCACACCCCTCAGGAAGGTTGGTTTGGCTCATCCTATTTAATTCATTGCTGGAGTTTTGTCTATGTTGAAGGTTTTATCTGGTTTCACATTAAACAACAAGAATTTGTTCTATGTTTACAGTACTTCCACATCTCTGAAGTGTAGCAGATCTGGTTATTGGTGTTTTTTTTTTCAGTTGTTAACAAGGAAGGAGGAAAAGCAAACAGAGGTAAAGTGAAACAGAAATCACATAACCAATAGATGTTCTCCAAGTTAACAGGGTTGTGTCTACTGAAATCCATCTCTACTAATACAGTGCATTATAATAAACGTGGATGACATGGGATGGTAGATCACATTTAATATCATTGCATTGAAAGGCGAGATTGTTCTTCATGTCCTTTGGTCTTAGTTTTCAGGACTGGCATTGGCTGCTGTACATGGTTAAAAAAAAAGTTCTTGAAAATGAGGTCAGATCTAGACTTGGAATCTCTGGGTCTGCGCAAGAGAGCTTGAAGAGGAATGGGTTGGCCAGGGCAGGGACAGTAACTATGCTGCCTTTGAGAGATAGCATCGAGGTAACCAACACTTCTGCCTCATTAGCACAAACTTGACTTTGGCTTTGTATGAGATTTTCCATGAGGTCCTTGGCCATTGTCCTTTGCTGGAGAGATCTGGCAAGTGATATTTAGTGACCTCATTCCTTTGAAACCTTGGGCTTGAGCCAGAATTGGAGTTTGCAGAAAAAGGAAATGGCTTGAGGGGAAAGGAAAGCATGGAATCCATGCTCATCGGGGGAGGCTGTAAGGTTACAAATTAAAGATGATCCCCTGGGGACTGAGTCTGGCTATGCGTCTTAGGATCAGTTAACGGGTGGTGTAGTTGTAAGAAGACCAGTTAAATAAAGAATTTACCAGGCATAGAAGCGTTAGACTTTGGTAAACTAAATTAACTCTTAATTTAGGTTCATAATAATAATCAAGGAAAACCAATTTTACTAGAAAGTGGCCATTTATATGTGGCATAAGCTATGCAAAATACATAAAGCTCGCATCGTATTCTACGTGAGTACATTGTCAGAAAATTGTTCACCATGCCTAAAGGTAAAAGTACATTTCAAAAGCAGCACTAGAATACTGACTTATTAAAAGGTGAGAATCCTGGAAATCCCCAGAGTCAGAGTGGCCTAATTATAAAAGGGTTTTCTATATATTATCTCCTGTGTAATCAGATCAGAATTGCCAAGTGTAAAGAATGAATTTATTTGACTAATTCACCAGTGAAAGCCAGACACACAAACATTCACACAAAAAGAGAAATGAGTGTAAGGCATACACGAGTTAAAGAGAAAGGAAACATACTACTTATGGTAAATATTTACTGTAACGTATATCTGCAAACAAAAACTAAAGTTTCACTTTGCATTAATATAACAAAAAGTAGTGCTTCAATACCTTGGTGTGACAAGGTGTGTACATTCGGTAAAAATCCAGCTGGACCTAGGTTCATATTTCAGACTTTCTGTATCTCTATGGTCTCAGGCAAATGTCTCTATCTCCCACAGCCTGAATTTCCACATGTGTGTAATGGGTTGGTGGGGTTGGCCGTGAAACAAGAAGAGATGTGCTTGGCATCCAGTAACTGACCAACAGTGGCAGGTTCTCCTTCCTCCCCCTGATGTAATTGATGCTTGTCATGGAGAAAGTTGGGCATCTGGTGAGAGTCAATTTACTAACCAGGTGTTCCAACCTCTTTCTTCAAAGATGAGATTGGGTTTGATGTCTTTTTCTACTTGATCTGTCATTGGTATTAGATCATTTCTAGACTTTCTTTTCCCAAGATAGTTTCTGTTTGTTTAATGGACTATAAATGACAGCTCTGATTAAAACACAATGGCACATTACCAAGTAGATATAATTTTTCATGAAAACTATGTTCTCTGATGTAATAATGGTTTCTGTTAGAGTTATGGTTTGGACACAGCTAATGAGAACAAAGCCAGAGGACACACATACAGCCCCACAACTTGAGAGGCAGAAGGAAAGGGTTGCTTGAGTCCAGGATTCAAGATAGACTAGAAAAGTATAACGAGACTCCATCTCAAGAGGAAAGGCGATAGCTATCTGTCACCTTTGAGCACTCTCATAAGCTACAGTGTGCCCTGACCTAGTCCACATTACAACAAGTCCTCAAGATGACTTAGAATTTTCTTGTGGAGACTTGCTCTTTCTTTTGTTTTCCCTGGTAGGTCAACCACACTCCAAGGCAGGTCCCACTCCCAAGACTACTTGGGCAACACAAAATAAACTTTAGACTCAGTGTGGAGAAAAGAAGAAATCTTAAAGCTGTGTGAATAGGAAGTTGAGACTGGGGAGGGGTAGATCTGGGAGGAGTTGGGGAATAGGTGAGTACGGTCAAAATACATTGCACGAGGTTCTCAAACAATTAACAAGAGCAGTATTAAAAGAAACTCTCTCTTGTAAGAAGACTTTTCAGAGTTGCTCTTGTCCTCATCTTAGATTATTTCCCTACTTCTGGAGAGGTATCTGGTATTGTGTGACTGAGAATGACAGGTGACAGTTGACATGTCACTACAATGATTCCCCTCCCCATTTTTTAAAAACTTACCTTTTTAGCTGGTGCATAAATATTGTACATGTATATGAGATGTGGTGTACTACAGCAATTGCAACTTGTGAAAATAGAAACATCACAGCCTAAGGTAATTTACCTTGAGTGTTAGCGCAATAATCTATGCAGTTCACCTGAGTGTTGTTAGCACTATGAGATATATAAATATAGCAGTCCCCTTTCACTGTGGTTTCATTTCCCATCATTTGTTACCTGTGGTACAATGCAGTCTGAGATCATTAAATGAAAAATCTCAGAAATAAGCATATGTATAAGTTTTACATACCATGCCATTCTGAGTAGTGTAACGAAACCTCGTACCACCTTCTATGTCCTGCCTAGAACATGAATTTCCCCGCCCCCCTTGTCCATTGCATCCATGTTGTATATACCACCGGTCCGTTAGTCACCTAGTAGCCTTCTCAGGTATCAGGTACTTCAGTGTGTGCATTCAAACAGCCCTTGGATTTTCTTTTAATAGTCATCTCCAAAGCCTGCATAGCTTCCTTGTAGGAAAAGGTAAAAGTTCTTAACTTTATAAAAATTAGAGAGGAAAAAGTCTATACATGGTAAAACATTATTTTAAGTTGTGTTGCTTTTGTTTATTTTGCATTTGTTTAACTCTGTGAGGCTGTGTTGCTGTGCCTGTCTAGAACACCTGATGGTCTAATAAAGAGCTGAACGGCCAATAATGAGGCAGGGGAGAGAAAGAGGAGGAGCAAGCAGCCAGAGGAGGAGCTAGAGAAGAGGGAGGACTCCAGGGGCCAGCCACCCAGCTACACAGCAAGCCATGGAGTAAGAGTAAGATTTACTGAAGCAAGAGAATGAGAAAAACCCAGAGGCAAAATGTAGACGGGATAAGTTAAGTTAAAGAAAGCTGGCAAGAAACAAGCCAAGCTAAGGCTGGGCATTCATAATTAAGAATAAGCCTCTGTGTGTGATTTATTTGGGAGCTGGATGG
Organism: Onychomys torridus; assembly: GCF_903995425.1. NCBI lineage: Eukaryota > Metazoa > Chordata > Mammalia > Rodentia > Cricetidae > Onychomys > Onychomys torridus. Next base: position 38,912,555 of record NC_050459.1, on the reverse strand, counting down.
TGGGTCCCCCAAAAGAGCAGAAACAAACAACAACTTCTATACAGAGGATGCTGAGAGGTGAAGCAAGGATTGAGATGAAAGCCAAGGTCTATAGAGTATGCAGCACTGTGCCTGTTTTCAGACATCACTGCGGCATTCAGAACCTGTCCTACCAGAGCTAAAGGAGGCATGTCTCTAAGTAAGTAATTACATAATTTGTTTCCCATTTTAAGAAATGTCTCATGGAAACATAATCAGAATAAAATGAACCTGGGAAGGAAATGAATGAAGAAGTTGGTTTCACAGATCTGGTACTAAGTCTACTAAAATTGGAGCTGCTATGTCTGAGAAGGTTACCTAGACCTGAGGTGCAGTGTTATCAGCAGTGGGGAGCACCTTGGACTCAGCGCTTCATGAAGCCAATGGAAATATTTGTGAGAACTGTCAACACTATACCTTGGAATAAGAAGTATATTTAAATTATTATATCATTTACTTTGATATAAGTTATAAATGGCAATGAAGTCAATATTGTGAGGTTTTTATTTAAATACTGAATTTCTCCATATGGAGCAACAATCTCACATCAAGTGTAGTAAAGAGACTTCTCTTTGCTCTGTTGTGATCAGGATTCCACATTGCTGACCACATCTAAGTTCTGCTTATTTTTTTAATTCATGGTTCACATTTTGTGTCATATTAGGATACAGAAGAATGTTTTAATGACATCATTTTTAAAGATTCTCATTCTCTACAAAACGTATGCCTTTTGTTGATTTTTAATTACATTTAGTGTGTGTGTGTGTGTGTGTGTGTGTGTGTGTGTGTGCCTGTGTGTGCATGCACACACATGTGAACATGTGATAGGGGGACGAGGTGGGTACATATCACAGGACACATGTAGAAGTCACAGGACAGCTTTTAGGAGTCAGTTATCTCCTTCCACCATGTGAGTCCTGGGAATGGAACTCGGGTCCTTAGGCTTGGTGGCAAATGCCTTCATCCATGGAGCCATCTCTCTGTCTCATAAGTTACAATCTTAAAATTACTTTTAGTACAAAGCTGGCCAGGGAATAGAATTTTGGTATTTTCCAAAGTCGTTTAACTAATTCTCTGGGTCCACATTCTACTCTTTTCCTTCCACTGGCTCAACATAAAATGCACCTCTAACAATATCTATTCCTTGAGAACAGACACCACAAGCTACTTATCTGTCCTGCTTTACCGTTTTTCACTTTTAACACCGTTCCCTACATTTTACTTTTTATACCTTTCTCCCTACTCCTGACAACCTTCAACGTGTCCTCCACTACCTGTACCCACAATCTGGAAGGAGCTCCTCCATCATTGGCTAATCAGTACAATCTATCCAAAGCAGTGTGTATGGTAAGTATAATATGGGACCTGTACCTAAAGGCAGAGTTAAATACAACTGAAGGGAGGTTCAGATTTTCCCCATGCATCTGCAGTGTGGAACTCTGGGAGCTTTACAGGTGTTGATACAGCCAGAGGTGAGAATCAACAAAAGGAGACTTGTCAAGGGGATATTTTCTTTTCAAAAAGTCAATTAAGGTGAGATTCATGATGACTCAACCACTGACTAGATTCAGTAGGGTAAATGGCTCAAAAACTACCCGAGGCTATGGTTCCAACATGCTGTCTTTTTTTTCTTCTCTCTCTGTGTGTGTGTGTGTGTGTGTGTGTGTGTGTGTGTGTGTCCGAATCACTGTGTGCATTATCACTTGCATGCACTATCATCACACCTTTGTCCAGTGGAGGTCACCTTTGCCACTCCTGAGGTTCACCTTCCTTACCTTAGGCTAATGGTGTCACCGACAGGCAGTGTGGGGAACTGCGTGATTTGCCATCTTGGCACCATCTTGTTCTCTGTCCTCTCTTAGATCTGTGTTTTTCATTTTTCTCCATCCTTATTTGTCGTAGTTCTGCTAGCTGGACACTAGAATTCCTTTTTCTCATAGACATTCATTTACTCCATAGCATGTGTGTGTGTGTGTGTGTGTGGTCTGTGTGTAGATATTTGTGTATATGTATGTGTAAACATGTATATGTGTATATATGTATACATGTGTTGAATTCTGTATATATATATATATGTACACATGTATGTATGTATGTGTGTGTTTGCATGTGTGTGCATCTTTCTGTTTGAGGCATCACCTAAAAGGGTAATGGGTGTTTCTCCCAAGGAACAGGGTGGTGGGAGGTTGTTTTCACATTATATGTCTTCAGGGATATTTTGTGGCTTTGTATTTTATTTTGTACAATTGACTTACTGTGTTAACAAATTTTAAGGCAAACTGTAAGTAGCAACATGAAATGCACTAATGAAGTGTGGCAGACAGCGCCGTTATTTACACCAATGGCTTATGAGTTGCATCGTCTTAATCCCTTTGAATCTCATTTGTCATATCTTTAGTGACAACAGCTACCTCAAAACCTTTTGATGTGTATTAGGGAAAATGCCTGAGGTTGGCAATCTGCAACTCCAGAGAAGGTTTGCCTGTAGTTGTAGGTGCCCAAAGCTGCCTTCCAGCCCTATTATCCCAGATAACAACAGGTAAGGCAGTGGACGCACAGCTCCTAGGGCCCTCACACCGAGGCCCAGTTTGTTACTATATACTCTCTCCTCTTCATCTTGAAAGTACAGGAGACTCATTCATCCTGATTAGCTTGGTCCCGATTCTCATCACGCATATGCCAGACCACAGTATAAAAGACTCTAAAAAGCAAAAGTTAACTTCTTTTCTTCTGCACAGTCCTCAAACATACCTTTTGTCGTTATTGAGGCCTGATAAGAAGAGAACAGCAGATACACAGCGCCCTTTGAAAAGATAATCTACTCCTCCCAGACAGCCAAAAGATGGGACACATCACACATGGACACCCACAGGGAGAAGCTCAGGTGGGCCAGGAGGAGGAGGGAACAAGAGAAACCATGGGTGAAAGCCTCTGCTAGAGTGCTCATGGGATGGGCAGGATTTGGTGAGGCAGGGCAAGCAAGTGTGTTGTCTAGGCCATTTCACCAGGTTCCATATTGTTCTTTGCTTGGTAGCTGGTTAAGGAGTGATTAGAACAAACTCGGAGCCACATCTGACAGCTCACATGTAGGATTTGAGTCAGCTCATTTGCACTGAGCTTGCTCTTCTTCCATGGGGAGTCATGTGCTGGTCTGGGGTGAGCAGTCCTTGAGAGCCAGCAAAGGCCCCAGATTTCAAAGCACAGACAGAAAACAAGAACACATCGTAATAAGCAAACATTTTTTTAGTGTCAAACACAGAGTAAAATGGACATTTCCTACCTGCTACCCCCATCCGTACCATGACAAGGAAATATTAGGAATAATTAACATTACGAAGCGCTGTTCCACTAAACAGTCTGTGTTTAACAAGCTGGACTTCGCAGGTTGCCACTGTCTTGTTACATGTGACTTTTGCCATTGTTCTTACCAAAGTCCTTTCAGCTATAGATATGTCCTCCGCTTAGATGACTGGCACCATGGAAGACAATGCTCTGGGTGAGGTGGTTTTGAAATCTTCAACTGACCATCCTTCAGCTCAGCTTCCAGAATCTTCTATGATTCAATTTCTGAAGGACTTCTTATCAAAGAATTCTTGGCTTATTTCACACCCCAAGAAAATCTCATTTGTACAGGTTCTGCAGATTTTTAACAGCAGCTAAGCTACTGAAGGATCTTATGTTTCCCTCCATAAGTGACTGTTGACTTCCGTTTTCCTGAACAGCTAGGGTGGCTCAAAGTAACAAATATTCCTGTACTGCCCAGACTTGGGAACATGCTCTGTTAAATACTTTATGTATTCATTCAACACACCTTTATTGATTGTTAATTATGTGTCAGGCAGTTCTGTAAGCATGAAGGATGCAGTAGTGTACAAAACAGACAAACATTCCCTTGTGGATTTTACTTCCTAGCGAGGAACTGGCAATGAGCAAGTAAAATACATTGCATGTCAGATGGTGTGAACATGGTGTAGTTAAGTGCTACAGAGGCAAGGGCCCCAGCCTGCAGATTTAAATAAAGCATAAGGAAAGGTCTTTGCAGAGGTGACACTTTTAGCAAAGCCTGGAGGATGCGCTGGAGGAAGGAGGGTTGGATACGGGCAGCTAGAAGAGGCTGCAAGTGAAGAAAAGTAAAAGCTGAGATTTGGAGTGCTGAGATGGGGAATGTGGAGGTGCTCTATAACAGTGATGAGCAAAAAGAAACAAAATGAAAAGATGGACTCTCTGCCCCAACAGACTTGGTGGTCTCATCAGGGAGAGGTCATCCACATGGATTCTATCACACCAATGAGTAAAGTCCTGTATTAAGGTTCTCCTTGCCATGGGTCAGGCCCTGGCACAATGGATAATAACCAGATGGTATGATGGACCAGTAATCCACAAAACTAAGGAAAGCCTCCACAATTATCCTAACTTCTCATCGCCTGCTATATGTGATCTAGCCTGTTGAGTACTAGGACAGGCAAAGCTGAGTTTTGTGAACTGGCTATGTGAGCGTGCCCTAGACCATCTGTCCTTTTCAGAGAAGACTCAGCAAGACTGTGCTGGAATCTAGAGGCATCTGAAGTGACCATCTGCTAGGAGCCTAGCCAGAGTGGTCAGCTGTGGGCTTTTGTTGAATGAGAGGGAGTGGGTTTGCCCCACTCTGTGAGTGTAAGAGGATGAGAAAAGCTTGGGTTTGAAGTCATGAGCTCTTCTCCTAGATTTTTGGAGATGTGTTCAGAGAGGGGGTCGTGGGAGAGGTCAACCCCATCTTATTGTTTTCTCCAGAAGGGGTCATCAGCTCAGGCTCACTAGGACATGGCTCCCTTGAAACTGTCCTTTTCTAAGGACATGTAGAGTAGTTTATCACAGGAGTAGAGTTTTTCTCTTTCTCTTTATAAATTTTTGACAGCTTGTTTTCCTTTCTTGAGACTGAATAAATCACCCCCAAATTTGTGAGTCTATGATTTTCCGTTGGCATTGTGGCTGGCAGCAGAGATGCCATTCAGAACAAGACATGCATGGGCAAATCCCTGACCTACTACACCCGGTACCCTGAGAGGTGGTTGTGTGCTCGCCTCAGGCTTCCTATGGTTTACGCTCAGAACTCTTGGCAACAAATACAGAGAACAATAGCGTCCTCTGGTGGCCAGTGCGCAGAACTGGCCTTGATTTTAATCTTCCCTCCTGACTCTGTGATTCCCAGGACTGTCTCCAGAGCAGTCTGCTGCTTGCCAAAGTGAAGGAAATGATTGGCAGAATTCACTGGATAAGATCCAGACTCAAATAATCCTGGTTTTGTCTGACTTATCTGGGTGGTTGCAGCCGCACAGTCCTACTCAGCCTCTGGGGCAGTAAATCACATTTATGTCATTCATAATTCAGTTTTCTTACAATCAAATTCAAGACGCTTCTATCCTCACTAAATCTGGTAGCGATCTTTTCATCGATTAACTCTGCTATCAATTTCCCCTTGTCTGCCTCACAGATGGGAGTCGAGCACACTTATACAAAGTGGAAAAGAGTAAAATTCTGATTAAATGTGTTACCAGTGAGGAAAAAGGATGCTTCTTTGTTACCATTTAGAATACTTCTTTGAATTTCTGTTTTAGGATTTGCCCCAGACATTCAATCTCTCTGTCTCCCTCCCTATGTGTATGAGCATTTATACCAGAAAATTGTATTATGTCACATTCTACTAAAATTATATGGCATAATATGTTATAATGAAATTACATTCTAGGTAAATTAAATTCAAATTATATTGCATAATGTTACAGGTAATTTATATTAAAACTATATTATATAATATATGTAACTGATACTAAAATATCTGCAATTAAATATACAATTGACTGAAAGCTATGTTATATTATAATTTGTAATTGCCTCCAGTGTAGTCCCACTACTAAAAGTGTCACTGTAAAGAAACTGCATGGCTTGTGACTTTTGGGAAAATATATGCTTTTATCGTTATGATTCTTCAAAGATTGTGCAAGCCACATTTCCAGAATACCCATGTGGTACAGCCAGCTGCCTTTGCACAGGATTATCACAAAGATGGCTGTACTGGGCAGAGACAACAGTATGCAGTGGAATATTCTGTACCTTAAACAATGAAGGGCAAATTTCCCATGAGACGCAAACACCAGATTGCTTTAAACCACTTTCAAGGCACTAAAGCTCAAAGAAGGGCGCCATCATAAAGGAGCACTGAGAAGTCACCTGCCCACTATGTGAGGATGAGAACTAGGTGATGATACTTGGATTCAAACAGTGTAACATGGTGACTATGTTTTTGCCAGAAAGATAAAAATGTCAGAACTGAGAGACAAAACAACAGAAAATACCTACTATGTGCTAGCAATACAGGATATGAAGGGCTATTTCTGTTAAGAAAAAAAAAAACAACCTTTACCTAATTCTGACATTGTTATTGTTATAGACTTGTAATACGTAAACAGATATCGGATATGTAACTATACCAAGATACTTTACGTCTTGTTTGACAAATGTTGACAATGTTTTAACTTCTCAGTTGTGTGAAAAGTCAGGAAAACAGAAACCTTGCCCCTGAGATAACCCAGAGCATGTCTAATTAACATACTTCTAGGCTCGGGACAACCATCTTGGCTCTGGATGGCCCTTAATACTGGGGAATATGTTGGCATGTGCAGACCAGATTGTGGGGGCGTTCTTCCATCCTCCTCACCCTCCTTCCTCCTTCTTCATTCCCTCCTCCCCATTCTCATGTCCTCCTTTTTCATGTACCACTTCTCTCTCTCTCTCTCTCTCTCTCTCTCTCTCTCTCTCTTTCTTTTTTTTTTTAGACATCATCTTGCTAGATAGCCCAGGCTGACCTTGAACTCACACAATCCTCCTGCTTCAGCCTCCCAAGTGCTGGGACTTTAAGTGTGTTACCAGACCTGACTCAGCTGTAAAAAATTTTTCATTTATAGACTGGCTCTTTTGTCTTTGCCAGCCTGTTTATAAAGTAAGCAGTTGAAGAAAAGGAATGCTTTCTGTTGCCTTAACTTTTAAAATTGCATTATCCTACTGAACTTCTGACAAGATGCTGTCTAAACTCAGTGTGCCATAGATTCTCATCAGGGACAAATTTTGACTTGGGTCCCATGCTCCTCTGGGCATCTTGTCCTAGCAAGCCTCTGTTTGGGCTGTGCTATTCTGGGGCCTGGCGCTGACGTGTAGTACTGTCTGGACTCCACTTAAGAGACCGAAATAGGAGAGCTTGGGTCCTGCATAGTCATTGCTCTTTTCAGACTGAAGCTCTCGCACACTCCCAGGAACCAAAAGTAAGATGTCTACACACTTAGGGCGCAGCACAGAATACTTAAGGCTCAGAAAAATACAGACAGGGAAATTGTAAAATACAGCCTCTGGGATACGGATGACAAAATTCTTCTCATAGAAAAATACATCGTAGTCAAGTTGAAATGTCAGAGTTTCTGTTGTTATTGCTGTAATCCCAGAAGCTGCTAACCTACAGAGGGGCTAATGTCAACTGGGGGACTCAGGCTCAGAGGAGACAATGGCTGAGACCAGCCTGGCTTCCTAGACCTAGTCAGCAAATAATACACAACCTTTTCAGTCAGGAAAATTCTTATTAAAATTCCTGGAGCATGCTGGGTTTTTTTTGTTTGTTTGTTTTTGTTTTTGTTTTTTCACTTTGAAGGAAGCTAGAGTCATGTGGAAAAGGGGCCTTCCATCGAGGAATTGCCTCCATTAAACTGGTCTATAGACAAGTTTGTAGGACACTGTCTTGATTAGTGATGATGTGAGAAGATTCAGATCATTTTAGGGGATGCCACTCCTGAGGCTGGATAAGAAAGGTAGCTGAGCAAGCCAATAGCGAACATTCCTCCATGGCTTCTGCTTCAGTTCCTACCTCCAGGTCCCTACTTGAGATCCTACCCTGACTTCCCTTCATGCTTAACAAAGGGGCAGTGGTTCTCAACCCTTGGGTCACAACATTGCGAGACGCACATTTCCGATGGTCTTAGGAATTGAGATACTGCTCAGTAGTAAGATTATAGTTAGGAAGCAGCAACAACAATAAACTTATGCCCAGAAACCCATGTTTTCCGATGCTTGTGACCCACAGGTTGAGAACCACTGCTGTAGGGTGTAATATGTAATAAACCCTCTCTTCTCCAAGTTGCTTTTGGTCACGACATTATCATAGCAACGGAAAGCCAACTAGGACATATGGCAAACAATTATACCTCAGCATTGTTTCTGGGTCCCATTTATTCAGATCCATGCTCCCATAGTGTCCCCTACCCATTCTCATTATGACACTCGCCACACTGCCTTAAACTTGTTTCTGTTCCTGAATTCCTCTTAGATTGGCAGCAATGAGAAGAAAGACCATGCCTCAGTCATCTTTGTCCCCTCGGCTCTTTACACAGTGACATGCAAATGTAGGCAGAGAACCCTAATCTGAAAAGTCTAAGGCCAAGCTCTAAAGTCCAAAACATTCTGAGTGCTGACACAACATTGCAGTGAAACAGGTCACAGGCAAAACAGTGACATTCTGAAAATACTGTACAAAATCATTTTCAGGCTATTGGAGAAAGTGTAATATAAAACCTAATCAAAGTTTGTGCTTGGGTTTGTGTCTCAGCCCCAAGACGACTCATTATGTTGTTTGTAAATAGTTCACAAATCTTAAAAAATAACTACACTTCTAATCAGTTCAGATTAAGGATACTGATCAGCATCTAAGTGTAGATTTTTCACCAGTATTTGGTGAATGATCAAATATTTCACTACTGGGACTTTGGGAGTATGGAAGCTTTGATCGCCTTTGAGGATGTGAACCAAACTCCTGACCACTCATGTTGAATATCTAAGACAGAATTTTGCTTCTGCTTATGATAAAGATAGTTGAAAAAGCTACCATTCCCACCTTAGCAGGACAAAGAATCCAGGCAGTCTACGAAACTGTAATCGTGACTTTTCTCAAATGCATTAGAAAGCTGAGATTGCAAAGCACTGCAGCATTCTCAATTCTGAAGAGGGGCAAGTCTAAAGAAATGGCTGATACACACTGTACCACCTGTGGAAGAGCCTGCATGAGGGGCTGGATGGAGGGGGACGAAGCTGTCTTCAGAACAGGGTGAAGGAAAATGGCCAAAAGTTCATCAAAGGCATAAAGATGAGGCACAGGCTAGTATCCTAGGTAGGTTAGAGCACTGAGGACCTTCAAGGAGATGAGTGTGTGTGTGTGTGTGTGTGTGTGTGTGTGTGTGTGGTATATTTATCCACTTGCTATTTTCCAGTGTTTTGTTGCATGTTCAAGAGCAATATTTGAGACAAGACAGGAAACCGTCCATCCACCATTCCCTGGCAAAGGAATATTTTTTCTTTTCCTTCTACAAGAAAAGCGTGATGTTTGTTCCAGAGGAGATGCTGTAAAATATCCAGGCATAAAACAATCTTTGCTGCCACAGGCACTGGGGAGTTTTTTGAAAATGACGCAATATAGATGTATAAAATTCTCATCAACATCATCAGTTCTTGAGTACCCACGGCACTGGAGGAGTAAGGAGTGCCTTTGTCATGAGGATTGCCAAGGTATCTCTGCTCCTCTAGCCTCTCCTTGGTGCTGCTCATGTTCACTAAGTCTCTCAAGGAGAGTGCAATCAGACCTTAGCTGCAGGGGAGTCTAGGAAGTATAAGTATTATGATTGTCATTGATGGCTTTTCTTTTGTTCCAGCTGAACAGGCATTCTAGCCACAGCTCAGAAAACTCTATAAGTGAGTTAAAATTGGAAGTTGAACATCCAGTTGGTGATACTGTTAGTTCACCATTCAACTAGAGACAGAACATCAGATCCCTGTTTACTTTTTCATAGTGACAGCACAATTTTACCAAAATAAAATTGTTGTTTTTTTGTTGTTTGGTATGCCCCTGCCCTCTTTAATTTGTATGTCCCACTCAAGCCTTGCTCTGTGTTCCTTTGTTCTTCTGGGTGTCCTTGTTGTAAGCTTGAATAGCATAGAGTTGGCATTTGCTAAGATTATTTAGTAAATGATCTGATTATGAGAATTCAGCAAGTACTAAATTAAAAATGATTATTCTTCCCATGGAGAAGCACATACATGTTTATGTTTACCTTTCTGAAACCCGTAGGAGGAGAGTGCAGTGGTGATATGTAGGTGATGCAGATATTTTGCATGTGCAGTTAAGATAGATGTGGCTCAAAATATCCTTTGTGACAAAGGGAGAGATAGAGATGGGGGACAGAAATGGAGATTGATCTAAAACATCACAAGTTCCAAGCCTCTGCATGTGTGGAATATGTGTTACTGGAAACTCACTACCCTAAAAGTACAAGATACGATCTAGAACCATGTTTGGGAGTGCCTGGCAGCCTGTGGAGACTGCTTGGTATATCTCCAGTCAGCATTGCACAAATTCCTAGAACTTGTGCCAGCTGGAAAAAAAACAAAAACAAAAACCAAAATCCAACAAGGTCTTAGAGTACATTTTTTTTCATTCCCTTTCTACAGCTAAAAAGATGCTAGAGGCTTAGAGGATAATTTGCAATTGCTGAATAATAGCCAAGAAGGGAGGTTAGTTAGCAAAGAATGCTTCCAGAGCTGCGCTGGTCTTGGTTGGAGCAAGAGAAAAATCCTGTGCTCCATGGGTATGACTCACCACTGAGCTCAGGAGGTCCTTGGACCTCTTTCTTTCTCCAAGAAGGGACTGAGGTGGTGGGGCTTGTCTGAAAAGCATACTCCCCTAGGATCCTGGAAACAGACATCACAAGGCAGATTGGTTGGAGGAAAAAGATGAGGTTTGCTTGCTTGGCTCCCTTCTGCTTACCCCCAGGGAACAGTAAATCTTCTGTGGCTGCTGAAAGACTTCAATTTGGCACCAAGGAGAACTTCTTCTGGTGATTAATGTGTTAGATGGTTTCTGTATTTCAAAGGCAAGCCAGCAGTAGACAGCAAGTGAATAAAATTGTGCCACATTCTCTCTACTTTCTGATCTCATTTCCTTGGAGAATGTTGTCTTATGACCTTCTCTTTTGTACAATACTGTAATCTTGCCAAATTAGCATACCATGAGCCTGCTTTCCCCCTGACAAGGAGCATGAGGGACTTTCCTAAAGGAGTGAAGTAGGGAAAGATTGGGGAATTTTTCCTGATATTCACCTCTCTATAGTGATATTTTATTTGTATTGAAATGTGATTTTATTTGTATGTTAATAAAGTTGCCCTGAGGTCAGAGCAAGCCAGAGCAGAAGCTGGGCAGTAGTGGTACGCGCCTTTAATCCCAGCACTTGGGAGGCAGAGCTAGGAGGATCTCTGTGTGTTCAAGGACACAGCCAGCATGGCAGACACATGCCTTTAATCTCAATTCCAACCATAGAAGACCTGGAGGTCTGTACAAACAGGCAGTGATGAGGAGGTCATGTGGCTGGGTTTACAACCAATGAGAAAACAGAACAGAAAGTCTATAAATAGACAGGACACACAGAAGTAGGTCTCTTGCGGAGAGGAAGGACAGCAGAAGCAGTGAAGGGTAAGGTTTTCCGCTCTTGCTCTGACCTTGTGGTTTTTAACTCTGCAATTGGTTCTGTGTTTCTTATTTAACAAGACGGTTACATCTACACCTCTCTTTGTGTTTGGGGTGGTTCATAATGAACATACGTTTTAAATGCATTCCTTGTTGGGTATATGCCAATTTCCTATAAATTGTAATGTCTTGGATACGCCTGGCTGTTGAAGTGGTGGGCTTTAGTGTTCACAGGTGCAAAAGCTGAGGCAATGCTCCTCCCGTCCCTTGCCCCCCCCCCCCCACCACCACCAGAGAGCTCTGGCAATGAAGACATCAGAGGGCACTGTACATTAGTCAGCTTTGTATCACTGCGACAAGATAGCTCACCTATTCAAACAAATAGAAGAAACACTGAGGCAGGAGGTTGGTTCAGTAATAAAGTGCTGGACATGTAAGCACAAGGACCTGAGGTTGGATCCCAGACTGATGTGAAATACAAGGTGCAGGAGTATACATCTACAGTCTGAGTTGGGGCAGTGTGTGTGTGTGTGTGTGTGTGTGTGTGTGTGTGTGTGATCTCCCTGGAGCTCACTGGCCAGCCACCCTGTCTGGAGCTCTGTCTGAAAACTTAAGTGGAGGAAAACACTGGATGTCAACCTCTGGCCTCCATATGCAGCTGCACATATATGTACCTGTAAGCATACATGTTTGCATACACAGGAGCACACACATACACTCAAAGAAAAAGAAGATTTTTAAAATCTTAAAAACCTTAAAAAAAAAAAAAGGTTTATCTGGGCTCCAGTTTCAGGGGCTCTGTTTCTTCTGAGCCCATAGGAGGTGGCAGAACATGGTAGAGGAAGCAGTGCACCTTGTCATAGCTGAGAGGCAGAGGGATGAAGAGGAGAGGCTAAGATTGCACTATCCTGTTCATGGACAAGCATTCAATAACTTAAATCCCTTCTACTAGCTGCCATCTACTAAGGGGTCATTATCTTCCAAGAGCACCACAGGCTGGGGACCAAGCCTTCAACAGATGGCAGGGGACAGTCAATACCCAAACTATGCCACTTGAGGAACAGCCAATGCAAGGCACGACTTAGTCTGAACTTTTCTCATAAGTTAAAAAAAAAAAAAAGCCTTCCAAAAAGAAGTCACTTGTTCCCAGGGATCTCTTCAACAATGAAGAGGAACAGAAGAGGATGGTGGCTGATGCTGCTTCCAGGGAGACATTGTCACAGACTACCACCTAACCTTCTGAGGGCCTCTATGTCTTTACTTCCAATCTCTCACTCTCCTCTGATTTGCCCACAAGCCTATTCTCTTTTCTTGGGGTATGGAAGGAAGCTTGTCAATGTCCCTGAGCTGGAGGAAACCGCCTCTTATTTTGCACATAAAAAACTTCTATTTCTTTTTCCTTTCGTCAGTTAATTTTGTAAACTGAATTATCATGCCCTCAGAATATAGAGGGTGAATGTTTCATCCAGTCCAGTCCACAAAAAAAAACAAAACTATGCCACAAAGCAGAAATTGTGAGATTCTAACATATGAACTTGGGACACATATTCAAACCATAGCTCTCAGTATTAAAGAAATTGAGCATTTGCTAAAAGAGGGGGTTTTAAATGAATAAGTCATGTCGAATTAAATCTTGATCCATAGTCCTACCCCATTCCCAACTCCAGGAAATCTGACACCAGTGAGAAGCTGTTTGTGAAGAACGTTGTAAGTTGTATTCACTTTACATGACTGCCTTGGAGGTGAGCATACCCATCCACGTCATCAAACATATCCGGTGCTGTAAGAGTCTTTTTTATCAATGGACTAGCCCAGTGAGAGGCAAAAGGAGAAGGTGAATGAACACAACACGGGAGATCATATGGAGACCCGGGTCTCTTCTTACCGTTGCTATAAGGAACTGGGGTAGTAGCCATAGTCAGCATGACCACCGTGCACATCAGGGACCCCCTAGCCTCTCACCCCCACAAAATGACAGAGCTTTTGTTAATGACACCAGTCGGCCTGGTGAGTTCAGCATCTGAAGTCTCTGTCCACTTAACCTGAAATGACTTTGGTTTGTACGAGCGTGGGTCTCCGTCCGACATTTCACATTTCCGTTTGAGCAGCCCCAAGCTTACCCGGACCAACACATCAATCACTATTGAGTTCCCATCTGACTCCTCTGCTGGGAAGGCTAGAGGACAGAACCAAAATGAGAAGACAACTCGACAAAGAGAAACTGAGCAAAGCCTCTAAGCAGAAAGCTACCGCGCTCTCTCTAAAGACCGTAAACCCATGACAAAGAGCGCTACTTGAATAGGAAATAAAATTCAAACATCTAAGTACATTTAATTTCATTTACTAAACCAGCATCCATATCTGCAAAGATTGCTGCACATATACAATTGTTTTATTGATTGTATACTCCCTGCCCTGCTTCCTTCTTCTTCTTTTTTTAAGTTAGCATGCCAAGCAATGGGTTCATTATGGTTTTATGGTACACATTATGTTTTCCTCTCTTTCTATCTCTGCCCCACTCTGGGTTCCTTTCCCCTGTCTCCCATGAAAGCAGTCCTCCCTTTTCGTGGCGCATACATTTCATTACCTCCTTCCCCGTTAAGATCTCTTCTCCCAAGTGTCCTTATGCCGGGACTCACAACAAGTCAAAGTACAGAGAATGTCAGTGGAGAGCTCAGCCAACCCCAACCCCAAAGTTCAGGGACTGTCACAAAAGAGGGGGAGGAACAATTCTAAGAGCCAGAGGTTGGGAAGGACCAGAGCTGTACAGTGTCTTCAGGACCTGACAGGGCCACTGCACTAGTGAACTCACCATGGCCTGGGCAAGATCAAGCCAGTCAGAATCCCAGTCTGGAGGGGGCGGGGCCTCGGCGTGGAAGGGGAGGGGCCTCGACATGGAGGGGGCGGGGCACACAAGAACCCACCTCTGTTGAAGAGTGTTTTTTTTTTTAAATTTTTTTTATTTTTTATTTGATTTACATATTTTGTATTTGTTTATTTTTTTCTCTTTTTTTCTTTTTATTACGAGATTCTCTAGTCGTTTTACATATCAACCACCGATTCCCTTGTCCTCCCTCCTCCCCCCCCCAGCCTTCCCCCCCCCAACCCACCCCCTATTCCCACCTCCTCCAAGGCAAGATCTCCCTTGGGGAGTCAGCAGAGCCTTGTACATTCAGTTGAGGCAGGTCCACTCCCCTCCTCCCTGCACTAAGGCTGAGCAAAGTGTCTCAGCATAGGCCCTAGGTTTCAAAACGCCAGCTCATTCACCAACGACAGGTTCTGGTCTCATTGCCTGGGGCCCCCCTTAAACAGTTCAAGCTAAACAACTGTCTCACTTATCCAGAGGGCCTGGTTCAGTTCCACGGGGGCTTCTCAACTGTTGGTTCACAGTTCATGTGTTTCCACTAGTTTGGCTATTTGTCCCTGTGCTTTTTCCAATCAAGGTCTCCATATCTCTTGCTGAAATGATCCCTCCTCTCTCTCACTGATTAGACTCCTGGAGCTCCACTTGGGGTTTGGCCATGGATCTCTGCATCTGCTTCCATCAGTCACTGGATGAGGTTCTATCATGACAGTTAGGGTGTTCGGCTATCTGATCACCAGAGTAGGCCAGCTCAGGCTTTCTCTCCACCATTGCCAGTAGTCTATAGTGGAGGTATCTGTGGATTTCTGGGGACCTCTCTAGCACTCTGTATCTTCCTATTCCCATGGGGGTCTTCATTTATCATGGTATCTTTCCTCACTCTCCCCTAAGCTCTCTTTCCCCCCAACCCTTGCCCTCCATTAGCCCCCTCCCCCCCCCCTGTTTGCTCACGTAGATCTCATGAATTTTCTTAAAGAGTGTGGCCCCTGGCAGGTCAACCATGCCCTAGGAGATGGCCTCACACTCATAATCAGCACAAACTAGACTCAATGAGTTTCTAAGAAATAAAATAAGACAACAAGCTGGAAAGGGGTAAGGTGTAGCATGAATCGTTAGAATGTCTTATTAATAAAACAAACCTTGGGCCAGGTCGTGGGGTGAATGCTGGAAGATCAGAGAAGCAAAACAAGCCACAGCTACCTCACCTTGTTAGTTCCTCAGCTGATTCTGTTTCCTCAGACTGGAAGCCTCTGTGTCCACATTCAGAATGAATCTCAGCTGAACTATTGCTCAAAAGTGTGGTGGTATTGTGTTCCCTGAAATATTGTGCACCCTAATAAACTTATCTGGGGTCAGAGACAGAACAGCCACAATATTAAATATAGAGGATAGGCAGTGGTAGCACATACCTTTAATCCTAGCATTCCAGAGGCAGAAATCCATTTGTTCAAGGATAGAGCCAGACATGGCGACCCATGCCTTTAATCCCAGGGAGTGATGGTATAAAGCAGAAAGGAATATATGGCATGAAGACCAGGAACTAGAAGCATTTGGCTGGTTAAGCTTTTAGGCTTTGAGCAGCACAGTTCAGCTGAGATCCATTTGGATGAGGACACAGAAGCTTCCAGTCTGAGGAAACAGGATCAGCTGAGGAACTGGCGAGGTGAGGAAGCTGTGGTTTTTTTCTGCTTCTCTGATCTTCCAGCATTCACCCCAATAACTGGTCTTGGGTTTGGTTTTATTAATAAGACTCTTTAAGATTCCTGCTACACAAAAGCCTAAAAGCTTAACCAGCCAAATGCTTCTAGTTTCTGGTCCTCACGCCTTATATATCTTTCTGTTTTTGCCATCACTCCCTGGGATCAAAGGCTCACTTCTCACTTCTTGGGATTAAAGGTGTGTGTCACCATACCTGGCTGTTTCCAATGTGGCCTTGAACTCACAGAGATCCAGAGGGATCTCTGCCTCTGGAATGCTAGGATTAAAGGCATGTGCTACCACTGCCCGACCTCTATGTTTAATACTGTGGCTGTTCTGTCTCTGACCCCAGATAAGTTTATTAGGGTGCACAATATTTTGGGGAACACAGTAAAGAGAAGGGGAATATCCGGCAAGAGGCAAGGGAAAAAGAGAGGTGAATATGATTAAAATACATCATATGAAATTCTCAAAGAATTAATTATGTTTTAAAAGATCTGCTCCCCTCTCTCACACACAATTTTAATAGAGCAATTTCCATTTTTCTTTGTGGTGCACCCCTGCCTCCTACCCTCAGAAGTACAGTGCTTGTAATGATACATAATAATGTTTTAGGGAAAAAAAGTATTTCTAGTTTTCCCCTTAACTAGCACTTAAACACGTATTGAGTTGTAGTCTTGAAAATAATTAAGGATTGAAAACTTGATTTGTAGAGACAGGGTCTCACTATATAGCCCAGCTAGTCTGGAACTCACTACATAGATCAGGCTGGCCTAGAACTCAGAGATCCACCTGCCTCTGCCTCCAGAGTGCTGCTGAGATTAAAGGCTTGCACCAGTAAGTTCAGAATGAAAAAATTTTTAAATTATAGCAAAGTTTAATAAATAATTTATAACTATACAATTACTTTCCAACATCTCAAATCATGTGTTTTTTTTTTTTTTTTTTTTTTTGTGTGTGTGTGTGTGTGTGTGTGTGTGTGTGTGTTGGTAAAAATCAAACCCATGACCTCACTCATACTAAGCATACTCCCTGTCAGTTAGCTACACTACCAAGCCTTTTATTTTCAAATATTAAAGTCACATATGCTTATATATGTATCCAACTTGAGTGTGTCTGCATGTTGAGAGAAATTTGCTACTGACATTTAATATAAACAATAGGAAGCAGGCAGAGGACTGTGGTTAGTCATTAGCATGTGGAGTAGATCAGCTACCTGCTGTCTATTATCCCTTTGTCATTGTTGTGCTGAACATCCAAACTGGGGGCTCTGCCCACCCCAGTTAAGTGCTTGACTACTGACCCACCCCCAGCCCACCAACTTCTAACCCCGGATGTATTTCAGATCATTGATCCTGGGGACAATGCTTCCAAAATTTTTGTTTGCCTAGTCCTCTCTAACTGCACACACTCCAAATTCTGCTTTATTTTTAAAACCTTACTACTTTGGTTCAAATTTTATTTGAGGATTGAAGAGAACCTAAATCTGCCACTTTGATAATAAATACCTCCTTTGGTCTATTTTGATGAGTAGAAATATAGTTCATATAAAAAGGTAATATAGAAAACAATATAGAACACTAGCCATTAAAATGACCTGACAAGACATAACCATACAACAGAAGGACTGTATCAGCGAATTCATATATAATGGAGCAATTTAAATAAAACCCTTAAATTCAATTACCAACAAAGGACATTTAAATGATAAAAACAATGAAATAGTAAGAGGTGAATATAGGAAAGAAAACACTGGAGATTGATGAGATCAAGGAAACTAATCATTCATTACTTACCAACACATTCATTGACTGAAGTGTTTATTTAGAATAGTGGTTCTCAACCTGTGAGTCGTGACCCACCCTCCAGGGTCAAACAACTCTTTCACAGGGGTTGCCTAAGACCACTGGAAAATACAGACATTTATATTACAATTCATAGCAGTAGCAAAATTACAGTTATGAAGTAGCCATGAAAATAATCTTATGGTTGGGGGGGTCACCACAACATAATGAATTGTATGAATTGGTTGCAGCATTAGGAAAGTTGAGAACCCTTGATTTAGAACAAACTTTGCAAAATGCTATATGAGATTTCAGAGAATAGAAAGAGGAACAAGGGAATAAAAAGTTATAACAGGAAGCTAGTAGGTTTTCTGTTACAGGAAAATGATTCCAGAGGTAGGGTTCAATGTGTTTATTCCACCTATGAGAGAGGGGATTAAAAGGTGTCTTCTAGGAAAAGGGAGAGATCTTACAGGCAAGACTGCTGATTAATGGATGGCACCAATGACTAGAATAAACACACATGGTCACATTCTTTAACTTGACACATTGAGGAGATGGGGAAAGACTCTGAAGGCCCATCAGCCAGAGCCTAACACACCAGCTTTCTAGAACCTGGAAGACAGGAAGTCACTCCATATTGAACCCTTAACCCACACCAGTTGAACTAGCAGCTGTCTTTCTGCATCCCCCCCCTGCCCTGCCCCCACACCTGGCCCTTTGTAGCAGGCTGCAGGACCCCAGAGAAGTGAAATGAGACAACAAAGAAAACAACAAAGAAGATGGGAAAGAGATACTCTACACCATTTATTCAGGCATCTAACTTGACTTTGCCACAACAGTATCCAAACATAGGGGACTACTAAAATGAAGGGGGAAAATGATCTCTCCACTCCATCTAGTGTTACATTTTAAAATGGCATCCGTCTCGGGCAATTCTCACTTCCCAGTTACCTAATCAGAAACCGAATGAGGAACAGGATCAAATCAAGTTCTCCTTGGGCAACTGTGAGAAGCCCTGCAAAGCAAAGGATGCTAATTTCCTAGCATCAAGTGAATCTCCTTGAAGCCATTAAGGCAATCCTTAAATCTAAGGCAAGACAGCAACTATATCATGTGATTCTAGAAGGTAGGCGTGAAGGGCAGGTGGAAAGAAGGAAAGGAAAAGAAAGGCAGGCATGATGGGACCAGAGGATAGAGAGGTATTGTATCGGTTAGATCACAACAGACCCCCTAGCTACCTTTCTCTCTCAGAAGCCAGGCCATGCTTCCTCTGCAGCTATGGTCTGCGCCTTCCCTGAAGCTGTGGTCTCTTATCACTCATGGAGGTAACAGGAAGTTGTTAACGAATGTTCTTCCTTACGACCAACAACTCTGATGTATACTCAGAAACTGGCTTTGAGCTATGCCAAACTGCTCCCACCCCTGGGGAAACATGGAACTAAGGGATTATTGCCTCTCTTTCCATATCACACATTCTTACAGTCTCCTTCTTTTAGTTCCCCTGTCTCATGCTGTCCATGGCAACCAACTGTTAATCTTTCATTCTAAGCTGTCTCCCCTAATGCTCTCATAATGTCTATAATTCCCTTACCATCAAGGTTCCACCATTTTGCTTCTGGTGTGATGTACTGTTTTCATGATGCTCTCTTACCTCTGGGCCCGATCGTGGCCTTCATGATTCTAAGGCTGTATCTCCTAATTCAGCTCACGTCTGAAGGGCAATTGTATTTGTTCCTTTCCCGAATCTGCTGCTCCCGTTTCTAACAATCCATATAATCCTATCTAGTGAAGACAAATGGATAGCTTCAGTAAAATACATTGCCATAAGTCCTTTATTAGAGTAAGTCTGATGAAACTCCATTAAACAGGATAGTAACAATGGCAATGGCCACTGGTTGAATATTTGTCATATGCTAAACATGTCCGTATGCTATTTTATTTAATCTGTGCAACAGTCCTCTAGGGTAGACATTATCACTTTTCACATGTGAATAATGAGGCTTCAGAGGGTTAGTGACCTTCCTCAAGGTCACATAGTCTTTAAACAGCAAAATGATGATGTGATTCTCTACCTTTCCCATTATAAAACTCTGCTTTGCTCTAATGCCTCTTTCTATGCAAATGCTTTGAAGTCAGGACCAATCACAATTATATACTTGGGATGTTTAACTCTTTCCTGTTGCTTTCACTAGAGTAATATTACACAATGCAACAATGGTGCAAGAAATACAGGGTAGCTGAAAATGGTCATTTAAATTGTGGATCCCAAGTCATAAAGCCATGGTTCTCATCCTGTGGGTCATGGCCCCTCCGGGGGTTGAAACAACCCTTTCACGGGTCACTTAAGACCATCAGAAAATACAGATATTTACATTACGATTCCTACCAGAAGCAACATTGCAGTTATGAGTGGCAATGAAATAATTTTATGGTTTGAGGTCACCACAATATGAGGAACTGTATTAAAGGATCACAGCATTAGGAAGGTTGAGAACCACTGTGATAAAGCAAAGAAATGTTAACTCTGTGCAGTATTTCTAAATGTCAGGACATAATTAGTTTCTGCCTGCCACATAGACCAGATAATACCAAAGTGTTCACTATGTGACAAACATGCACTCCCAAATTGTCTTTTCAGCAGGAACTTTACAACAATATCAATTAAATTTTCAATGAATACATATAGAAGACTGTTGGTCAACACAATTTTCTTTTGAGGTCTGAAAAACATCCTAGAGAGGCTTGATTGTGGGCAAAAATATCTTTTATTGCTGAAGTTGTTAAACTTGACAACATTAGACCTACTAAATAGCACAATATTGAGATATTTCACTTACTTTTAGAATGTTCTAGTTGATTTTTTTTTGTCAAAAATTAAGGAGAGAGTCATTAGTAAATAGCCCACAAGGGGAGAAAAGTATATTTAAGATCTAGTCTGTTATATGAGAGACCGTTTCAAGAATCTAGCTAGATAATAAGTTTGTACACCCTAAGTGACACCTGTAGGACACTAGAAATGGGCCTTTGAATGCTTTACCCAGCCCATTCTTTCTGCTTCCTGTTTGTTGTCAAGTTAATAAGCCATTGTCTACAAGTGCCTGACACCATGGACTGATGCTTTCTGTGATTTCTTCTAAGCCATAACGAACTGAAATCTTTTGAAACCATGAGAAAAAAGTTCCTCCCTTATTTATGTCAAGTCCTTTGGTCTGTGCGATGCAGACATAAGACAATGTCTTATTCCTAACTATATTCACCCTGCAGTATTATAGGACACGTAGCCATAAGTCTCCTTACCCAATGATCATGTCACACATTGATCAGGCTCTCTCCTCACCATCTCCTCTTACTCTTCCCATCACTGCTAATCATTGTCCCGTTCTTAACTGCTAGGACATCAACTTTTAAAATTTGCCTTTGATGTGGTCCAGAGTTTTTGATTTGGCTATCCAGTTGCTCTGTTTTGTTTTTCCTATGGCAACTGCTGCTGTTTGCACATCTTCAAAGTTCAGCCATCTTCTCATTCATTTATTAGGAAATTGCTCACAGACATGACAAGTGTCAAATACTATAGAAGCAGGACTGAGAAAATATAATCTTCCTTCCACCCAGAGCTTCCCAAACTGCTTAGAAGCAAGTACTGCTCATGGAGTCTTACATGGCTTTCTAGACGTTTACTAAGAATGTTAGCAAAGACAGTTCTTCAAACACATCTTTTTCCTTCCTTCCTTCCTTCCTTCCTTCCTTCCTTCCTTCCTTCCTTCCTTCCTTCCTTCCTTCCTTGTTTCCTTCTTCCTCCCTCTCTCTATCTCCCTCCTTCCCTACCTTTTTAAATAAAAACAAATCATACTTTATATCATTCTTTCCTGTAACTTGATTAAGTTATTTAACACTATGATTTAAAATCTTTCTGAAAAGAAAAATATACATCCAGTTAATTATATAACTGCTCGAAAGGGTATTCTGCTTATTAAGATAGCATAGGCAGCCACCTATTAATATAATAAAAGCATTTTAGCATGATTTATTTTTCTTGGTTTCCAGAGTTGCATCTCTGAGAGAAATTTTCTGAAATGGGCTTTCTAAATTAAAGTTATATTGTAGGCAAAATCAGCACAGCCAGGACATAGAGCATAGAGTAAGATTTATTTCCTGGAGTTGGAAAAGAAAATACAAGGGTCACTTCCAAAGCAATGTCCTCTTCAAACAAGGAAGCATGGAGATTTTTATTTAGGGAGCCTATACATATCCATACACAGTTGGGCTCATTCAAGCGCTCTACCACTGAGCTAAATCCCCAACCCCTTGGGCTCATTCCTATGCACCCTCAGCTCATCATTTCAAAAGAAAAGATAGTAGACAGTTTTCTGTTGTTGGGTTTGGGTTTTGTTGTTGTCTTTTTTTGTTTTTTCCTGCTTACCTCAAAGTCAGGGAGCTCATACATAAAGGATTAGAGTGATGGACAGAATTGTCTCTGGGCATACATAGCACTCACCCACAAGTATTACCTGAAAATGAAGGAAAGGCTAATTGAAGGTACATTAATTAACACAAGAGTCTGCTCCAGAAGGTACCTGCCTTGCATGGTAACCGATGACATAGTAGATTTAGGGCAAAAAGTATTATTGAAGAAAGGAAGACATGGTATTCTTGAAAGTTCAAAGGTGGGCACTTGGATTTTTTTCTTTTTCAATTGTATTTTTGTGGAATTTTATTTATTTTTATTTTATGTATCTGAGTATTTGTCTGAATATATATCTTTGCATCTTATGAGCACAATGTCCCAGGAGGCCAGAAGAGGGCACTGGATTCCCTGGGACTGGACTTGTATAGATGGTTGTAAGCTGCCATGAAAATGATTGGGACATGAATCAGGGTGCTTTGGAAGACCAGCCAGTACTCTTAACCACTAAGCAATCTCTCCAGCCCCATTAGAAAATTCTCTTGAATTGAATTTCCAAATCACTTAAATAATAAGGATGTTAAGACCATCCCTTAAAATCTTAGACAATGTAGCATCAGTTTTGTTATAGTCAACACTGTATGATGACCACTCCCATACTTTTAAATGCACTTTTAAAAAGGTTTTGGCTACAACAAATATATGTAACATAAAGCTTGACCTTCTAACCCTAGTTAGTGCTCTATTCAGTGTCCTTAGCACATAATTGTGTAACCATCAGCACTGTATGTCTCAGAGCTATTTTGCCACTGACAACGATTGACATGTTAATGAAGCCACATTGCCTTATGCAACCAACCACTGCTTCCCAACTCTATGAATCTGACTATTCTAATCAATGAAGGAACTATGCAATAATCTTGGAGTCAGCTTTATTTCACTTAGTATAATGCTTTTAAGGTCCATGCATGTTGTGGTGAATAAAATGTGAGGATTGCATTTCCTTTTTAGATCAATCATCTGATCTCTGTACATCCTATATCTTGTTTATCCACTAATCCATTGATAAATGTGGGCTAATTTCACCTTTTGATTATTATCATTAATGTTATAGTCACCACTATTCATACTGTGCTTAAGCCCTTTTTTATTCTTGTGGATATACCTAGACATTGAATTTCAGAATCACATAGTAAATCTTGAGACCCTAACACATCATTTTCCGTGGTGATGAAATATTATGAAAATATCTCTTTCATGAATGTGACTCCAGACCTCACAGTCACAGTTAATAGTGCACCTTGAAGTCGCTGAAGATTTAAGGGCAGGTTAAACAAACAGTCTGAGTACACAGTAGGACAGCAGCCTTAAGTCAAATGGATGGAACTAGAAAATATCATCTTGAGTGAGGTAACCCAGACTCAGAAGGACAAACATGGTATGTACACACTCATAAGTGGATACTAGATGTAAAGCAAAGGGCAACCAGACTACAACCCTAGGGAGACTCTAGGGAGACTAGCTAGCTAGGAGGACCCTAAGAGGAATACATGGATCACCTTGGGAAGGAGAAATAGATGAGATCTACATGAGCAAACTGGGGGTGAGAGGGGGTAATGGAGGGCAAGGCATGGGGGATGAGAACACAGGGGAATGGGAGTTTCGAGCTAGAACAGGGACAGAGTGGGAGAGCAAGGGAAGAGATACCATGATAAATGAAGGCATCATGGGAATAGGGAGAGACAGAGAGCTAGGGAAGTTCCTAGGAACCCACAAGGATGTCCCTACCTTAGCCTACTGGCAATAGTTGAGAGGGTGCCTGAACTGGCCTACTCTTGTAATCAGATGGGTGAATACCCTAACTGTCATCATGGAGCCTTCATCTAGTGAGTCCCTTGATGAGAGGGAGGAGGGATTCTATGAGCAAGGAACATTGAGATCATGATAGGAAATCGTACAGAGACAACTAGCCAAACTAGTGGAAATGCATGAACTATAGACCAATGGCTGAGGAGCCCCTGTGGTACTGTACTAGGCCCTCTGGATAGGCGAGACAGTTGTCTAGCTTGAACTATTTAGGGGGCCCCCAGGCAGTGGGATCAGGACTGGTCCCTGGTGCATGAGCAGGATTTTTGGAACCTAGTGCCTATGGTGGGGCACTTTGAGCAGCCTTGGGGTAGGAAGGAGGGGATTGGACCTGCCTCAACTGAATGTACCAGGCTCTGCTGACTCCCCATGGGAGACCTTGCCTTGGAGGAGGAATGGGAGGTAGTTGGGGGAAAGGCTGGAGGGCAGGAGGACAGAGGAAAGGGAGATCTGTGGTTGGTATGTAAAATGAATAGAAATTTAATAAAATAAAAACAAAATGTCTTACCTTTTCAGTGACTACTCTCAATAATACAACACCTATGTCTCATTGTATTAAGAAGGCAAATCTGTAAATAAATTGTTGGGACCAGCTAACCTGTCAAACAGTACCTGAATAGGGGAGTGAGGATTAACAAAGAAAGAGGAAGAAGATAGAATCAGGAGGGCTCTCAGTGAATACTACAGCATCCTGAATTTATTTCTCATAACCTTTTTATACCCAAAGCAAGGGGGGCAAAAGACCTCCTTACCGTGGTTCAAGAAACAAACAAGCATAAACACTTCTTAATTCTCACAACATCTAGTAACCACGCCTTTAGCCAATCATCCTGTTATTCTGCCTTGAGGAGCAAAAACAAGCTTGAACTCTCTGACTTTAAGTCAAGATGGAATCAAGCCATGAGCTGGAGTCACTGTGGGCTCCCACAACAACAACAACAAAAATGGAAAGATACTAGTAAAAAAAAAAAAAGAATTGACATGTGAAAGTTAAAACATTTGGACACTTCCAGATGGAAGAGGAAGGTGAAAACTGGCAGACCAACCCTGCCGCTGCCCAGGAACCAGGGTTATGACTTGGCCCACCCCAACATCCACCCCATCTGTGATCTATTGGAGCACATGAAGGGACCTGACTTTCAGACCCAAAGGTTCATGACCTCCATAACACAGGGCAACAACAGGATATCCAAGAGGAGCCTCAGTAAGGGTGAAGCATTGGTGGTGTTGTAGAAACCAGAGGCCTCGAACCAGACCAAAGTGTTCTTTGCAATGAACACTTGCAAGTAAAGACGTATGGACAAAGGGGTTGACTGTGTGACTCACTGTGCCACACTGCAGCTTCCATGATGTGAGTTTTAATTTCTTCCCTTTTTTTTTCATTTAAATTTTGTTTTATTGGGGGGAGGTTTGCAGGGGCAGAGGGCAGATGTGAAGGGACAGGGAAATGAATGGATTAGTTTGCATGATGTAAAAGACACG
The DNA here is from genome assembly GCF_903995425.1 of Onychomys torridus. Classification (NCBI taxonomy): domain Eukaryota; kingdom Metazoa; phylum Chordata; class Mammalia; order Rodentia; family Cricetidae; genus Onychomys; species Onychomys torridus. Next base: position 38,886,909 of record NC_050459.1, on the reverse strand, counting down.
TTGACTAAATAAAAAGAAAGGGGGAGAAGGTGGTTGGGGGTGTCCAGAATGGAAAGGAAAAGCAGAAGACTCACAGAAGTTGTGAGGGTCTGAGTAAGTGATTTAAGGTATGTGGAAAATGAGATTTAGGGAAAATACATATAATATTAAATTTCCCAAGTCCAAATTTCAACATGTCAGTGTTAAACCTATGCTTAAAATCAGTGGCATTTTCCTAAGTTATTAATCTACTACCAGTGACAGTTACAAGTATTGGCTACTAAAGCTTGATCAAAGCAATAAAAGCAGCAGACACAGGCTCAAAAATATTAAATTTCCTTTGGCCACCAAAAGTTTTCTCATGTGCATGCATGTGTGTGTACATGCAGTGCGTGTGTATGTGCCATGAGGCACACACATAAGGAGGCCATAGCACTGGTGGGAGTCAGTTCTCTCCTTCTACCTTCTCCTGAATAAGTCTTGGGGATTGAATTCAGGTCACCAGGATTGGCAACAAGCATCTTAAGTTTAAAAATTTGAGTCACACAGAATGGGAAAATATGTTTTATGAACTATACATTTGATAGAGGGTTAATATCCAAACTGTATAAAGAACTAAAAAAAAAAATGGACAAGAAAACAATTAAATCAATTGAAGATGTGGTACAGAGCTAAACAGAGAACTCTGAATAGAGGAAGTTCAAATGACTGAGAAACAAAGAGTGCTTCAACATCCTTAGCCATCAGGGAAATGCAAATCGAAACTACTTTCAGATTTTATCATACACCTGTAAGAATGGCCAAGGTCAATAAAACAAATGGCATATACCCCAGAGATGCTTCGTCCTACTACAAAAAAACATTTGCTTAAATGTGTTCATTGCTGCTCTGTTCATAATAGCCTGAAATTGGAAACAGTGAAGATGTCCATCAGTGGATGAACAGAGAAAATACAGTACATTTACACAATGGAATATCACTCAGTCATTAAAAAATGAAATCATGAAATTTGCAGGACAATGGATGGAACTAGAAAAAAAGTAATCCCCGAGTGAGGTAAACCAAACACAGAAAGACAAATGTGGTATGTAGTCACTTATATGTGGATGTTAGCTGTTAAATCATTGATTAAAAAGAAAGCTGCAATCTGTATAACCACAGAGGTTAGTAATAGAGCAAGGGACTAGGAGGGAGGAAGAGATCTCCCTAGGAAGGGGAATGATGAATAGATAGTTATGGATGAAGAAAGGGTGTGACTAGAACAGGAATATTGAATAGGAAGGGGAGGGAAGAGGGGACAGGGAAGCTAATACAGGGACAGACAGTTAAAACTAAAGGCCACCTGTGTTGTATGGAAACCTAATACAGTAGAAACTTCCTAAAACATATACAAATATGAAGCCAATCTAAATGAAATCCCCTAATTAATGGGGGACACAGAGCCCCAACTGGACACTGTCCAGTCATCAAATGAAGGTTCTGGTAGAAAATAAATAAATAAATAATTTTCTTGGCCAAAGTAGTCCCATATTGCAAAGGCTATTGGTGGCTCTCTTTAAAAAAATGACAGAAAGGTCCTATTGCTGAAGACAACACTCACACAACTCATTGAACATGAAGAAGTCAAGATGGCACTTATCTAGAACCGTCCCCCCCTCCCCGTGGACTACTTTTTATTGTACTGAAAGGTACTCTACATACTATTAAAGGAGAAAGGTAAACACCAACCCAGCTACAAACACATGGATCTACAAAAGTGACTTGCCTGTAGCATATGCTAGTGCAATAGTGGCACAAAGCTTGTGGGAGCAACCAACTCATATTTTATTTGAATTAAAACCTATTCCATGAGATGGAACTCATACCCAATGCTGCTTGGGTAGCCAAGAACCTGAGACTCAATAGGGCAAAGACCCAGGGGAAAATCGAATACTACTGTTCTGCTAGAGGAACATAGTAATAAATTGGCTCCTAATGATGGTCTGTTATAGTTCCTTGCCTTGCTCAATCATCATCAGAAAAGCTTCTTCCTGCAGCAGATGGGAACAGATACAGAGACCTGCAGCCAGACAATATGCAGAGTGAGAGATACTGGAACACTCAGTCCTAAAAGAGATGTCTCCATCAAACCCCTCTTCTTGGTACTCAGAGAACTCCAAAGAAGAGACAGAAAGAATGTAAGAGCAAGAGGGGATGGAGGACACCAAGGAAACAAAGCCCTCTAGACATATCAGAGCTGGCACACATATGAACTCACAGAGAATGAGGCAGCATGTACAGGGCTACAAGAGTCTGCACCAAATGAGGTCTTAGAGCTGAAAGGAGAAGTGGACAGGTGCCCCCATTCCTAATCCAGAAGCTATCTGTAATTGATAGCTGCTTGCAAAAGAAAATTTAGTTTCCTCCAAGAGAGTCTCACTGGAGAAACAAAGCCCTCTTAAGGGTAGGCCCATACTCAGCAGTAGATGGTCAACACAAAATGAACTCAACAGCATCTTTGGAGGTGCTTTGTCTCATAATGTTGTCAGATCTTTCTACACACACACACACACACACACACACACACACACACACACACAAGGGCCTTTGAATATATATTATAACTATTATAACTTCTGGTTTTGTTTTGTATTTTTATGGGGTTCTTGTGTGGGAACATGTTTTGTCCGTGCATCTGTATGTTTCTTGTGCTTTTCCTTTCTCTCTTTTTCTTGTTTGGCTGTTCTATCCTATTATGATTTGTCTTGGTTTTAAATTTTATTTTATTTTAATATTATTCTTTACATGCTGTTTTTTGTTCTGTTTTGCTTTTTTCTCATGGCATCTTCAGGGTTTCTCCATGCAAGATCATGTCACAGGCAGACAGAAATCACTTTACTTCCCCTATCCCAATTTGGATTATTTCCTTTTTTTCTTGACCAATCATAGTGGCTACAACTATGTAGACCAGTGTGTCTAAATACACACAAGAGAAGATCAGACTCAACCGCAAGTTCTGTGTGGCAGACACTGGTTTCTTTTCAGAAGGGAAGTTCAAACGCAACTCTGTTTAGTAGCAGGAGTGTGAGTTAAGAGGGAACATGCCATTTCCTCTCTCCTTGAAAGTCTTGCTAGGTTCATGGCTTTGGTTGAGCCAACTGAAGTGTGATGGGCAGAAAAGGAAGTGACTTTGCTGAGAGCAATTATATCTATCTTTACCCTAGAGTGATGGTTCTCAACCTTCCTAATGCCGTGACCCTTTAATACAATTTCTCATGTTGTGGTGACCCCCATGCATGCAATTATTTCGTTGTTACTTCATAACTGTAATTTTGCTACTGCTCTTAATCATAATGTAAATATCTGATTTTAATTTAATGTAAATATCAGTTTTAATGCTGCTGAGGCAGTTTCATGCTGGCTCTCTGCTTACAAATCAATGAATCTCTTGATTTGAAGAAGTGTTACAGGCTCGGGAAAATATAAGTGTGTGTGTGTGTGTGTGTGTGCAATGAATTGAACCTATGGCCTTGTACATGCTTATCCAACACGTGACCACTGAGATCCAACCCTAGTTTGTTACTCTTTTGTATTAATACAACTTTTCACATTTCAATTCTTTCCATATGTGATTAAGTGCCACAATGATGTGTCATTATGTCTGATTTGACCCATGTACAAGACTGCAAGGATTATTCCCTCAAGTGTTCACAAGTCTAGACCAGAATAGATATACTGCTTATGGAAAACAAAAAGGATAATCAAGTCTTCCCTAAAATGTTTACAATACATTTATCATATTGACCAATTTAGAAAAAAAGTTTCCTTTTTTTAAAATTTTCTTGTGGTAAGGGGTTATCAAATCATTCTGCTATCATGTTCCTTAACATGTCAATTTTATTCCTATACACTGTCATAGTATAGGTGAGAAAGTTACAGGCCATCACTCATAAAAGGCCAAATTAGAATCTTTTATTTTGTATATAGAGAGGGCCATCACAGCGGAAGGACTCTTGGTGCTGAGTCTCAGGGGCACAGTGTTTTTAAAGGCAAAAGATCACACCGACCACAGTCACATCAATCTGGGATAAAGGTCAGAGTGACCTTGCATCTGATTTGGCCGAGCATCACAGTTACTTCAGACACAGCATGACAATTCATTTTGATTTACACCTTTATCAGTTATTTTAGTTTATGTTTAATTTGTACAAACATAATTGTATCCTACACCTGGACCAGAGTCAGGGTTGTGGAAAATCTGCTGCCAAGGTGGATGTGGCTGTTGAGACAGGTATAGGCTCAGAAGCGTCCAAATAGACACAAGATAGAGTCAGGACAAGATGGTGTTACCTTAGTCATTTTGGCATTAAATAAAGTATGATTTTAAATTTTAAAAAATTTTTTACAATGAAATGACCAAACTTGTTACTAGTTATATAGTGCCCTTGATGATAAAAATTGTTTGTAACTTAAAACAGTTGTAAATACTCTTCATAAAAAATACTCCTTATAAAGTACTCTAGCTTATTGAAAATGATTATTCCAGACAGGCGGAGATAAACAATGTGTCTGTAGCTTAATAATGTAAGAATTCTGACATGGTTTAAAAGAGACAGGAGGCAGAAAGGAAGGTCTGGCCTGAGAAAGGCAGGACCACATTTATTCACCACAAGGGGACATATTCTTATCCACGTGTGTAGTTGAGAAATGCCTACAGAAAATGGCTGCAACAAGTACATTAATTTTCTCCTATAGTGCCTTCCTTCTGGAGTTGCTTTCCCTGGCCATATAGGAAGCTGGCAGTGTAGTCTTTTAGGAGGAATATAAAGGAAGGATTTCCAGCCCCAGTGCTGGTGGGGACTAGGGCAGGAATGTTTTTGGTGCTAGTTGGGACCAATCTCATGGGAGGAAGCATTGTCAGAGTTGAATCTTTCCCCTTGGGGTGGGTAGGAGGCCTCTGTTGGGGCCCATAGGTCTGGGGACCTGGGAAGGTAGCCTCCCCTGGATGGTAAACTTAGCCCATGTGTCTCTTTAGGTAGTATAACAGACCCTTATTTTCCAGGTTCTTCCAGAATCCCATGAAACACAGTCATACCTCTGTTGTCTCCAATCTCTCAGTCCTATCTATGGCTATGGGGTTATAGTTCCCTGTTGTGAACTATTTGGGGGGGACCCCTCTTTCTATGTATATAGAGTTTTTGGCATGCTTCCAAGAGGCCTCAGTTTGGAACAATAGAAATCCACCCTCTCCCCATTATCTGGCCCCTGACAGTGTGCAGGCCCATTTGTGGGGAACGCATTGACCTGGATTCTCCAGATTTCTCTCTCAAAAGGTTTCCACAACCATCCCTTCTGTAGTTTAACTGAACTCTAAAAGTGGGTATAAAAGAACAGAGGTCTACATGGAACTGGAGTTGCTCATCCATAGTTAGTCCGACTACCACCTTTCCTATGTCTGTCATTCTTAATTTCCAAGTCCTGATACGGGGAAGATGAGGGTTGTAGCTTTCATTCCCATACTGGAAGAAAGTAAAAAGATGAACATAGTGTTCTAGGTTACAGTCTGATTTTTAAGGGGTCTGAAGTCTGAGTGACAGTCCATAATAAGTCATCGTCCTCATTGGCCTTTTAATAATTGGGAGAAATGGATCCAAGGGATGATACTAGCCACTTTCACATCAGCTGGAATGGTGAGGATAATTGGGTAGGGTCCCTTCCAAGAAGGTTCCGGAGTCTGGGTACGGATCTTCTTTACCAAATCAAATCTTCTGGCTGGGGCTGGTAGGCGGGATCATAGATGGGAGATAGTGGGATTCCCTTCACAGACTGCTCAATAGCTTGGCAAGCTTCCTGCAAAGTCTACAAGGACTTGAGAGGGCAGTAATTAGACATTTCTGCCTGGAGGCTACCTGTGAGTTTGGGGAGGATGGGAAGTGGTCTCCCAAACATAACTTCAAGAGTGGTAAGCTTCTCCTGGTAAGGTCTTGAGCAGGAGAAGGGGAGGATGTTGACTAGTTTCCAGGACCTAGTTGATCAGTCTCCACAAGAGTTTTATTCATCCTTTCTATCCAGTCTGAGTTCTGTGGCCTATATTCACAATATAACTTCCAATTAATACTTAATACCTTTGATTTTGAGTTACTGGGGAGGTAGCCCAGCAGCCAAAATACCTCCCACACAAGAATGCTTCACAATCACATTTGGGATTCCCAGAACCCAGGTAAATGGTCGGTGGGTGAAGGGGCTTGCCTTATAATTCTAGGGCTCAGAAGATAAAGATGAGAGATCCAGAGCAGGCTGGCCAGCTAGGCTAGGAGTAGTAATGAGTTCCTGCTTCAGTTGAGAGACCCTGCTTCAATGAATAAAGCATAGAACAATCAAGGAAAATACCCCAAGCCAACCTCAGGCCTTGATATCCATGTGCGCACATGTGCATATGCACCCCCCCCAATATACACAAACATACACATTCCAAAACATATACACTTGAAAAAGAAAAAAATATTTATTTAAAGCCATTTACTAGTCAACCAACATTATGGCTAACCTAATATCTGTAAAGAATCATAAAGCACAAGAGATTATAGAGGAAGTATATTTTACTTATCTAATGAGGCATAGCACATCTCTTCATTTCTAAACTGTGAAATGGTAGCAATATGTTTTACAGCTTTTCTGCAATGCTGATAGGACTTGTTGAAGAAGGTCATTTCTCCAAGTGACATTAGCTACAGAAAGTTGAAGAGGATTGGAGGGTTGTCTCCCACGCATCCAGAGAGTTGATATTAGCTGCCTCCCAGGTGCTCAGGGAGAGTGTTCATTCCCTTCCACACATCCACAGCACAGCTAATCTAGGCTTCTTACTGAATAGCAACCCAATTCCAAAAAGCCTAAGGGAAGTTGGCATTCCAAGAGGATGAGTCTCAAATACTCGAGCACCTTTCAGGCCTTCATCATTGATTCAGAATCAAACTTGGCTTCATGCTGACAGCCACTTGGTCAGAGCTAGTTAGATAGCGAAGCTGAATCAGTGTAGGGGAGGACCACGCAATGGCTGAATCCTGAGAAGATGACTAGCTGTTCAGAGGCTAGCAAGAGTAATGCGCTACCGTGAGTAGAGACATATGTACAAAAATGCAGCTTGTCCTGTTTTCAAAGAACTCACAGAGAAGAAATCTTGTTGATACTATTAATAATGTTGGCATCCAAGTGGATAAATGTAGGGGACAATTATTTACTAAGGACAACTGTTTATGGTGTTGAACTCAAAATCAGAAGAGTTTAATCATGCACCCAGTAATCACAGGTGTAACCAACTGGACCCTGGGAATGGCAATTTGCACCAAATTGCAGAACTTACTTCTTGCTTTCAATTCTGCATCCATTCACCATATTCACTTTGACCTCCACCAGGGCTGTTTTATGACTAGTTGACAAAAGGAACAATTGTAGTAACTTGTGGTAAGTCCTTAAGCACCCCCTCTCTAGGTTTCAAATCAAGAGAATCAGGTTAGGTGTTCTGTTTCTTGTATACTTTATTACATTTTCACTATACATCAGTCTGGTTGTATTTTTTTTTCACTGTGCGTCTGTAATGAAAAGGAAATTGAGTTCATTCCCTTGCAATCACACTTCTTTAACCAACTTGAGTCCTCAAAGCTACTTGAGAAGGAAAGAGTTAAGCTGAGCTCGCTTTGGAGCAAACCTGCTTGATGCCAGCTGACGCCCAACTTGTGGATACTGTGGGAAACTGGGTCTGCTTGAGCAAGAAGGGTTCTTTGTGACAGCCAGTGTTGGAAGAACTCTGCCCTCCCTCCCTCCCTCCCTCTCTCCCTCTGTCCCTCCTGACCTCCCTCCCCACCCCACCCCCTTTTGTTTTTTCCTCCTTGTTTCTGGGAGTTCCCTTATTGCTTTTGAGACAAGACCTCTTCCTGTGTCTGGATGTCCTCAACTTTTCCTGCTGGAAAACTGGATGCCCAGCAGAGATTAAGTTAAACTTTAACCATTTTGCAAGGTTGCAAAGAAAATAAAGCAAAGTAAGTGACTGGATGACTTTCACTTTGTTTAGGTTCTCCCCCCCCCCCTTTCCCTCATCCCCTGCCCTGCTGTCCTCTCACACAACTCCAGTCCCCCAACTCCACTCTCACCCCCAATCCCAAGCCTTTGACCACACACTACTCAAATTTGACAGTTTTGCAAAGATCTGCAACTCACCACGGAGAAAGGGCTTGGCTCGGAAGTCCTGAACTCATTAACTTCCAGAGTTCCACCCACAGGCAGCCGCAGGTTCCTCCTCTTAAATCTTTCTACCTAAAGTTCAGATCCTGGCTATTTCAATGAGTTCCAGGAGGTCCAAAAAAAGAAACAACAACAACAACAAAAGGTAACAGTTTAACTATATCATCAATAATATATCCTGTGCTGTACCAGATATGCTAGGCTTTCTCTCTCTCTTTTCTTTTCTTTCTTTACCTTAAGTTTCACTTTCAGGTTTGAAGGAAATGCCTGATTGGGGGAAAAAAAGTCTGAATGCAGAATCTCTGGCTGAATAAAATCAGAATGCTCTTGGCTTTGGACGTTAATCCACCTGTCTCCCATCTGGGGAGTGAAACTGTGTCAGAATCACACAACAAAAGAAGGTAGATGGTACAGGTATGAGGGGAGAAATGCATCGTAATGCCAAATGCAAATTTAGCCACAAAATCACATCTGACTTTTGTGGTAAAACAACAATTTTATGAAGCAATTAAAACAAAAAAGTATTTCCTCTGTAGACTTCTGTTCTTGGAAAGGCATATTAAGAAAGCTTCTGGAGGGATTTTGTAAGAGGCTTTAAAATGGGGGGTGAAGGTGGCTCTGGGGTGTGCAGAGGGAGTAACTAATAAATGCAATGAAAATATAAGTATATATGTAGTATACAGTATGAAATTCTCAAAGATTGTTAAAAAGATTATATTAGAAATTAAAATGCTTTTTTTTAAAAAAAAAATGCACCTTTTCCTTGAAGAAACAAAACTCCTTTCTTCTACTTAGTTGGCTGTGGGGAGCTGACATTTTGTGATAATGTTCTTGAGAAAGAAAAAGAATTCTCGGATGTTTCTAGGAACTGGTGGCTGGCTTCCTATTCCAGAATAAAAGAGGATGGTGGGAGAGGAGGCAGGCTGTTCAGGAAGTTGTATTGTAAGGCTAGAAACCAGGCTGCAATATTATGGACTAGATGGGGAAGAATAGTCAACCTTCCACATATGGAAGCTGTCATAAGTTGTTTCCCTGACTCTATAATGTTATTATGTTTTGATATGTATGTACGTGCTGGTGTATTAACTTAGAAAAGGATAGTGACATGTTTATAAACCAAATCATAAATCATGCCTAACCCCACATATTCACTCTCTACACTCTGTGCTTTGGTCATAACAGAGTGTAGTCTTTGCCTGGAATGAAGACATATAATTCTTTGTGCCTTCCAAAATGCTTCCCCAAATGCAAGGTCTTCTCTCTCCTACTCTTCCCCTGCCTCTCTTTAAGAATCATTCAGTGGTAACTTGTTCTTCATCCTCATTTCGTACTTTCACGTATTTTTGTTTGTTTGATTGAAATGTATCTACCGGTGTCAAACTACTGATTCCTTCTTTCTCAGTTGTTTAGCTGACTGCGGGGTTGGGAATTTAACATATTTTTTCCCCCAAATGTTCTGAAAGCTTTCCTTGACTGCTAACTATTAACTCATGTTACTGATGAGAAGTTATTCATAAAAACGGATCTATTTCCTTTGGAAATAATTAATGATATGGTCACCTTATAAAATATTTAGGATTTGTACCCTGCTTCTCTGTGTGTGTCTGTGAGTCTGTGTGTGTGTGCGCCCATGGCAGCGGGGTGTGTGTGTGTGTGGGGTTACCATTCTGAACTCCCTAACATTTTTTTCATGATTTCTTTTTTTTTCCCACACATCCTGCTTTGTTTACACTTAGTAGATTTTTTTTCTCTCTCAATGAAGTATGTTTTCAGATTGGGAAAATCAGGGATACAGTTTGTAAGTGCATTAGTCCTCAGTAATACTAATTTATATTCACAGCCTTTCCAGAGGGGCAGATATTACCTAAACAAAGACTGGAATACCTTACAGGGATTGTACCCATAATCTGGTAAGTAGGGAAGAGAAACCTTATGGTGCTAGAAGGAAAGCTTGTTAGTTGTCTGTCTCTTACTTTGACAACTGATGTGTATTGCAAACTCTATAACAGGTACATATGTCTAAAGAGTCCAGTAAATATCATGTAATCACTGGCGAGGGGCATGAACTGTATACTTTGAGGGAATGGAGAGGCCATTTACTGAAACACCTATTGCAGGTAAATTTCAAAATTAATGCACCAAATAAAGGCAGCCGTATGTAGGAGCATGAATTAGGCTCTATCCTCCGAGGTTATGAGAACACTCTGTAGAGGCAGCAGTGGTTGCTTCTAAGAGTAATGGTGGAAAGTAACTGGGAAGGAGGCAGAGGAATTCTCTGGATTTGAGTTACACAGATTTATGCATTTGCCAAAAGTCAGAGAATGTGTACTTAAGATGCTTGCATTTTATTATGTGAAAATTTACATTGGATAACAAATTCTGTATAAAAAATGCTGAAACTATTGATGAGAAAGTAATCTGTTGAGGGGGAAGATTGATGTCTGTGGTACATGTTTGGGAGCTGATGATATGGGTATTTGGATAGATTTTTATATCTGTTATAACACAAGCATATTCATTGTAAAGTTCTTTGGATTATCTGGAATATTCAAGAATTTTTTTTTTTTTTTTTGCTTCTCTTTTTTGCTTGTTTTGTTTTGAGACAAGGTTTCACTCTGTAGCCTTCGCTGGCCTGGAAATTACCTTGTAGGCTAGACTAGCCTCAAATTCACAGAGATCCACCTGTCTCTGCCTCCAAAGTGCTGCTGGGATTATAGATACAAGATACTGTATCTGGCCCTATTGAAGAATTTTTATTCAAAATTTTGGGAATTTGTTGATCTTAAGGTATCTATACAATGGAGCATTTTTACAGGAACAAAAATGACAAATGTCAAGACATGATGAGATGTGGATACATCTTACAAACCTCATATGGAGCAAAGAAAAAATAATGGATCACAAAATGATACACACATTATCCCCGTTAGCCATGGGAATGTGTTCTAGGACCACAGTGAGTGCCTGAGGGCATCAGGAGTATCCAACCCTACACATACCAATTTACCTGTACATTCATGCCTATGGTGAAGTTTAATGATAGACCACTTTTTGACATAACAATCTGGTAAAAGTTACATGGCTGTTAGTCTCTCTGTCTTCTTGTCTCTGTCTGTCTTTCTCTTTCTCCCTAAAAATGCCCCAATTCCTCATTGCATTGTAGTAATATTTTGCATCATGGCTGCCACAAGTAATTGAAACTGTAGAATGTAAGCCATGCTAATGAGGGATTGGTATAATGTAAGATTTTATTAATACTTGATACAAAGGCAGGTAGCCTTTTGTGTAGGAAATAGCAGTGTTTGTGTTTAGGAAGAATGAAGAATTCACGAGGTGGGTGTGATAGGGATTTCTAAAGCGCTGGAGAAACCTTTGTTTCTTGATTTGAGCAAGCGATTCCAGTGACATACCCATTTATGAAAGTTCAGTAATTTGTACACTTATGATTTGTGCACTGTTTTGTATACATTTAAAATATAATTGCTAAAATGACAATCAATCAGGGTAGGCCTTGTGTGTAAAGATAAGTATGGTGATATTGTGTTTCCCAAAATATTGTGCACCCTAATAAATTTATCTGGGGTCAGAGAATGGAACAGACACTAGACAGACATAGAGGCCAGAAAATGGTGGCACTCACACCTTTAATCCTAGCATTCCAGAGGCAGAAATCTCTCTGGATCTCTGAGTCAAGGCCACATTGGACATGGTGACACACGCCTTTAATCCCAAGAAGTGAGCCTTTAATCCCAGGGAGTGATGGCAGAAAGTAGAAAGATATATAAGGCGTGAGGACCAGAAACTAGAAGCATTTGGCTGGTTAAGCATTCAGGCTTTTGAGCAGCAGTTCAGCTGAGAGCCATTGGGATGAGGACACAGAAGCTTGTAGTATGAGGAAACAGAATCAGCTGAGGAATTGGCAAGGTGAGATAGCCGTGGCTTGTTCTGCTCCTCTGATCTTCCAGCATTCATCCCAATACCTGGCCTTGGGTTTGATTTCATTAATAAGACCTGTTAAGATTCCTGCTACAGATAAGCTTATATCTAAAAACATAAAATAGAAAGAAGAAGGAAAATGAGATGGAGGACAGAATTATACAAGATGGCCAATATCTGCTTGAAAGTGATTCCAAAGGAGAGAGTATAGAAAGTGTAGGAAAGGAAATTGTCATAGAAAAAAAAAACTGTAAAAGTTGAGGGGAAACATGAACCTTCACATTGAAACCAGTAACAATAGACACATTTTGGAGAAAAGACATAACTTGAAATATGCATGTGAAATTCCACACTACCACCTTTAAAGAAAAGACATTGAAATGTATAAAGAGAAACTGTTAAGAAAAAAAAATTATATAAAGGAAGAGAAGTCGGATGTGTATCAGACCTGTTAGCAATGTTGGAGAGTAAAGAGACAAGAAGATGATGCTTCATGGTTTTGTGTGGAATGTATTTTTTAATTTATTTTTATTTTTATGAGTGTTTTTCCTACATGTGTATATGTGCACTATGTACATGCCTTGGTGCACTTGGAGGCCAGAATAGAATGGAGATCCCCTAAAACTGGAGTTACAAATGATTATGAGTTACCATGTGGATGCTGCGAATTGAACCCGGATCTTTTAGAAGAACAGAAAGTGCTTTTAGTTGCTAAGCCATGTCTCTAGCCTCGTGATATATATTTAAGGTTTATATTCCTGTATGAAAAAGCATAACAGAGCTCATTATTTTGTTCAGTTAATATATGCTAATAAAAATTAATAAAAAAAGAAGTCTGTACTCTAGATAACCCATGCATCAAAGTTATTAAAGACAAAAAGACCAAAGATCAAACTTTCAAAGGCCTTTGTCAGTAATACCTCAACTCATTTCTTTTCATCTTAAACCAAATACTACTGAAAAACAACCCAAGGGCATCTTGGAACCCAGCGTTTTCTGTTTGGTTTTTAAAGGAAAACCAAAAGCAGTTTGAAAGGACTCTAGACTCTGCAGATGGTCCTTTGTCACTGTTTGGGAACAGTGTAGGGGAGCCACCTGCAGTTCATGCTCCACCAGTGTGAATTCATGAGCAGCTTTGTGCCTCTCTCTGAGTCCCTTACAGTTCAAATTCTCCACACTTCAGTGTTTCTCCTGCCGTGCTCTTGTCCAGCGCTTAGCTGTGAGTATCTCATGAGAAATTTGGCGTTTTCATTATAAAGTAAAATGTTACACATAGAGCATAGATATAAGTATGTGCTCTTAAAATATAAATAAAAACTTGCAAAAATGTTTGAATTTGAAAAAAAAATCATGTGCTCTTAACTCCCGGTGTTATTACTTTGGCTGAATAATGGTTTTAGTATTACATTGCTTACCCTGAGAACCAGAGGATCAACTCAGTTTATCTCCTTTGGTCCTCACAGTTACCCATGGAGAATTTCATGTAGATCTGAGAAATGGATTAATTTGTCCAAAGCTACAAACCAGAAGCACTGTTATCAGAATGCAGGTCGTGTTATCCATGGTCTGTCTATTCCCTTCACTGTGCTTCTCTAAGTTTCATTGATTCTTCAGTGAATATTGACTGATACAAACATCAAATTATAAATGAGATTTCTCAGCCTTTGCTTTTTCTAATTAATCTATATAAAAATTTTTTCATGTTAACTCATAGATACAGACCAAAACCCCTAACATGTCATAACTTAGCAATATCAACTGGTGCTATACTAACAGTTACAGGAATTTAAGGATGGAAAGATGTGGTAAAGATGATAAAGACAGAAGAGCATGCATCCCCTGTGTCACAAAGTAAGGCATCAAGAAATTCTGTGTGGTCTGTAGATGAAGACATATAGTTTTATGTAAATGTAACACAACTTGCTAAACAGTCTTATTAATAAAAAATCTGGAGCCAGATACTGGGGTGAAAGTTGAAAGATCAGAGGGATAGAACAAGCCAGCCATGAGTTCTTACCTTTAGGCAATCCTCAGCCCAAGAGAGACCTACTTCCTGTATATTCTTGCCTTAGATAGCTTTCTGTGCCCTGCCATCTTACTTCTCTCTGCCCAGCTATATCACTTCCTGTCTGTCTGTACAGACCTCCAGACCTCTATGGCTAACTAGGGCTGGGATTAAAGGTGTGTGCCATCACATCTGGCTCTGTTCCCAGTGTGGCTTTGAACTCCTAGAGATCCAGGTGCATGTCTCCCTCTCGAATGCTGAGATTAAAGGCATGTGCTATCACTGCCCGACCTCTATGTTTAATATAGTGGCTGCCTCTGTCCTCTGATCCCCAGATAAGCTTTATTGTGGCACACAAATAAAATGTCACCATAGGTAAAGTTTTTTTTAAATTATGAATGCAGCTGGGCGGTGGTGGCGCAGTGGCACACACCTTTAATCCCAGCACTTGGGAGGCAGAGCCAGGCAGATCTCTGAGAGTTCGAGGCCAACCTGGGCTATCAAGTGAGTTCTAGGAACAGCACAAAGCTACACAGAGAAACCCTGTCTAAAAAAACAAACAAACAAAAAAATATGGATGCAACACTATATTAGGTGAAGATAAACAGAACTATAGAAAACTAGTAGAGAAATGAGAGAATGATATAGCTAAACTCCTAACATTTAGAGTGGAACAAAATTGCTTCAGATCAGTAACTATAGGGGCGAGCCTGAGGATATTATGACCAGTGAAATACACCATACAAAGGAAGACAAAAATCACATTTTTTTTTCCCTGTGAAAGATAAACTTGTAGAATTATAAAGCTGTGGTTACTGGAGGTTAAAAAGAGTGCAGGAAGACAGAGGAAATGGAAGGTGGCTAACAAATGCAGGAGTGTAGCTGAAATAGAAGAATGACTTGGATTACTATGGTTAAAAGTGATTAATTGTATATTTCAAAATGGCTACTGAAAAGCATTTTGAATGTTCCCAACATAAGCAATTGATAAATACTTGAAGCAATAAACATGAAAATCACTTTGGTCTGCTCATTAAGCATCATACACATACTAAAATAGTTACTGTGCTCCATAAGTGTATGTAATTATTCTGTGTCATAAAAATAATTTCAAGAGGAGATTTTTGTCTGGAGTTGATTGACTTGGAGATAGTTTTGAACATAGTAAATATAACAATAGATAAAATAATCCCAATTGTAAGGAAATGGCATGATTGAGTTCCTTATCTTTATGGTGGGGTGACTAATGAGGAAGAAGTATCTGCAGTTTATTTCACTTATTGGTGTTATTTGAATTATTTCTGTTTGGTGCATTAATTATACAATATATTCTTGCATGGTGCAAAAGTTATTAAAAGATGTTTTATAGATTTGCGTGATACATTTTAAAAGAATATACCAAAGGATACAGGAGCATGGTAAAAGCCAGTGCTTTTTATATTTCTTTTATAGGGCAGAATCATGAAACGGTGTTCATCCTATCTAATACACTCCTTTGGGGGACTTTTGTCCCTGTGGGTTCTTTGTGCATCTTCCACAAAACAGTGCACTGTGAGACATGAAGTAGCTGACTGCAGCCATTTGAAGCTGACACACATACCTGATGACCTTCCTGCTAACATCACAGTCTTGAATCTTACCCACAACCAACTCAGAGGCTTACCACCGACCAATTTTACAAGATACAGCCAACTTACTATCTTGGATGCGGGATTTAACTCAATTTCAAAGCTGGAGCCAGGACTGTGCCTAACACTCCCTTTGTTGAAAGTCTTGAACCTCCAACACAATGAGATATCGCAGATTTCTGATAAAACTTTCAACTTTTGCAGGAACCTGACAGAGCTCTATCTAATGTCTAACTCAATCCACAAAATTAAAAGCAACCCTTTCAAAAACCAGAAGGTAGGAGGAATATGTTCCTTTTGTTCTAACAAATGTAAATATTACCTAAAGTTATATGAAGTAGAGTTTTCAAGTTACTGAATCATCAAAGTCTTTATAGCTATTAAGGTAAGAGTACAGACACTGATCAACCCCTCTTCATGACTGCTGGGGCACACCTGTGCATGTGGGCACTGTGGTGTAAATCTGCTCAAAATTACAGTCTTAAGTCGATTGGAACATTAAGAACTCTCATTCTCTTGTATTGTCTCATTGGAAAAAGGACTCCGAAGAAAGACATCATGAACAGAAATGCGTCTGACTATCCCCTAGGGAACATAGGAAATAAACTCAAGGTGCTGCTAAATTATGATGTGAAGTAGTAAGAAATACAATGAATCCAAATTCTGACTTCATTAAAAGTAACAAGTTGAAACAATGGTAAAGCAGACTCTTTGGCTAAATATTGCCTACCCTCTGGAGTTTAAGAAGTCTAGAACGATGCCTCTTCAGTGGTTTCTGCCTTTTTCTTTTAAACACTTTGCTTGAATTTTAAGTCTATGAAAAGCATGTGTTATTAGCTAGTAACCTTAGCAACTCTTAAGTGCTTTCTTTAAACCAAAGACATTTGTGAACAACTTACCTTATTTATTTCGTGACCTCAAATAAACTATTGAGCCTTATTCCTTCTCAGATGCTGAGGACATAATGTACTACTTTACATGCTCTGAGAAGCATTGATAAAGCAATATATTGGCCAATCTTTGAACCTTCTTAAATCATAGTGTGTAGGAAATTCCTTTCAATGCAAAGATCTCAAAATCTGACCAGAGAAATTACTAGAGAAACATTTTTTCTTTTTAATGCATACATGAAAGTCTTATTTCTTTAATAGAAATTCCTGTTGACATTTTCCTGACAGACATCAGGGTTTTTCCTTTTTTTTTTTTTTTCTTTTGCGGGAATTGGAAGCTTACAGGTGGATGCCCTGGTACTCTGGCTTTTATAACTTTCCTGCTCCCTCCTCCAAGATGTTCCCTGAGCCTTAGCAGTAGGGGTTGTGTTGTTTTCTTTCTTTCTTTTCTATTAATTTTCTTTCCTTCCTTCCTTCCTTCCTTCCTTCCTTCCTTCCTCCCTTCCCTCCCTTCCCTCCCTTCCCTCCCTTTCTTTCTTTCTTTCTTTCTTTCTTTCTTTCTTTCTTTCTTTCTTTCTGTCTTTCTTTCTTTCTTTCTTTCGACAGGGTTTCTCCATGTACTTTTGGTGCCTGTCTTGAATCTCGCTCTGTAGCCCAGGCTGGCCTTGAACTCACAGAGATCCACCTGGCTCTGCCTCCCCAGTGCTGAGATTAAAAGCAGGTGCCACCACCGCCTGGCTGTGTTATTTTCTTAAATGAGTATTTTCTTTTTTCTGTAACTAGCTTCCAAGATTCATGAATTATATTATGTTTACTAAGCCACGTAGCTATCCCTTATAACATAAATAAATGCTTATTATAAATAAGTAAATCAATTATCAATTGTCCTTATATCATAAATTATAAGCTTAAATTCTTTAACTTGGTGAAAGAAATAATTTGATTCATGAAGAAAATAAATCCTTACAAAAAGGGTGGGTTTTTTTTTTGTTTAATTGTTTTAAATTGAAATAGAATTACATCACCTCCCCCGCTTTCTACCTTCCCACCCATCCCAGCTACCTTCCCTCAGATTCCTGTCATGTGACTCCACCACTTTCATGGATAGTCTTTCTTTGACTTGCATTGTTACATTGTATGTATGTGTGTATGTGTGTGTGCACAAATGTATAGAAATACAACCCGCTGAATCTGTTTCTGTTGTTTGTGTGTACATGGTTTCAAGGCTGACTGCTCTGCATTGGACAACCCAATATGGGGGCCCATCACTGGGAGAGGATAAACTTCCTTCTCCCAGCAGACATCAATAGCCTATATAGTTCTTTGTCTAGGGATGGGTTCCCTTGAAGTTTACCCCCTTTCATGTAACACTGCCCCTTCCATGGTCTTGTTTATGCAGCCATGTATAGGGGAGACATTTTTCGCACAGACTGGTACAAACATTGAGGAAGAATAGTCGGAAAGACTGTGGCAAGGATGGTGTTTTTAATTGCCACAAAAGTTACCATTCCTTTGGAGTAACAGAAATCAGTCAGTTTTTCCTTGGGGATACCTCCAAGGGTCAGACACTTGGAGGGAGTTGCTTCTGGTGCTCCTCATATGCATGTTTCTACTTTTCACTCTCAGAATTTAATCAAGTTAGATCTGTCGCATAACGGCCTATCATCTACAAAGTTGGGAACTGAGGTCCAACTGGAAGACCTCCAGGAGCTCCTCCTATCGAATAATAAGATCCTTGCACTCAGAAGTGAAGAACTCGATTTTCTTAGCAATTCTTCTCTACAAAAATTGGACCTGTCATCCAACCCACTTAAAGAGGTAAGAAGTAGAGGTGATATTATTTCCCATGCTACCCTTAGGGGTGTGTAATCCCTGTGTTGCACAGATGGGAATTTTGGATTTCCAGTGAAATAAAATGATAAGCTCTGCTATGTCTTTAAGACATCCTTCAACACTTGCTGTTGGGGGCCACTGACACCTTCATTGAAAAAGAGTTGAGAATTTGCCTGTTGATGGTGTCAATTCTAATTCCTGTACCATTGCAGGGCTGTTCTTTGATTTTTGAAAAGACTCTGACTTTAGTGTCCTAATTATATTGTGGAAATCAAACTCCTCCTCCTGAGATCTCTATACAAATGAAAACACTATGGTGGTTAAGAGCTCAGGCCACTGATTTGGGTTAGCCACTCCTCCACAGGCTTTGTCTTTTAATAAATGTATGATCAGGTAACTCATCCAAGTGATCTGTGCTTCAGCCTTCCAAACCTATACTACCTAATGGGACTATGAGGCAAAAGAATTTAGCAGTACATTTGGCATACAGCAGTTCTTAGTATAACAAATTCCCTGTAATGGAGTATTGCTGTTACCTTGCTCTTCTTTGGCCTGTGATCTTCAGCTGAACAATTTTCATACACAGCTATGTATATATTACACACATTTGGTGCTTCTGAGTCCATTGAGTCTTGCTCATATGTGTGTGTTTAGAACTGACCATGTGGTCTAGATAAGCAGGAGCTCATCTCTGGGAAGACTGACTCGATTTCTCTTGCCAGTCATTAACTGCCTGGAACTCTTCTTTTAGGGGATTTACCAGCTATAAGAATATGGGGAGTTATAAAACTATTTTTCAGATATGAGAGACCATGAAGAAAATTATCTGGAAAGAATACTGAAATAATTTGTGTGTGCTTCTCACTTCATTTTTAGAATACATTTTCTCTGATTAGAAAAATTATTGCCATAACCTGATAAAATACATAAACAAGGAATATTAACAAAAATCACTTAAAAGTCCACCATCAGAAACAAACATTGCTAGTATTTGTGTATATATATTTATAATTATTCTTTAAATAATTACAAGAATGCCAACCACAGCTTAATCTCAGAACACTTAACTCAGTACCAAAACTATGAAAATGATTTCTGTATATTTTGTATGTATATGTATGGTCTCCTTAGTCAACTTATTTTTTCACAAAAGTAAGTTTAGACAAAGAAGATCGGGTGACAGGGTAGCCTTTCTGGTACCTTACCCAAGACTATGCTCTCCACAGCTGTGCAATACTGACTCTTGAGGTAAAAATAAACGTCATATTATTGAACATCTCCCACACAATTAGTAACTTAAAAAACACCTTAACTGCAAGGTTGCAAGCAATGTTCAGGCAAATGTACTGTAATTTAATAATTGCCTGCTTTTCATTTTAACTCCCTTTAAGAAAACAATAAAGTACACTGCTCTTCACATTCCTAGTTATTTTTGCTCCATTAACCCACACTTGTTACAAGCTACATATGAGAAACCCAAGCCCCTTTGCTCTCACAGTAAGTGCAAGCCCTGGCTACCACCCCCTCCAGAGTCCCTCTTCAAGTCCCAGGACAGCTGAGGCTTCTGAAAACTGAATGCAAGTCAGTGGAAGACCACTGAAAACACTATCATAAACACTATCATGAAATAATAAAGAAGGAAACTTGGAAAGACAAAACCAATAGCTCACTTTAGAGTTCCAGAAGAGAAGTAAGTGTCACTGTTCATTACATGTGGCCACAGTGGTCACCGTGAGCAACTCAGGGTGTGCCCTCTACAGTTTTCACACATGGTTTATTAAATGCAACTGGGTTCGGTGTTGTTTAAGCAAGATGCTGCGAGATGCAACCTTACCTGGGAAGCCAGGGAAGACCCTGGGGTGTGGGTGTGGTTACAGGCACGGAGTGAAGAAGGAACCATTCCCTAGAGGGATAGAGTGGACTGCCCTGCCCAAGTCATGTTGTGAACTGAGCAAAGATGCATTTTAGTATGCCCTTCAGAGCCTGTTACATCCTGTTTGTTTGTTTGTTTGTTTTGAACCATCAGTTTTCCCCAGGGTGTTTTCATGCAATTGGCAATTTATCCACCCTCCTTTTGAACAACGCCCAACTAGACCTCCACCTCACAGAGAAGCTCTGTTTGGAACTTTCCAAGACAAGCATCCAGAATCTCTCCCTGGCTAACAACCAGCTTCTGGCAACCAGTGACACGACTTTCTCCGGACTGGAGCAGACACATCTCACGTCACTGGATCTTTCTTACAACAGCCTACGCAATGTGGCTAATGATTCCTTCTCTTGGCTCCCACACCTCAGGTACCTCTCTCTGCAGTACAATAACATACAGTGTGTGTCTCCTCGCTCTTTTTATGGACTTTCCAATCTGAGGTACCTGAATTTGAAGCGAGCATTTACTAAACAAAGTGTTTCCCTTGCTTTACACCCCAAGATCGATGATTTTTCTTTCCAGTGGCTAAAATATTTGGAATATCTCAACATGGATGATAATAATATTCCGGGCACAAAAAGCAATATGTTCACAGGATTGACGAGTCTGAAGTATCTAAGTCTTTCTAAAACTTTCACAAGTTTGCAAACTTTAACAAATGAAACGTTTTTGTCACTTGCTCATTCTCCTTTGCTCACCCTCAATTTAACGAAAAATCACATCTCAAAAATAGCAGGTGGTGCTTTCTCTTGGTTGGGCCAACTCAGGATACTTGACCTTGGTCTTAATGACATTGATCAAGAACTCACAGGCCAGGAGTGGAGAGGTCTGAGGAACATATTTGAGATCTACCTGTCCTATAACAAATACCTCCAACTGACTAGAGACTCCTTTGCTCTGGTTCCCGGTCTTCAGAGACTGATGCTCAGGAGGGTGGCACTTAAAAATGCGGAAATCTCTCCCTCCCCTTTCCGCCCTCTCCGTAACTTGACTATTCTGGACTTAAGCAACAACAACATCGCCAACATAAATGAGGACTTGTTGGAGGGTCTGGAGAATCTAGAAATCCTGGATTTTCAGCACAACAACTTAGCAAGGCTCTGGAAACAGGCAAACCCTGGCGGCCCCGTTAATTTCCTGAAGGGCCTGTCTCACCTCCACATCCTGAATTTGGAGTCTAACGGCTTTGATGAAATCCCAGTCGGGGTGTTCAAGAGCTTATTTGAACTAAAGAGCATCAATCTAGGATTGAATAATTTAAACATACTTCTGCCATCTATTTTTGATGACCAGATGTCTCTAAGGTCATTAAACCTTCAGAAGAACCTCATCACATCGGTGGAGAAGAATGTGTTTGGGCCAGCTTTTCAGAACCTGAGTAGTTTAGATATGCGCTTTAACCCATTCGATTGTACATGTGAAAGTATTGCCTGGTTTGTCAACTGGATCAACCAGACCCACGCTAACATCTCTGAGCTACCGACTCATTACCTCTGCAACACCCCACCTCAGTATCATGGCTTCCCGGTGATGCGCTTTGATACATCATCCTGTAAAGACAGTGCTCCCTTTGAACTCCTCTTCGTGATTAGTACCAGTGTGCTCGTGACTTTTATACTTACGGCGTTGCTCATTCGCTTTGAGGGCTGGAGGATATCTTTTTACTGGAATGTCTCGGTTCATCGGGTTCTTGGTTTCAAGGAAATCGAAGCACAGCCTGAACAGTTTGAATATACAGCATACATAATTCATGCCCATCAAGACAGAGACTGGGTTTGGAAACACTTCTCCCCAATGGAGGAACAAGACCAATCTCTCAAATTCTGCCTAGAAGAACGGGACTTTGAAGCAGGTGTCCTTGGACTTGAAGCAATTGTCAACAGCATCAAAAGAAGCAGAAAAATCATTTTTGTTATAACATACCATCTATTAAAAGACCCTCTGTGCAAAAGGTAGGTGGATTTTTTTGAATGTTTACATCTGCACTCGCTTTTTCAACCGAACTTCCAAAATTACTACATTGACAATTCATAAAATTTTTAACAACAAAATTAAGGGGGAAATTCTAACTTTTAGTGAAAGTACAAATAAATTCCACAAATAATTTTAGATTGTTAAGCTTTTAACTTTTAACATCTATGTGTTAGTTATCTAACTATCCATTTTAATGTTCTTTTTAGATTCAAGGTACACCATGCGGTTCAGCAAGCTATTGAGCAAAATCTGGATTCAATTATATTGATTTTTCTTCAGGATATTCCAGATTATAAGCTAAACCATGCACTCTGTTTGCGAAGAGGAATGTTTAAATCCCATTGCATCTTGAACTGGCCAGTTCAGAAAGAACGGATACATGCCTTTCACCATAAATTGCAAGTAGTACTTGGGTCACGAAATTCGGCACATTAAATTTATTTGGAAATTAAGTTGATAAAGGGATAGATCCAATTTATAAGGGTCCGTCATAAATCTGAGTTTTACTTGAAAGTTTCTTATGTTTCTATGTATAGATGATGATATTGTATCATAATTGAATCTCATTTTTTGAAATATTTCTGATTTCAGGCCTCTTATCAACAATTGTTTTATTTACCTACTCCAAAGAAATACCTGGGCAGTTAATAAATTCACAGTTAATCTCTGAGGTGTATTACAGCTTCAAGGGGGTTTTAAGGTAGTCTTTATATAGATAAAACAGAGTTTTAGAGGTATAATTTATTTTTAAGATGGAGTTTTACTATGTAACTCAGGTTGATCTGGAAATTACTATGCTGGAGTTTGGCCTTGAACTTATGAAATCACAGAGATCTGCCTGCCTCTGTCTCTGGAGTGATTGATGCCTTGAAAGGCATGCAGCACTACACTCAGCTACATGAGATTTTATAACACTCACATTTTGAGACACTTATAGAATGAAAGATCACTGCTTTTATGGTACAAGCCTACTTCAATGGGAACAAGAGTAAAATATTTAGAAAGAGGTTTTTTTTTCTTTTTTTTTCAGTTGAAAAGCTTTGTCTTTTATTTTGATGTTGGTTTTGACAGATGTTAGGTAACCTTGAAATCTGCATACCCAAGAACAGAATATTTCCATAATCTTCATACTGTAACAGGCCTCCAAGACCTTAACACAACTGACTCCATGATGGAAGTACCATTTAGGCCATAAAACTCAGCATGAAGATCAGCCAAGATGAAAAGAAAGACATCAGTCTGTAGTTCTGGGAAAGTCTCTAAATGTACTAACCTTGCTTTTTGGCTTCTGTAGTTCTGCTTCTGGCTAACTGTTCTTCTTAACTGAAGTGTGTCAACACAGAATATGTTCTTTGTGCTTAAAAGCTCACCCTGAGAAAGCCTCGGGGTTACCTACACTGAGATCCAAACACCTAGTGTGGTCACTGATTGATAATAAAGACTTTCTATTAACTTAAACCCATGTCCACACAATCTTCTCTGCTGGATACCCCACAACAATAGATGACTTTTATTATTTGATAAAATAGATAGTAGAATAAATACTTGCATTTCCCTAATATTTGTGTTTCTTTTGCAAGAGAATTTAAATAATTTTCTTAACTATATTATATAGAGGCTTGCTTCTAGAACATTGGTCCATAGATTGTCTTTGTGTAAACAGCATTTCCCTCCTTGGGTCACAGACTCAAGGAAGTGGCTCTGGTCGAGTTCAGTTGGTCTCTGTGGAATTCTTGGGCTCTTAACCTATGAAATTATAATGAGATATAAAACCTCAAGTAACTTGAGATGATGATTTTGGTATAATAGATTTTATATATGGAATATTTCATATGAATATATTATACCATTATACAGTGGGTAACTTAGCTCCTAGGAAAAGACAGTTAGATTAGGTTTTATCTTTAATAAAACAAAGCATTTAGTTTTGTTTTGTGATAAAAAGAATAAACATCTTGGAAATCCACATAAAATGATTTTCAAAATATCACTTGCTCTGGTACTGAGACATTAGAGTATAAATGAAAATGTTGAGCTAGCAACCACTCTGCTGACAGTGTCGGCCATCTCTCTCCACCGTTAGGCTCCTCTCCTCTCACATGTACCCTTGAGAATGAACTGACTTTGGAAATCCCACATCCAGTGTTTGGAAGAAGAAACAATCAATGGTGATCAGGAGAGAGGTGAATAGGTGTAGAAGGCTATAAAGAAGTGGTGTTTGCTCTCTGTCCTGCAAGTTGCAGGGAGCCTTCCAGCAGCAGACAAGACCAAGAATTGGGAAATATGCTCCTCGCTCAGTGCTGAATGCCTACAAAAGTCGCTTGTGATTGTGCCACATGGTAACTTTACTTATTCTCTTCCATTTGTCTTATTTGTTCACTTTTTAAAATCAGTATGGACTTAATGTAAACTTCTATTTTGTGTTAAAGAATTATATACTATTTGATGGTGTTGTTCAAATTGTTTCAGCATTGGATTTGGGGAGCCCTTCTAGCAATCACTTGTGTCTCTTTTTCCCTTAGACATACTGCATCCTCCTCCTCCTCCTCCTCTTCCTCCTCCTCCTCCTCCTCCTCCTCCTCCTCCTTCTCTCTCTCTCTCTCTCTCTCTCTCTCTCTCTCTCTCTCTCTCTGTCGTGTGTGTGTGTGTGTGTGTATGTGTGTGTGTGTGTGTGTGTGTATGTGTGTGAAAATTTACTTTTTTGGAATTGCATTGTATTGTGCTTCAAAGTAATCCTGGATGTTCCCTTGCTCCCTATTTAAGCAATCTACAAGTAGTCTTGGATCCTTCCAATCTAGAACAGCATTATTACACCTTGATGTGCTTGTTAGTAAGTGAATGCCTTCCATACTTCCAAAGTAAGTGATGTGAGTGAAAATTGACTCATACATATGTATGTATCTACAAATATTGCCATAGCTATACACATCTAATATGTATATTAAATTAACTACTCTGGATGTTAAAATGAACAATAGTGCATTTTGGCATCTCCAACTCTAACTAATTGTCACATTGATCACCTTAATCTTTGCCTTGCTTTTCTGTGGCCATCCATGCTAACCTTCATCACTATCTCTGTACTTAATCATTCAATTCTGTATATACCAGTATCAGAATTGCTAACCCATATGCTGGGGAAAGCAACTTTTGTAGCTACACTAAAATGCTTCTATGCAATGCCTTTTGAGTTAGTTTTACATTCTGTTTTCTAAAGTTGCTTCAGCTAGCATTCACCCCTCGCTCCCTTCAACGAGTTTGATGTTCTTTTGTAATATTGCTAGATTCCATTGTCAGTCTGCACTCTACCCTGTCATTTCTGGATCTCTGGAATTGTTTGAGTTTTGTTTGCATACACAAAAGCTTATGCTTTGTGTGGTAAGGTTTTATGGATTTTGACAAATGCATAACATATTAAACTTTATCACTTTGCAATCTTATCAGATAGTGTTCTCATCCTAAAACATGCTCTATGAATTATCATTAAAAGGGGATGAGGTAGTGACTTAGTGGTTAAGGGTGCTTGCTGCTCTTGCAGAGACTTGAATTTGGTTCTCAGCACATCGGCCAGGTTGCTTTCAACCACCTATAACTTGATCTGCAAGAGATCTGATGCCCTCTCCTGGCCTCTAAGGACATCTACATGAAAATGTGCATACTCACTCACACACACACACACACACACACACACACACACACACACACACAGAAATAGAAATAAAAATAAGATAAAATTTTTAAAATTATGTATTCAAATTTGGCTTCTATTAGAACCCCTATCAACTATGGCCTATTTCCTAATTTTGTAGGTTTACGTTTTACATAATGACATATTGGCATATGAATAAAGTCTTACTGTGTCGATAAAAACTTCTGAGTTCATTGACTTATTTGGAACATTGTCATTTGCTGAATTTAAGGAGCATCTTGCTGACATATTCAGGTGCTTGGATATAAACACATCAGCACTCTCAAGGCTGAGTTTCCATGCTGGCAACAAGCAGTTTGAACAGAATCAAGGCAGACTACACAGTAGACAGCAAACTGCATGGCAAACAAAAGCTGGTGCTGCAGAGCTGAGTCACAACAGAACGTCACATGATCCCTAGAGACTAACATGGCCAATGGAGATGAGTGCTAACCATCCTTTGCTTCTTTATAATCTGGTCTCCAATCATTAGCCAGTCCTGCAGAATTGGCTGTTCTCATCGCTCATTGAGTGCCACTACACATCTGAAAATCCCACATGAGGATGAAAAAGAGGTATAAATCTCATCCTGGGAATCCCTGTCTTCCCTCCACATCAGCTCACGAATAATCCCCTCCTATTAACCTTGATGTACTGTCCACAAACCCAGAAGATGTGTGACTCACTCTGAGAATGCACTTGTATCTTAAGCATGCACTTTTGTTCTATGATGAAACTGCTAACCCTCTTCTTTTGTCTGTCTCTGGGGTCTTTCCCAGACTGTTTTGAGTCATCTCTCTCTCTCTCTCTCTCTCTCTCTCTCTCTCTCTCTCTCTCTCTGAGGAAACCGCATCCCTTACCACTTATCAATTCCCAGTTCTGAAGGAGTCTACACAGTCTGAGCCTACAGTCATCCATAGCATGACTCTACAGAGAAAGATTTTAATTTTCACAATATCCACCACCATTACTTGTTAATACTTATTTCTTCAGTGTTTTAGGTAAGATTTGTTTTAAACTGCAATACCCTCCTCTATTTGGGCACCATAAAACAAACATAATACTTCTTAAACATAATAAATATAACTTTCTTCTCTTCTTGGTAATATTGTGTTGTTGTCTATCAGTAAGCTTTAGTCTTCACTTACATATTTTCAAATTATTTTTATAAGTTCATCATTCATTTATAGGAGACAGGAAACATTTTTTCTCCTATTTTCTTGTCTGCTTTAAGATGGCTGATCAAATGGCCAAATTTAAACTGAATTCAAATATATTTTTTTTACTGTTGCTTAATATTTAATAAAGATAGAGAGAGTGATTTGTTTAAACAAAGTGTATACTTGTTTATACAGATAAAACTAATAAAATGTAGACACCCTGACTTGTAATTGACCTACCCAGGAAGCAACATCCTAAACATCTGTAAACTACCCTTATAATTGTTCTCAGGAGGAGTCTTTATCCCTTGGATTTAGGACAAAGGGACTGAAGGGAAAGGATGTTTGTCTGACTTCCTGTTCAGTTTCCATAGAGGACCTGTCTCGTTTAATACTCCCAGGTTCCCACCATGCAATCTGCTCACTGCAGCTTCTTGTTTTGCAGTTTGCAAAATGAAACTCACTTGGATCTTTGTGGAGTTTAAAATAAATCCCAGTATTTAGATTTTGCATAAAAGTGATACCCTTTTCAACCAGGCTAAAACAATAATTGAATAAATTTGTGAATAAAGATGAGACCACTTCAATGCCTTTTATTGAAGAATGTCTCATCATCATTTAAGCAAGTACCTCAGGTTGCTTACAAAAGGGATATAGTAAATAATGCTGACCATTAGAAGATATAAATGAAAGTGTCCTATAATCTCCAGAAATGGGAAGTAGGTGAATAGTTGTCTGGTCCTGGGGCCTAGAACTAGAAA
The DNA here is from genome assembly GCF_903995425.1 of Onychomys torridus. Lineage (NCBI taxonomy): Eukaryota > Metazoa > Chordata > Mammalia > Rodentia > Cricetidae > Onychomys > Onychomys torridus. Next base: position 38,858,911 of record NC_050459.1, on the reverse strand, counting down.
TCAACTTTCAGCCTCTCTCTCTCTCTCTCTCTCTCTCTCTCTCTCTCTCTCTCTCTCTCTCCAATTATCTTATCTTCTTCAGAAATTCTGGGAAACAAATGACTTCATTACTAATTAAGTTTTTAGAGCAAGAATATTTTAGCAGTGTTAAGTTGCTTTGGTCAAAGATAATGAGGACCATCCATATAGGTGAATACATTAATAAAGTATTATCTATTCACTGCAGTAAGAAAGGAAGCACATTGTGGGAACCTCCTACATTATTTACTGTTCTCATTGCTGTAACGAAATATCTGGCAACATCAACACAAGGATTATCGAGTTTATTATGGCTGGATGTGGGGACACAGTCTGTCATAATGGAGAAGGCACAGAGGCAGGGGTATGAGGCAGCTAGTTTCATTGTATCCAGTCAGGAAGCAGAGAGAAATGAATACCCGTGCTGATTTCACTGTTCTTTCTTTACCATTTTATTTAGTGAGAACTGCAGGTCATGGGGTAGTGTCAGCCACACATGAGGGGTGGGGCTTCCTTACTGAGTTACAAATCTCTGGAAATAACACAAACAGACATGCTCAGAAGTGTGTTTTTGTAGGTGATTGTAAGTCTAGTTAAAAGGGTGATGCAGATTAATGGTCACACTCAGTACGAAGGTCCTGGAAATAATCTAGTGTTAGAGTAGGGCTTGGCATGAATAACTTCAAGAAGAGGCAGGTGGACCAAGGGTAAAGTGATTACTTCAGAAATTGCAGTCAGGGGTTGGGGCTTTAGCTCAGTGGTAGAGCGCTTGGCCTGGGTTCGGTCCTCAGCTCTGAAAAACAAAGACAAAAAGAAAAAAAAAAAAGAAAGGAAAAGAAATTGCAGTCAGAAAAAGTCGAAAGATCTATACAATTTGACAGGGGAATCTGTGGCTGATATGACTTGCTATGTCATTTCGTGTGGCATTCAGGGCTTTTTACGACTTTGTAGAAATCATCTGTCTATTTTGATTTTTTTTTAACTGTAGCTTATTTATTTTCTCCTTTTCTTGGTTAAATGTGCAGTTCTAAGAGTGAGTTTAGATCCAGGTACCATCTTCTCTTCTAATTCTTTTGTATCACACCTGTTCTTTAGGAAAATACATTAGTTTTAGACTTTAACATTGAGAAAGAATGAAACACACACTGTTGTTGGTGCAAGGAACTACCAAACTGTGGCTACACTTTTACGTTAGCTGTGTGACTTTGGAGGCTCTGGGACCATGTCTTCCTCCCTCACCCTCTACCCCTCACCCCCACCCCACCCCCGCCCATAACCATTCTGTGCCAGGGGTTTAAAGGGCTGTTTTGCTTAGCCTGTTTTGGGAGAAAATGATCTCAAGTGGGAAAAACACTAAGCCAAATGAGATTGCTCTTCCTTGGAGAAACTGTTTCCTAAGCACTTGCAGAAAAAACAGTCCCTCTAGACTTTGCTGATAACAGTTCTACCTGGCAGCTCAGTGCTCAGTGCCTCTGGAGTCTCTTCTGACATCATCCATCTCAGGTGGCTTCTGTGACTCTAGGTGACCTTGAGGTTTGTTCTCTTTTATCCTATCCCAGCCTAGAGAGTGGAGCCAGCAGGATGGGCCTGTCTCCACATATTTGCTTATTAGGGATACTGGTAATGTCTCAACTCACTAATAGTGTATATCAAAGGGAGAGGTGGTATTTAAGAGATGCTCCAAGATTGTGTCCAGGGTGTAAGGTTTTCTGCTGATCATGGCATAGTGGATTTTGACCAGTGTACCTTTGAAAACATCCACACACTCCAAACTTCAAGGATAGATCAGCAATTTTATATTATGTCTCCCACCCTCCTTTTATTCTTACTTCATTTTGTTTACCTGTAATTAATCTCTTTTCTTCTGTCTTTAACTTTCCTGGATTTACTTATGCCTTTCTCCAGTCATGTTGCAATGACTTGGGTGTGTTTTGTGTGTTTCCTAAGAATCTAAGTATTGAGAAACTTGCTCCACAAGGGGGTAGTATTAGAGATGCAATAACACATTGAAGAGGTAGGTAGATCCTGGCAGAAGGTCCTTGGTTCAGGTTTTCAATGGGGACTAAAGTCATTCTTATATGACTTTTTTGTGGTTCAATATAGAGGATATTTATCAAACAAGCAACAAGACCAGCTCCTTGTGTTGTCTGCTTCCTGACTTGAAAAGGGAACCTTCCTCCATAAATGCTCTTCCAGCTACCATTTTTCATGAGACCGGCACCTCCACCATGCCATTTAGACTCTCAACCTTCAAAACTATGAGTGCAGTAAATCTCTTTCTTATGAAATGATCCCATCTCAGTTCAGTTAACTAACACGTGAGAAAATCTGGGGGAGAAAACAAAAACAAGCATATGCACGTAGCAGCTATTATTCTTTTATTTTATGACCCCACAGAAATCCTATGTATGCCATGGACAGTATCATCCAGAAGTGTGATAGCTGAGTTTGAGAAGATTTAATGACAGCATTTGGAAGGATGAAAAAAATGCTCTGTGCTGAGTGTTGTGTACAGAGAATATTGGGAGTTGTGGACTCATGTTTCCCTTTTCATCTGATAATAACAGATGATTTGCCCACTGTTTAACAGTTCCTCAAGAGAAGGACCATCTCACTCAGCTGCTCAGTGTTCATGTTGGTAAGAGTTTTCTCCGGTGCACCAGACTGAACGCACCTCGAAGGTGCTTTCCTCTGCAGCAGATCCTGCTTATTTCTCATACAATGAACATCACTACCTCTCCTTTACTGTGATGCTTAGACTGTTGAAGTGTCAATACACGAAGCAGTGGAGTCCTCCTCGGATGCTAGGGGATGCAGCTGGTCATGTTAATTCTCTTCATTGATCATTAGTTGAGAAAGGGCTTTGATTTAGGTCTCGCTAATGAGGCCTGAATGGAAGTTAGTTTAAGAAACTTCTGGAAAGTATTTTGCTCCTCAAAAGACAATGTGAACTAAATCTTCCTCTTGCCTTAAATGTAGCTATTTAGGAAAAGGTGGCTGGTATCACAACACCCTGACATTGTATAAACGAAAAGGAGAGAAAGACCTTGAGTCTCTGATGACATGGATAACTTACTTCAACAATCCTAGAACAAACAAAGGATGGACTTCCTGTCCTGTGAGCAACTTAAGCATCATGGTGCTCAAAGCTGGGTTTATAAGGGCTTTCTCTATGACATGGGACTCAATACACCCAGATTGCTTACTGGTCTGGTCCTTTGTGCTTTCTACTACATAATATCCACTATGGTATCCCATGTATATTGTTGTGATCCACAAATTGCTTGTCTTAATGCAGCTTGTGATGCCCTAAAAGTTTTATTTTCTTGTTATTTTAATATTTTTCCCTTAGGGAAACACATAGCTTTTAATCAAATATTAAGAAAATTGTCCCAGGGCTTTGTCAAAGTTCACATTTGTTGTGTTTAGCATGGAAAAGAAATAGACACATCCATTGAAAGCAATCAAGTTGTACAAAAATAAATCAACTTAGAAGTAAATACAGCTATAGTTCCTTATAGTCCTTTGTCTCTGGTTATTCAATGTAACCTGGTGTCACAATAGAAAAATTAACTGAATAAAAGCTGAGAGCTTGTTACCTGCTAAGCTCCATTTAATGATCTCTACTCCATAAAAAAATGTAACTCTCACAAGATGCCCCTAGTGGAGACAGTCAATTCATAAGCAAACTAATTTCTCTTGTTTGTTTTTATCAAATGTTAAGTTTCCAAAACATAAAATTTCTCCCTAGAAATATCATTATAATTTCCTAATGCTTTCTCAATGTCGTAGCTAAACATCAGAAGAAAAATAAAATCCAACACTTTGACATTCCTAATAGCCTGTCTAAAATGAGTACAGTCCCAGTACATGAATGATTTACTTTCCTTGCATTATTCTTGAAATAATGGCTCAGGCAGAGCATCATGGTCCATCACCTAAGGCTTGCATCATGAAAACTGCATGCTGCTGGTAATTAAGGATTAGCCTGGTAGCATCTCACATCTGTCTGAGAAGCTGTTGACAGATGAACAATGGATGTAAGAGACCCAGCATCTCGCTTAGAAGGGTTTGCTATGCTTGCAATTATAGGTCATTTTCAAAAGCAGTACCTGCAAACAAGAGGATCAATCATTCATCCACTGTCCCTTTATTTTTTTTATAAGGCTAGCTTTTCAGAAAGCCATATCCACCAGTTAACTGGCGCTGGGACTTCCTACAATGCCACCTCCCTTTCAATCACTTTCTCTAAGGATTAGAGACTACTGTTATCATCACTTGAATTTATAGCCATCTGTTTAGAGTCTATATACCTACTGAATACTATTCTAGAATTATAAGTAATAGTGTGATTGTGAGGGCTCCTCTCCAGTTAATTAATAGCCTAATCATTTCCCAGGGTTATCATAATAAATTCCCACAACTGGATGGCTTAAAATAGCACACTTCTGCAGGCTGCAAATCCTGCACTGGTTATCTGCAGAGCTGTGATCATCCCTGGGAAACCTATAAGTCAAGATTTTTCTCTTCCTCTTCCACCCTGGATGGTAATTTTCAGCTGTGGTGTCCCACACCTCTGTCACCACATGAGCTGAGGTTTTTTCCCATGTGACTGTTCTCAAAACCCTCTCCTCTTCAGAGTACATCACCCTATTTGATTAGGGTCCATGCAAATATCTAGGTCTGAACTTGATTATGCTGTAGCCCCATCACCCAGGTTTTTGTTTTATGGTTTCATCTGAGGTCAGCTGTGATCCAAAAATATTACTATAGTATAAACAGGATTTATATGAGTATATGTTGGTATGTATGTATGTATATAATATACATATCTCTATATATACATACATACACACACACACACACACACACACATATATATATATATACATACTATATAGTTATACACATACATATGAGAGAGAGAGTAAGAACAAAGGATCAGCCATTCACATAGCATTTATTGCAATCCTGAGGAGCTATATGAAATAGTTCAATGCTCTGATGGACTTTCCATACTTTGGGGACCACCTGGGAAGCTGCAGCATAGGGGAATGACAAGGATATAGAAAGTGGTATTGGCCAATGCCAGCCTGCTTCTGGTGGCCTTGTATTCTTCTAGAGTTGGCATAGCTTTTCTGGTCTGCCTCTGGCACCTTGGTCTCTATGGTCCACCACTTTTGCTCTTGGTTTATCTGCCAGTCACTCATCCTGATCCTTACCTCCAATCCTCCCATGTTGACTGAGACACACTCTTCCTAGTCTCAGAATCTAACTGAGACGGGGACCTTATTGCTCACTCGTTTTTTCATTCTCTCTGCAGATGCTCACTGACGTGGTGGTTCACATGCTGCCCTTGTTTCTCAAGGCTTATACCAACCACAACATATGATAGATAAGAAACTAGTTTTTGTTCTGTTTGTTTTTCTATACTTCAGGAAGAACATACCTCTTTACCTCTCGGTGCTTAAGGAATCTTGAAATTTGATAAAAGTGCCTCTGGCATGCACATTAGTAGGTTTGGAGGCGGTAAAAAGATCATAACCAGTTTTCAATATGCTAGGCACTAAATGAGTGAGCTGCTTATAGGAAAATGTGAAGCATGGCACTCTTATTTGCTACCGTTTGATAAATACCCCAACAGGTCCACGTGCTGAAGGCTTGGTCCTCAGCGGATAGTTAGTGCTACTTTGGAGTTGCTTGAAATTTAGGAGGTAGAGCTTACCTGGATGAAGTGGGTTTCTGGCAGCATGCGCTTAGGTGTTATATCTTGCCAGGACCCCACTGACTTTCTGTTTCTTGCTACCAAGAGGCAGTGTCATTCTTGCAAATGCTCCTATAGATGCCTCATCTTAGGCCAAAGTGATGAGACTTGAGCAACCATGACCTGACACCTTTGGCACTGTGAGCCAAAGTGGTATCCCCTCCTTGAAAAGTGTTTTATAAAACACATTGACATAGTAACAAGTAAAGAAGCAAAGAAAACTAATAGGCATGAAAACATGGCTCAGAATCCCATTTGTTATCTTGCGAAAGACAAAATTATATAGAGGTCAAGGCTGACTACTCCTCATATCAATGACTAAACCCTGTTCATGGCTTGTGCAAAACTTTACTCAACACAGGTCTCACCGTGCTGCAAGTGTTCACAGGCCTACTCTACATTTAATAAATATTCTATCAAGCTGGGTAGCAGTGGTGGCACACACCTTTAATCCCAGCACTCGGGAGTCAGAGCCAGGAGGATCTCTGTGAGTTCGAGGCCAGCCTGGTCTACAGAGTGAGATCTAGGACAGGCACCAAAACTACATGGAGAAACCCTGTCTCGAAAAACCAAAACCAAACCAAACAAAAATTCTGTCAAACAAGGTGAACATTGTTCCACATAAGCTCTCTTGATGCTGCCAGTGATAAACAGAAAATAATCTCGGAGTAACGGAAGATGACCCTGTTTCAAGTATATTCCCTCAATTTGCCTTCTTGCTCACCCACCCCACATTGAAGAACTGATTAGGAGCATAGTACATTTGGCCTTGTCAGACTGAATGAGTTCCAGAACATTCTGGAATTGATGCTTTTGCTTGGAGGGATTATGCTCAGTCTCCTAGCTCCTGGGGTGCCCGAAGCTGTAAGGATGATGGAGAAATTTGAAACTGTTGCTTTAAGGCAGGAGTCAAGGAAGGGAGCTGCTGTTTCTATTGTGGAAGCAGCCCAGGCTACAGTCTGGAGTCCAATTAGCAGGGAGCTTAGCAGGGTTTTGTTTAGCTTAGCAACCGCCTCTGCTGCCCCAGGGGCCAGCCAGGAAGGGAATCTCCAGTGAGCTCAGGGCATAATCTGTACACCAAACACTAGTCCTCTTTATCTCCGTGAGCCTGTTCCTTTAGAAGTCTCACTACCCTGTGAGACAGGCGGGATTGCTCCTAACAAAGGGTGGCCCGTGTCCCTTGGTCACAAATTTAGCAATCTGTGGTTCCATTGGGGAGGTCTGTCAGACCCTTGAGGAGCTAACCAGGTTGCTGTGGTGGAGAAAGAAGCCTCAGGCGCCCTGTGTGCCAGGACCCCAGGACCACGCTTGTCCCCAGGGCCGCCTGGTGCAGATCGCTGCAGGTGGTGGTGGATGGAGCCCTGCAGCCCAGCTCTTGGTGACCTCGACCTCCCTGTGGTGGCAGCAACGGAAGCCTCTCCAGGATCAAGGCATGAAGGTCGCTGTGTTGGACCTGGGGTCTCTCTTTGCCAAGATCTTCAAGACCTCGGCGTCCTCTGCTGTCCCCAGCCATCCTGGAGACTCCACGACCACAGGATCAGTGATCTCGGGAGCCAGCGTGTCGCTTAGCGAGGCAGCGACCCTAACTCTGCTTCCACCGCTGCCTCCAGATGCTGCAGCCTCAAGGGAGCCCTCCACCCCTCTGCACCCTGCCTTGCACCCCAGGAGCTCCGTGGCCACCCACAGAGTGGAAGCCATAGGGTGCCCGGGGTCTCTGCCCAGCAGCCCTGGAGCATCCAGAGTGCCGCCCCTAGCCCCCTGCAGCGGCTCTGCAGGCTCCGTGGCATCAGTGGTTTTGCCCGGCCCAGGCACTGTCTGGACGACCCTGCCCTCTGTCGCTGTCCCTGCCTGCAGCAACAGCAGTGCAGCCTCCAGTCCAAGGAACACCCGCCAGCTGACAGGTCCCGGAGAGCGAGAGTCCAGCACGTGGATGGGCCCAGGGCCTGTCCCCAAAACTCTGTTCTTCACCCTGCCCGACATCGGGGAGGAGTGGGTCTCTGACAGCGACTCCCAGGACGACCCAGAAGGGTGAGTCGCAGTCTGTCAAACTTGAACCCCACCTGACACACATCTCTTCCTAGGTTCATTTCCGCCCACTCCCAGGCTTTGTGGTCTTTTCCAACACAGACTATGGGAAACTTTTCCTGAACATTCTCAGAGTAAATTTCTATTAATCTGGGGAGAAGAGGGAGGGAGGGGCGGGACTGCCTGCTAGGTCTCTGCTACCTGAAGCATTGCAAACTAGTTGATGAGCCAGTTTTCACAGGGCTTTCTTTGGGACAGAATACACGGCGTGCCAGTGACCCACTCTACACCATAGCAGCAATGGTTTGATTTTAAAAACCTAAGAAACGGCTAAACAGCAGCTCTTCCATAGTTTCCAAGGATCAGCCAAAGTCCTTCTCATCCCAAGTGGGATGGCTTTCTTTTCCGCGACGTCTAGTTAATTTACATATGTATAGCATCATCCAATACAAAGGAGACCTGTGATGCTTGGGATCATGTCTCTCCCAGAGGTCTTGAGTTCCATCTTGGGCCCTGAGTTACTATAGAAATGTGGGCTGACTTCACCTGAATGGAAATTGAAGGCTATTTTCCTCAGTGAATACACTCTGTCTCTGTCTGTCTCTGTCTGTCTGTCTGTCTGTCTCTCTCTCTGTCTCTCTCTCTCTCTGTCTCTCTCTCTCTCTGTCTCTCTCTGTCTCTCTCTCTCTCTCTCTCTCTCACACACACACACACACACACACACACACACACGCACACATGCACACACACACACACACACACACACACACACGCACACATGCACACACACACACACACACACACACACACACACACACGCACACATGCACACACACCCTTTTGAAATCAAGAGCACAATGAACACATCATTCTTCCAAAAAAAATTCTAGACGCTAGCATGACAGTGGATTCTATTTTTTAGTGAGAAGAGCATATTGCTGTTTGTAAGTGCGTCCTTTTTTATCTTTTTGAATTCTTATAGAAGAAAGGTAAAATGGTCAAAGGCAGACCCCAGTAACCCATTTTCAGACAGGTTTCCACATGAAGGGTTGGGTGGCATACCTCAGCCATTTTCCACCTTCACCCAATAGAGTCTTGACTGAAGTCTTCTTGAAGACGGACTCTAATTCATTCACAGTGTAACTAGGTACAGTTTCACAAAAGTGCCTGACATCCTAATCAGTGCTTAAGCAGGGAATTACATAATAGTAAGTTAAATGAAGCCATTCATTTGAAATATTATATTCCAAAATGTGTTTGTCAACCAGTTATCTGCCCCCACCTCTCCAAGGAAAATCAATTGCACTTGGGAAGCTGCTCCAATTACCTAAGGAATTAAGCCTTTGTTATTAGCAACTGGCCCTTAACAGTTATACAGTTAATGTTTTATGAGCAAACAGATCAACACAGTGACCTTAAACTCTAGGCTCGGCACAAATAGATACTAGAACAGGCAGAAAAGCCAGGAAAGGAAGTGGCCTTAACCTTGATTCCTGCATATATGAGTTCGTGTTTGAATTTTCCAAAGCCTTTGCAAGAATTATTGTTTTAAATAACTGCATTTGGTGTTATTTGCAGAAGCTAATCTGTATTAGCAAATACATCTAAATTTACTGAAAAAGAAACTGGGTTTTAGTTGCTTCTAGAAATAAAATGCACTGAAGGTGTGGTTTTATTCAAAAATCTTCCCAATGATGCACCAACACTTTATAGCTGAAGCCAAAGGTATCAACAGAGGCAGACAAGCCGACAAGCCAAAGCATATAATTTTCTCTATAGATATGTATTTCTTTTCCTCACACCTAATTCTTTTCTCAGTGAAATGTAGAAATGAAGAGGAACAGGCTGATGTATTCTGTATTTTTTCCTTTATGCTGTTTGTAATATGGAATAACTAAACATTACCAGAAAATGAATTTAGATTATCTCCTTGTTGGCTCACCTGTCAGGAGATACATGCTGCTGGTGGTCTGCTTGATTATAATGTTAAAAGTGAACACTTAATTTTCAAAAAACCAATGGACCAGGGAAGAGAGACATGGTTAATGTGGAGATAGGGGGAGGCAAAGTGTGACTAGGGAGAATTGTGAATACATGTAAAACAAATGGGAACACATACCTGAGAGACAGATCCAACTCTGAAACCATAGCCCTCAGTTATAGAAGAAGATCTGAAATCCTGGGTTAGGTAGGTGACTAGAGAGAACCACACAGAGAGAAAGAAAGTCAGAGGGCAGAGGGGCACAGAAGATAGGTGGGTAGACGACAGATGAATGGACAGATGGTAGGTAGATACATTGATAGAGGATAGACAATCAACAGATGAGTGGGTAAGTAGATAGGGCTACCTTTGAGTCAAGGTGGAGGAAGCTGAGGTATTAATTTTGTCTTGCCTCACAGCCCTGGGTATGTATTCCAACCCTTTCTGTGTTGGCCTCCACCTCCTTCCCTGTACATGTTCTCTCTACGCTGCATTCTGTTTGCCTCACTCCCCACTGGCCCTTCACTCCTCTCACTTTACACTTCTAGTTCCCTGTAAAGGCTGCATGGATTTACTCTGCAAGTGCAAGAATTCCTAGTGATTGATATAACAGGTATACGAGTATTTAACACCAAGAAGGAAGAGTAGCTCCTTCCCTGCGATCAACCTCTGAATGTTTAGGGAAAATTCAGAATGCTAGTCATTACCCACCCTTTATACAGAAATTGTCCATTTTCACCCCCACAATATTGTGATCCAGTTACATTTTATGTTCTTTATTAGATAACCATGATGCTCATGGCAACACATGCTCATGAGGCATTTAGTACAAACACATTAAATGAATGAATGAAAATATTTTCTTCCTCATATGGTTCACTTTTATGAATTCTTAATCTCAAAAGCCAAGGAGCAATTTAATTGTCCTTCTTTAACCATGATTGTTCTTAGGCCAATTTGTTTTGTCGTCGTGGTATTTTCTCAGAGTAAGTAATGCTTTCTCCTGGGACTTGCTGTTCCCCAGCAATGACTCATAAGCTCAGCCTACAAATGTTAAGTGGCTATTACATTCTATTAGACATATGACCACGTCTTTCATTAAAACCTTTCATTAAAAGTCATAATCCTGGGCTAGAGGAATAGATAAGCTGGGAAAGTGCTTGCCACACAAATTCAAGGACCTGAATTCCATTGCCATAAAGTAAGTTGTGCACATAAAACAGGTTAAGGGTGTGTGCTTGTAATCCCAACACTGTGGAAGTGGACGCATTCAAATAACTGGACCTGGCTGATCTGCCTGCCTAGCTGTATCAGTGAGCTCCAGACCAATGAGAGACCCTTTTTCCAAAAACAAGATGGACAGAGTCCTTTGAGTTCCACATGCACATGCACACACACACACACACACACACACACACACACACACACACATGCACACACACTTGCATGCACACACATGCATGCACACACATACACACATGTATGCTCACAAATACACGAACACGCAAACTTACATGATTTTCAACATATAGCTTTTTTAAAACATAAAACAATTTTTGTCTTACTGCTTACAGACAGCAGCTGGCTTTAACTTTAAATTGTTCTCGTTATTGTATTTAAAAATCTTAAAACTGTGACTGAGTTAGTGTGGTTAGTCTCCTGCTGTATCTTGACAGAGGTATTTTTTCTATGTAACAGTTTGTATACACAACATGTGTATGTAACAACAACCACATGCTATGGGACTGGGATCCTTTCAAATTGCATAGTAGCAACAATTCACCCAAATTAGTACAAGTTTTTAGTGCATGTATTAAAGTCAGATTAAAGTAGATCCAAATCCTCTCTTATGGTTATTTTCTTTTAAGGAGTCCTAACAATGCTAACAGCTGTTCACCTCATTCAACTCACTTTCTCTTCCATTAAACTGGAAATAATCATCTCCAGTCAAGGATACTGCAGAGGTTAAAAGAGGCAATGTATAACATAAAAGTCCCTAGTCCAGTGTCAGCTTCACAGCTCAAGGCTTCCCTGTGCCTATGGAGCCTGGGCCCTTCGAGCATGCACAGGGATGTTGCTGGCACATCTGGAAATTATTCTCATCTTCCCACCTCTTGCTTATCCCAATCTCTGACCTGTTGGTTGTCTCAGACCTGCCTTTCTCTTCTACACACCCCTGGCATAGATCCACTCCGTAAACAGCTATTGCTATTATTTTAGAATGTTCAGGGGTTGGGGATTTAGCTCAGTGGTAGAGCGCTTGCCTAGCAAGCACAAGGTCCTGGGTTCGATCCTCAGCTCCAAAATAAATAAATAAATAAATAAATAAATAAATAAATAAATAAATAAAAAAAAATAGAATGTTCAGTATTCTGAATATAGTATTTATCACTCACAGTTAGCATCCTTTGTACAGAGTAGAGTTTTCTGCTACAATCTTCAGTAAAAGTTAGTTATTTTCCAAACATGAACCGTCAATCTATATATTACAAATACCTATACTATACAGGATCTGCAGGGAGTTAGACTTTGTCAGAGTATGAAAAAGGTTAATGATCCAGGAGAGGGCTTGAATGAATCTCCAAGAGCACGGAGCCAAAAAGGAGGGGTACTCATAAATCAACCTGCAGGGCAAGGGAGATGTCAGGGGATCTGAATTATATATATATGAAATTGGGGCATTTATTTACTCAGGATTTGGGAGAACATTCTAGAAGACTAAATCTGAGACAAAGCATAAGGGTGCAAAATAACATACCATGGGAGGAGATGACATTATTAAAAGCCAGCTTTTGTGTTCAGTTAACATGGGAAGAGCAACTGATGTGTTTATGCAGAGTAGAAGCACTTGCAAGGCCCATGGTATCAATGTAGACCCATGTAGAAAAGTCAGGACCAGGCCAGAGACAGAAGGATGGCAGGGACTTGCTGGCTGCCCGCTTTGCTTCAGGTTCACTGAGAGACTATGTCTCAAGGTAATAAGACAGAATGAAAGGACACAAGTCACATGTGTGTGCACACCATACCCACAACACACAGATACGAGGAGGAGGAGGAGGAGGAGGAGGAGGAGGAGGAGGAGGAGGAGGAGGAGGGGGAGGAGGCCATTGTCAATACTGGAAAGGGACAGGAGTCTGGATACAGATATAAAAAACTTTAGTATGACAACTATTACAAGACCTGGCAACACAGAGGAAAAAACAAAACAAAACAAAGGAAGCTAGAGGAAAAGCTGATGATACTTTCATGTACAGAAGGAAAATGTCATTAACACAGAAGAAGTAGGTCTGTCCAGAAGATGAGGAATTCATTTTGTGATGTACCTTGAAGTCTCAAGTAAATGTCTAGATAAGCTGGGAATTTTTGAGACAAATTTGGAAGAAAGGTAAGATCTGGATACATAGACAGCCTTCCAAGTAGCTGATGATGGATATGCACAGATTATGCATTCTCTAACAGTTGCCTTATATTAAACATAATACTTAATGTTCTTTATTTTTATCCCTGGATATTTTAAGATCTTTCAAAATGGGAAATGTGTTTCCCTTGTCTTGCTTGACAAATATTTCTCTAGTTACCTCTGTCCACAAAAAGAATACAAGCTAAAAAAAGCACTTATAAACTTCAATAAAAATTACTTTGTAAGTTGCTCTGATTATAATAATTAAGTATTTTAAATCATGTTTTGTATCATTCCCCCCAATAATTCATTTGTTACATTCTTAAGATATCTGCAACTACTTGAAATCATTTTATTAAAAAGCCCAAGTACTATAGACAGTTTGAGGAGGGTTAAGGTAGCCCTTACTAGATATATTTTTACTACACCAACAAAAATTTAAAGATACCAAGAAAAAGGCAGCTAAGTGATTAAACTTTGCTCTCTTATGTAGGCTGAAGAGTAGTCAAAGTGTATCCTATAGTTGAAGATGAGGTTTTCTAAATTGCTCAGATAGGTTGAAATTGAAGATGCTTAGCCATGACAATACAGACGCCAGCCAAGAATAGAGAGAAAGGAATTACTGATACCTTATGCTTTGCTCAGAGCTGATAATGTAAATTAATAGCCATGTGCTATCAGTCTCTATTAGTCATCTCAGTCCCCAATGGGAGTTTCTTTCCTAAGTCAGAGCCTACCTAAATAATTCCAACCAAGGAAAGCCTTTGACTTATGCATAGGAAGTTTCTTGTGTTACAAATGTGTGGTCTGTCGCTTAAAACTAGTGGGGGTAATGGTAATTCTCAACTCAAGCATCCTCTGTCACAATGAGGTCATTGGCTTTGTGTCCCATGAGGAGGTTTCCCCATGGCTTAAATTTAAATTTGTATTTGAAGTTTGAATGCTGCCAAAGAGTGGAAACTGAAACTCTGTTGCCTGGGATCATCCTTGCCTTGGTCTAGTCTGGAGCCATGTTCTGATGTGTTACACAGAACCAGGAGATTCATGGAGAGGAGGAAACCCACTTGTCATTTGATGTTTTCTGACATCACTGGATCCCCTGGTACATCATGTATTGTCCTTCACCAGGATGAGCTCACAAAGGCCCATCACATTAGAGGTGGCTTCCCCCTTGCTTCTGTCACATTCCCAGGAGCTGCTGGAGATGATAGTCTTGTGCTTTATCTGTTTTATGAATCTATTCAGAACAGCAGCAGCAACGATGACAGCAAGAACAACATACAGAAAAACATGTGCAGACACTCACACACACAGTCACACATATGTAAACACATACACATGCAAACACACACACAAACCATGCAATCACACATACACGCAAACACACACACATGAAAACACATGGACACACACACACACACACACACACACACACACAATCTTTTAGACTTCTCAAAACATGGGAAAGAACCAAGAAAAATGAAAACATGTGGAAAAAGACAACAGCTAAATTCAAGTATTCTTGTATTCTTGAATTTAACTGTTGTGCTTTAACCATAATATAGAGAACACTCTTGTCTCCTGAGTACAGTGCAAATAACTGTTTCATTTCATTTGATGATAGCAGATCACATACATGTATTTTGATATACAGAGTTTTATAATGTGTGTACAAAATCAAAATTCCCTAAATATTTTTGTTTTTTCTCTAAAGATTATTATGGCCTAATAAATAGCACCACATAGGCATACTTAGTAGGATATGACTCATTAAATACTGTATATGCTTTATTAAATAATCAAATAAACACTATTAATTAATACCATTGAAAAAAATCAGACTCTGCCCATTGATTCTGGAGAAGCAAAAGAAGCTAATAAGGATATCATATTATTTTATGCTAAATAAAGCCCTTGCAATGATTATATATATGAACTCAGAAAGGAAGTTCTTTGGCAATGACCAAGATAAATGTCATAAAGGCTTTCCCTATTGGTATTTGTTGAGGATAACTACAGCTAAATAAAATACAAATATACTGAAGAGTATATATATATGCATACATATATATGTATATATATATATATATGTATATAGACACATATGTGTATTGTTCCTAGAATTATTGTCTCCTTCAATTCGTATTATAATTTTTGAAATTATTTTCAAATAATGTAGTTGTTTGAAAGTGTTACTAAAATGGATGAGGATGAAGCCCCTCTGGAAGCTAATAGTTTATATTCATGTGTCTTCACGACTCTTGAAGAAGAAGTCTGTGTTGAATAAAATAAGTCACTATCTACAAATAAACACAATCATTGCTAAGTCAATACCTTAAAACAAAGCATAGAGAGCTATAGTGGTACTGTGTTAAGCACACTCTAAAGAAGCAGGTAATATATCCCCCAAGAAAAGTTCTACTTGGTCAGATGTGTGTTATGCTTACCAGTCTTACCATTTTTCTAAGTGTGCCGATGTGAACATCACTCAAATATATACTGTACAGATATTTGAAATAACAGCCAGAGGACTTATTGTCCACCAGTTACCAAATGCTACAGGGGTGCATTTTATACATTCTCAGGAGCCCTCAAGTACACAAGGCAGTAATATATTCCCATTTACAGATGAGGAGACCAGGCTAAGTATAAGAAATTGTCTATTTCCATACAGCTGATAATTCAATTCTAGTTGCTCACATGCATTCACAAGCCTCCTACACACACACACACACACACACACACACACACACACACACACCACACACAATGGGGTATTTTTGTATGATTAATTCAGGTGGAAAAGACATACCTCTACTTCTCTCTGCTTATAAAGAATTGTGTAATAGTTTTCCTGCAACAAACTGATTTTAATGGGAAAAGTATCTATTTTCTCAAAATTATGTAGCTGTTAGTGTCAACAAGGACACCACATAAGGCACTTAGTTTTGCCTATATTGAAGAGCAGACTAAAATACCAGTCATTGTATGGTCACACCTTTTTTAAAAAATGCACTTTATAGACTCACTTCTGGTTCATTTTTAGTCTGTACATACATGTACACATATGTACACTGAAACATTTTACTATACTATACGAGTAAATCAGATAATAACTAACTACTCTTCCTAGAAAAAAATGAAAAGGAGAAGCAGTTGGACAGACCACAGGCTGGGGAAAGTCTAGCCTGCTGTGTAGGCATTTTCTCAATTAAATGCTTCGGAGTCTCACTTAGGCGGCAGCATTACAATCAAATCTTGACAAATTGTATACTGGCCAGGTGCTGATATCCGTGTTTGCCTAATGAGGATCTACAGGACATCATTTTTGACCATTGATTTCTAAAGTAAATGAAACAGTTTTGAGGATCTAAAAAAACCAATTTTTTAAGTTTCAAAGTTTTTTTTTGAGCTGGGGATCGAACCCAGGGCCTTGCACTTGCTAGGCAAGCACTCTACCACTGAGCTAAATCCCCAACCCTCAAAGATTTATTAACTAATGATTTTTAAAAGTATAGTAATTTACTCCAATTCTTTATAATGATTTTTAATAGAACATATCAAAATCACATTGAAAGCAATGATGTCAAAGAAACGTTGTCTAAGTTCTGATGACCATACGTCTACATGGTGGATACTGTAGCAGCCACTTCTCATGTGCAGATTTGGGGTAAAAATAAAGCATGTGTGGTTGCCATTCTATATCCAGCAATTGTTTTGCTGAGTTCTCTCATCTGGCTCCATTTGATCTCTATTTTCATCCTTTTGTCTTTGTCTTGACCTAATGATGGAGTCCAACCTTGGGCTTGATGAATATGTTTGCCTCCTGATGTAATAATCCATTACATGTCTGAGAACACTAACTCACATACCCATACATTTAATCTTGTGGAATTTTCTGTCAACTGTCCTAACCAATCCAGATCCAGCTCACTGATCTTCACACGACCCTGACCTCCCGGCTGGTACCATGTCTAGATCTGTCCTGTCTACTCAGGAGACATAAATAGTTAATACTTCATTTCTCCTTTTTTCCTTTCAGTCAATGATTATTTAATGCCTTCAAGTTAAGTGTAAGTATTTCTGATAAAATGTCCACAGCAGGAAGAAAGACACCACGAAGGATTTTAAAATACAAACCTATTGCTAAAGAAATTAGAAGATGAATTCAGAACATGAGGTACTTCACATGGCTGCTCTTAGCAGTTCTTTCTTACAATGCTTTGGTGCCTGACAGGCATGCATGTCCTTCTGGACCTCCTGTGGCTGCAGTCTTCCCAGAGGAGAGCAGCTTAGCCACATCTTTAACTCAGGGTAGTGATGTTACTTTTCTGCAGCTGGTGAAGGAAACTTGGAAACATGTGGAGGACAGTCTGTGCATCAGCTGGCCAGGGAACAGGAAGCTCTACTGTAGGTGGGATGTAAATACATTGAGATGATTTCTCATGGGAGGAAGAGGGAGAGTTACTAGGCACCCTTGGAGGGGCTGTTGTCAAGTGGAAGTGAGATAACTACACTAGGGACTTAGAACAGTACTAAGTTATAATATAGGGGTTTAATACATGTCAGGTCATAAACATTAGTATTGTTAATAGAAGGAAACTTTGAGAGAAGGCATATTAGCATTTTTCTTACTGCCATGACAGAGTTTCTGACAGACCAACTTACAGGAGGAAGAATTTATGTTGTTTTGCAGACCAAGGTTAGAGTACAGCCCTCAGTGACCTACAGAGTAACCTACAGCTGGTGGCTGTATCCTCAGATTCAAATACTCCCTAGGCTCCCAAGATAGCACTGTGAGCTGGGGAACAAGAGTTCAAACATGGGAGCCTTTAGGAACAAGTCACATTCAAACCATAGCAGACTTGAGGGCCACAAATAACAATAATGCTTGGAAGCAAAGACCAAGAAATAGCATTGGATGGAGAAAGAGACATTGAAGAAGCAACATAAAAGACCTGCTGTATTCTTATATATAAAGGATTCCTGGGCCAGTGAAATAGCTCAGTCCATAAAAGTGCTTAGTTACTGCCAAGCCTGACAACTTGAGATTAATTCCTAGGACAGCAAGTTGTCTGTCTGGCATCCATACCTCTACTCCAACAAATAAATAAATAGAAAAATACACAAACAAATAAATGTGAATAGGTTTTTTTTAAAATTTAAAGGATTAATTCATTGTGTTCTGTAAACATCATATTTTCCATAGGACAAGATGGTGGGCTGGTCTCCAGCTCCCTGGAAGGCTGAATAATAATGACGTTAAAAAATTCCAACCATGGAATTTCTGCTCTTCCTATATACTTTGAGTGGCATTGCCCTTTGGGATCTGGAATCTATTCTTGTTATTAAAAATGGATTTTTAATATAAATTTTTGTTATTAAAATATTGTTTTTAATAATCCCATTTTAATTGTTCCCACAAAGCAAAAGTTTTTCACTGTTGTGTCCTTACTTTCCTAGTTCATATTAAGCATTCATGAGCAATTGTTAGCATATTTGCTTCACTTAAACCCTTAGTCTCCCCAGGAAAATAAGGGCCTATAAGAAAAAAGGGTGCTAGAAAAATAGTTTATTCCCTTATGCAAATCATGGACAAAGTTAATTTTACTTTTCCGGGAGGGGGTCCCACATTACCACTGATTTTGACATTCAGAACTGTGATTTGAGATGACTCATGGGTAAGAAGGAATTACACTCTGCAGCAGTTATTTTGGGATTTTCTGTCCTTTGGGAGAGATTCCACTAAATATTATAAAACAAAGGAAATGCAGAATCTTCTGTGGAAAACCTTAATACCTACTGTTATTTTCTTCTGATAGTAAAAACAACAACTACAACAAAAATCACACTGTTATCTTCATCATGCTGAAGAGCTAATCTTTATTTAATGGAAATGCATCTGCTGCATTCCAGAGCTTATTTGCTCCCAGAAGAAATTGAATTCAAGGTCAATATTGAATTCAATTTCTTCTTTATTATTTATCATATCTCAGTTGTTGGTAACGAGTGGCACACTTTGATTGTAGCACTATTAGTGCGTATGTGCTACAAACACGCATTGAATCCATGTATTTGCTGTCTTTGGTAAAAATGTTTGATTTTGCCCCACAGTGACTATGAAGCAGAAGGCAACTTGACTTTCCTTATAAATAATTAATGGGTTATTTTTGCATTAAATCACGAAGAAAAGACTATATGATTTGGTGAGGATTCTTTTGGAAGATGAATGGGCTTTCACATCACACGCTGTACTATATTTCCTACAAATTACCTCTGCTTTACTTCCAGCTGCTATAGACTAGATTGTTTCAGACCAACTACCAGCTGTGAGCAACTGCTAAAGCTTAGAAACTTCAAAGCCCACTCAAGAGTTAAGATGAGCTGGAAATTGGCCAGCTTGCCTGGCTCTGAAACCCAGTTTCAGATCTCAGTTCCTGATTGGATTAAGGAGACCTGCAGTAGCCAGGGCTCACAGCTCAGTCTGTCTTAAGAAGGAAATGTAATAATCCTCTATGAGTTTAAGCTGCAAGCAACAATTCAGTACTGTTTACTAAGGACATCACTTACATATAAAGAAGTAGAAATGTTTACATGTGGGTTAAATGTTGGTACATATAATCATTCTAAATACAAGAGAGCCAGTGTGGGTTTCAGAATATCAGAGCAGGTTAGGCTTTCAAACAGGAAGCAAGAGCAAAAGTTACATGGGCTGTTACATAAAGATACAAGGACCAGTCTATGAGAAGATGTAAAAATTCTTAATTTATAAGCACCAATAAAATATACTGAAAAAGTATATGAAGATGCATCACTTAATGAATCTGAGGACATCAGTGCCTACTCTTAAGGTTTCCTCTACAGATTACAGATGCAAGAAAAAAAATGTTTGTGGTTTCTGTCCATGGACCATGGCAATGAAAATCAGATGGGAGGGTGCAGGGATCCTAAAACACAGGGTGAGATCATTTTTATAACCATGAAGTGAATTTGTCCAATAGTCAAAACTGCGTTTTAGTTTTAAATGCAGATCTAACATTTGAGTATATAAAAGATTAATACAGTCAAGAGAACTAAAACCGGGAAGTAAATCCAATAAATTACAGTGGGTAGTTGTGTACACAGAATTCTTCAGACTTTGTTTGTGCCAGGAAAATAATCCCAATTTCTTGGGAAAATCTGAACAATGAAATAGTTACTTTAACAGGTAGAAAATGTACTAAAAGTTATAGTAACAGCAAGCAAGGCAGCATGATACTGGCATTAGAGAGTAAAAACAAAGCCAGAAGCAGAGGTTTATGTATGTGGATGTTTGGTTCCTGCAAAGTTGGTATTGTGGCTATTGCTGACAAAATGGCTGGATATTCATCCACAGGCTCCTATGTTGAGTCCCCGATCCCCAGTGTTTTGGTGTTTTGAAATGGGTTCTCAGGAAATAATAAGATTAGATGGGTGGGATGTACCTAATAGGATGTGAATTCTTATGAGGTGGTGGAGATCTTTCTCTACTCTCTATGTACACAGAGAGGAGCCCATGTGAGCTCCCTGGGAGATGGTGACCTTCTGCAACAGAAACCAAGTCACTGGGCTCTTGATCTTGGATTTCCAGCCTCTGATACTGTTGGGGAGAGAGATTCTTTGAAGCATTCCTGTCTGTGGTATTTTGGTAAAGCTGCCTTATCTAGACAAAGGATATTTTATTCTTTGTAGCATCTATTAATTGAAAATAGACTTCACTATTACTGTCGCCTACATGAGTATAAAGCACTCTAACCATTTCCATCAACCCACCGCTGCTCTCTTATCCCTCATCCTCTTCCTGCTGGACCTTTCGTTTTCTCAAAGTCCCCATTCCTCTTTCTGTTACCCCCACCTCTCCCCACCTGTGGTAGTTTGATGTAATTGGTCCCCATTAGCTCATAGAGAATGGCACTATTAGGAGGTGTGGCTTTGTTGGAGTGGGTGTGACGTTGTTGGAGGAAGTGTGTCACTGTTGGGGCAGACTCTGAGGTCTCTTTTGCTCAAGCTTTCCTCAGTGTGTCTGCCAGTGGACTTCCTGTTGCCTGCAAGATGTAGCACTCTCAGCTCCAGCGCCACATCTGCCTGCACACCACCATGCTCCCCATCACGATGATAGTGGACTGAACCTCTGAAACTGTAAGGGAGCCCCCCAATTCAATGTTTGCTTTATAAGAGTTGCTGTGGTCATGATGTCTTCACAGCAATAGTAACCACAACTAAGATACC
This sequence comes from Onychomys torridus, assembly GCF_903995425.1. NCBI lineage: Eukaryota > Metazoa > Chordata > Mammalia > Rodentia > Cricetidae > Onychomys > Onychomys torridus. The sequence goes on along the minus strand of NC_050459.1, from coordinate 38,837,476 downwards.
ACCCCTTTCTACTTTCATGTCTTAAACATTTATTCCCCCTATGAGAAAATAGACTTTTTCTGAACCTAATTTTGCTTAATGGTTCCACGCATTTTCCTGCAGAAAAATTCATCCTTCTAAATCATTGACTAAAACCCTACTGTGTATATATATGTGTGTGTGTGTGTAATATGCATATATGTATTCATAAATACATTATATGCATATATTTATATGTAATATATATATATGTATGTTACACACACACACACACACTCACACACACTGTTCCAGGAGAAAACTTAAAACAATCATACAATCATGCCTGGGGATCGTTAAATATTGCTTTACTAACAGGGCAAAGTAATTCCTAGCTAAAATCACGAAAGATTTATCAATTGCACTATATTAAAATGAAGGAAGTCTTTTCATGAAACAGACCTCTTATGGGGAGATTTTAACTACCCCAAAAAGCTTTGTAAAGCCAGCTAGCCCTAGAATTGTGATTAATTGCCAGAAATAGCCTTTCAGAATTCCTTTTGCAGGTCAAATTAATGTTTGTTGCAGCTTTACTGATCATGTCTGTGAAAGACAGGAAGACAGAGACCTAACTTGTTACAGGGTAAGGGTTAGAAGCAAAGATCAAGGCACTACTCACAGCAGGAGCTTATTAATACTCTCCTTAGAGTTGTCCTCTCCGTACAATATCATATCCAGTTTCATCTACTTATAAATATATTTTTTAATATGCACGGGTGTTTTGTTCATTGTCTTAGGTAGGGTTACTATTGCTGTGATGAAAAAAAATACGGTCAAAGCATCTAGGGGAGGAAGAAGCTTGTTTCATTCACAGTTCCACATAATAGTTCATCACCAAAAACAGTGAGGACAGGAACTCAAGCAGGGCAGGAATCTGGAGTCAAGAACAGATGTAGAGGCTATGGAGGAGTACTGCTTACTGGCTGGTTGGCTGCTCTCCATGGCTCGCTCATAGAACCTGCCTTCTTATAGAACCTAGCTAGCATCACCAGCCCAGGGATGGCACCATCCCCAGTGGGCTGGCCCCTCCCACATCAATCACGCATTAAGAAAATGCTCTGCAGTTGGATCGTATGGAGGCATTTATTCACCTGAGGCTCCCTCCTTTCAGATGACTCTAGCTGGTGTCAAGCTGACATAAAACTAGCCAGGACAACTGACCCTTTGTCAACTGAATGCACAAACTCATCACTATTAACCTTTCCTTTCTTGTTCTTCTCCAAGATCACTCACTAATATCAACGTTTCAATATAAACATTCCGTTTTAAAAGTCACACAGTATTTAAATATTCAAACACCTAAAAATTCAATCTCTCTAAAATAGTCTTTTTTTTTAATCCAAGGTCTTTTAAAGTTCAGTCTTTCAAATGTAGACATCTGTCAAAGTAAATACTTTTTTACTTCAAGAGGGAAGAACCAGGACACAGTTACAATCAAATCAAAGCAAAACCAAACTCCAAAAGTGTAAATAACCCAATGTTCAGTTATGTGAAATTTACTCACAGTTTTATGGGCTCCTCCAAAGGGCTTGGGTCACTTCTCCAGCTCTGCCCTCTGCAGCACACACAACTTGTCTTCTAGCTCGGGCAGTCTCGACACCACAATTGCTGCTGTTCTTGGTGGTCATCCAACAGTACTGGCATCTCCAAAAATGCTGGGGTCCCTTGCCGCAACTGGGCTGCACTTTCACTAATAGCCTCTCCAGCTTTCTTCAGGGACTCCAGGATTGCCACACAGTGCCAAGCCTCAGCTGCTCTCCATGACCCTTCCATGTCTTCAAAACCAGTTCCACCTGGGTGACTCACATTACCAAGTTCCACTGCCAGCATGAGGCACAACCTTGGCCACCTGTGCTTCCTTCTGAAAGTTCACATGCCAGGCATCCATAGTTTGCAATGTTCTCAACATTTTTCTTTCTTCCAAGCTCCTACAGAACAGCTCACTCAATGCTCAATGGCGTTTCTAGCCCAACGTTCCAAAGATCTTCCATAATCTTCCCCAACACGGTCAGATCTGTCGCAGCAATATCCCACTATCCTGGTACCAACTTGTCTTAATTAGGGTTACTATTGCTGTGATGGAACACCATGACCGAAGCAACTTGGGGAGGAAAAGGTTTATTTCACTCACAGTTCCATATAACTGTTCATCACCCAAAGCAGTGATGGCAGGAATTCAAGCAGAGCAGGAACTAGAGGCAGGAGCTGATGCAGAAGCCATGGAGAAATATTGCATATTGGTGTTCTCATCTTGGCTTGCTCAGCCTGCTGTCTTGTAGAACTCAGGACCCCCAGCCCAAGGATAGCAGCACTCACAATGGGCTGGGCCCTCCCGCATCAATCACAAATTAAGAAAATGCCCTACAGCTGGATCTGATGGAGGCATTTTCTGAACTGAGGTTCCCTACTTTCAGACAACTTTTATCAAGTTGGCATAAATATTAGCCAGCACAACCACTTAACCACATGTGTGCTATGCCTAAGGAGGCCAGAACAGGGAGTTAGATCCCCTGGAACTAGAGTTCCAGCCCATTCTGAAAGACCCTGTTGGTGCTGGGAATCAAACTCTGGTCTCTCAAACAGCAGCCGGGACTCCCAAGTGCTAAGCCATCTCTCCAGTCATTCTATTGTGCTACATTTAAATGAAAGGAATACTATAAGGCATACTTGACTCTGAGACTAGCTTTGGGATGCTGAGGCTCGGATATCATGGCCTGAGGCCAACCTAGGAAAAAAAAAATGAAGTTTAGTAATGTCTGATGTTTTCTCTGGGGAAGGTGCTGCTTTTGAGACAGGATTTCAGTGTGTCTCCCAGACTGGCCTCAAGTGCTGGTATTGGAGGCATGTATGCAAGCTTTGGCTTTTTGTAAATTTGCTTTTGTTTTTGCATTCTATTATGAAGGAAAAACAAACCCTCAAATTATTTTACAATTCTTTGTCACTTAGAATTCTAACTTTTCCTTTTTGTAATAGATCTTGTAGACTTGCTCAAACTTTTAGAAATCATGACTATTCTTGTGCTCGCATAAAAGGAAAAATACAACCCAAATGAATTCCTCAACACTAATTATTATTATTATCAATAAGTGATTCCAAAGGGCCCTTTCTCTGCTTGGCATTTGTTTCTCACTCCCTATGTTCTGTGCTGGTAAGACACAGGAAGGCTAAGAAGGCATTGAGAATCAGAGCCACAGCTACCTCATCTTCAAGCTGCCTTTGCAGCTGTGTGGGATCAGCCTCCACGTGCTGCTGCTGAGGGGTTTGGATAATGTTATCTGCTTCTCCACTGTTCACTCGTTTCTAGTGTTGAGCTTGGTAAAGATGAAACAGGTGTCTTTGTTACTTTCTTACCGTATTGCTCCGATAAGACACCATGACCAAGGCAACGTGTAGAAGAAAGCATTTAATTTGAGGTTTATAGTTTGAGGAGGTTAGAGTCCATGATGGCGGCAGGAACAATTAGGGGCTCACATCTTGGTCCGCAAGTAGGCGGCAGGTAGTGGTCGCGAATGGCTCAAGTCTTTTGAAATCTTTGGTCTGCCTCCAGTAATAGACGTCCTTCTACAAGGCCACCCTCTGTGCCATTCCGAAACAATCCCCACCAACTGGGAACTAAATGTTCTAACTTAGGAGCCTATGGATGCCATCCTCATTCAAAGCACGGCACCATGTGTTCCGCATTATTCCTAGAACTCCTGTCAAGTTGGGGTTACTCTGAAAGCTGAGAGGTGTAGTGTTAGGTAGTAATACATACAAATGTCAAAAGTGTCATTCTCACCATTTTTAAATGCAATTGTGGAGTTGGGTAGATTTTAATGTTGTGCAACTGCCATCACTACCATCCATCTCCCCCCTCCACCTCCCCTACCCTGTTCCTCCTCTCCCATCCCCCCTCCTCCCTCCCTCCCCAGAAAACACCCCTATGCTTTCTGCCTCACACCGGTAGAACCTTGTATCATTTTTTTTTTCTTTTATGTCTTGCTTAGTTTACTTAGCATCATGCTTTTCAAACTCGAATTTACATTTCCGTATTTACTGCATGTACTGAACAGAACAGAACAGTTTAATGAATGTGAAGTGGGGGTGGTGGATCTCTCTCATGTTTCATGACAAGCACTGCAAGATTCTCACCCAGGTGTTTGGTGTCCTGAGACGCTGTGGATGGTAGACACACCCCAACGCCCGGGTGAAAACATGGAAAGTTGTGGCCTTTATTTTCTATTTCCAACCTCTTAAGCATTTTTTTGGTTGTCAACTAGAAATACAGTTGTATGTGAAGTGTTTTCAGGCCCGACTTTGTGCTAAGCGCTGTCTGTGCACGGCGGAAGAAGCACAGTCTCACTTCTCGTGAGGCAGGAAGCAAATACATAGTGCACAGTCAGCCCTAGAGTCTTGTAAACGGAAGCTCTCCTTTCACCTTTGCTCAGTGAAGGCCCCCACAGCAAGAAGAGGAACTTCTGTGTTCTCACAAGTGTACTGTGCCTGAGCCCTAAGTATTCCCCAGGTACCCTGGCCGGATGCAGAACCCAATGGTTCTGTATTCCCCAGTTATCCTGGCCTGATGCAGAACCCAATGGCTCTGTATTCCCCAGTTATCCTGGCCTGATGCAGAACCCAATGGTTCTGTATTCCCCAGTTATCCTGGCCTGATGCAGAACCCAATGGTTCTGTATTCCCCAGTTATCCTGGCCTGATGCAGAACCCAATGGTTCTGTATTCCCCAGGTACCCTGGCCGGATGCAGAACCCAATGGTTCTGTATTCCCCAGTTATCCTGGCCTGATGCAGAACCCAATGGTTCTGTATTCCCCAGTTATCCTGGCCTGATGCAGAACCCAATGGTTCTCTTCTATGACTGAAAAGAGCCTTCTTCCTCTCATGATCCCACCCAAAGACAGGGTGGGTATTACTTAGGGCAATAGTAGCAGGTCAGTCTGGCTGTTCACTTCATGTGCTAGAGCTAGGGTTCGCGTGCCTGGTTTGGAGTGACTGGTGGTGGGCCTCATTCTCTTCTGTCATAGGAAAGCTTCAGTCTGGTCCTCCTTATCATCCATAATCAGAAGGCTAGGGCTGGCAAGGTGGCTCAGTAGGTAAGGCTGCTTGCCGCCACTCCTGAAAACCGGAAGTAGATCCCTGGGAATCACATGGTGGAAGAAGAGAACCAATTCCTACAAGGTGTCCTCTGACCTCATGTGTGCCCTGGAATGCTTGTGTACACACACACACACACACACACACACACACACACACACAGAGAGAGAGAGAGAGACAGAGAGAGAGAGAGAGAGACAGAGAGAGAGACAGAGAGAGAGACAGAGAGAGAGAGAAATCAATCAATCAGTTCAATAAGCAAGCAAACAAAATAGAATAATCAAATAACCAGTATGTATTGGGGGATGAGTCCAAGCCCAACAATGACACGGTTCCTGGGCTCCAGTCCTTCGAGGGGTAGGGTGTAGTTGTGAATGGGACAGAAGGATAGAATCATCAGGCGGATGAATAGGAGTTATGACTCTCACGGGCTCAGCTTGGGTCCACAGAGAGCAGAACCCCTGAGATTTTGTGAGAAACCCAAATTCTCACCCCATAACTGCTGAAATGGAAAGAGTAAGGCAAGGTCTGGTGACCCCTTTCTCTGACAAATACTCAGGGGATACAGGTGCAGGTTAAAAACAGAGACCTGCAGAACTCAGCAGTGATCTGTGGGAACAAAAGTCAGCGGGCACATCACATTCTGTATGTAGAGTCTCCAGACTCGGAACTAACTATAATACTTAAGTTATCTCCATTTATAGGGTTTTGGGAGCATTTTTGTCCTTGTCATATTTTACCAGGGCTTTGAAGCTGAACAATAGATTTTGAAAGGATTATATGGTAATGGTTATAAGTATGACTAAAAGTATGAAGTGAATCTCCTTATGCCCTGTAGAGACACTCCACGGAGTTGTATTCAGGCTAGGCAAGGCAAACCAGTATGAGCAATAGGTTCCCAAGAGCCAGCCAAAGTGTTAGGAATACCCCTGCTCCCATTGTTAGGAGTCCCACAAGTAGATCAAATTACACAACTGTCACATAGATGTAGAGGGCCTAGGTTGGTCCCATGAAGGCTCCCTGGTTGTTGGTTTAGACTTTGTGTATTCCTATCAGCCAGGTTAGTTGTTTCTGTGAGGTTTCTTGTGATGTCCTTGACCTCTCTGGTTCCTACAATCCTTCATCCCTCTTTTCAGCAGGATTCCCTGAGCTTGGCCTAATGTTTGGCTGTGGGTCTCTGCATCTGTTTCCACCAGTCACTGGATGAAGGCTTTCTGATGACCATTGAGGTAGTCTCCAATCTGATCACAGGGGATGGCCAGTTCAGGATATGCATCTACTATTGCAAGGAGTCTTCAATGGGGTCATCCTTGTAGATTCATGGGAGTTTCCCTTGCGTCAAGTTTCTACCTTTCCAGTCACTTGTTTCAGTACTCTTGCCCTCCAACCACATCCAATCTGATCCCCCAAATTCCCATCTCCACCTGCCCCCAGTCCAACCAGGATATCTCTTCTATTTCCCCTTCCCAGGGAAATCCACTTTTTGTTACCTAGAATCTCTGGGTCAGTTGTTGTAGTCTGATTATCCTTTACTTTATAGCTAATATCCACTTATGAGTGAGTACATACCATATTTGTCTTCTGGGTTTGGGTTACCTCCCTCAGGATGATTTTTTTTCTAGTACCATCCATTTGCCTACAATTTTCCTGATGCCATTGTTTTTAACAGCTGAGTAATACTCCATTGTGTAAATGTACCACATTCTCTCAACTCTGAGATTCTTATACCTGTCAGAATGGCTAAGATCAGAAACACAAATGACAGCTTATGCTGGAGAGGATGTGGAGCAAGGGGAACACTCTTCCATTGCTGGTGGGAGTGCAAATTTGTACAGACACTTGGGAAATCAATATGACATTTCCTCATAAAATTGGGAAAAAAATCTACCTCAAGACCCAGGTATACCACTCTGGGGCATATACCCAAAGGATGTTCAATCATCCCACAAGGACACTAGCTCAACTATGTTCATAGCAGCTTTATTCATAATAGCCAGAACCTGGAAATAACCTAGATGCCCCTCAACCAAAGAATAGATAGAGACAAATCTTAATAAAGTAAATAAATGAGGTCAGAATGGGCCAATTTGGTTAAAACTGCTTGCCCTTGGCAATTTGCAAAATGTTGCTGACCATGTTTTTCTCTTCTGTGTAAGAGAGAAGAATCACTTAGCATAGTTTTGAAGCTTAGAAGTAGGATACTTACTGAATCTACCCACGGCAGATTCTAATACCATGACACATCCTGTGTGCTGTGTTTGCCAGATAATTGCCACAGAAAAGGTGATTTCTGATCTACACAGGATTCTTCAGCTATTCTGGAATGAAAATGTAGTAAATCTTAAGTCTTGGAGAAACAAAAACCAAAAACTCAAAAGACAAAACAGTAACAAAAACTTGTAGTATTATGTTCAGAGCAAGGATTATAATGACAAAAAGGGATATGGCGCCATCTATTGGCTCCCCTCCAGTGTTGGATGACAATTATTTCATGCCAGAGTCTTGGGTAGCCAGCAATAGGAGGAAAAGAATAAGGAAGGTTAATGTAAGTATTTTTAAGTATATTTTTTCAAATTTTACAATAGTTTCATATTTAAGAAGGCTCTATTTTTAACATCCATTACATTTGCCACAAAGAGCCAATCACCATTGATGCCATTGATGTTACTAATAACTGAACTCATTTTTTTCTGATTTCACTAGATTATTAGGTATTAGTCAATGTTCTCCAGAAAAATAAAACAAATTGGAAGCGCACGTGTGTGTGTGTGTGTGTGTGTGTGTGTGTGTGTGTGTGTGTGCAGCTGTGTGTATAAATGAATATTAATTTATACATGTGTATTCACTTGTTCTCTTCTGAGCAGTGGTGGACAGTCTAGAATATGGATTCTAGATTCTTTAGATCCATTGAATGAAAAGATTTTTTTCACTTTACTACTTCAGCAAGCAGTGTTGTTCTAGATGATGAAATTGGAGCAAGATAGATGTGAATTAAATGTCATAGGAATAAATTAAAATGGAACTATTTGGGTGTTGAAGAGAATCCACAGGAAATAAGAGTCAAGGCAAGAGATATGAATAATTAAGCAGTCCCAGTCCAGGCATGGACTAGATGATCATTGTCTCAGCTCAGATCCTGCACCTTGGTCATCTAAGTGCCCGAAGGTAAGACTGTCTGTCTAGGCAATACTAGGAAGTGGGCTCTGTGCAAGGATCAGATCCTAGACAACAACAAAGCTGAAATCAAGGATTTGGCTTAGAAGACCTCAGGAATAGCTGAAGCATTTTCTTATATCACATAGCTTTCAGAACTCAAAAAAAGCCTATCAGAAGCCTTAAGATAAACCCAAGGGCCAGGTCACAAATAAGAACGTGGCTTATAATTAACTCAGGGAAATCTGATGACATTGAAGTCATCAGCAATGTATAACAAGAGAGTGGCGTTGGAGGAGCAGTAAAGGACCCCACCATCGTGGACTAAAAGGAAACAGGCTTTTGGACCCCTTACCCAAACTTCTGGGAGGAAGCAGGCTGTGAGGCTACTTAATAGGTTGCAATGGCACAAGTATTTTCTCCCTGATGGTGACAGCAGAGGGTGGAGACAGCAGAATAAGAACCGGGGAGAGGACAGAGAACAGAAGTGAATATTCACCAGGGAGCAGTCAGCATATGCCTGCCAGTGCCTCCCACTGCTGTGTTTGTGGAAGAGGGTCAACATCATTCTTCCATCCCCACCCTACTGTTCACTCTCGGGGTAGATGGTTGATTGCCCTCTCTTGTAACTAGAGCTTTCAGGGCCAAAGCCATAGTTCTTGGTAGCTCCAATAGGCTCTGCCATCCGTTCCATATGTCAATCAAAATGAGTAATGGTGAAAGTATGGGTGAGTAATGGGAGGGGGTGGGCTTTATCCAATGTGACCATATTGGGAGGAGACCAATAAAGGGATTCAATAAGCCTACATTCATCCTCTGGATCCCGACATGAGTTTCATGTTTTATTTTGTTTTGTTGAGACAGGGTTTCTCTGTGTAGCTTCGGAACCTGTCCTAGATCTCACTCTGTAGACCAGGCTGGACTCGAACTCACAAAGATTCTCCTGGCTCTGCCTCCCGAGTGCTGGGATTAAAGGCGTGTGCCACCGCCGCCCGGCGAGTTTCATATTTTAAACAGAAGAAGTTGAGCAAGGGCCAAGACTGAATAATTAAGCACTCTTGGCCCAGATGTGGACTAAATGATCATTGTTTCAGCCCATAACCTGCTCTTTGGTCCTCCCTGGACATCCACAGAAGTCCCTATTTCTGGAAGGGACAAGATGGCTCTGAGAATATTACTTTTGCTCCAGGGTGTGACACAGTCCTCATGAATAATTAATTGCCTTCCCTTGGGCGTGGTATGTCCAAAATTTGGGACGATGGCTTATCTGTGCCTTCAGCTAAAACAAAGGTGAGAGACACAAAATGAAGACAGAGATATCAGTTTTCATCCTGCTTTTTTCAATCAGCCCTTGGGCGCAAGTGAGGAGTAGATACCCTTCAGCAATAACAGTTTTGAGCACCTGTTGGAGCTGCTTTGTTCAGACCTTTGGATGCAAAGGAAATGGCCTGTAAATAGCTGTGTGGTCCACAGTTGAGTGTGCTGACACTTCTCAGACTCTTGAGAGCACTTTAGCATGTTAGAGGCCAGGAGCAGTGTGATTGTGATTGGTTGGAGGATTGCTGTGGATCCAAGATGGCTGCAGATCCTTTGACATCCTTCCCGGTGAGAAGCGGGATTTGATGTCTCTGCCTTTGACTCCATGACTGCTTTAATAATAGTACATAGCAGAAGTGTCACCATACATTTTCAGGCCAGGTTTTGATGGAGTTGAGTGTCTGCTCGTTTCTTGGAGTCCTGTGCTACCGTGTTGGATGATGGCCATCCTGTTGCAGGAATTGTTTGAAGAAGTCTTGAGACTACACAAGAGGAAGGTCCAACTAAAATCAGGGTTTTAGCTACTTATTAGCCACCTCTCTACCCATTGAGTGGACACCTGCATGAAGCCAATATGGATTCTCCAGACCAGATCAGTCACCAGGTGAGCTCACATGGAGCAGGAAACAATCTTGACAGCATGTCTAAATTCTGTCAACTGTGAACATGGGGAAATGAGATTTTATATTTTTTAAAATTAAAATATGATTACATTGTTGACCCCCATCCATTTTTTTTTTTTTTTTGCCAAGCCTTCCCATGCATCTCCCCCTCACTCACTCTCAAATCCATGGCCTCTATTTTTTCAATTGTTGTTATATATACATACTTATGTAGGAATAAATAAATAATCCTAATTATATAAGTAAAACCTGTTCAGTCCATATAATGTTACTCATATGGTTGTGATTTCAGGGCTGACCATTTGGAATTGAATAGCCAATTTCGGGCTCTTCCCTGGGGAAGGCTCTCTCTCCCACTCTCAGCATTTTTTAGTTGCCTGTTTCTTTGAGGATGACGGCAATGGACTTGCTAACACCAAAGAGCAGATTCTCACAGGGTCTCAATCTTGGAGTTTTTTAGCTTGATTTTTTTGCAGCTGGAGATTGCACTCCAGGGTCTTATACATGCCAGATCAGCAGTTTACCACTGAGTTGCACATCTAAAACTATCGTTTCATTCCAGTAAGTTTGTTGTGCATTGGTTTTCAAAAGTAGATATCTGGGACACACACACACACACACACACACACACACACACACACACACATGCACACACACACACACACACACACGAACGTGAGGGCTCACATTTGTAATCTCAGTGGTCACTCAGGACTGCTACAGTTGGAGGCTAGCTCGGGCTACATAGTGAGTTCCTGGCTACTTCGGGCTACAAAGTGTGAGACCTCATCTCAAAGCATACAAGAAAGCAAACCATGCATTAAAAATCCAATGAGTCAAACAACAATGATGCTCTCTGGTTTACAGTAAAATGACTGGTTCGCATGACTTGAAGCATCATCTGTCTGCAGAAAGAGAAGCAGCACAGGAAAGGATGCTAATCTTGTGTGTCATGGGACCTAAAGCTCCGAATAATTGAATAATTGATCTTCTATTTGCTAGATCTGGGACGTGGTTATTTTAAACCTCTCTTGCCTTCTCACTTGAAACCTTGCATCTCACTGATGCGGGGAGGAGGGATGTGGAAATCTCCTACGGTTCTTTGCCTTTCTCTCAGGAATCGATATGCCATTTCGGAGAAGCTAGGTTGGAAGCACCGGGGCGTGGGAAATCAAGATTTTTAAAGAGGACTATGGGGTTAGCTCGGGGAGGCCATCAAAACTCTCCTTCCTGTATAAAGAAATCTGCGATCAGCCAGAGCAGAGAACAGCTTTTCCAGAGGTCCTGGCCGGAGAGGGCGGGAAGGGGCGGGGAGTGCGGGCCAGGATTCTGCCCACTCTAGTCCCGGCCGAGGCGGGAGGCTGGAGAGATCGGAGGGTCGGGAGACCTCGCTGTGGCATCCAGCCTCCGCCGGACCTGAGGGTCCCCGGCGAGAAGCCGTGCCCGGCGCCCCGCGACCCGCCGCGCCCATGGGCCCCTCTGGTCCGGCAGGGAGAGCCGCTGGCTGCGTCTCTGCAAACTCGCGGGTCCCGGGCGCCCCGCGGCGGCAGGAGCAGCTCTAGCTGGACTCGGGGCGCAGGGCTGGGCGGGCGCGGAGCTGAGGCCCGGGGGACGCGGGGACATGCGGCAGCCCTCGCCCCGCATGGGGCCGGCGCGGGAAGCCACCGCACCGGGGTGCCCAGGCCTCGAGGTTCCAGGCCTGGCCTGTGGGATCCCGGCCAGAGTCTGGGGCTGATTGTGATTGGGTAAGTTCATCGGGACCGGGTGTAATGAGTTCTAGATCATGGCTTGTTTTTTGGTTTTGTTTTTTTTTCTCTTGTGAGAAGTGCGTGTTTTTTCCCCTGGCCTACAAAGGCGCAATCCATCTATCTGGTCTGTGCGTTCCTTCCTGCATTCATTCATGAAATTGTGGCGTGCTGACATCAGCAGGCCTTCCCAAATGACGTTACTTCTTTGCTTCTCAAAGCGGCAATTATGGTTGCTTCTGGGGCTCCGGAGGACCACCCTTGGATGTGTTTATTACAGAGTCTAAAATCAGATCCTTTGCTGGCTTCAGTTCGGGGGTAGAGTACTTGCTTAGTTTGTATGAGGCCCTGTGCTCAGCACCCAGCCTTGTGTGTGTGTGTGGCGGGGGTGGGGGTGGTGGGGGTGGTGGGGGTGGGGTGGGGTGGTGGTGTCAAAAACAAAAAAAGAAAACTCCAGTGATCTGCATTTTAATCTAGAGACTGTGTCCATTGTATCCATTTCAAATACTCCTTTCAAACAGAAGAACGGTATTTTGAAGGCTGTGCGGATCTGAACTTCCACAGGGCAGTTGACCCAAGGTTTGCAGGTTATCAAAAACCCATCTTAAAAAATAAAAGTAAAAACAGAGTAAGTCAAGTGTCTGGAGGAACTACTGGAGATGACTATTCAGCCCTAACTTAGATAAGTCAGCAAGTTAGTTAGGTTCCATTCAGTCCACCCCAAGAGAATTTACCACTTGGTTTAAATTGTGCACAGGACAAAATTGTTACTATCTCTAAAATTTAAGCATCAGGAAAGAACTAACATAAAATTATCAAGTGTCTGTATGTTAGATTTCATAACTTTAACAGACATTGCACCAGATGTAAGTTTTAAAATACTTACAGCATGGAATATGTTCTGTAATTTGCATACTTTTTTCAGGCTGAGTAGATTATATAGGAGTTGAAAGTTCACAGGGGAGTAAGATGTTCAAAGCTACACATGGATTGACAGATCAGGGTTTGGCTAGAGAACAGAGGAACCTAAGGGCTAAAACATAATAATAACATAATATAAGAAAAAAGACCCTTTAGGATGTGGTTGGAATTCACCATGTTAGTACCTTCTGTGTCCTGGAAAGTGCTGGTGTTAGCCATGCTGCAGTGAGGTTACTCCTATCTTCTCCATGACCTTGGAGTCAATGATTCTAGGATACCGGGAAGATGGCTGCTGTATTGTCTACAGTTTACAGAAGTGGGTGTCGAGCTCAGGTGTCAGTGGCGGGTCCATTACACCAAAGTTTTAAAGTTTCTGAATGGCATGTTAGCTCACATGTAAATCATACTCCTTAATGTTCAAAATACATCTACTTGATGTAATGTTGGTTGATCATGGAAAAGCTGGTGTGTAGGAATTTCTTTGGTTACCTAAAAGTTGATTCACAATGAAAGTGGTTTTAAAGAAGGTTTAGAAACAACTGAACCAGAAAGTAGCTTATTAGCATAAGAGTTGCGCAGAGGGTGTGGCTCAGTGGCAGAGCATCTGCCTCACGTAGACAGTCTCTGGGTTCAAGCCCAACAACCCCAGAATAAAGAAAAGTGTATAAAGCCTTATACTAGGCTATGTCCTTTTCTCTGCTCCTCTCTAACACCTTTGCCTCAGAATTATTTAACTACCTAAGAGATATAAGTAGTAGGAATGGAAAACAACACAATTCTGTTCATCATTGTTGTACAAACAACGTCACTGGAAGGCAGATAGATGTTCAGATGGCGTTAATCTTTAAAAGAACCCCCTTTGTCGTAGGGGACTCTAAGTATGCAGGGAAAGGCAGGGTATGTTCCATTTATATATAAAAACACTAATGTTAAAAGTTAGGCACCACTTTAATTAAAAGCAATGCTGGCCTTTATTTTCCAAGCACGCTGAGTGGTGTCCTCATCTCCAACACTGAAAGCTGGAGTCTTCTCCCCCCCATCTTAAGTTAATATGTGTTTTATCTGTATGGAAATTATGATTCCTATTAGCAAACAGAAGTGGTTTACTGCCGCTACACATGCATAAGATATTTAGATGAGGGGGAAGTAAATGTTTTAGAAGGTTCATTGAAAAGGCATGTTAATCATTAACATGAACGGTACCACGTTGGTTTAATAGTTTACTTAGGTTTCAGAGACTCTAATTTTCCATTCCACTTTAATATGTCAGAGCCTTTTAAGACTCAGAGTGCACACCAGATAACAGTAGTAAAATGAGATGTTTGAATGCCTTCTGAGTGATTCAAAATAGTTTGGTGTATTTCAGAATTGATCTGGGATTGATGATCGCTGGCTGCTGTGCTCACTGGGGTTTATAAGCACGAAGGGGCCTGGTTAAGAGACAACAAGGACCTGGCTCATGCTCCACTGGCCAAGCCCTAGGCCTTGGAAAAGAACCATGTCAGAAGGACTGCCAACTAGCTGGATTTTCTGACTTTGTCACAAATAGCTGTTAATTATATTTTCATTGCATAAATATTCATGTAGGTTTATTGGCAACCTTGATTCTACAAAAAATTAAAATAAGGAATTCCTGGGCCTCAGTGGCAAGGGAAGAGGAGTGGCCCTGGACAGCAGGGGATTATAAATCAACGAAGGATGTGTGATCACGTTAGAGCCTTGTCCGACTTCATGATTTCCTTTCTTTTCAGAAGAGGGCTTTCGGAAGGACTCAGGAGGCACAGCTCTGTAAAGAGCAAAGATCCTCTGCCTACAAATTTTACACGAAACGTGCAGAAAGCCATTGACAAATATGCCAGGTAAGAGGTAATCATCTTAATTGCTGCTGGTGGCCCAAGCAAAACACATGCATAATAAACATGGGGGAGGGGGTCAGCGGGAAGGATACGTTACCGAGTGACTATGCAGCCAGTTTGCTGTGAACTTCGCAAACACATTTAAGGGAACGGGAAAGAGGAAGTGGACCTAGAGAAGTCAAGTCCATGCAGAATGTCCATTCCTCGCAGCTCATGGGATGCCTGTCACCTGTGTTCTTTCCTGCAGTGATCCCCCCTCATCCTTTTCATCCAGTGGGAGCCACACGCCCACTGAGGCCCACAATTCATGGCCTGGCTCTTCCACTCAGAGTTCCACCACTGGATTGTCAACAGAAAGAAGCTCAGTTTCTTCTTGGAGAGATGATGTATGTCTTTTTATAATTTCAGTAACTTGTGGGTGTGGTTTATGAGGAAGTCCTTTCTAGTAATTTATTCATTTGTGTATGTGTGGATGGATGGAGGATGTACATTCAACTGTGATGCTCATTCAGAGGTCAGAGGTCCACTTTGAATATCTTCTTCTGTAGTTCTCCATCTTTTTTGTTTGTTTGTTTTTTCTTGACAGGGTCTCTCACTGAACCTGGAATTAACCCAGGGATCAGCCTGTCTCTACCCCATGCCCCAGGACTGAAATTAGAGGTGCATGCTTCCACACCCAGCTTTCACTTGGGTGCTCAGGATCCAAACTAGGCCCTCACTTGACACAATGACCTACCTCCCAGCCCTAAGAATTGTTTTCTTATGTTCAGAAATATTTAATAATAATCTAAATATTAAGGATATCATATATTATATATATATGTGTGTGTGTGTGTGTGTGTGTGTGTGTGTGTGTGCATTTATACTGTTACATGTGAAAGTATCAAAGTGTCAAAATACAGAGAAAAAATAGATTTTCTGATTAACTCCTAGCCCAGAGTCCTAGCTGTTGTCTATTTTGTTTTCCCACAACTCTGCCTCCCATTGTGCTTCACTTTAAATAATTTCCTATGGCTAAAACTTAAGACAACACCTTGACAGTTAATGCAAGTAAGAGAAAGTTTTGGGAAAGCAAAAAGTATGAAGCATCTTCATGATTAGAGGACCCTGGTACCCCCACATGCACCCTCCCCCAAGCCATATATTTCACTTTTGCCTTCTGAGGCAAGCCATTAACCCTATGATGGCTATTTTATGATGGTGGGATTCTCATGTGTGAGTTATTTAGCTACAGTTCTGGGTTTTCTAGGATTTGCAGAATCCTTATTCTCCTTCGTTCTGCCCCCCCACCTCATCCTCCGGGATGACGACTATGTGAAGATGTGCATCTGTACCTATGAGGGACCTTAAATGAGTCATAACTGATGTTGTAAACCTTATCTTTATTTAACAGTTGATGAACTCAAGGCTTAATAGCATTGCCATTGGTCAGTTGTCATCGATCAGGAAAGTAAACATTGGTACACTGGTCTATCTAGCTACGGAGCCACACTTTTACCTTGTTTTACTCTTTCTTATTTAGTGGTCTTCAGTTTATAAATACTGATTATGAAGGCCATATTCCATAGCTTTTAGTGTGGTATCTGTGTGATGAGATCAAGCATTTCAGGGCCCTGTGACCATAAACTAACGGGGTATTTGAACATGTACTTCTGTTTTAGGAATTTGACAGAGTCAATGCTCAGAAAGTCCAGCAGCTGTTTTGGGAGGTTGAGGAAATGCTATTCGAAGGCAAAGTGAGTCCCCAGACCCAGAATCTCCTGGCTGAATGCAGTGAGTGGGCAAGAAGATCCCTCCATCTCAGGTACAGCAATGGCCATAAACATCTTCCCACATGGGGTTCTGATCTACACACAATTGATTTACTCTTATTCGGCCGTTGTGACTGAGCATTTATCCAGTCGGAGTACTTGTCCGGAACTCAATCCTTTCGTGACAAGTCACACCTTTCATAATAGGTCCCAAGGGAACCTTGACACACGGCGGTGTCACATGCCTTGAATTTGTCAGAAGCAAATCCAGGTCAGTCTCAGAAAGATGTCATATACATGGCAGATGCAAGACTCTGAGGAGTGACCCTTCATTTCCCCATTCACTCTGTGTGAGTGGCAAGTGTCTGTCATCACTGAGGGCGTGAGTGTGTGGGGTTGGAGGGGGGATGATAATGGTGATGTTCCAGAGACTGAGTGATCCTTTGCTGAAAAACTGGCTAGATGACCCTATTCTCTCTCTACTTTTCTCCACATCAGAGGAGACATTTATTATTATTATTTATATATTCAAGGTGGAAAAATGTGGATTTGGTAGAAAGGAAGCATTGCTTTCTCCATCCAGCCTTGCTACTTAGGGGGAAATCAGTTTTAGTGTTTTCGAGTTCTGTGCTGAGGAGAATGAATTAGAATACTAGCATAAATATACGTGACTTTCTGATTAGCTTCTCAAGGGAACTTAAAAAAAAAAAGATGTCTTCGCTAGCTGTGGTGATGCATGCCTGCAATCCCGGTATGTAGAAGGCTGACAGGAGGTTGTGAGTTGAAAGGCAGCCTGGGATACATAGTGAGACCTTCTTTCAAAAACAAACAACAACAACAAAAACCAACACCCCAACAGCCAACAACAAAGAAGTCTTGCCGACGCAGTTTTAAGCGATTCTTCCTGAGGCCTCTTCTTAAAGAATATGCCATGTGCGGAGGATAACTGGTTGTGAGTGTGCACTTTTCTGGGCATGGTGCACTTCCCAAAATGTCAGGCCACAAGGCTCCTATCTCTCACCATCATCTTACATTTTACTATGAAACCCCAGAAGGGAAGATAGAAAAAGAAAAGGAGCCTAGGCCAAGTGTGTGTCTATGCATTTTTATTCACTGGGCCTGTGCACTTGCTGCCTGTAGCAAGTTTCTCTGTGTGTTTCTTTGCCCTAGAAGTTCAGGTCAGGTATACATTTTCTCTAAACCATTCATCATTCCTGCAAGGTAACTATGATTCTGATTCTCACCTGACCAACCACTAAAGGAACTGGACACCTCTGCTCACCTCTCAGTCCAGGCTCTGAACAGAGAGCCCTTCTGCCTTCTTCAAGCCTGAGCTTTTTCTCCGACACCATGGTGATTCTCTTGACCCAGTGCATGCTACATCACATTCTGTGTGGCCTTCAGGATCATCAGCAATGCATTCTGTTTAAAGTCATGAAACATTTTCCCTTGTCTGCTAAAAACAATTGTCAGCTTCTTAATTTTTCTTCTCTTGCAGGCTGCTAGGGAGGCAGCTCATTCCACCAAGTGATGAAGGTTTCCGACATTTCCAGGGGACCCTGCCTACTTCTGCTTCCCACAAACCCTTACCTCCTGTTCCTGACCACATCAGCAGCATCAGAGAGTAAGTTTATATATGTAGTGTGCACATAAATAAATGAATGAATGAATGAATAAATAAATAAATAAATAAATAAATATTTTTACTCAGCATGGTAGTGCACACATGTAATCCGAGCAGAAGGAATGGGGAATTTTTAGCTACTTTGCAAACTTGAGGTAAAACCTGGGCTACATGAGACTCTGTCTCAAAAAACTTAACCCAAAAATATTTGTTAACATTATTGTAACTCTCCTTGTTTAAGTCATCCATGAGCCTTGGTTCCCACTAATTTGCATAGAGATCCAGCGAGGGACAATGTTTTTCACAAGATGCTTCTGATCCTAGATTGATGCTTTGCCTTTAGCGTGTTTGTGTGTGCGTACATGCAAAACATACATGGAATAAACACAAAAGCACCAGGGAGTTAATATCCATATATGTTTCAAAGACCTTGAAAGGTAGTCTCATGCAGAATCAAACACCTCATTGTGATGGGTTCTAAGCCTCAAGGCATACATGGAAGAAATGAAATTTCTATCCTGTTGTCTTTCGGTCACTAACATATTTTGATGACTCCTTTTGATGCCATTTATGCATATGGGAGATGGTGTTGTCACATCCCTTTTTAACTGCAAAGAGGATGTAGTTACATATTCTGGTTTATGATTTTAAGAAGCCTTTAAATTTTTTATGCTCTGGGGTTCAACATTTTAGAAGGAAGCTGGGAGTGGTGGTAGGTACCTGTAATTTCAGTGCTGGGAGGTGGAGGCAGACAAATTCCTGGAACTCACTGGCCAGGCAGCCTGTCCTTTTAGGCAAGCTCCAGGCTAATGACAGAACATATCTCAGAATATAAGGTGGGTATCTCTTGAACCAAGACCCCCAGTTGTCCTCTGGCTTCCACCTTCAAATACACACACACACACACACACACACACACACACACACACACACGTATACACACACACACACACACACACACACCTATTTGCATAGACATGGAAACACAGGTGCGCGCGCGCGCGCACACACACACACACACACACACACAAGTTCAGAATATAGGAATTTTGTCAAATGTAATATTTGGTTATGTGTACCTTATAAATAACTTACAAGCCTATCACTGCCATATAAGCATTATATCCTTTTGTTCTGTAAACTCCCATGTAGACTGTTTTTGCTCCTAGGTTGTGTATCTTTGGCTCTCAGATAGTCCCTGAGGAACTCTCAGCCTCTACCCTGATAGACTCTGATGATGGCACAGAGTTGAATGACCCCCCATCATGCTCATCCCTGAAAGAAGAGGTGTACCACGTGGATGGAAACATTGAAGAATATTTTGCTTTTGACGGAAAACAGGAGTAAATTGAATTTTATTTGGCATACTTCATAGTATAATACCAATTCACTATATGCTTTTAATATTTTGTGTCTTTGTTACTTATAGAAGATTCCTGTCCTTTTGAGAGAAAGATACCCCAAAAGTTTTAGGTCCTGGCATGAAGTGGAAATGCTAGAGCTGGGCATTTCTTTCTTCTCAACAATGTGGAGTTTGGTCTGGCATGCTAGTGAGAGTGGACAAGGACATTGGAGCCTCATGCCCTGGGGCTCCAGGTTCTTTACACTTAGCTTCCTGGGGGATAGAGAGGAAGTTCCAATATTGGTGCTAAATGCATATTTTCTATTAAACAACAGTGACATATCGTAAAAATTTTCCTCATGATTCAAAAGCAATACATTCAAAAGTCATGGGGTACTGAGCAAGTACTAGCAAATATATGAGAAGTCATATGGAACATCATTTCTGAGCACCATGGCTTTCAAATAGAAATCTATAGGAAAGCCACAAAATTCGAGAGAGAAATTAGATACTCTTGAATTATCAGTCCATCTCAAGACAAATAGAGATAGGAACTTGGCACAGCAAAATCGATGGTCCCCAACCATAGCAGGTCAAAAAGAGGGTGTTGTAACACTAAGTGCCTATGTTTAGAATTAAAGGGCCTGAGCTGATGAGAAGGCTTGTTGAGTAAAAGCATTTGCTGTGCAAATCTAATGAACTGAGATTAATCCCTGGATACTGTAGTGGAAGGGCAGAGCCTACTCTTGATAAGCTGTCTTGTGACTTCCACATGCAGGCCGTGGTACACATGCCATGTCACACATGCCCACACAATACACATCATATAGACAGACCATAAGAAGACATAGCAATAAAGAGAGACCTTCAGTAAGCTAATTTTACACATGAAAAATAGAAGAAACTAAGTCTCCAAATGGTTAAGGAAATAACAAAGATCAAAATAGAAATAAAGAAATATCAGTTCAAGGGAAAATGAATAAAACAGATCAGTGAAGTTGACATTTTTCTTCTCAGTTTTGTTTTTCCCAGTTCTGTTGACTTTTAATTAACAAATGAAAGTTGTATATTTTAAAAATAACAATGGGATGTTTACAAGGAATGTGCCCTACAAGGTAGATGGTATTAGATATATACATACATACATACAGACAGACAGACAGACAGACAGATAGATAGACGGATGATAGATTAAAAACACATAGGTAATTATTCGACCTTAATGCTGGCTATTTTAGTAATTCAAGTTGATTTCATCTTTAGTGGAGATGAGCATCTGGAACAAAACTCAACACTCCGCGGCAGGAAGTGGCGGCGACATGGGCTTCCTCCCATTTCCCCTCATGACTGTATCAGAGATGCTGTGGCAGCAGAAGTATTTGATCATCTTTGGACCAATGTGGTAGAACTTTTGGAAGATCTCATTAGAAAAACCTGGGAATCTGCACTCACAGGTACCGATTTCCAGAGTCTGGCTTCCGGGGAAGGATAGAAAAGACCATCACAGCCCTCACTCCTCACCTTATGTTTGGGCTGGACCCAAAACATGACTGCAATAAGAAGCAACCATTCTGCCTTATACACAGGCCATCTTTGATCACATAAAAAGACATCCTTCTTGTGGAGAGTTTTCTTTGTCCCTGTGTATAATCTGCTCTCCTATCTCTGATAAGATCATTACAGCAGCCAGATGTCCCCTGGAGTCTCTGTCCTCTGCTGCAGGGTTGTTTAATCAATGTCTGTAGCATAAACTCATGGTAACTCAGGACATACATTTCCTGTTGATTTTTTCTGTTGACACAGATGAAAAGAAACATAAAGAAAATTTGAAAGTAGCTGACAATAGGTCTCCACACGCTCTTGTGCCTCGTCTCAGCACTGATGTTTCCAGTGTCCCCCCGTCCCGAAGCTCTGAAACTCTGCACACATCCTTGACCCCCCACTTTAATCCACCCCAGGTATGTGCACTGACACTCTGTCTTTCTGTTCCTTTACTTTTATGTCTTTTGCATCTGCTTGTGAAGAAGAGAGTAATTTTAGTCACCTCACACCAGACTCCTATGTTTGAGGACACTGGATAGCTTGTATCACTATGCTTGATACAAGGAAAAAAACAAAACAACTTAAGATAGCAACAGTTGCCCCAAAAGGGTAGTAAATACAAAAAAAAGGTACTTGGTTGTTTGTCAAAAAGTTTAAAATGTAATGTGGTTGTTTCTTGGTGTCTAAGAGAATCACAACTTTCTTTAGTGAATTGGCATTGATTTGAGATATGGAACTAGTTCCTACATTTTAGGAGAGCAAAAAATCTTTTTTTTCTAAATATTTAGCCATCATAAATGATCTCCACCCATAAAGTGGAAAACGTATTAATGAGTATTCACAGAGTTCATGGAGCACTTATTGTTTATATTACATGTACCCTGTTAGATGTTTTGAGGAAGATACAGGGCTGAATGAAACTAGTCACTAACTTAGTGAAACAAAACCATGGCACAGGGTCAGAGAGCATACACTCTGCAAGGGATGGGGAAGGAAAGAAGAGAGGGAGGGAGGGATGGAGGGACGGGGGAACGGAGGGAGGGAGGGAGGAAATTGAAGAATTGAGGGAGACTTGTGTGTCTTGGTTAGAAATGGAGGGTTGAGCTTTTTAGAGATGACACCTGAGCAGGAACATGAAGAGACGAACAGCATGGGTAGGGTTTTGGGTTAGGCCATTTCAGACGCGGCACAGCCGTGTGTCTGTGAAAACAGATGTGTCTCAGACCAGCATTTGAACTGAGAGCTTAAAATGACAGAACACAGGAAGCCACAGGGCACTGGAGCAAAATCAGGGGGTTTGGAGTTAAGAGACGACGTGTGTCCTCGAGGTACTGTTTCATGTGTTAGCTCTTCCACACATTAGTCTCTACACATGTTGAGGGTAAGGGTATATGGTCTAAGGATTGTTCTCGGGCTCCTATTCTAGGAATACAAGAGAGATCACAGCATAGAATCTACATAAGCCCTCAATGCAGTCTTTCGTAATTTTGTCTTTATTTAAAGATGGAGTAGCAGGTGAGGCTAGAGAAGGTTGGCTTGTTCATGGGAATCTTTGGGGTAGCTGGGAGTCTGAACATGATGCTTAATTCTGCCCACCTTGTGTTGGGGAGCAAAGTAAAAAGACTATTTGCAAGTTTTCTCCTAGAGCTACACACCCTTATCCCCACCACACACACACACACACACACACACACACACACACACACACACACACACACGAAGAAGCAGTACAGTTGCTAGTTGAATGTCTAAGGATTTGTGCTTTACATATAGGGTACAAGTCTGGAGCCTGACGTAATGTGAGTCCTTTCCTTGCAAAAGCTCCCTGTTATTCTCTGTGTCATTTGTGCAGTTGGAAGTTCTAAGAATTCATGGGTTTTAAGCCATTCACTAGTGTATCAAGTAGACAGTCGGTATTGGCTTCCATTATAACCACATGCTATTTATATATTCCATTTAATTAAATTGCTTTAGATCATAAGTTTTGTGGGGCTCAGAGAAAAAATCCCATACCTTTTACAAAGCTGTGTAAGCCTAAATGAGTAAGATTTGTTAAACTGAGAAAGAAAGAAGAAAAACAACAGCAACAACAACAAAAGCCAAAACAGTAACAACAAAAAACCAAGAGACAAAATCCAGATCTAGCATGGAGTGAGTACATAAACAGACAACCTTCATAAGACTGAACAGAAACAGGCCTGAATGGAGACTTGTAGTTGGGGGTGAAGCTGAATCTTCCAGTCTAGCTTTGCTGTCTAGCATAAGACCTTAATGATAACCATTCTTTGCTTTTCCTCTTTGGAAGTAACTTTTGAAGTTGCTACTTGCTTGCTATTGCTTTTGGTCTCTGATACAGTCAATACACTAGCCCTTGCTTTGTTTCATATGAATATGAATCTATGAAGATGGCATCGATAGTTGTATCTATTTCTAAAAATGCTACCTCTCTTACGCTTTCCTCTCACTCACTGACTGGTGCCATTTGCTGCCTGCTAATTCCCACCAGGCATCTGTCAACAAAATGGCCTGGGTATTGATTTAACGATGCTATTCTGTTTTTAGTTTTCTCAGCTCCATCGCTTTTCCAGCAACTTCTACAGTGATTTGAGTGGCGTAATGATGATTCAAGCCAAGCCGCTGCAGCAGAGACCCACCTATTTTGCAGATAAAACACAGTAAGTGTTAAGAAAGAATTTCTCTCAACCATTGCCAGTAGTCTATCGTGGAGGTATCTTTGTGGATTTCTGGGGACCTCTCTAGCTCTCTGCTTCTTCCTATTCCCATGGGGTCTTCATTTATCATGGTATCTCTTTCCTTGTTCTCCCTCTCTGTTCCTGACCCAGCTGGGACCTCCCACCTCCCCTAAGCTGTCTTTCCACTGACCTTTGCTCTCCATTACCCCACCTCATGTTCAGTTTGCTCCTGTAGATCTCATCCATTTCTCTGTTGTTGGGTGATCCCTGTGTCTTTCTTAGGGTCCTCTTTACTAGGTAGCCTCCCTGGAGTTGTGAGTTGCAGTCTGGTTATCCTTTGCTTTACATCTAGTATCCACTTATAAGTGAGTACATACCATGTTTGTCTTTCTGAGTCTGGGTTACCTCACTCAGGGTGATTTTTTCTAGTTCCATCCATTTGCCTGCAAACCTCATGATGTCATTGTTTTTCTCTGTTGAGTAGTACTCCATTGTGTATATGTACCACATTTTATTTATCCATTCTTTAGTTGAAGGGTATCTAGGTTGTTTCCAGGTTCTGGCTATTACAAACAATGCTGCTATGAACATAGCTGAGCAAATGCCCTTGTGGTATGATTGAGCATTTCTTGGGTATATGCCTAAGAGTGGTATAGCTGGGTCTTGGGGGGAGATGGATTCCCAGTTTTCTAAGAAAGTGCCATATTGATTTCCAAAGTGGCTGTACAAGCTTGCATTCCCACCAACAGTGGAGGAGTGTTCCCCTTGCTCCCCATCCTCTCCAGCATAAGCTGTCTTCAGTGTTTTTGATCTTAGCTATTTTGACGGGTGTAAGATGGTATCTCAGAGTCATTTTGATTTGCATTTCCCTGATGATTAAGGGTCTTGAGCAATTCCTTAAATGTCTGTCAGCCATTTCAGCTTCTGTTGAGAATTCTCTCTTTAGCTCTATAGCCCATTTTTTAATTGGACTGTTGGGTATTTTGATGCCGAGACACTTTGCTCAGCCTTGGTGTAGGGAGGAGGGGACTGGACCTGCCTCAACTGAATCTACCAGGCTGGGAACTACCCAGGGGACACCATGCCTTGGAGGAGGTGGGAATAGGGGGGTGGATTAGAAGGGAAGGCTAGGGGGTGGGAGGAGGGAAGACAGGGGAATCTGTGGCTGATATGTAAAATTAAATTAATTATAAAATAAAAATATTTTAAAAAAGAATTACCCAGCATGCAAGGACAGAAGCAAATTCTTCTAGTATGAGCCACAAAATGATCACTGCTGTGTACTAGTTTGGAAGGGATGAGGAAAGGAGACCGTAGCTGTGAACTGTTCATCTCTTGGGCTTTCCTATTGGATTATCAATCTTTCTCCTCCGGCTCTTCATTGACATAGCAGTGGAAATGTCCATTTCTTCTGTTGCTGTGTGTCTCCTGCCCTCAGGAGATTTAGGTATGGGTACTTAACCCACATTTTCTTCCCCAGGAATGAGCAAGATGACAAAGTGTCTGGGGCAGGGGTTGGTGCATCTTCACGTCACCGACTGGGCCGCATCCCAGAGTCTCGGGGACTGCTGACTTCTGCCAAGAAAACACCAGTGCACAGGAGACTCCCTTCAATTGCTTCAGACCCACAGAGACTGAAAACCCCCACCGTCTGTAGTGATGAAGTACTGAGGGGAACAAAACTGTGAGTCTTGTTTTTTTTCATGGCAGACTGAAGGCCACAGGGGTCAGGGGCACTTGCCAGTCAGGGCTGGTGAACTGGAGGATCTGGTGAAAGGGTCCTCCATCAGATTTTACACCAGATTCTTCTAAATGAGTTCATCTGCTGGATTTTGTTCCAGCCATGTGCGTAGCTGGAGTAAAAGTCCATTCAAAGGCCAGAAGCTCAGGCCACTAGGAAAATTAAACTGATGGTAGATGAGCTTGGGTTAATTTATTGGCTTCATTTGTAAAATTGATCATTAATACTTCTAAAATTACAAAACCCTTTTTATGGAAGGGTTTAAGTAAAATAATGCACAGTCTTGCACTGGATACTAATGTTCTGGTCAATTACAGACCAAGCATATATAGACAGTGGTCACTTAAGATTGCCTTGACTCCTGACATCATAGCTGTTTGTGAAGGTCCACTGTGTGACGTTTACACGTGACGGGATGACCTGAGGCTGCATTGCTCCAGTAGTCCCATCATTGAGCTACACCTGGGTTATATAAAATGCTTAAAAATCAGCAAATAAAGGGCCAGGGTCTGGAGAGATGTCCCAGTGGTTCAAAGCACTGCCTGCTCTTCCAGATGTCACAGGTTTGATTCCCAGCACCTGCATGGTAGCTTACAGCTTACAGATTATGGTTCCAGTCCCACATGACCTGACTCCCTGTTCTGACCTCCAGGGGTACTGCATGCATGTGATACACTGACATACATGCAAACAAAACACCCACACACATAAAATAAAATGAATCTTTTTGAAAAGTTTAAAGGAGTGTTTTTTCACTTTGTTTAGAACAGAAAGAGCTTTCTTAGGAAATAACACTAGAGGTTAATGAGCGAATTATTTGTTTCTTCCTTCATCACAGAACTCCAAGGAACTTCCTTCTGACTACTTACTTGTCAGGAAATACCATAATAATAACAGCTGTTACTTTATTATTATTGTTTTTAATCAACACCCAAGTCAATTGTAATTATTCTGTACTACAAATCTCCATAGCATGCCCAGATCTAAGCTGAGGAAACAGACTGAAAGAAGCTGGAAACATCTTTCTTGCTGATGATCAAAGCGCTTGAAGGCACGGCTGGGGAGCCCCAGTCAATCAGTTGCTGAACTTTTCAGGAAGCATCCACAGCACCTCTTAGTTACTTTGCGGTTGATGTGAAGAGACACCATAACCAAGGCCACTTATAAGAGAAAACATTTATTAGGGCTTATGGCTCCAGAGGGTTAGCATCCCTGATGTCCCAGCAGGAAGTGCAGCGGCAGACAGGCAGGCAGGCATAGAGCTGGAGCAGAGATCCATATGATCCATAAGTACGGCAAGGCACGAGACAGAGAGGTTGATGGAGCTAACTAAGGTATGCCATGGGCTTCCGAAACCTCAAAGCTCCCCCCGGTGACACGCTTCCTCTAACAAGACCACACCTTGTAAACATTCCCAAGCAGCTCCAGCAACTGGGGACCAAGTATTTCACAGCACCATTTTCAGCTTTCTGGATGTCAGCTTTGGGCAGTTTGGGTCTGCTGCCTGTATTCATTCATTTAAGCTGTGTCCATCCCCCTTTTCTTTTCTCAGAATGGCCACCTCTTATGCTTTCTTTATGCCTTGCCCATGTCAGCAGCATACTGTCAGCTCCAGTCTTCATGAGGTTCACCCTCTGACTTTCACCCAAACCCACTTCTGTTCCCTACGGAAATAACTCTAGTCCCCTATCTTGTGTGTTCCCTCTGCTTTGCTCTCTCTCTCAACGTGGGTGTTTATAGTGTTATTCTTTCCGCTGTCACTAATGAGCCCTTTCAGGTCATTGCCCTTCATTGCTCGCCTGTGGGATGTTATGATAAGCTGCGTATCTACATGTCCAGCAGTGTTTTGTGTATAAGAATCCAGGTGTTGCCCCTTTGGGGAGACCTCTCCCTCTGACAATATGTAATTATTTACTGCTCGCTTCCCTTATCATGATTCTGAACGGCTTTTTCTTCACCCACCAGCATCCAGGGTTGCATCCTCTTACTGCCAATACTTTGTATCTATTTGTAGTTTTTCTTTTCTTTATTATTGTTACTTTGGTGCTGGGGATTGATTCCGGGGGCCTCATTCAAAAGCCCTACCACTAATCTATACCCTTAGCCTTGGTCTTTTTCATTTATTGAATCGATACTTTTTAAAGTACCAAACATTGTTGAATATGACAGCAGCATCAAACTATGAATAGAGAGGCTGCAGAGACAGCTCAGCAGTTCAGAGTACTTGCTGTTCTCCCGGAGGATCTGAGTTCAGTTTCCAGCCCCCAAGGTGGGCAGCTCAAACTCTGTATCACAAGCTCTGGGGGATCTGACAACGTAATCTGATCCTTCTCACACACATGTGGCAGACACGCAAATAAGCATAACTAAAAATAAAGATAAATCTTTTTAAAAAGTATACTAATCAAGGATCACTCGAGTCATAACTATTGGTTAATTTCCTATCGATTAATGTAGACTTTTACTGCTTCTTCTCTATTATTTCCCCTCTGCTCTAGAATTACCTGTCATATAATGCATCACTTTGTTATATAATTTTTTTCTGACATTATAACATTGGTATTTCCCACACTACAAATTTTTGAAAGTGATTTTAATGACCACAAATTAATCAAACGGCTCTATGGTTATTTAGTATTTGCTATTAGTGAAATTTCCCATTTGTTGTTTATATTATCACTGTGAAGTATAGTGAATGTTTTTTTTATCACTCTTAGTAAGAACAGGTTTAAATTGTTTCCTACTGGAACTGTCTAGAAGCAAAACTGTCAGGTCAAAGGTTATGAATATTTTTAATATTCATATTTTGCCAGGATGTTCTTTAGAATGGCTGTGCCTGTTTACAGATCACTGACAGCATAGGTTCCTCTCTCTTTCTCTGTAGCCTCTACTAGTCAAAAGTTTACTATTTTGAAAAGGTCATAATTTCATTACAAGTAAATAAATTAATTCAAGTTGTTTCTAAAATATCTATTTTATAGAAAACAAATGGCATATTTAAATACTGATGCCTGATAGGGATACTCTCCTGTCATTACTATATTTTAATTAGGATTTTTTTTCTCAAACCACCAAAAAATGAACTTGGCCACCAGTGTGTGAAATTCAAAACAAAAGTATCATGTGGATATCATAGCATCAAATCTATGAAAAACATGGAAAATGGGTCTGAGTTCTTCCTAGTGGCTATCGTTCTCCTGACAAACAGCATTTGCTCACTAATTCCACATTGCTTTTTAGCATCTTGAGTAAAGCTTTGCAATTGTCCTCATTTAATTCTGGGCTTTTATAATTAATTATATTCTTCATTGATGGTTCCACTCTGCAAATCTCTATCGCCGACAGATTACTATTCAGGATTACTGTTAATTAATAGATTAATATTCAGAATCTATACTACAGCACCTTGCTGTAAGCTGGATCATACTGCAGGGTTGCATGGCTCTCATTTGCATTGTCCTTAACTTCTCAGATCCTTTGGGGAGGATCTATCCTGAACACCTATGTTCTGCATACTTCCTAGCATAGCCATGCACTCAGTAGATGCAGGCTGATATTCATTGGTAAACACGGTCAAGATGAGTGGGCTTGCTTGCCCTGGCTTCATATTTACCTGCCTGAAATGCAGTTTGTCGTCACTGTTTTTAGAAGCGGTTGCAATCAGTAGCTCAGACTGTTCCTTTCTCTTCTGTGTGTTCTGGTGTTTACTTGTATGTTGTTGTCTTTACAGGCAAACCGGCATTGACCACTTGCCTTCCTCAGCAATTCCAACCTCCCGGAGCCGGTTACCCCCAATAGGCGCAGAGGCTGGAGAGCAGAACACGGCAGTTTCCGGATCCCGCCCTGTTTCTGTAAGATGAATTCCATTATAACTGCAACCATTTAGACAATCTGTGGGAAAACAATCTTGACTTTTGGAGAAGTCAGTCACGCTGAAGAGGGATCTAGTTGGCTGTGTTCAACACGTCTTCATAATCCAGTTCTAGAAACCGAATGGCTTGTGAGAGTCTAGAGCGAGTGAGGAGACTGATTCACCATTTTAGGAAATAATCCTCATCTTGAACTAACTTAGAAAGCCCAGGTGTTAAGGAAAAGACCTGAAATTCTGGCTGGTGTAGTGAAGACAAGAGCATAAGGGTGAGGAGCAAGCGGCTCTGTGCTTCAGTGTGTCCACACAGGTCCTGTGAGTTGATGCATGTTACTTCAGTGGTCCCCAATTGGTGATATTTTATTTGTGCTTTAATACCTAAGTTTTGCCTGGAGATCAGAGGAAATAGCAAGCCATTTTAAGTAAACAAAGAAGTCAGAAGTGGGGCAGTGGTATCACACGCCCTTAATCCTATCACTTAGCAGGCAGGATCTCTGTGTGTTCAAGGTCACACTAGGGAACAGAGTCAAGCATGGTGACAATCGCCTTTAATCTCAGTACCAACCATGGTGGCCTGGAGGTCTGTACAGACAGACAGGAAGTGACCGAGCTGTGTAGGAAGAGGAAGTGAGGTAGCTGGGCTAAGAGAGCCAATGAGAGGGCAGAACACCAAGGCAATAATGGCTTGGGTAGACAGGAAGTAACTCGCATTTGGAAGCTGCCGAGTTGGTGAGGTGAGGTTGGCTGGTGGCTTTCCCTATTTCCCTGATCTCTCTAAGGCTTCCACCCCTATATTTGGCTCCGTGTTTTTCATTTAATAAGACCTCTTAGAAATTCGTCTACACCCAATCTTAGTTCTCACTTCTTTAGGAGCATAATAGCCATTCCTGCATCAAGGATTCCTTACACGCATCAGATGCATTCATAAACTTTAAACGCCTTGCGCAAAGTAAGAGCTCAGTAAATCGTAATCAATGTCCTTTACATCTGCTCCCATTTTTATAGCTAATCTTTTCCATGTTTGTGCAGGGCAGAGCCAATCACCCAAACCCAGCTCTGGCACGCAATCATGGGGATGGGGACGGAGTGCTGCTGGCAGTGTATATGACCAGGCCTCTTGCAGGCTCACAGTAACTCCCCCACCCCACCCCCACTTTACTCTGTGTAAGCAACTTGTATCTGCAGGGCACAGAAAAGTTCCAGTTGTAGGAACATAAAGCAGAGAGGGAGAAAACAAAAGCTGGGTTTGTCTCACACACACCTCAGGCAGTGCCAGGACTCATTCCCAGAAGGCAAGCGCTGTGGAGCTAGACTGTTGAATCCTAGGATAAAGCAATCAATGAAGGCAGATGTCACAGAAACAAGTCTGTGTCTCAGAATGCACTGTCACATTTCTAGTACAATTTCATGACTACAGTTTTATGTGGGCAAGGTCTCTGGACCCCATTTGTATCCCATCACACCACAGCTTTATTGAGTTAAGTGACAGGGACACATACTTCACACACAGACTCATGTTTAGGTGTGTCCACAGCAAACTGTACACTTAGCAATGTGCAAATTAAAATGTTCAGATGAGTGGGTGATTGGATACATGAGTGAACAATTGAAACATTTATAGCTTTCTTTTCGATGTGATGAGGTTGTGTGTGTTCTTTAATAGAACATGTTGTCTTCCACTTAGTACAGGGGAAGGCACCCTCAAAACCGTGTGTTCAGCGCGATGCCTGACAGTGTGGAACGGTCGCCTCTTCGAGAAAGAACCATTGTCCTGGAACAACTTTCAAGGCCCAGCACCACACACACCTTCCGGGTAGGTTCTGTGTCCTCCTCTAATTTCAATTTTAAATAAGAACTGAAAACAATACAGCTCACCCCATTTTTCTCTTTCTCCTAACAGTCAGATACACCAAGAAAAGGTTCCCTGACACCCATGGAGTTTGTTGCTCACACTTGGACAGGTCAAAGTATTTTGACAGGTTAGCATCATCCACGTGTAAGGACAATGGTAGGAGCTGGGCATGGTGACATACTTCTGCCATTTCAGTGTTCCAGAGGCTGAGGCAAGAGGTTGGAAAGGTGGAGGCCACTCTGGGCTGCACAGTGAGGGTGTCAGAGACAAGGAGGGGGGAGAGGGGAGGAGGACACAGGCACACACACACACACACACACACACACACACACACACACACACACACACACACCGTGTGCACACGTGAGGAGAGAGAGAGAGAGAGAGAGAGAGAGAGAGAGAGAGAGAGAGAGAGAGAGAACAATGTGCTATTTGTGAGTTTTAAAAATTTCAGAAAATGAAATTGAAGATTATCTACCTTGATGCCCCTGCCTTGACCATGTAGGAAGGAAGAACAGGTGCATGTGGTCCATGGTTGGCCTGACCTCAGACACCATGCCAGACCATCATTTACCAACTGCTGAGTGGCAAGTGGCAATGGGAGACCTGCTCTTAATCAAGCAGGACCCTGCTCTCCTGAAACAAAGGACAGGCAGCCTTCAGAGAGGCCACTGTCTCCTTCTCCCATTGTGATTTCAGTCCTTCTGAATGAAACCCTTATTCTGGATCCTCCCTGAAAAAAATCCACAGTGACAGTGCTTGAGAAAATTAATAGAGACTTCTTACATGTTTTGCAGTGTAGGGTTTGACATAAAAGTACTTATTCTTGGCCTAGTGGATGAAGGAAGTTCTCGTGGGATAGGGACCAGTGATGTTTTGATTTTTAAAGTGTTGTCATATTTCTGTCCATGGAGGGAGCATAGCGTGGGATGTACAGATCTGTAAGCTCAGGCATGTCCCAACCTCTCTGGACAAGGTCTTCTGTTTTATGTCAAGCCATGTGGGTAAAATAATCCCTGGAAAAATCCATGACAAGGGAATAATAGCTAGTTGCTGGACATGCACCATTTTCTCAGAATTATAAGCCATTTTTGATAGGGGCAGCTGAAATGTTAAGGAAACATTGTTGGAAGAGAAAATTTTAATGTTATAATTCTAAAATTAAATTAGGTTAGTGTTGCATAACTCATTCATTACTGTTTTAGATCAGCCTTCCTTAGCCTAGTGACATCACAGATTTTAGAATTTTTGTTTTAATGAGAAGACTAACCCAGAGTCCTTTATGTATCAGATAAATGGGCCTACCATTTACCTACACCCTAACTTGTTTTTTAAGAAAGTCATGCAAGATAGCCCAGGCTAGCCTTGAGTTTATAATAACCGCTTGTCTCATCCTTCTGGCTGCTATGAGCACAGGTATGCTGTGTTCATGGATGCTTTAGTCCCTTGAGCTTTTCGTTGTCCTCTAGTTTAGTAGCTTTTTGATGCTTTTTTTTTTTATCATCCCTGGCAGCATTAATTGACATCATTAGTGATGATAGTACTTTGTCTTAAGAGCAGCCATGTTT
Organism: Onychomys torridus; assembly: GCF_903995425.1. NCBI lineage: Eukaryota > Metazoa > Chordata > Mammalia > Rodentia > Cricetidae > Onychomys > Onychomys torridus. The sequence continues at coordinate 38,804,772 of NC_050459.1, read as the reverse complement.
CATGGTGTGTATATGTGTGTGTGTGTGTGTGTGTGTGTTATGGTGTGGTATATGTGCATGATGTCAGTTATTCTCCTCAGTCACTCCTCCCTCCTTTTTTTAAGCCTTGGCTGGCCTGGAACTCACTATGTAGACCAGGCTGGTCTCAGACTTGCAGAGATCTACCTACCTCTGCCTCCCAAGTGCTGGGATTAAAGGTGTATACTGTCACACCCAGGCACGTGACTTTCTTGTGAACTCTGCTTCCAGAACAAAGATCACTAGGAGCTACTGTCTTAGCTTTGTTTGTTCTGTGGTAGGAAAAAAAAAAAAAAAATGGAGATGGCTATCTCAGGTAATTGGGGGTCCATCTTTCATGTCTGGCACAGTGGTTCAAAGGTACCTTCTATCTCATCATCCTGGGCCTTAGACAGATGTCTGCAGCAAAAATTCTCATAAACCCCTCAGCTGGGGAGAATGCATCCAAGCTCCTGGGTTTGGTTGTGGGGTGGGGTGGGGGATCCCTTCCCCTTACTCAGGATTTTCCATGATGGCATTTGCATATGACTACTTTGTAGTTTATGTAAACATGACATTCAATAAAATATTTTTATTTTTCAAAATATGGTCTGCATGGAGCAGCAGACAGAGCACTCTTTGGAGGTTGAATTTTAATCTTTTAAGGCAAATGCCTGTGTGTCTTGTGTTTCAGGTTCACAGTATCTACCCAAATCTTACCAGAGAGCATCTGTGACTTCGAGAAAGAGGTTTCAAGTGGCGTCGTGATATCACTGCTCAGGAATTATGGACTTGCTGGAGCATGTGAGGCCTTGGCCATACCATTTGTCACTTGAAACTGTAGGAACCAGTATTACCTGGTGTCTGTACTCACCTCTGTCCGACAGCAGGAGATGGTGGGACACCCGAGAGAAACACAAGTGAGGAAGTACTGAGATTTGGACACTTGCATTGTAAAGAGAACAAAAGGTGAACTCCCTAACCCCTACGGGAAGCGTGCCTGAAGCTCCTTAGGACCTAGTACTTTGCTCAAAAGACCCAAGTGTGCCCTTAAATTCCCTCTTTTCATCACTTATACTTACAATGAGTGTTGGCACACTGATAATACGGGTGCATTCCCTAAGAATATGCCATTTTGTAACTGTAGACCATCATGTTTATTTTGGTGTCATTTGCTTAATGATTCCATCAAGACTAAATAGCAGCCGTATGTGAGACATTTTGTCCATTTGAAAAAGATTCTGGTTCTGCTACTCATTGTGCTGACTTTAAAATAATTGCTGCATATGCGATGTATAAAGTGATGGGTTTCATGATGAGATTTCTCACACCTTTGTTACCACTTGATGAGGCCCTGAATAGCGGAGAAATGCCTTGCAAACCAAGTGTGTTAAAACACAAAGGTAAACTAGTTTTCAGTGTCAAATGTAGGCAGTGCATTTAAAAGTCTCCCACATTTAAAGCTGAATATAAGCATAATCAAAATCTTTTGCATATGGCTCCAGCATTAGCACTGACGACTGGACCTCTGAGAAATGTAGCACCAGCAACCTGATGTCATCCCAACCTAGTCTTTGCTCCGATGTCACTTCTTCATTAGAGCCTCCCTGAGTCCTTGCTGAAAGCAGCAGTTCTCCCCACCCTTGGCCCTTTCTCCACTCTGTTTTCTTCAGACCATATGTCCCACCTGACGATTACAGTCAGGGAGTGGAGAACATGGAAGAAATGTCCATTAGAGGCAAGGCCCCTTTCTGTTACTTAATCCTGGTTTATTTTCATACACACACATCCCTAATCAGCATAATTTTTAATTGGATGATTACACTACATCAACATAAATCTCTTTCTCTAAAATAAACTTTACATATATACACATGTATGCACATACCATTTAAACATATGAGAGATGGTTCTCAGCATGTTTCCTGCTATAAGAAGTGGGGATCATTGTCTACTTAGAGATGTTTGGAAATTGACCTCTCTGTGAAGAGTCGATGCTCATTGGACCTGCTCTTTATGTAGAAGTGACTTCGGAGCTCTGTTCTACTTGACACTTTCTCCTTCACTCTCTCCATTTATTTACTACAGCACCAGGACAGGGTAGGTAGAGAATGGACACCGGTCAGGTTACTATATTGGTCCTTCCTTTCAGATAGCCACGGGGCATAGAGTGTCACTCTCTGTGCCTAGGGAGTGTGTCGAGTGCTCAGTTTCTCACATACAAGGGTTTCTGGATTGATGAGCGGCTAGAGTCCTGCCCACCGGGTGCCTGGCTGGCTGCTCTGTGGTCTGTTATTACTGCTAAGAGAGCCATCGACTCCACTCTCCATTCAGCCCCCTTTGTATCGGTTCCTAGGTGCCATCCGACTGTTTCTCCCTCAACCCGGTGTTAAAAAGGAAGTTAGCGAATGGGACTTCTAACAATACAATGGTGGCTCCAGGATAACAGTTCAATGCTAGCCTCACCGTGTTGGCCTTCAGAGGTTGGGAGGTGGAAATGTATTATTTCTACCGGCAATGAACTGCAGTAAAAATCAAACCAGGTGTTTTGATTGGAAAGCAAAGTACTGCTTGAAGGGAATCTAGAGACTCAGAGGTCTCACTGATTCTAAAAGTGACCTTCTCCTGGGACTTATTTTCATGCCTGTGTTAAAGGTATCTTATTTATAGGTGAAATGAGATTGTAAGTTAGTAAATGATGCTGTTTAGATTGAAAAGGGAAAAATCAGGGGCATGCTTTTACAATATTCTATTTTCATAAGCAAGTCTTCGGCTCTCTCTGGTAAAAATTGCAACCGGGAAATCACTTCTGAGAAAAAAATTCAGATGTGGGTTAGTGACTCTGTGAACTAAAATATCTTTAATTTATCCCAAACCAAAGAAAGGGTGAAAGAATTTAAAAATAGTTCAAGAAAATATAACATTTAATGGAAAATGGCAAGATTGCTAAAGAATATAAAAGGAAGCATGGATTTTTGCATTTGTGTTACTCTGAACTAGGATGGAGTTTCTTTACTAATTGAGAGGTTCACTTTAAATGCCATAAATCATTTCAGTATATTTTTATTATCCTTGCTTTCTTATAATGATGGATGATTGTTCAGTACTTTTAATCATTTAATTTTTAATAAAATACAAAATGCTAAAAGAGTCTGCAGAATTTCATTGAACTCATAAAAACATCCTTACATTCCCAATTTTATGAGTTCTGCAACTATCTTTCACTTTTCAGTTTCTAACACAGACATTTGTTCTCTTTCTTCCTTCCTTCCTTCCTTCCTTCCTTCCTTCCTTCCTTCCTTCCTTTCTTTCTTTCTTTCTTCCTTCCTTTCTTTCTTCCTTTCTTTTTTGAGTTAAGGTCTCATGTAATCCCAGGCTTGTGGTGATACTGTGTTCCCCAATTTATTGTGCACCCTAATAAACTTATCTGGGGCCAGAGAACAGAAAAACCACTAGATAGACATAGAGGTCAGGCAGTGGTGGCACACACCTTTAATCTTATCACTTGGGAGGCAGAGATCCATCTGGATCTCTGCGAATTCAAGGCCACACTGGAAACAGCCAGGCCTGGTGACACACGCCTGTAATCCCACAGGAAACAGAAAGGTATATAAGGTGTGAGGACCAGAAACTAGAGGCTTTTAAGCTTTTAGGCTTTTAGCAGCAGTTCAGCTGAGATCCATTCGGATGAGGCCTCAGAAGCTTTCAGTCTGAGGGTTCATGGAAACAGGATCCAATGAGGAGTTGTTTTGGTGAGGTTGACTGTGGCTTGTTCTGTCTCTGATCTTTCAGAATTCACCCCAATATCTGGCTCTGGGTTTTCTATTAATAAGACCATGCTACACAGGCTGGCTTCAAATTCTCTAAGCAGATGACCATGACTCTGAACACCTGGTCCACCTACCTCCATGGCCCAAGTGCTAGAATTTCAGGCATAGGCTACTACACCCAGATTACTCAATTATTTCTAACAGTTAACTTTTCCCAGACATTTCAAAATAGACGGATAGGTAGGCAGTAAGAGGGCAGGCAAGAGCAGGGGAGCAGGCAAGGGACAGAGTGTAAGAGCGAGAGACTGATTTGTGGAAGTTCCTTTCATTAATAGGTACTTCCAAAGAACACTTTGTTTTTAGAAGGTAACACTTCTGTAGCTGAAAGTTTTCCTGTGTCCCTCCTGGTCCACAGCTGCTCAGACCCAAGTAAACACACAGAGGCTTATATTAATTATAACTGCTCAGCCATTAGCTCAGGTTTACTACTGACTAGCTCTTACATTTAAACTCTGCCCATTTCTGTTAATCTATATGTTGCCATGTGTTCCGTGGCCTTACCTGTGTGCCAATACATGCTGCTCCCTGGATGGCGGGATGGCATCTCCTGACTCAGCCTTCCTCTTCCCAGAATTCTCCTTGTCTGCTTATCCTGCCTATACTTCCTGCCTGGCAACTGGCCAATCAGCGTTTTATTAAACCAGTGTACAGCAGCATTATCCCACAGCACACTTCTGTGTTGTACTCACCAGAAATATATTATTCTTTCAAATAGTAATTACTGTGTATTAAATGTTTTTCTTATCAGGCTCAACAAGACAAAGGTTTTGTTTCCAGAGAATCTAGATTCTAGGGGAAGAAATAAGCAGTAGACAAATTAAGTAGAGGTGGAGGGGCGGCCAGCAATCAGCGATACACAGAACCAGACAAGAGAAGGTGACTGAGCATACAACTTCATGTGGACAATCAGCCAAGGCTGCATTTCAGAGGTCATACAGTCAAAGGCCCAAAGATGAGAAGATAATCCATGGAAATATATATGAGAAGTCCAGAGTGAGCATTAACACCCAGGAGCAACACTGGGAATACTCAGGAGCAGCAGAGAGGCAAGGAGGGGTAATGGAGAGGTAATGGTAAAGAATGATTCATAAGATGACATCAGAGCAGTAGCAGAGTCTGAGTAAGATGCTTTTGCAGCATCATGAGTCATGGTCAGAAATGGGAAATTACTTTGGTTCTGAGGATGAAGGGAATCTCTGGCAAGAAAGCCTCAGGTTGCAGGTTAGATGGCAGTAGCTAGGCAGATGAGAAGCTGTTGGCTTTTAGATTTTGAAATTGAGCTGGTAAGATTTGATGTGAAGTGTAGTTGTGAAAAGGATCAAGAATGCTCTAGACCTTCTGCCTTTGTCTTGAAAATACAGTGGAATGGGAAAGAGAGCAAGAAGATAAGTATTGGGGCATGTTAGAACATATTGTGCTTTAGATGCACATTAGAAGTGAGATAAAAATGTCACAGTATTTGGATAGCTGGAGAAGTACAGACTGGAGGTATAATGTGAGTACTGTCACCATGTCCACCTGGTTGCAAGACCCCTAATGTGAATTGAAAGTCTGATAAGGAAATCACGCATTTAATTTATCTACCATACCTGCTAGTTTAGCTTACCTTGAACTTTCTCAGAGCACTGACACTTGGCCTACTGTTGGACAAAAATCATCTAATGCAAAGCCTTCTTTAGTACCTCCTACAAAGTATTGAATACCCGTATCCAAAATGTGCTGGCAGTACAGAGCTCCATATATTATGGTTGTACATTTTTTTCTTTATTACTATGTGTTTTAAATTTTATACATCAGCCATGGATTCCCCTGTCCTCCCTCCTCCTGCACCCACACCCACCTTCCCCCCCAGCCCCTCCCCTCCATTCCCATGTCCTCCAGGATCAAGGCACCCCTGGGGATTCATTTAAACCTGGTGGATTCAGTACAGGCAGGTCCTGTCACCTCTTTCCGGACTGAGCAAAGTGTCCCTGTGTAAGCCCAAGGTTTCAAACAGCCAGCTCATGCACTAAGGACAGATCCTGGTCCCACACTGGGTGCCTCCCAAACAGATCAAGCTATTCAATTGTCTCACTTATCCAGAGGGCCTGATCCAGCTGGGGGCTCCACAGCCTTTGGTCCATAATTCATGTGCTTCCATTTATTTGGCTATTTGTCGCTGTGCTTTTTGCAATCTTGGATTCAACAATTCACGCTCTTGCAGACCGTCCTCTTTCTCGACAGTTGGACACCTGGAGCTCCACCTGGGGCCTGGCTGAGGATCTCTGCATCCACTTCCATCAGTTATTGGATGAGAGTACCAAGACGACTGTTAGGGTGTTTAGTCATCTGATCACCAGACTAGATTAGAGCAGGCTTTCTCTCGACCATTGCCAGCAGACTACAGAGGATGTATCATTGTGAATTTCTGGGGACCTCTTGAGCACTCTGCCTATTCCTGTTCTCATGTGGTCTTCATTTATCATGGTCTGTTATTCCTCATTCTCCCTTTCTGTTCTTGATCCAGCTGGGATCTCCTGCTCCCCTAAGCTTTCTTTCCCTTGAACCTTGCCCTTCATTACTCCCGCTTTCGTCCAGGTTGTTCATGTAGATCTCATCCATTTCTCTGTCATTGGGTGATCCTTGTGTCTTTCCTAGGGTCCCGTTTTCTAGGTAGCCTCCCTGGAGTTGTGTAGCAGTCTAGTCATCTTTGTTTTACATCTAGTATCCTCCTATGAGTGAGTACATACCGTGTTTGTCCTTCTGAGTCTGGGTTACCTCACTCAGGATGATTTTTTTCTAGTTCCATCCATTTGCCTGCAAACCTCCTGATGTTATTTTTTTCTCTGCTGAGTAGTACTCCATTGTGTATATGTAACATATTTTCTTTATCCATTGTTCAGTTGAAGGGCATCTAGTTTGTTTCCAGGTTCTGGCTATTACAAACAAAGCTGATACGAACATAGCTGAGCAAATGCCCTTGTGGTAAGATTGAGCATTCCTTGGGTATATGCCCAAGAGTGCTATAGCTGGGTCTTGGGGGAGATGGATTCCCAATTTTCTAAGGAAGCGCCATATTGATTTCCAAAGTGGCTGTACAAGCTTGCATTCCCACCAGCAGTGGAGGAGAGTTCCCCTTGCTCCACATCCTCTCCAGCATAAGCTGTCTTCTGTGCTTTTGATCTTAGCCATTCTGATAGGTGTAAGGTGGTATCTCAGAGTCGTTTTGATTTGCATTTCTTGGATAATTAGGGATGTTGAGCAATTCCTTAAATGTCTTTCAGCCATTTGAACTTCCTCTGTTGAGAATTCTATGTTTAGTTCTATAGCCCATTTCTTAATTGGACTGTTGGGTATTTTGATGTCTAATTTCTTGAGTTCTTTATATATTCTGGATATCAGCCCTCTGTCAGATGTGGGGTTGGTGAAGACCTTTTCCCATTCTATAGGCTGTTGCTTTGTCTTGTTGACCGTGTCCTTTGCTCTACAAAAGCTTCTCAGTTTCAACAGGTCCCATTGATTGATTGTTTCCCTCAGAGTCTATGCTACTGGTGTTATATTTAGAAAGTGATCTCTGGTGCCAATGCGTTCAAGAGTACCTCCTACTTTCTCTTCTATCAGGTTCAGAGTAACTGGATTTATGTTGAGGTCTTTGATCCACTTGGACTTAAGTTTTGTGCACAGTGACAGATATGGATCTATTTGCAGCCTTCTTTACATTGACATCCAGTTATGCCAGTACCATTTGTTGAAGATGCTGTCTTTTTTCCATTGTACATTTTGGCTTCTTTGTCAAAAATTATATGTTCATAGGTGTGCGGGTTAATGTCAGGGTCTTCAATTCGATTCCATTGGTCCACATGTCAGTTTTTATGCCAGTACCAAGCTGTTTTTATTACAGTAGCTTGAGGTTGGGGATTGTGATGCCTCCAGAGGTTGTTTTATTGTACAGGATTCTTTTGGCTATCCTGGGTTTTTTGTTTTTCCATATGAAGTTGAGTATTATTCTTTCCAGATCTGTGAAGAATTGTGTTGGTAATTTGATGGGAATTGCATTGAATCTGTAGATTGCTTTTGGTAAGATCTGTCTGTAGTTCTCTTTCTTTGTGCATCTTTGTTTGGTTTAGGAATCAGGGTAATTGTAGCCTCATAGAAGGAGTTTGGTAATATACCTTCTGCTTCTATTGTGTGGAACAATTTAGAGTATTGGTATTAAGTCTTCTTTGAAGATCTGGTAGAATTCTGCAGTGAAACCATCAGGTCCAGGGCTTTTTTTTTTTTTTTTTTTTTTTTTTTGGTTGGGAGACTTTTAATGACTGATTCTATTTCCTTAGGGGTTATTGGACTATTTAAATGGTTTATCTGGTCTTGATTTAACTTAGGTATGTGGTACCTATGCAGAAAATTATCCATTTCTTTTAGATTTTCCAGTTTTGTGGAGTAGAGGTTTTTGAAGTATGACCTGATGATTCTCTGGATTTCCTCATTGTCTGTTGTTATGTCCCCCTTTTCATTTGTGATTTTGTTAATTTGGATGCTCTCTCTCTGTCTTTTGGTTAGTTTGGATAAGGGCTTGTCTATCTTGTTGATCTTCTCAAAGAACCAACTCTTTGTTTCATTAATCCTTTGTATTGTTCTCTTTATTTTTATTTTATTGATTTCAGCTCTTAATTTGATAATTTCCTGGCATCTGTTCCTCCTGGGAGACTTTGCTTCTTCCTGTTCAAGGGCTTTCAGGTGTGCTGTCAATTCACTAGCATGAGATTTCTCCAGCTTCTTTATGTGGGCATTCAGTGCTATGAATTTCCCTCTTAGCACTGCTTTCATAGTATCCCCTAAGTTTGGGTATGTGGTATATTCATTTTCATTGATCTCTAGGAAGTCTTTAACTTCTTTCTTTATTTCTTCCTTAACCCATTGGTGATTCAGTTGAGCATTATTCAGTTTCTCTGAGATTGTAGGATTTCTGTAGTTTTTTCTGTTGTTGAAATCTAACTTTAAACCATGGTGGTCTGATAGAACACAGGAGGTTATTCCAATTGTTTTGTATCTGTTGAGATTTACTCTGTGGCCAAGTATGTGGTTGATTTTAGAGAAGGTTCCATGGGGTGCTGAGAAGAAGGTATATTCTTTTTTGTTTGGGTGGAATGTTCTGTAGATATTGATTAAGTCCATTTGTGCCATAACATCAGTTAAATCCATTATGTCTCTGTTAAGTTTCAATTTGGCCGATCTGTCCAGAGGTGAAAGTGGGGTGTTGAAGTCTCTCACTATTGATGTGTGGGGTTTTATATGTGATTTAAGTTTTAGTAATGTTTCTTTTACATATGTGGGTGCCCTTGTGTTGGGGCATAAATGTTCAGAATTGAAACTTCATCTTGGTGGATATTTCCTGCGATGAGTATGTAATGTCCTTCATCATCTCTTTTGATTGATTTTAGTTTGAAGTTTTGAAGTTTCTATTTTGCTGGATATTAGGATGGCTACACCAGCTTGCTTCTTAAGACCGTTTGATTGGAAAGTCTTTTCCCAGCCTTTTATTCTTAGGAGGTGTCTGTCTTTGAATTTGAGGTGCGTTTCTTGTATGCAGCAGAAAGATGTGTCCTGTTTAATATCCATTCTGTTAGTCTGTGTCTTTTTATAGGTGAATTAAGTCCAGTGATATTAAGGGATATTAATGACCAGTGATTGTTCGTTCCTGTTGTTACTTTTATTTTTTGGTGGTAGTGTGTGTGTACTTCTCTTCTTTGGGGTTTACTGCTGTGGTGTTATCTATTGCCTGTGTTTTCATGGGTGTATCTGCCTTTCTTAGGTTGGAATTTTCCTTCTAGTGCTTTCTGTAGGGCTGGCTTTGTGGATAAGTATTGTTTAAATCTGGTTTTGTCTTGGAAGGTCTTGTTCACTCCATCTATGATGATTGAAAGTTTTGCTGGGAATATTAGTCTAGGCTGGCATCCATGGTCTCTTAGTGTCTGCATTATATCTGTCCAGGTCCTTCTGGCTTTCAAAGTCTCCATTGAGAAATTGGGTGTTATTCTGATGGGTTTGCCTTTATAAATCACTTGGCCTTTTTCCTTTGATGCCCTTAATATTCTTTCTTTATTCTGTACATTTAGTTGTTTAATTATTATGTGGCGAGGGAACTTTTTTGGGGTTCTAGTCTGTTTGGTGTTCTATAGGCTTCTTGTATCTTCATAGGCATTTCCTTCTTTAAGTTGGGAAAGTTTTCTTTTATGATCTTGTTAAATATATTTTCTGTGCCTTTGAGTTGGTATTCTTCTCCTTCCTCTATCCCTATTTTTCATAGGTTTGGTCTTTTCATGGTGACCCAAATTTCTTGGACATTTTGGGTCATGACTTTGTTGGTTTTAGTGTTTTCTTTGACTGATGAATCTATTTCTTCTACCGTATCTTCAACACCAGAGATCCTCTCTTCCACCTCTTGCATTCTGTTGGTTATACTTCTATCTGAAGTTCCTGTTTGTTTTCCTGTCTTCTGCTTTAATTGTCCTTTCCTCTAGTTTTTTATAGCGTTCTTCCCATTTTTTGTTTGTCTGTTCCTCTACTTTATTTTTGATTTCTTCTATATAAGGCTCTAGCCTCTTCATGATGTTACTTATAAGGTTGTTTTCTTCTTCTTCTTCTTCTTCTTCTTCTTCTTCTTCTTCTTCTTCTTCTTCTTCTTCTTCTTCTTCCATTCCGTGATGTTCAGGTCTAGCTGTTGGAGAAGGGCTAGGTTCTGGTGATGCTGTATTGCTCTTTATTCTGTTGTATGTACTTCTGCCTTGGCGTCTGCCCATCTCCTCTTGTGTTCGTTCTTGGTCTTATCAGTGTACTTGGTCCAGAGAGAGTTGACAGATTTAGGGAGCCTCTCTCTGGTCCAGATGGGAGCGCTGGTCCAGATGAGAGTGCTGGCTGGATAGGAGCTGGGGGGCTGGACTCTGAGTCTCGGGAAGTCCCTGGGGTCTCCTTATTTTGTCCAGATGGGAGCTCCTCTTGTCCAGATAGGAGTTCCTCTGGTCTCTGGTCCAGATGGGAGTTCCAGGGCAGGATGGAAGCTGGGGGCTGGTCTCTGAGTCTCAGGAAGTGGCTGGGGTCTTGGGCAAATGTGTGTGGGGGCAGGGTGTGGAGACTGCAGTGTCTCCCTGCAGTCTTGGAAAAGGGGAGCCTTCCTGCAGGTCCCGCCGATTGGCAGGAAACTGGGGCCAAGTTGGTCAGGTCCTCCCGGGGTGGCCTGTGTCCAGCAGTGGGACCCAGGCCCAATTGCCTCTCTGACTATGACCCAGGCACTCACCTCTGCTCCAAATGGGAGTTCCAGGGTGGACGGAAGCCGATGGTTGTATATTCTTACGATGACACAACTAACCTGTTACAATTACCCATCACTATATGAGACTTTTCACCAGCCATGGAAAAGTCAAAATTTAAAGTTCAAGACTGAATTTCTACCAAAGTGGAATTTTTTAAAGTACCATTGTAAAGTTAAAAAGTCAATGATGGGCAGTGACCACATATAATACTGTCCATAGATGGTATCATATTATGGATCTATGGGATCACCCAGGAGGATGCATGTAGAAAAATAGGGAGACCATTTTGAACCTTGAACCTTTTCAAATCTGGGATGCAAAGATGGTGTTACCTTGTAAATGGGCGGGGTTGCTTGAACTGTCTTTAATATTCCATGCACTGATTTAAGCGGGGGAGCTTATAATGCACCAATGAAGGTTCTTTCAAGTGGGAAAAGCCCCCTTCTGTATCAAATGATCTTCAGGAAGGGAAGTGTCAAGACACCTCCCTGTTGGGTTAGATCAGCTCTGTGAGGCTGACGACCAGGCAGGAGTGGCCACACATGTCACCAACCCACTACTTCCATGTCGGCAGTGCAACATGTGCCCTAAAGAACACGTTACACTTCCTGATGGGGATTCCAAGGGACAATAATGTTGTGTGCTTTGTTGTCACATGGCTGGCCTGTGGAAGGGTGTTGCCACACATCTCTTAATGTTCTCATCGTTCCCCAGTTTTGTTTTTGTTTCTTCTGCGGTAATGATTCTTCTCACACTGCCTTATAATACTTAAGTTTTAGACCACGATGAAGGGGACCCTTCCATCTTCAATATCTCTTGTAGCTGAAGTTTTCCTGTGCCTGCCTGGCTCCCAGGACCTCTCAGACTCAAGTAAACACACAGAGGCTTATATTAATTATAACTTCTCAGCCATTAGCTCAAGCTAACTACTTATTAGCTCTTACACTTAAACTCAGCCCATTTCTGTTAATCTATACGTCGCCACATTTTCCGTGGCTTTATCTGTGTGTCATTACATGCTGCTCCCTGGACAGCAGCGGGCTGGTGTCTCCTGACTCAGCCTTCCTCTTCCTAGAACTACCTCCCTGAAAACGGCTAGTCTCTAAGGAGGGACCCTGAAGGTCTAGTACAAATCATGCCTTTCCTTGTTTGGGAACTTCACTGTGCCTGTATCCTTATTTGCCACTTACTGAGACACACCTCCTTGTCTGTTTATCCCGCCTAAACTTCCTGCATAGCTACTGGCTAGAGTTTTATTAAAAACACTGTACAAAAGCATTATTCCACAGCATTCTCTCTTGCTCATCTATCTACACATTGGCTCACCTTCCCCACCCTAGGGCCAAATCTTCAATGCCCACCCTCCTCATTAATAAAACACTGACAAAACTCCTAAGCTTGGTGTCTAGTCTCTGTCTGTTCCACCCTAAATACACACATGAACTTGAACTACATCCCTGAAAACAGCTAGTCTCTAAGGAGGGACCCTGAAGGTCTAGTACAAATCATGCCTTTCCTTGTTTGGGAACTTCACTGTGCCTGTATCCTTATTTGCCACTCACTGAGACACACCTCCTCCCGCCTTTGAACAGACAGGTTTCCACTACAATTCTTGTTTGCCCACAGAGATTAGCATATCTTCCACTCTTACAGCTGTAATTGACCTCACAGCTCAGCTCTAGTCCTTTAAAGTGGAGGAAACTAAAGCCCACGAGACGTACTTAACAATGCTCAGTAAACATATGATTTCGTAAGGAAGTCTGGAAGTGATTCAATAATGTAGAAATAAAAAAAGAAGTCTAAATCCCCCTTCTCCATACCAGTTTCTTTCCAGTGTAGTTGCAAAGAAAAGTTTCCTCCCCATTATATTTATACATTAGTGATATATTGATGTGTGTGCATTGCATACCATAAAGTACAATAAACACAGTAAATTGGTACAATTCTTGAAAACAGGCAATTAATATCAAGGCTGCATATAGACATCATCTAGGACTTCTGCTCCTAGGCATATATATTCAAATGAAATACGTACATAATTGAGTGTCTAAGAAAAAGGACACTCATAACTATTTACAGCGCAGGAAACTCACAAACAATAGAAACACCACCATCGTTATGTTTTATGACATATATTAGTGTTCTGCATTCCTGTATGAATAAACACACTACTGTAAATAGTAATTTAATAATGCATATTCTGCTATGTCATTTGTTTTCCTTTGCTCTTCCACTTAGTAGTTTATGAACTTCTCTTCAGTCGGTGCATAGCGTTCTGATGGCTCCCTAAAAAAGTAACTGGAGGGGAGGGCAAGATGGCTCAGCTGGCCAAAGAGCTTGCCGCCAAGCTTGACCACCTGAGTTTGCTCCCCCAAACCTACATGGTGGAAAGAGAGAACCGTTGTCCTCCGACCCCCATGCTCTCATACATATATCAAATGTAATCAAAAGAAACTTTAATTGAGCCGAGGAAAGCCCCAGATGTGTTTTCTCCACATCACAGAGGCCACGCCGGTGTCTGTGGGCAACCGAGGAAGTCTCTGTGAGAAAATAACTGAAGAAAACGAGAGTCAAGACAGTCTTTGGATTTCAGTTTTTCTTGGCGCTCTACCTAGCATGCGGGGAGGGCCCTTCTACTAGGAGAGGACACTACCAGTCCTGCCCTTTCGTAAGGAGAATCGTGTGTAGAAAGAGGGGTGGTGTTAGGGCTGGGCACCCCCACAGGCAGTCAGAAAACAGGCGGGTGGGGGGTGGGGGGTGGGGGGGAGGTGGGGGGCATGGGGGCGGGAGAGCTTCTCGCTGGCTTTCCCTTCTGCAGGCTTGGTGGTTTTAGCTGCGTTTTGACTGTGCGTCATAGCTGTTGTTCCCTTCCCAAACCTTCCTCATCCCTTCTTCCATCCTCTTCTGATCCGAAACCTTACCTTTCCATCTTTTATCGCCCCCCCCCAAAACACACACTCCTGTTCTCTCAAGTTCTTTCCTGGACCAGAGGACTTTTGGGGAAGTGCCTAGAGATCATAATCTCCTTTAGCTCCAGTGTCTCAATCGGTCGGTCAGCTGACACTCGCTGGACATGTGGCTCCCCTAAAGTTCTAGGTCACCGGAAGGTGGTTGCTGTGCCTGACCCTGAAGCAGAAACCATCTCCCTTGGGCAACCAGCCCTGCCCTAGGGCAGCAGCTGCTGCTGCAGGTTACGTAAGGACAAGTGAATTTGGAATTCCAAAGACTGCCTTTCAACACCCATGACTCTTCATTTGAATTATTTTATTAAAATTTTAAAATTTATTTTACATACCAACCACAGTTCCCCTTCCTCTTCTCATCCCGTTCCCTCCCCCTACCTTCTTTTTACCCCCCTTTCCTTCCCCGCCCCCATCCAGTCCTCAAAAAGGGTAAGGCCTCCTATAGGACTTATATCAACTTGAGGCAGGACCAAGCTCCTTCCCGCTACATCAAGGTTCAGCCAGGCATCCCACCATAGAGAATAGGTTCCAAAAAGCCAGCTCATGCACCAGGGACAGATCCTGGCCCCACTACTAGAGACCCCACAAACAGACCAAGCTACCTAACTGTCTGTCCCCCACATGTACAGGGCCTGGGTCGGTCTCATTGCAGACTGCCTCGCTGTCGGTTTAGAGTCGGTGAGCTCCCAAGATCTCGGGTCAGCTGTCTCTGTGGGTTTTCCCATCATGTTCTTGACAACACACACACACACACACACACACACACACACACACACACACACAGCTGTCTCTGTGGGTTTTCCCATCATGTTCTTGACAACACACACACACACACACACACACACACACACACACACACACACACACACACACACACACTGGTCATATAATACCTCCTCCCTCAGAGGTTAGGAGCACTGACTGCTCTTCCAGAGGTCCTGAGTTCAATTCTCAGCAACCACAGGATGGCTCACACCCATCTGTAATAAGATCTGGTACCCCCTTCCGGCCTGCAGGCATGCATACAGGCAGAACTCTGTATTCATTTGAGATCCGTAATCCCTGTACACCTGGCGGGGGAGCGCTGTTGCAAAATCCTAAACAGCCCACCTTAGCCGGTCTCAGGGCGTCCAGAGCTGGTGATGTGAATTTCTAGTTTCTTCTCCATCGACAAACTGAGAAACTGTCCTAAATTCGACCTCCCCTGTCCTCTTTCCACACCGGGAGTTTCAAGTGCGTTCTGAACTTCAGACTCAGAAGCTGTTCCGGGTCTTTCTTTTGCTTTCGCTAGCACCCAAGAGGCCAGAGTAGATTACGTAGGCTCCAGCGGCGCATCGTAACAATCCAAAAGCGCTTCATTTTAGCTTCAGAAACTTTGTCCCCAGGGTCTGGCGGCGGCTGCAGCGGTGGCGGCAGAGCTCCTGGGCTCCAGAGCAGGAAGACCCGAGCGGACCGGACGTGTCCTGGGTACTCTCGCTGAGCTCAGAGCTCCTGCATCCCAGAGATCCTGAACTGGTCCCCTGACCCTGTCGCGTGAACTTGGAGCAAGACCTCCGTCACTCCGCCGCACCTCGCAGCTGCTGATCGCCACCCGCCCGCTGCCAGCAAGAAGAGAAGAGTATCCGAGAGATGATGTGGCTTTGGCTGGGGCTCATCGGGCAGAAGCTGTTGCTCTGGGGCGCGGCGAGCGCGATCTCCGTGGCCGGCGCCACTCTCCTGCTCAACATCCTGCAGATGGTGGCGAGCTACGCGCGGAAATGGCAGCAGATGCGGCCTATCCCATCGGTGGTCCGCGCCTACCCCTTGGTGGGACACGCGCTGTTGATGAAGCCCAATAGCACAGGTAAGGGTTTGTGCAAGGTGTCTGTACTCTGACCCGAAGACTACTAGGCTACTTGTCAGTCTGGAAAAAGCCTGTCTAACGGAGTCCTCCCCACCCTTGCCACACTTGGGGTCCTCACGTCCCTGAGACCCACTTTCTCCCTGGCTGCTAAGAGAAAGAAGAACTCTTTCACCCCCAAAGAATAGATGCCCAGCTCTCCCAATTCCAGATTCCACGCTCGTGCCTGCCAAATTGCTGTGTCTCTCCCAACCTATAAGGAGCATAGGAAACACACGTGTGTCTGTAACAGATTGCAGTATTTCCAAGCACCTGTAGCTCCCTCAGCCTTTCCTCTTTTCCCGGTGTTTCAGAGGTCTCCTTCCTCCTGCCTTGGTTTACAAAGTGTTAAGGAGGAAAACTCCCTTGGAAAGCTGCACCTATCCTCAAACTTAATGCCGCTCCTCTTTGTCTGTTAGTTAAGAAAACAGGAGAGCAGCGGTTGTTTTGAGGCTTGCACCACCTGGCCCAGACATTGTTTGACTTGACCAATGGTTAAAATCCTCTTGGTCTTTGTATTTTGATCCTTCTGAGGAAGTTTTGCAAGGCTTCTTCAGCAAACTCTCTGCCTGAGTCTTGAGGCAAATTTTATGGCCAGTTTCAAAAACCTAATTTACTAAAGAATGAACTTTTAAAAAACTCGAAATAAACTTTTAAAAATATTTTACGCACTTTTTTGTTCTATTGACGTAAAAAAAAATACACGTAGTGTGGTATTTGTGGTGCCCTGTTGGGATAGTGCATTCAATCTTAACATTACATTTCCATGCCTGTGTAAGTTAGGATGCCCAGAACTGAGGAAATAATCCAGCATGGTACATTTTAAAAGATCCTGCATCAGAACCTATCCTTTCTTCAGACTGATTATTTATAGTTGCTTTACAGGCTGGTCATCAACTTTAAATATTTTTAAGGTCCTTTATTTTCATTTCTGTGACCCCAGACAAAAACCAAACCCCCAGGACAACTTGCCATGAATAAACTGGGGACATCATAGGAAAGTGTGTACCAAAATATTTTCTAGCAGAAATCCAAGGAAAGTTGTCACCTAACAATCAACATGGCTTATATGAGAATGTACCCACCAGCACATGTAGATATGTTAAAACCACATTGGTAACATTTATGCTGTTTAGTTGCCCATACTCAAAAGGAAGCTAAATTCACCTTCCACTCTGAGACTTGAAAGTATACCCTAACAATTCCACTGTGAAAATCATGGAAGACAAAATCCAAAACCCAAAATGCCCAGTGGGGAATAAAAGAGCTATTTTTAGAAAGCCAGACTCTCAGGAAACCATTCGGTGTTTCTGTCATGTACAGGGGAGTCCCATCACGTTTAGTAGAATGAGACCCAGCGAGGCATTATTTTGAGTGTGTCTGTAAAGGGTTTTTCCAAGGAGGTTAGTTAGTGTGTGAATCTGAGTGGCCCAGCTAAGAAACACTCATCTTTCACATGGGCCGAATCCCAGCACCCAACCCACCCTGAGTACAGAAGAAACAATACAGAAAGCAAACTGGTGTCCCTCTGAGCTTTTCTTCAGTTACCCTGGTCATCAGAAGTCCAGGCTGGCCAGCCTTCAGACTTAGTAGTACTCAGGCAAGCCCCTGGCTTTCCCCGACACCTCTTCCCCAGTTTTTTATGCATACATTTCATTTTGCATCTCTCGAGGCTGTTACTTCTGAAGGTATAAACTGCCCAAAGATTCAGAGTTTGTTTTGTTTTATTTATGTTGGTCTCAACACAAGTGCATTACCACAAGGTCGGCTTTTTGAGGAAGCACTGTATGTGTGTGTATGAGAACACTGAAGCCTCCTCAAAGAAGGAGGAGATCTGCATCCACCAAAGAAAAATCTCCTTGAGGTCTCAGCTCTTGGGGTATCTGCATTTCCCCATGGTGGGATTTCATCCATGTCGTCATCACACTTCTGTTTGTCTGTCATGACATTTCAAATGCCAGCAAATGTGCACTGAGGTGCAAGCCATTACAGTGACGGTGATATGTGTTTTTATGTTTTCAATTTGACCCATTTCTTTACGAACACAGTTAATCTGCTTATGGTTGTCATTAATACATCTGGGTGTTTTGATTGTAAAAAACATACATATGACTACTTTTTTGTTGCATAAAGTGGACTCTGAGGCATTCTAGTGTTTTTATACAGTTTTCAAGTAAAACACTTTCTGAAATTTTAAGGAAATATCTTTTATATAATTTTAAAATCTTATTTTTCTGTAATTTCATTTTGAGAATGTTAGTCCTTCAGGGTTTTAGAGTTTAGATATTTTGGTCTTTTCTGAATTTCCTCACTTGGAATTATAAATGTTTGGGATCAAAATTCTACTTGGAAGGGTCATAGCCTTAGAATCTCTCCAACTTTACCCTTGGTAAGACTCATATTTTGGGGAAATGCATGAAAATCTCTAATGACTAAGGCGAGTTGAAAAAGAACTTCGAGCTGATGGGATTCCTTAAAGTCCTTCTTCTTGGAGTGACTCTGAGTGAGGAGAATGGCCACTCATAGAGGGACGGCTTATTCAGTCAACAAGTGCTGGACTAGGGGATGAGAAAACTGTTGCTCAATCTTCACTTATGAAACTGACTTATTTGGGAAGTTGTTGAGAACTCTCCAAGCTAAGAGTTTTGTTGCTGTGCTTACTTGTTTCATTTATAGAGTTAACTATTGCAGTTAGTTGAGGATTAAAATGTAATTTGAACCTAATTTCTGGGTCACTATCTAAGACGTTTATAGTAAGTCCTTTAAGTGTCAATCAAGCATTTATCGAGACCTTTTGATAGTACTGAGCTCAGCAATAGTGGGCCTATCAGAACACTCTAGGATGGGATCTCTGTCCTGAGTTACTCTGTCCCTTACATAAGAGGCTGTGACTTTTATTCTGTGGCTGGTGTCCAGATCCAGGCCTGGGTGACCTTACTCTGGGTATTGCATGTAGGCTCCAGATGCTGGCATCTAAACTCTTACATTTGCCCGTCTTTCCTGTTAAATAACCAACTTTCCCTGTCGGGCCCAACTCTGGGACCTGACTCCCTCCAACCACAGATTCAAATGCCCTCATCTTCCCACCACATAAGACCAAGGCAGGAAGAGGTAAATGTGGAACAGAAACCAACAAGTTGATAGAGCCCACAATTTAAAAATATTTTAATACATATATACACATATACGTATGTGTGTATCTGTGTGAGTGTATGACATATATGTGTGAGTGCCTGTGGAGGCCAGAAAAGGATGTTAGCTCCCTTGCAGCTGGATTTAAGGTACTCTGCTATGAGTGGTGGGAATTGAACTTGGGTCCTCAGGAAGACCAGAAAGTGCTTTTACCCACTGAGCCATCTTTCCAGCTCTAATTTTTGAAAGTTTAAAGCAATCTCTTAATTTAAATAATTTATTTACTGATTTATTGTGAGTGTTTGCGTAGGTGTGTATGCCACAGTGCATGCGTGGAGGTCAAAGGTCATCTACCTGCAGTCAGCTTCTTCCCCCCACCAAGTGGATCCCAGGGATCAAACTTGGGTTGTCAGGCTTGGTGGTAGTAGATAACTTCACTGGCTGAACCATCTTCCCAGGTCCTTCCCTTCAGTTTCAACAATGGTTTTTTAATCTAAGAAATGTTTGGAGTTTCTTTTCCAAGTGTGTACAATGGTTCAGATGTCAGGTTCTGGGGTCTTGGGACAAAGCCAGGTTCTACCATTTTCCAGCTCCATAGCATTGGGTACTGATTTATTAAGAATGTACATTTTACCACACCAAATCCTAATAATTATCTTACAATAACTTATATCATTGTTGTATTTATTTAAAGGACAGATAATATTTTTAAATAACCTTACAGATACAGGAATGTTGCAAAACTCATGAGTGCTCACATCATCTCCCAGTTTCCTTTAATGGTGATATATCACATACCTCATATATTTGTTGAAAGGAGTTAATGAACCTTTGTACAATTCAATGAATAAATTCTTGTCTCCATTGAGTTTAGGACAAAATATTTTTTCTTCCAGACTTTTTCCAGCAATTAATTGAGTACACAGAAGAATTTCGACCCCTGCCAATCATTAAACTTTGGATTGGACCAGTGCCCATGGTGGCCCTTTATAAGGCAGAGAATGTGGAGGTGGGTAATTACTATTATAGTGGATAGTGCATTCTATAGGCTATGATGTAAGAAGTTCATCAGAACATAAGGAACAAATACATCTTCAAATTTCATTACACTCCATCCATAGAGCATTTCACCCAGGAGGTGATTCAGTGATTTCTTATGGCAATTCAGTTGCACTCCTGGGAGAATAAATCCGCAGAGCTATATGTATTTCTCACTAGGTCTCAATATACATGTTCTCCTTTTGAAAGAAGTCTTCTGAGAGATTTCAGTTGTTGTTGTTTTGGTTTTTTAGTGTCTTGTTTTGTGTTGGAGATTAAATCTATGGCCACTGCATGTCATGTTCTTCCGTTAAGGTCTACTCCTTTTTCTATTTTCTAATTTTGAGACACTGAGTGGCCCAAGGTGGCTTTGAACTCATCCTATAGCTCCAGACTACCCTTGAACTTGTCTGTAGCTCTCCTTCCTCAGCCTCCTGAACAGCTAGTGCAGTGGCCTTGCACCAAGCCTGGTATACCAGGCAGTTTTAAGAGTTCAAAATTCATAACTAATAAAATAGGGGTATTTTCAGGGTCTCATATTATATCAGTAATAAATATATTACTGTACTGGGGATGTGGAGCATAAGGAAAAGAAACTTGAAATTGTTTGCCCAGTAGCAAGCCTGGAGTGTTCTAACCTGATGTCTGGAACAGAGGCTGTCTTAGTTATTTAGTTCTCCTGATTGTGATGAAATACCATGGCCAAGATCAAGTATAAGAGAAAGATTTTAATTTGGGGCTTATGGTTCCAGAGGGTTAGAGTCCATGACTATCATGGCAGGGAAGCAGCAGGCAAGCAGGCATGGTGCTAGAGCAGTAGCTGAGAGCTCACATCTCACTCCACAAGAATTAGAGAACTAACTGGAAAAGGTATAGAAAAGGCTTTTGAAACCTTAAAGCTGAACTTCAGTGGCACACCTCATTCAACAAGGCTGCACCCTCTAATCCTTCTCAAACAGTTCCACCAACAAATATATGAGCACATAGATATGCTATTCTCATTCAAACCACCATAGAGGCTAGGCTCTCCATTTATTAAACAGTATAGTAAATATGGTACCGAGAAGGAATGAGGAACTTTTGTTTCAATCATTTTTATAGGATTGTCCTAAAGTGAAAAATTGTCTTTCTAACCCTTTTGACTCAGAATAACACATAAAGTCACAACTAGATATTATCAATGCCTGTCCACACGCTTCTTTCAACATTTTGTGTGTGTGTGTGTGTGTGTGTGTGTGTGTGTGTGTGTGTGTGTGTGTGTTTGTGTTTAGGTGTGTGTGGGGTATCTGTTGCTCTCAATATCTTGATGTTTTCAAGGAATGGTTTTAGGTCTAGTTACTATTCTTAGACACACATAAATTATTCTGAGTCAGAGGCATGAGTGGGTTACAGAAAACAAGGAATATGGTAATTCAAGAATGCAGTCAGTTGAACTTATAGGACTTAATTACATTGGGAATCCAAAGTAGAGTAAGATTGATTCCTTTGTTTTTCTTAAAGATCCATTCATTCTAAACATATAGAACACTGAATACACAGCATATAAGCAGAATGAAAACACAGTCATAAATGATCTCTAGTCACAGTATTAACTTGTTACAGATGGGGTGGAAGTTTGATTTGTAACCGCAAGCTACAGGCAGCATTCTTAGAAAAATTATCCCTACAGTCCTACAGCTGTATTAATTAAGGGGCACATCAATCAAAGTGGCCATTGATGTGGGTGTTGGTAGTAGTGAAGTAAGCTGGTGGAGAGGCATGAGTTAGCATTACTCTAGTTTTAGTGATTCTTGGAAAAAGTGGAATGCCTTTTAAACTCAGGAGAGGGGCCCTCTTCTGCAGTCAGGTTGTCTTCTGGTGCCAGCCCATGGCTTTTCCCAGTCATACTGAGGACTAGAGATGGTCTGGTAGGAGAAAGCAAAGGCATGGAGCCATAGCTCCAATTAATGGGTGGACTAGGATGTAGCTATTTGATGAGTTCTCGAGGGAGTTTATATAAAACCATGTGGGTTTTGTTGTTTTGTTCTCTCTCTCTCTTTGCAAAGTTTCTCTGTGTAACAGTCCTGGTTGTCCTGGAACTCACTCTGCAGACCAGGTGGGCCCCAAACTCAAGGAAATCCATCTACCTCTGCCTCTGAAGTGCTGGGATTAAAGGCATGTACCACCACCCCCTGGCTTACTTTGTTTTTTAAATAAAACTTCTTGCTTCTTAATGATCTTTTCCCACAGGTGTCAGGGAGGGAAATTGAGAAATACAGAAATCCTTTAGTCCCAGCTTTCATTTTTGTATTTGAGTTTTGAATAATAATTGGGTCCATTTAATTATGGCTTATCCTTGGCAGTTGTGTGGAATGCCACAGCAGACATAAATTTCCAAAGTTGGCAAAATGAGATAAAAGTTTTAGGAGCACCAGTAGGATATTAACTGTTTTCATTTGTTTAGGGACCCCATTACAGAGAAAGCTGGTAATAAGTATCTAGAAATAGTTCTAACAGATTCATGGGGTTTTGTAGTAATATAAAAACCTGAAAAAGTATCAATGCCAACATGAACAAAAAGAATGAATAAATGTATGTGAGTTATATTTATTGGCCAAAGATCATTAGGTTGAAAACCATGGGAGCTAACTCCTCTTGGGGTGGTGGTACCAATAACTGACGGTTGGTATAGACTAGGGTGATTTGCTGAACCTGCAGCTGTGATAACTGAAGTTATTTTTGTAAAGAAGGAATGGAAAGCAGGAGTTTGTTGAAGAAAGGACACAAATCAGTGTCAGCAATTTGGTTTCCTTCTGTGAGGGGCCGGGCACTCCTGCATTGATTGAACGGACATGTTGGGTTCGTCTAGAAGGGGACTTCAGATAGTGCTGACAAGAAGGAGTCTAAGGTGTGAACCAAGGTGGCTTGCAATGAAAGTGGGATGGCTTGAGCCACCCAGTGAGAATCTCTTGGGAGACTGACAGGTTAATCAGGGGGTTATCAGGAAGCACCCTTCACATCCACGGCTGTGGCAAAACCACTGTTATCAGGTGAAGACAAGTCTTTAGCTCTGGATGGACTAGCAGGGCAAGGGAGGGCTGAAAAGGATGGAGGATTGGGCCCATGAAATATATGTGGTTCAATAGAAGGTGGGGTTTTGTTTTTGTTTTTTGTAAATTTCATTTTTTTCTCTTGATGAAACTGTGTAGCTAGTCTGATTTGGTTCCAAAGAGTGAAATGTCCCCCCCTCTCCCCCTCTCCCCACCCCAAGTTTCTAAATCAAGGGTCCCATGGTCAGGGTACCAGAGGCAATATTTCTGACTAATGTTTTAAAGCTTATAAATTGATTTTAATGATGCCTTAGCTCCAGTTCCTTTAAATGCTTAAGTGCTGTGAATAAGTTTAAATTCAGGAGACAACTCCCCACAGTGAACAGAGAAGCCAAAGACAATCAAGACATTCACCTTTTCATTTTCCTCAGCTCCGTGTAGTCCCCAAGCTTGGATGACAATTTATTTGTATGCTTGAAGCCCTGTGCAGATTTCTTCTAGGAATGAGAACTAAATGAACCACAGAGAATAATAAATGTTGATAAAATATTGATCTGATCAAAATATTAGACCTAATCTAATGTTCTTACAACTGTGGTTGTTTTGATGTCTAAACCCCTCATTTTATTTTATTTGTTTTTATCTCTTCTTAAGGTAATTTTGACCAGTTCGAAGCAAATTGATAAATCATATATGTACAAGTTCTTACAACCCTGGCTGGGATTAGGACTTCTCACAAGGTAAGGCACTGATGGATGTTTTTGATAGACAACCGTCCAGATGTCTGGTAGCCTCAGCTGTGTCAATAGACAGTTTCTAGCCAGGCATGCCTATAACCAGTTATGAGTTCATAAGTGTGAAAACCACTCTAAGAATTAAGAGGTCTGCAGTAGATAAAAATGTGTGTTGAGGGGAAGCCTTGAAAAGCTAGTGGGCAGACAGGAAGCCTCAGGTAAGGACATAAATCAGCCTTGATCTGGCACCTGGAAATAAGCCTTTTCCCCAGGAGAGGGCTCAGCCAGAACACGCATTTAGTAAACTATGTTTCAGGATTCAAAGTAGACATTAAGTTTGAGTCACAGAGTATATAGGTGTCTGAAGACTGAGGCGCGTAGGGAGGGGCTGATTTTCAGAAATTCATCCTAGAAATGGACAAAATATTCTAAACACTTTCTATTTTATGAGAGTAATTTTAACTATTATCATAGAACAAGTTCCAGATATCAACACCACGGGAATAACTGAGACCATCACATGCCTTTCGAGATCATTGCGATGTTGTGGTTGAGGCTGTTTCAGAATTACATTGACTTGGCGGGGCTCATGGCTTCTGTGCTGTTGCTTTACTGCTCTCTAATTTATTATTATGTGTCTGTCCTGCTTGCAGTACTGGGAACAAATGGCGCTCCAGGAGGAAAATGTTAACGCCCACATTCCATTTTACAATTCTGGAGGATTTCTTAGATGTCATGAACGAACAAGCAAATATATTGGTCGATAAGCTTGAAAACCATGTCAACCAAGGAGCATTTAACTGCTTTTTTCACATCACTCTTTGTGCTTTGGATATAATCTGTGGTAAGTCTGATAAGTTTATGCCGTGAAAATTAAATGGCCTAAATAGACTATAAGATTCCATGGGTATGCCGGGTGGTGGTGGCCCACGCCTTTAATCCCAGCACTTGGGAGGCAGAGCCAAGCAGATCTCCATGAGTTCGAGGCCAGCCTGGTCTACAGAGTGAGATCCAGGAAAGGTGCAAAGCTACACAGAGAAACCCTGTCTTGAAAAACAAACAAAGAATCTGTGGGTAGGACAAATGAGGGCATTGGTTGAAAAGGACCCAGGATCCTTCAGGGTGGTGTTATTATAAGACTCTCCCCAAGAAGCCGCAGCCATTTCCAGGGGGATGACCCAAGCAGTCCCCTTGTCACCTTGCCTGGAAGGTCCAGGGGAAAGGATGACAGGAACTGTAAGTAGGAGGTGCTGAAGGGAAAAGAAGAGCAAAGAGAAGATAATAGAACAGGCTTCACCTGTCTCTCAGTGTCCCTGGCCACACAGCTGGCTGTGCAGTAAACTGTTGCTCCCATCTGAATTTGCAGAAACAGCTATGGGGAAGAACATTGGAGCGCAAAGTAATGGTGATTCTGAGTATGTCCGTACAGTGTATCGGTAAGTGTGTGTGTGTGTGTGTGTGTGTGTGTGTGTGTGTGTGTGTGGTCTCTTAACTTTCTTTAAAATTGCTATGATTTGGGCTTTAAAACCATTGCTGATCACATCCGTTTATGTGGTATTTGGATTGTGTTTGAAATGAAATTTTAAACTGAAGAGTCACTTCATAAGGTAGGCATCAGCTTTAGCAACAGGTAATTGTTATAAACTTAAATTATGGTATATCTGAGTGCTACAGAAATTTAAAATCGCTAATTGTACCCTGATGCCAAGTGACAAAAGAAAGATATGAACAATCCCAATAGCCTAATAGAACTCTATATCAGTTCTCAACCTGTAGGTTGTGACCCCCTGGGGGGGTCAAACAACCCTTTCACATGGGTCACATGTCAGATACCCTGCATATCAGATATTTACATTACAGTTCATAACAATAGCAAAGTCATAGATATGAAGTTGCAACAAAATAATTTTATGGTTGGGGGTCACCAAAAGATGAGGAACTATATTAAAGGGTTGCAGCAGCAGGAAGGTTGAGAACCGCTGCTCTAGATCTATACCACAGTACTAGCAGTGATTATTACCACTGTTCTGTGTGCTTTTTTTATTTGGAATTTTAAAATACCATTTATTTTCTTCCATAACTTCTGCATTGAGTTGGTGCTGATTTTGCAATTGAGGCAGTTTTTTATTAACTTGAAAAGTATGTGGAGTTATTCAACTAATAAGAGGGGGCTAGGATTTGATTTGATTTATAAAATCTTAATTTATCACTCAATTTCATCCTAACAAGTATTTACTGACCGTCTATGACCAGCCAGCCATCATATAGTCAGTTACTAGGTAGCTTCTAATTGAGAGACCACAGAGTGGTATGGGAGATGGCCATTGAACCAAGAAAGAGAAATTTAGGAATTTTAACAGTTGTTGACAAAGAAAGGATCAAGTTGTTACCAGATTGCAAAACATGGATATGTTCTAGAATATAGTGTCCAGGAAAGGCCCCTTCAAAGAGCGGTCATTTAGACTGTCCTGAGGGAGATTGAGGAGAGGTCTGTCTGCCTGTCATGTGAAATGAGAGGCAGGTGCTGGGAACAGCTCCATGACAGACTGCTACTTAATATGCCATTTCTTGTAAAAGACCGCTTATGTTTCTAAATTATATTTGCTTATTTTGTGTGTGTATGCATGAGTGTGGGTGTGCGTGTACCCCGGTGCACATTCGGAAACAGAACAGCTTGTAGAAGTTGTTTCTTTCCCTCTTCCATGTGTGTCCCAGGGTTGGAACTCAGAAGGTCAGGCCTGGTAGCAGGTTTCTTTACCTGCTGAGCCATCTCACTGGCCTCAGAGTTTTTAATGTCTTCGGAAAAGTGGTGGAGGAAGAGCATAGAACTTAGAGGCAGACTTATCTAAACTTTTGGCATAAATGCTCGAACATTCCTGGGAAGTTGTGAACTTGCACTGTAGAAACAAAAGCACTGGCCGGGTTTCATAGTGGGTTTTCACTTCTCTAATGCAGCCATTATTGCTTGAGCTCCATGCTCTGTCTAGTAGTCTCTTGTTCCACCATGTGGCATTAGACATGGATCTCTATTAGCCTTGAACACTAGTCAGCATCATTTCATTTATTGCTGTTATCAAGGCCAGGCTCCAAAGGTTGGGAGATAACCTTTCTGATATAAAAGGTACTGTTATCTTGTTTATAGGATGAGCGAGATGATATATCGTAGAATCAAGATGCCCTGGTTTTGGTTTGACCTTTGGTACCTTATGTTTAAAGAAGGACGGGAACACAGAAGGGGACTTAAGACCCTACATACTTTCACCAACAATGTAAGTTGTGTGTTGTTGTTGGTATTTTGCTCTTTCTTGGGGGTGGGGGGGAGGTGTGCCACCCAGCTCCCAAATACATCACACACGGAGGCTTATACTGAATTGTAAATGCCCGTCCTTAGCTTGTTTGGTTTCTTGCTAGCTTTCCTTAACCCGCTTATCTTCTGCCTCTGGGCTTTTCCCATTCTCTTAGTTCTGTAAATCTTACTCTTACTTCCTGTCTCACTGTGTAGCTGGGTGGCTGGCCCCTGGAGTCCTCCTCCTTCTCTGGCTCCTTGATCTCTTTTCACTTCCCGGATTTTTCCTTCTATGTATTCTTTCCGCCTGCCAGCCCCACCTATTTCTCTCTCCTGCCTCACTATTGGCTGTTCAAATCTTTATTAGACCATCAGGTGTTTTAGACAGGCACAGTAACACAGCTTCACAGAGTTAAACAAATGCAACACAAACAAAAGTAACATACCTTAAAATAATATTCTACAACAGTTGTGTGTGTGTTCGTGTGTGTGTCACTGTGTGCATACATTAAAATATACAAAGCATAGAATCAAGTGGAGTTAAATGAGTTCACAGTGTTATGCAGCTATTACCAAAAGTAGATTCTTAAGTCCAGGATTTTTATGTTTTTTTAATATACCCAAATGTAGGGCCATGGAGTAGAGAATTTGTTCCATAAAAGTTAAATAGATTAGTAATGCCAAAATGATTAATATTATATTTAAGTTACATATTTAACTGGCATCAATGAAATATTTGCTGGGTGTCATGTGCTGCACCCAGTGTTGGAAATAGAGAAATTAATTAGACAAGGATGTTCCCTATAGTACTGGAGAGTAGTCTAGGAGAGGAGGTTATCCATAACCATAATTACAGAGCATTCTATGGACTTATTAATACTTAATATTAATTAATAATAATTAATACTTAAACAGGGTTCTGGACAGAAGAGGAAAGGGATAGAGATCTGTGCATGAGTCTCATGGGAAATGTTTCAGGAAGGCAGTAGCTCTCATATGAAAGGACATCTAACCCAGTACATAGTATACTTCAGTGAAAATTAATTTGATAGTACTATTTTTCTTTCCAAACTGAAAATCAAAAGGTAGTAGGGGTTTTGTTTTAAACATAGGATATCCATCTTTGGGTGAAGACATGTTTATCAAAAAGCAAGGTTTAATTGAATATATAGAACAAATTGCAATGTGGTGAAATTTTCCCACTGAAATGTATCTTTTCTTTGCTGTAATTTTTGTTTAAAATATATTAGGATTGCCTCTTTGAGATAAGGACAAGCTACCAATGGGTCATGTAATTAAGCCAGTGGAAGTTAAGGGAATGAAATGCTGCCTTGAGTTGCCCACAGTATAATCACCAGGTATCAGGAGGAGAAGCAGTCACATTTCATAATCACACTTTCCCTCTAAATATAACAACATCAACATCAGTAAAAATAAGTAATGAAGTCCAGACTTCATAGACAGTGCCATTTATTTTGCAAAAAAAAAAGGGAAAAAATATATTGAGACATAAACACTTATAAACTCCACAAATAAAACATATTATTTTGCTCCCAAATTTCTGAGAATACACTCATTTAAGTGTCTTCATAGGAGAGTCACCCAATTATTCAACAGGAAAAAGAAAGTATGCATGATCACAGCAGGTGTATGGACTGTTTTTGTTGTTGTTGTTGTTTAGATGTATCTAATGAACCCTCCAGAATGCTTGCCAGTTTTCTTAATCTGGGTGGGGGAATCAAGACACAAAGGCAGACTCTGCCAACTGGATGGTGGTACTTGAGATTGTGGGGGAAATACACTAAAGCGCAGATACAAAGCATGTCATGTGAGGTGATAGGTGATGTGGGGACAAATGAAGGAAAGTCAGGCACATAGGGAGTGCTAGGGACCAGGGTAGGTGTGAGCAGGTAATGATCTCTTGTGTGGCTATCACCTGAGACCTGAAAGTGGCATGGGATCCAGTCACATGAGCACTGGAGGGCAGGGCATTCTGGGCTCAGAGAAGAGGAAGCAGGCGGGGTGAACTGGCTCATCAGCTATTGGTTCATTAGCTTGCTATTTCCTTTCTCCGTAACCAGATGCAATCATCAAGAGGCATCTAGAATTAGTGTATTCTGTGGCCGTCTCCTCTCCACTACTTACACTTCTCCTCATTAGTTCCCTCCCACCTCCAGGGGACTGTTTAGTAGACAGCGACTCTGTTCCCATGTTAGAAAGATTGCAAAAATAGAAAATTATGGGTTTCACCTAACATTAAATTCGTATGTAATAGTTTCACCACATGGCATTCTCAGCGTTAACCAGCCTTTGTTGCTTTTTCACAAGAGCCTAAGTGCTGTTGAAATAGAAAGAACAGGAAAAGTTTTGGGGGAAAATAAATTAAAGAAGCCAGAATATTTCATTCATAGGAAAATGTACCAGTAAGCCTCACCCAAAGTGCGAATTTTGTATTCAACGTTATTTACATCCTGCAGGTCATCGCTGAACGGATCAATGACATGAAGGCAGAGGAAGACTATAGGAATGCTGGCAGGGCTTCTGAGCCCCCCAAGAGTAAGCGCAAGGCCTTTCTTGACTTGCTTTTGAGTGTGACTGATGAGGATGGCAACAGGTTAAGCCATGAAGACATCCGCGAGGAAGTTGACACCTTCATGTTTGAGGTAATTTTGGTTGCCAGGTAATTTTCACTGTTGAAGCATTTCATAGCTCAGGTTTTACCGTGGTGGAGACACCTGCTCAACATACACACACACACACACACACACACACACACACACACACACACACACACATGAACTAGGTTTTGTCCCCAGCACCACAGAAACAAACAAACAAACAAAAAATGTGGGGGAGGGGGCTGGAGAGATGGCTCAGCAGTTCAGAGCAGAGGACCAGGTTCAAGTCCCAGCATCCACATGGCAGCCTACAACTGTCTGTAACTTCAGATTTAGGGAATCTGGTATCCTCACACAGACATACATGCAGGTAAAACACCAACCCACATAAAAATAAAATTAAAAAAACAAACTCCATAGAAATGGGACCATCACGGCTAGTGAAAATGATTGATATTAAGCTTGACCACCTGAGTTGGATCCCTACAACCAACATGGTGGAAGGAGAGCTCTAACTCCTACAAGCTGGATCTTTCATCTCCACATATGTGCCATACTATAGAACACACACACACACACACACACACACACACACACACACACACACACTAAATGTAATTTAAAACACCCCCAGTTTCAATGATTGTTAGAATCACAAGCAGAGATTTTAAAAACCAGTCAAATACTAAAGCAGTTTAGTATAGTTAGAAAACTTAATAACGTCTTCAGAAATTATAAAATTTAAAAACAGGGTGATGATAGACACATTATTTTTTATTAAGAAAATTTAAGGTCCCCCAGGCTTTTCCTTTAAGAAGACAAGAAACTCTCCACTGTCCTCAGTTCCCTGTGTCACCTTATGTTTCTCCTAGCCTCCCCATACAGGTCCTTTTCAGCCCTTTTAGAGTCTGGCACTTAGCTACTGCTGTGGGTTGCTTTAGACCAAGAGAATCTAACCAGTTTGTGATTCTAATGGGATTCCTGGAATGTTACTATTTCCTTAAAACCCTTCTTGCAAATATGCTTTAAACATTATAGGAATATTACAAAGAGCAGAGCTTTCTATATGTGTGTTGCAAAATTAAGGTTTCAGAAAGTCCTAGGATGTAGCAACAGCTTCCGAGTAGAGGAAAGGGAAACATGCACAGGAGTCTAAAGGGTCCCAGAGTGCTTGAGCATCACATTGCATTGACTGCTCTGTCTCCAGCCCTCTGCATGTACTGCTCATACTTCTGATTTTGTTTAGTTTTTTTTTTATTTCATTTCTAGCTGGCAAATAACCATTGTTTATGCTTCTGGAGTTCAGTGTGATGCCTTGATACACATACATGTTAGGGAATGTGCACATCATGTTAATTAACGTGCCCATCACCTTCACATACTTACTTGATTCTGGAGTGAGAACATGTTACACAATACATTGTAACTAATTATAACCCATCACACTGTGCAATAGATCATGATAATTCACTGTTTACATCTGAGGTTCTGTGCTTTTTGAGAATCTCTCCTTCCCATCCTCCCCAGACAGCAGACACTGGCCACAGCCTCTAGTAACTGTCCTTCCACTCTGAATGTCTATGAGCTAATTTATTTCAGTTTTTCCATGTTGGTGAGATCATATGTTACTTTTCTTTCTGTCTTGGCTTACTTTACTTCCCTAGAGTTGTCCATGTTATCACAGATAAGAGGATCTCCTAGTTTTTTAAAAAAGAATGCATACTATCTTGTTATGCATGCCCTACAGTTTTAAAATCCAATCACCTGTTGATATGCATCCCTGTTGTACAATCTATATACTCTGTACAGTTCTTATCAAGATCCTAATAAGTTTCTCAGAGAATAGGAAAACCAATCCTAAAATTCATATGAAACCACAAAAGACACTGAAAACCCAAAGTAATCTTGAGCAAAAAAGAATGAAGGAGTCATATTGGTTACTTTAAAAATACACTACAAAGTTGTAGTACACTACAAAACTGTAGTAATTAAAATAGCATGGCTATAGCATAAAAATATCCATGTAGACCAATGGTATAGATGAGAGATTCAAGAAATAATTATGCATTTGTAATCATCTGATATTTGACAAAGGTGCTGAGAATACACAGTGGGAAGAGCCTACATTAGCTGGTGTCTGGAAATTAGATAGCCACATGCAGGAGCACAAAAACTGA
Organism: Onychomys torridus; assembly: GCF_903995425.1. Lineage (NCBI taxonomy): Eukaryota > Metazoa > Chordata > Mammalia > Rodentia > Cricetidae > Onychomys > Onychomys torridus. The sequence goes on along the minus strand of NC_050459.1, from coordinate 38,772,800 downwards.
CCCTTATCCCATCCTTTAAAGAAGAATTAACTCACACTGAATTAAAGAGGTAGCTGTGAGACATGAAACTGTAAAACTAATAAAAAATGTGGTGAAAGCTCCCTAAGGTCTGGTCTAGGAACCGATTTCTTGAAGATGATTTCCAAAAGTATAGGCAACAGAAGTAGAAATATGCAAATGGATTGCCTCATCCATTCTTCTCCAGAGAAGGGTTCTACCATGTAAGTGAGTACAGCTATACTAAGGGTCTGAAGACCTGGGCTCTTACTTACTTTGTGCCAGTGACCTAAATAGAATACCTCCTATCATTCCAGCTCTGATTTCCCTGTTTTGTAAAGAAAGACCTGGACTGAATCCATGGTTTTAAATTTCTTTTTTTTTTTTTTGGCCAGGGACAGGGAAGGTCAGTGGTAGATTACTTGCGTCCTATGTGTGAAGCTATGGTTCAGACTTCAGCAAAACAATTATCTTTTGTTTTGTTTTGTTTTTTTGAGACAGGGTTTCTCTGTGTAGCTTTGCGCCTTTCTTGGATCTTGCTCTGTAGACCAGTCTGGCCTTGAACTCACAAAGATCTGCCTGCCTCTGCCTCCCAAGTGCTGGTATTAAAGGCATGTGCCACCACCGCCCAGCTCAAAGCAACTATCTTAACTACCTTGCCTGAGTTACTTTCTGTGGCTGTGATAAAATGGCATGATCAAGAGCAATGTATGGAAGAGTTTATTTTGCCTTACGGTTCCAGAGGGTTAGAGTCAATGATGGTGAGGAAGGCATGGCCTACCTGGTCTACAGAGTGAGTTCCAGGAAAGCCGAGGCTACACAGAGAAACCCTGTCTCCAAAAAAAACAAAAACAATAAAAAAAAAAAGTACATCGAGAATCATAGAAGTCACATGACAATGCAGCAAATACATATATTATCAGCAGCATTTCACATTAAGCACTGAGATCTTACATCTCTGTTTTCCCATGTGTTTACATATGCACATATGTGTATATGCAAACCTACACATCTAATTCCCATTAGTAGCCATCATTTCCCTCTTGATGTTGTTCTTTATTGCATTGAGCAGGAGGCCCACCCTGTTCAGTTACTATACTGAGGCTTCCTCTGTGCACTGGATGTGGACTGTTCACTCCTGGCTCTCACGGCTGCAGGTTTCAACCATTAAACTGTTGAGATCATGAGCCCTCCTCTTCCCACTGATGTGCCTCTGTCAAGTCTGCTGTATGTCTTGCCTCATCCATAGGAAGCTCAGGAGACATCTCCCACATGCCTGAATCGGGCTTACACCCGTGTATTCAAGAGAAGCTGTTGAGTTATTAGGAGAGTGCTTCCTTGCTTGACTCAGCAGAGAGCTGAACAGCAGCACCTGGATCTTGTCTGCAGTCCAGAGTCACTTTGTAAAGGAATTGCTGTAGTTGGAGATCTTCTCTCCAGGTTCCACCAAGCCCCTGCGGTTCCATAACCCATGCATAAAATAATCAGTCAGACGCTTATATTACTTACAAACTGTATGACCGTGGCAGGCTTCTTGGTATCTAGTTCTTATATCTTAAATTAACCCATTTCTGTTAGTCTATAAGTTGCCACGTGGATTACCAGTACCTTACATCTTTCTTGTCATGGTCGTGGCTGGCAGTGTCTCTCCACCCAGCCTTCCACTTCCCACTGTTCTCCTCCTCCTTGTCCCGCCTACCCTATCCTTCCTGCCTGGCTACTGGCCAATCAGAACTTTATTTATTTTAGCCAATCAGAGCAACACATTTTACATACAGAACATCCCACAGCATTGCAGGTGTATGGGAATATCCCAGGAGATGAAAGGAGGAAGGAGTTGAATGCCTGAAATATGGAGAGAGTGGAGCATCAGGATGTCTCAACAGGGACTTGACTCCTAACTCAGGCCACTCCAGAGTTTCACAGCAGGGTGGTATGGTGTTGTTGTTTGTTTTTGCTGTTTTGCAGGGGCCTGCCACCCAGCTCCCAACTAAATCACACATGGAGGCTTATTCTTAATTATGAATGCCTGGCCTTAGCTTGGCTTGTTTCTAGACAGCTTAACTTGGCTACAAATTATCCCATCTATCTTTTGCCTCTGGGCTTTTATCTTTCTTTATTTCTGTATACTTTTCATTATTTCTTACTCTGTGACTTGCTGTGTAGCTGGGTGGCTGGCCCAGGAATCCTCCTCCTTCTTTGGCTGCTTCCTCTTTTTCCTTCCTCCCAGATTTCTCCTTCTATTTATCTTCTCTGCCTGTCAGCCCTGCCTATTTCTCTCTCCTACCTTGCTATTGGCTGTTAAGCTCTTTATTAGCCCATCAGGTGTTTTAGACAGGCACAGTAACACAGTTTCACAGTTAAACAAATGCAACATAAACAAAGTAACACACCTTGAAATAGTATTCTATTTACAGTCTTTCTTTTGTCATCAGACTTCGTGTTCATTTCCTACTTTCACTTCCTTTGGGGATGTTATTATTATTTTTTAACCTCTAAAATGTGAATGGTAGTAATGAACATTTCCTGAAGTTACAAAGATTAATTTCTACAAAATACTTAGCATTTTGCCTGAGACTCGCCAAGTACTAAATTGGCTACTAGCCATTTTCTTTAGGAGAGAGTATGCCTAGAACCCCACAAATATTTCTTAGTGTCCAGTACCAGCAGAGGAAGCCAGCCAAGACAGGACCTCAAAGCAGGACACTGAAGCAGAATACCAAGGAATGCTGCTCACTAGCTCGCTTCCACTGATGTTCAGTTACCTTTCTTATATAGCCCAGGCCCACTTGCCTAGGGATGGCACAGCACACAATGGGCTGGGGCCCTTCCACATCAATCACTAATCAAGAAAAAGGCCCCACAGACATGTTTTCAGGCCAGTCTAATGGTGGCAATTCTTCAATTGAGTCTCTTTCTACCCAGGTGTGTCAAGTTGACAATAAAACCTTACTAGTATAGCAATCCTCCTGCCTCAGCCTTCTCCCAAGTGCTGGGATTATAGAAGTAAGCCAACCCCACCCAGCTAAGAGGCTGTTGAGTATGTTTGTCTCTCACTGAGGTGAGCAGCTGCACTGAGTGATTTAGGTTCCGCAGACATACTGCAGCTATAGATAGAGGGGGAGTTCAATTTTGTCTTCACACACACCCCAACAGAACTGTGCTTTTAAACGTTCCAACACCAACACACCCTTGTATTTTTACAGGGTCATGATACAACAGCAGCTGCAATAAACTGGTCCTTATACCTATTGGGATCTTATCCAGAAGTCCAGAGAAAAGTGGACATGGAACTGGATGATGTGTTTGGTATGTTGGACCCCTTCGTTAGCTCTGTTGGGGGACCTAAGTCCATGGAAGCAGTGGCCATTCTTGACCCACAAAGTCCATGGAAGCAGTGGCCATCCTTGACCCACAAAGTCCATGGAAGCAGTGGCCATTCTTGACCCACAAAGTCCATGGAAGCAGTGACCATCCTTGACCCCCAAAGTCCATGGAAGCAGTGGCCATCCTTGACCCACAAAGATGGATAACTTTGTCATCAACAGAAGACCATGGTGTAGGACTCCTGCCTGCACCCATATCCTTGACAAGGCCTAGTAAATTTCCTAGCAGGCATTTGACAAGTGTCCTGACATGTAACTAACTATCCCGGAGTAGAAGCTAAGGGTACACAGATCCATGACTCTGTTCACGACGGTCCTAGAGTTTAATAGGTAAAACAGACACATGTACCTACAGCTTAGAGTCACGGGCTGTGCCTTTGAGCAATGCCAAGAGGATGCTGTGGGGGAGCCCAGGGCACAGGTGGAGAGAGTTATGAAGGGAGAGAGCTTTCTTGTGACTGCATCTGACAAGGTGAGAATGGCAATGGGGGATACAGCAGGAGGATTTGTTTCTGCTATACAGCAAGCACGATCATCTCTAAAATATTTTCAGCACCCCAAAGGAAGGCTATACTCTGAACCGTCACTCATCTTTCTTCCCCTTAGCCCCACCCCCAGGTAGCCACGATGATTTTTACTTCCTGTTTCTATAAATGGAATCACATAGGGCCATGGTCTTTGTAATGTGACCCTATTAACATATTAAAATGGAAGATGGTCTTGTCTTATCTGCTTTCTGTTACACAGACAAATGCTTCATTTTATCTTATTATCCACAATGTTAGAAATTCTGCTTTGTTGGTGGACATTTGACTTTCTGTGTTGTGGTCCCATGGTGCTCTGTGATGTCCCACCTCCCTGAGTCTAGGTAGGGCTTTATTTTCATTTTATCCATTTATTTTAACCAGGAAGGTCCCTGCGCCCCGTCACCTTGGAAGACCTGAAGAAGCTTAAATATCTGGATTGTGTCATTAAGGAGACTCTCCGAATTTTTCCCTCTGTCCCTCTATTCGCCCGGAGTCTTAGTGAAGACTGTGAAGTTGGTGGGTATCAGAGCAGGAGGGAGCAGGAGGGAGCAGGATGGGGGGGTTATGTGTCTCATGTCTATCTGGTAGAGTGTCCTGACACATCATTCTCTCTTGACAGCTGGTTACAAAATTGCAAAAGGCACAGAAGCAGTCATCATTCCTTATGCATTGCACCGGGACCCCAAATACTTCCCAGATCCTGAGGAGTTCAAGCCAGAGAGGTTCTTTCCTGAGAATTCCCAAGGACGCCATCCCTATGCCTACGTGCCCTTTTCTGCTGGACCTAGAAACTGTATCGGTTCGTATTCATGCAAGTGGGTTTGACCTTTCAGGCCCACGTGATAGATTCTCACAAGAATCTCTGAAGCATGATGGGTTCTGTTTCCTTCCACTTTATAGTTTCAAAATGCCGTTGTTAGGGGCTGGGAAGGCAGCTCAGTTGGTATTATGCAAACGTGAGAACCCAAGTCTGTCCCTAAGTGTGTGTAAAGCAGCTGGCTGTTGTGTGCACTTGTGATCCTGGTGGTGGGAAGGCAGGAAGGGTGGATCTCTGATGCAGAATACAGCAGAGAAGGCTTGAAATGATAGGAACTAAACCTTTCACCACTCAGCAGGGTAAGGTGTCCATGGGTCTTCCAAGGTTTCTCTGTTCATTTATATGTGGCAGCCTTCTCTTCGTGGCATCTTCATTTGGTATTTTCTCTGGGTGTGCTTGTGTGTGCCAGTCACATACTTATGAATGCACGCCACATGCATTACAAACAATTTGGGTTTAGCATTTGCAGCTCTTTATCACTTATATGAACGCAAACATTAATGAAATGGAGAGTAGATATAAATATATGGATCTGAGCCATATTGGTTTCTCTACAGCGAGTAAATGAAGGAGGCAATACAAAACCATCTAGAAGGGTTGGCAGCAGTTAAGAGCCCATATTGCTCTTAATGGGGATTTGAGTTCAGTTCCTGGCACCACTCACCCACATTTCGAGACTCATAGACACTAGCGATTCCAGGTCCAGGGGACCAGGACCTTGTATTTACATGCACACCCCCTTTCCCACTACATGTATACATACACACTGATTAGAAATTCTCAATTTAAATGAGCCCAAATTCATCTGGCTGTCAGTCATTCCTAGGTGTTCTCTGATACCCATTCTAATCCTGGAGTTGGTCCAGGATCTCTCAGAGATAGCCAGCCATCTACAGATGTGAAATCCTGTTTATAAACTGGCATAGATTTACACGTGAATTTTTTATATCTTCCAGTATACTTAAATCATCGGCAGGTTCCTATAATACTAGGAACAATGTATATGCTATGAAAAAAATTGTTCTTATTGCTTAGGGGATGAACAATGAGACAAAAGTGTATACTTGTTCAGTAAAGGTGTAATTTTAAAAACTATTCTAACTGATGGTCAGTTGAATTCATAGATATGGAATCTGTAGATGGGAGAGTCCGTGGTACTGCTGAAGTAGAGATTGCCTGGCTGCCACAGCTAAGCAGACTCATGTGGGTACAAGCAGAATGATTGGAACTTTTCAGTTTTAGCAGTCATCTCAGGGATTTGGTCCTCTGGCCCACGTGATTGGGAAGTGATGACTGTGTCACAGCTTCTTGTGTCTCAAATTTGAGTTGTGTCTATATTTCAAGTGATGGTCTTTACATTTACTTAAAGGTCAAAAGTTTGCTGTGATGGAGGAAAAGACGGTTCTTGCCTGTATCCTGAGGCGGTTCTGGGTAGAATCTAACCAGAAGAGAGAAGAACTTGGCCTGTCTGGAGATTTGATTCTTAGACCAAATAATGGCATCTGGATCAAGCTGAAGAGGAGATGTGAAGAACTCTAACTTTGTCCTTGAACTGTGACCTTATCCTGATGAAGATCATTCCATCAGAAACATGGTATTTGCAGTTTTTAGATTGTGAATCAAAAACTCTGAATCCTTGGACATAATGTTTTTTCTTGTCCCCACTGACCTGGTCCATCTCCAGAGAGTTTTTGTGTGTTTATCACCAACATAGATGCCACGCCACACCAGCTCTTGGTCTCAGAGCTACTGTTAGCTGAGATGGCACCAGAAATAAACATATAATAAAAATTATAACAGAAGGAACCATCAGCCTGTTTAATTTCATTTGTTAAAATCAAAAGACATAATTGCAATAAGATTTCAGAACTAAGAAAATATTCTTGTTGACTCTGAAATTCATATGGTATCATTCGAAAGTGGTGGGTAATCAAGCTCTTCAGCATCATGGGCTTAAGATTTTAGAGCCAGTGTCATTAGTTACGAGATAAGCAGTTGTCATGCCTCTTTCAGATTTTACCCTGAAAAGCATGCCGGACTCAAGTGTCAGGCACCTTGTTGACTGTATGCAAGGGTCTTCTTTTTATTTTTGGTGGAGTCACAATCACCGTCACAATCACCGTGTATGTCATGTCATTGGAAAAGATTCCTCTCGGCAACTTCCAACCTCTCACTTTCCCTTACAATATACCTTGGCTTTATGGAACCCAGGACCATGATTAGACGGATTAGAGCTCAGGATGTCTGCCTTCAGTGTCTTTTTTTGTAATTCCTCCATTTTTAGAAGAAGAAAAAAAAATCCCTGTTCTTTCATATTTAGTTACGCTGCAATAACACTTGGTTCAGGATTAGACATCTAATTAACTTAGCCCCTTGCCAAGCTGAACATTGAATCACATTCCTTGGACTTTAATTTTGTATATATTGCTACTATTTCTCACGCAATGACTTTTAGAAACTCCTTTCTAATAAACAATTTTTAACAGGATCAGTTGTGTGGCTTGTTTTGTTTTCAGTTTTCCATGGCCTAGCAAATTAGAAGCAAGAAACGGAAAGAATAGGATATGTATCCATGAATCAATATCGAAGAAGAACAGTATAACAAACAGCATTTGGCAAGCACCACAACATGGGTCACTCAGGGCAAAATTACCAAACAGACCTCGTAGACTCTCCAGAGAGCTGCAGCACACAGGACTCAAGCCCTAAGCTGATGAGGGGGGAAAAATACAAAAAACAAGAAGGGAGCTAGACACTTGCAGTGATATGTAAAGTAAAGCCTTTATGTCTGGATTTGAGTGAAATATATAGTAAAGCCTTTTTTGTTGGGCTTTGAGAGAAATGTTTCATCAGCAAAGCCTTTGCTGTGTTTGGATTAATCAGTAGAGGCTGAGAAATTGCTTTGAGACTGTTTAAACCTTCAAGAATTGTTTCTCTGGAGAGTCTGCTCTTAGCGCTATGTGAGAGCTTGCAGCTGCGCCGACCTTGTCTGAAGACACTCCTGGCAGACCAGGAGTTCTTACTTTTGATTATGGCTCATCCTAATCAAAAGAGACTGAGATTTGTGTGGGTTGTCTGCTCTCATGGGCAGAAAGAGCAAGATGATTTTGATAGTTGGAACCTTTCCCAGCTCCAATTAACCTTGTACATGTTTGAATAAAATGACTGGAGTGAGCTAGCCAGGTGTCAGTCTTTTCCCAAAAGAGCGTACCCCTCTGCTCCTTTGGAAAATGAAGGCTTAGCATCTTGGTGAGAGCATCTCTCTACTGCAGCACCTATGACCAAACATCAAACAATATACCCTGCAAAAGAGTTTCTGAAATGAGTAACCTCACTGTCTAGAAATTGGGAGTAAGTAGGAAGTCTCCTCCCAAAGGATTTGGAGTAGTTATTTGGTTTCACTAGCACAAATGGGCTTTCTCCCAATTTATACCACATATTAAACCCATGGCTTATAAGTTTTCATATTTTTTTAACAATTTACTTATTCTTTTATTTAGTATGTGTGTAGGTATGTGTGTGCACAGGCACCCATGTGTCACAGCATGACCTGCTTTCTCGGTGTAAGTTTTTATTGACCTAAGCAGGGTGAAGTCAGCATTCTTTCCTGGGGCTTGTCCAGCTAGAGTTGGAGGAAGATAGGGTTCATCTTCAGAAAAAAACTCCAGGTCATGGATTGACCCTCTGGAGCAGCTTCTAGGAGATGGAATGAAAGGGAGGAGAAGAAACAGAGAAGAAATGATGAATCTGAAGGATGCTGGGTTCCTACCACTCACTCCTCAGCTCTTTCAAAACCAAGGGCACTATACTGCCAGCTTGCTTTAGGAGAAGTTTGTTGTTGTTGTTGTTTGTTTTTGTTTTCATCGCCAAAAGTAACTCCATGTTTGTCCATTCAACTTCAGGGTGAAGAATCAAATCTCGTTATTGGGGCATCATCTTGGTTTTCATCCCATTTTCTTTCTGATGAAAATAATAACTCTTCTGTAGGCTATATCATTAGTGCAGACGTAGGCTAGTTATATCAGTGCAATAGCATTTGATAACATGCAAAGTTTCTTTTTAAAAGTTCTACCATACTTTTTAGATAGATCTAACTTGGCCAAATCAAAAATCTGGTTATACTTTCCAGACTATCCCATCATTTCTAACTAAGGTGGGCTCACTCTGGCTTTCCTTATGGGTAGCTGTATTACAGATTTCTGAATCAATACTGTCTCCTGTAATTATTAACAATGGACTAGTTGTGCTGCCTCCCCCAGTCACTTGCCCAGGAACTTCGGACTTTTAGGGCCAAATTCCACCTCTAAGACTCAGGCTATGCTCCATGGATCCACCTCTTGCCTCATCCACATTTCAGGCCAGGTTGTAGGTCTGAAGTCTGAAGCTTTATCAGGCAACATCTGAGCTCCAGGCATCTCTAGATTCTGATAAACCTAGAGTCCAGGCCTGCTCCTCATGATTAGCAATAGGCCAGTTCCTCAGGAGGCCAGTCCCAGAGGACCTAAGGCCCAGAATGACACTCATGGGATCAGGAGCCACATCTGTCCCCACGGAGTCAGTACTAGGGCCATTTCAGAGTTCCACAATACCATGGGACAAGCTCCACGCCTCCCCATGGATCAAATGAAAGAAATGGGTAGAAACTGGTCAAAAGGTACAAAATCTCAGGCAAGACCAATGTTCTGGGGCCTGTCATCCTTCCAACAACATTATTATCGACAATATATTATCTACATACTTGAAAACCGGTAAGAGTTGATTACATGCTCTCACCACAAAAAACGGTAAGTATGTATGTAATGTGGTAGGTAGATTTACTAGTTTGGTTTGCTTACTGTGTCCTCCTGTTGTATTTATAAAATACATCATCTGTGTAAATTAAAAGTAGCACTTGCTATAATTAACTAGTTTTAACCAGAGCAGCAACACAAGAACATTCATTAGAGTTAGGACTGGAGTGTCTATTACTCCACAATCAGTTTAAGCTCCTGTAAGATGGCATCTTGGCTGATAGTATAACCATGACTTACATGATCCCGGGCACCCACAACTGTGGGCAAAGGGACCACTTATTCCCAGTCCTGTTTGTTTGTTAAGAACAGTTAATTGCCCACACATGTAGTTAGTCACCATTGCCCTCTAACTCAGAAGGCAGGACTATCCAGGGCTCCGGGAAAAGACAGCAAACAAGCTGTGGCCCCAGATCCTAACAGTGAGCTGTTAAAGATACAGACGATCACAGAGTGAGCCAGCTCTACTACGGAAAGTGAATGAGTGAGGGCTGGTAACTGTAAGGAGGGAGCTTTGGAGCACAGGTCTGTTTGATGTGAGGATACATGGGACAGTATCATACTTAGAAAGTAAGGGGAAATAAGCTTAGAGGATGTTGGAAGGGAGGGTCCGGAGGTGAATCATCTTCCCACTCAGTCATTGGAAATATTCTCTCTCTCTCTCTCTCTCTCTCTCTCTCTCTCTCTCTCTCTCTCTCTCTCCCTCTCTCCGTCCCTCCCTCCCTCCCCTCCCCCTCCTTCTCCCTCCCCCCCTTCTCTGGAGGGGGGTGGATAATAGGCTTTTCCCCCAGCTGTTGGACAGTGGTGACTCTCAAGTCCTTGTCTCAGGGCTCCTGCATATCCAAGGCAGCACCCAAAAAGTCTCCCTGCTGCTCAGCCTCTTATACTTTGCAATTCTCCTTGTTAGAGCAGCACAGGTGGGTGACAGGGCTCAGCGGGTAAAGCTGCTTGCTGCCAAGCCTGATGATCTGAGTTTCACTGATCTCCAGAATTTATACAGCGGAAGGAAAGAACCAACTTCTCTAAATTGTCTTTGACATCAAGTAGTACACCATGGCTCATGCATGACACACACAACACACACACACACACACACACACACACTCACACACACACACACACACACACACACACAAAACTGTAAATAAAAAAGAGTAGCAGGAACCCTGTTTTAAAGGGCTCTCTGGTGATGAGATCTGACCTGACATTCAGGTAATCTCTACCTCGATGAGCTCAGTGTCAGCTGAACAGTCACCTTAATTACATCTGCAAAATTGCATTTCTTGTCAACCTTGGTCACTGAAACACAGTCTCTGCAGAGCTGCTGGCTCACAATGTCTGCACACTTCCCAGGGTCAGAATGGGAAATTTAGAAGAGGACATTTAGAACTCTGCCTACTGCTGGCTCTCTTCTATGTAATCAATTTTGTTCTCCCAAATCCATGAAGGAATTTTAGTTTTTATTCTATCTAGTTTTTGTTTTGTTTTGTTTTTCGAGATAGGGTTTTCTTGTGTAGCTTTGTGCCTTTCCTGGAACTCACTTGGTAGCCCAGGCTGGCCTCGAACTCACAGAGATCTGCCTGGCTCTGCCTCCCGAGTGCTGGGATTAAAGGCCTATGTCACCACTGCCTGGCTCTATCTAGTTTTTTTCCTATAATGGAGTGTAACTCCTATTTCACTGTCAGGAACTTTTGGACTAAGCACAGAAGTGTATTTATGGAGGTTTAAGTCTGGAATGTTGCCATGTAGGCAAGCAACCTCTGAGCAGGTCTGTTGTGTGCTGAATGCTTTTTATTTATTTATTTTTTTCCACCAGTATTGAGCTTGGTGGTGGATGAGATCACAAATTCCATTTTTTTTCACCTTCACGGAACAGAGTGTTTTGCTTTGTTGATGACTAACATACTGGTTAGTAACCTGCCTCTAGAAAGAAGTACAGCATGCTGTTTAAATATGCTGCTGTATGTGTGGCAGTCCAGAGATATTTATTGGCAGCATGATGCTTTGTTTCTAATAAATACAGCTCTGCATCCCAGCAACACAATCAAAGTATGTATGAGTCAACTCTCTCCAAATCTACTTTACCAGTGAAAACGACATACCGTGACTTTGCAGGCTAGAAAGCAGAGGAGATTTAGTGGTGAGTGATTATGGCCTTTAAATATTTTTTTAAAAAGCAAAAATAAAAAGGGAATAAATTATTAGTTATTAAATCTAAGACTGAAAGTTGAAAGTTTCAAGGAAGTGTATGCATTTTGTTATATCTGGAAACACTTTTCTAAAAATTAAAAATAAAATAGAGTTCCCTAAGGGGAACGAGGCAGTCTATAAATCAGCAAGTGTTTCCTTAATATAGAAATAGTGACAGAAAAATCTAAACCCTCTACAGAAGTGCCAGGCAGCAGGTTTCAGTGAGCTTTGCTGTACGGGGCCAGATATTAAAATCGTTTTTTGTTTGTTCTTTGTTTTTGTTGTTATTGGAGAGCATTCTGTAGTTAAAGGATATAAGTGGGCATAGACTGTGTATCAGTGAATGGGTATGACTGTGTTCCATTAAAACACTACTTAAAGAGCAAATACTGTACCAGGTTTTTCTTGTAAACTTGGCGTATCAACTAGGAATTGGGTAGAACTGAACATAAATATTCAGTGTTATAAAAAGGTAGAAAGGCAGTAACATATGCTTCGATCCACCTCCAGGGGGAGCTGTCCACCCCATCCCCACATTTAGGTGGGCCAACACACACACACACACACACACACACACACACACACACACACACACACACACACACACTACCAAAGCAAATAGATAAGGCTCAAGCTGCATATCCCCAAAGAAAGGGATGATGTGATCATTTTCTTTTTTAAGATTTTGCTTTAGATTTTTCTTTATATATACTTTTTTATTAAAAAGAAAATTTTCTTTCCTTTTACATACCAACCTGTTCCCCCTCCCTCCTCTTCTCTTGCTCCCCCCACCTATCCCCTTCCTACCCCCACCCCCTCCTCATAGAAAGGGCAGTCAACACAGGCTGTTATACCATGTTGGGGCTAGACCTAGCCCCTCCCTCCTGCATCGAGGCTGGGTAAGGGATTGTACCTTAGGGAATAGGCTCTAAAAAGCCAGTTTGTGGGGCTGGGAGAGATGGCTCAGAGGTTAAGGGCACTCACTGACTGCTCTTCCAGAAGTCCTGAGTTCAATTCCCCGCACCCACATGGTGGCTCCCAACCATCTGTAATGAGATCTGGTGCCCTCTTCTGGCCTGTAGTCATACATGCTGTATACATAATAAATAAATAAATACACAAATAAATAAATCTTTTTTTTTATTTTTTATTTTTTAAAGCCAGTTTGTGTACTCAGGGTAAGTCCTGGTCCCATTGCTAGGAAACCCACAAACAAGATGTGATCATTTTCATAACTGGAAACTTATACCTGAATTGTATGTTCCTAACATAAATCACAATTTTTCTCTTCAGGATAAGCATTTAAATGTGTGTCCTCCCCACATGTTTCACTTAAAAAAATAATTTTAATGGGTTTGTAATATAATAACATGTTTACATGTACACTATGAAATCATTGCCACTATCCAGTTACTGAACAGTCACCATCTCAGATGACTATTACGTATGTTAAGAATGCATGAGTGCCAGGGCACAGTTGTGTACACCTATAATAATCCAGCATTCTCAAGATCCAGAGGATGAAAAGATGGCCCACTCAGCTGTGCTCTGGAAGAGGACCCGATTCAGTTCCCAGCAACCACATCCGGCCTGTAGCTCCAGCTCCAGAGGATCTGTCGCCCTCTGCCCATCTCCATGAGCATCTGCATTCACTTGGCGTGGACACAGACACATCATTAGAAATACAATAAATGTTTAAAATTCATTCTCTCTCATTAATAAGTATATATTGAACTACAGTTGCAATAGTAGGCTGTGAGGTCTTGCAGTCTATTAGTCCCCCAAACTGAAACTTTGTATTCTTTGATAAACATCACTGATTCCACCAATTTTCAGACCTTCACAATCCCCTTTGTACTTGCTTCTACAGCTTGCCTTTTTTCAAATGCCACACATAAGCACATCTCTCCAGGTGGTCATATAATTTCATGTCTCCATTAGTTTTGTGTCACTGTAATAAAATACCTGATACTAGGTAATGTATACAGAACAGAGGTTTCTTTGGTTCCTAATTCTGACGGCTGGAGAGTCCAAACAGCATGGTGGAACAGTCTTTAAAGCAAGGTGACAGTCTCCTGCCTGGGTCTTCTGGCTGCATCACATGATGTCAGAAGTAGAAAAATGGGCAAAACCCATGTTAATTCTTCTTTAACTATACGGTAGAATTCATCAATAAAGACATTATGTTCTGAGTTTTCCTTTGGGGAAAGTATTATTCATATTATTATTATTATTGAGTTAATCATCTTACAAATTATTGACCTCTTCAGATTTTCATGATTTTTGTCTTACAGGTTCTAGATTCCTAGAAATTTGTTAGTGTATTCTAAGGTAAGTTGAGATACTTTTTCACAGTCGTCTCGTGATGCTTTGTATTTGTGTTGTATTAATTAATTGTAGTGTCTCCTCTTTGGTTTATGCTTTTGTTTGCTTATTTCAGAGTTCACCAAGCTCAGTTTCTCGATTTTATCTTTTCAAAAAAAAACAGTTCAGTACTATTGGTCTTTCCTGTTACTTTTCTGGCATCCGTATCACTTGCTTCTGTTCTGTTGATTCTGGGCTTAGTTTATTTAGTTTTTCTTTCTTGTTCTCTTACACAGAAAGGTAAATTATTTTAGTTCTTTCTGTCTCTTTAATGATATTTTTATTGCTGCAAATCCTTCTTTAGTAGATTTATTTTTGCTCCATTTATGTACATTTTGGGTGCACTGTGTTTCTACTTATGTTGGTCTCAAAATATTGTTTGGTTCATTTTCAATTTTTGTCTTTGACTCACCAGTTTTTCTGAAATCTGCTAATTTTCACATATCTGTGACTTTTTTTTTCATTTCCTCCAGTCACTGGTTTCTAGTTTCTTATATTGCTGTGTTTAGAGAGATGCTTGATGTGGTTTCAGCCTTCCTGCATTTGCTGAGAAGACTTGACATTGGTTTAATATGAAATCTGTCCTAGTGTGTGCTAGGACATCCCATGTGTGCTTCCACAGATGTGTTCTCTGCTGCTGCAACAATGCTCTGAGCACGTGCAGCTACGCCTTCTACATGTCCTCGAGGGCAGTGCTGACAAATGCTTTATTTATCCTGTGTCTGGGTGATCTGTCCATGTTGATCGCTTACTTCTTCTACTTCTCCCTTTGGTTCTGTTAATATTTCTTTATGTATTTAGGTGCCCTTATGTTGACTGCATCCACATTTACAGCTGATGAGTCCTTTTGGTGAACTTTTGCTTGTTTTATTATTATGTACAAGAGTCCCCTTCTCACAAAGGTTACTTTCTAAGATCCTTGGGGGATGCTTGAAACTCAGATGGCCCTGAGTTCCATGAACACTGTGGAGCTATGACCCTTGATTTGGTAACAGAAAACCGCTGACTGAATGTGGGTAGTGTGTATAGCAAGGATGTGCTGTACAAAAGAGTCAAAGATGTAGTGAAGAGCAGGTTGCTATGGGATCTTATCCAGCCTGCCATTTTACAGCTGTTGATTAGAAATTTATTTATCTATTTACATTTGATGATAATGAATGCTCTAGTACTTTACTGTATCCATTGTTTTCTGGATGGATTCTTTTTTCTTTACATCTATGTGCATTTCAGTTTCTTTATGGCTCTTGTGAAGTATAAATAAAACATCTTAACTGTTACAACTTAGAAACCATCTACTTTTAGACCTGTTGTACTGTCCTGGAGTGTCATCCTGGTTTGCACTAAGAGCTCCACTAATTGTATATGAACTTCCTTTGTATGTAAAAAGCTGCCTTTCTTTTTCTGTTTCTGAAACTGTCTCTTCATTAATGACTTCTGAGAGACTGAATATAATGTGTACTGATGAGACATCCTTTACACTTATCTATATTGCTGGATAATCATTTTGTCATATTTGAGGAGGGTTTTTTTGGTTAGTATTTCTTCAAAGATTTCTATCCCTTCTTCTGGGATTATAAGAATGGACAATTTCATGATGATGTTGTATATGGATTTTAGGTTTTCTTCACTTTCTAAGATTCTATTTTTATTTTGTCCTCCTGGGAATAATATAAGTGACCTGTCTCTGTGCTTACTGGTCTCTGGGGCACTGCCATTTCATTTGTGTGTTGTTTCCTGGTTTCGTTTAGTCATTAATTGTATTCACGTACAGTTCACTGAACCTCTTTGAGACAATTGTTTTGAATGCTGTTTGAAAGATTTTATTTTCAATTATGTGCATATGTGTACCTCTATGTAGGTGTATGTGCACACAAGTGTAGATGCCCACTGAGGCTAGAGGCATCAGATCTGCTGCCGCTGGAGGTCCAGGTAGTTGTTAGCTACATGGTGAGTCTGCTAGCAACTGAACTCAGGTCCCCTGCAAGACCAGCGCATTCTCTCAATCACCAAACCATTTCTTCAGCCCCAATGCCAAATTTATAATCAGACAATCAGCTAGCCCTCATTTATTTAGGGTCATGTGTGGGTTCTTTTTCCTTTTGGTGATGTTATTTTTATTTTGTTTTTCTGATTACTTTTGATCTTCTGGCTGTGTGCTGGAGTCTGCAGTTTTAGATGAGAAGCTATTTTAAATACAATTTTAAAATTCATTTATTCATCTATTGTGTGAATATGTGTGGGCACATGTACACTCACAGATGTGTGGGTATGGAGGTCAAAGGATACTTTTGGGGAGTTGGCTCTCTCCCTCTGCATAGGTTCTGAGGTCTTCAGGCTTGATGGCAAATGCCTTTACCCACTGAGATGCCTTGCAAGCCCCACAATTATTTTAAGCTTTTTAAAGCTTGCTTCACCAGGCAAACCTACTAGTCAGTTAGCTAATCAATAGATTCTGGGTTAGCTAACTGTCGAGTTAGAGTGTAACATGAATCTTAAAAGGTCTTATTAACCACAACAAAAAAACCCCAGAGCCAGGTATTGGGTGAATGCTAGAAGATCAGAGAAACAGAACAAGCCACAGACCTCACCTTGCCAGTTCCTCAGCTGATCTTGTTTCCTCAGATTGAAAGCCTCTGAATCCTCAACCGAATGGATCTCAGCTGAACTGCTGCTAAAAGATAAAGCTTAAAAAAGGCTCTAATTCCTGGTCCCCATGCTTTATATACCTTTCTGCTTCCTGCCATTGCTTCCAGGGATTAAAGGTATGTGTCACCATGCCTGGATGTTTCCAGTGTGGCTTTGAACTCACAGAGATCTAGATGGATCGCTGCCTCCAGAATGGTAGGGTTAAAGGTGTGTGTGCCACCATTTTCTGGCCTCTATGTCTATCCAGCAGCTGTTCTGTTCTCTGACCCCGGAAAAGTTTATTAGGGTGCACAATATATTGGGGGACACAATATCACCACATTAGAATTATATGTGTGAGGCTAAGTTTGAATTTTGAGTCCACAGAAAATAACCTGGCATCAGGGTACATTGGGATTATATTGATAGTCAAGTCCATAAGGTTCATGCCTGGATCCTTGGTTCAGTTGAGCCAGAATCCTATAGTTGAGGACTGTCTTAAAATGCTGACTTTGAAACTAACCTGGAAACTGAGCTTTTAGTGGCCATGCTTATATCCTTAAGCTTATGGGCATGGATTTGCCCCTGAATCTACAATAACTGTTCTGGAAAATGTCCCACTGGAGTGGGCCTGCCCGGTGGCTGAGCCTACAATTACCGTCTTGGAGCCTGGGTCTGCAGGGGCTGGCCTAATACTGGAGTTTCCCAGAATGGGCTTGGTGCTAGGACCTGTGAAAAGTGATGTTTGTGTCGCTCTTCTTTATCCATGCAGAGCACATCTCTGTGCTGTGCTGCCCAGGCTTGGTGGCAAGATGTCATGGTTAATGTGAAACTTCTAACATTCCTCAGTATATCTTTGTGTGAGTCTACATTCTCACCAGGTGCTGTAACCCATCATCTGGATTCCTCAGTACTTGGGAAGGCATTGCTGTGTGTGGAGAACTGTTCACATGGATTCTTCTGCAAAGGGAAGCATGTTAGAAACTCCAGCTCTGTCATTGTGTTTATACAACCTCCTGGAATCGTTGACATATTAAGTAGCTGAACCTGGACTGGGATGTTCAGGGATTGTATTGACAGGTTAAACAGTTGAAACTGATGCCAGAAGCCCAGTGTCAACACTGAAGCCAAGCAAATACTGCCTGCAGCGCCATATTCAGAGAGTTTGCAGACTGACTCCCTCCCCTCCACAGCCATAGAGGCAACTGTCCGTCCAGGTAGCCACTTTCTCTTATTCTGATCACCTCCTGTGTCACTTTTTTTTTAGTAGAACTATTTCTGCATGAAAGAAAAAGTCTATCGGTGTAATTCACTAATTTTCTGAAAATCTAGAAGGAATTGTTTTTCTTTGTAATAGTATTTAAACATACAGTATTTGAAAATCAAGAATGAGTTTTTGATTGGTTTAAAATTTTTAAGTTGGCTCAAATATTTTCAAAGATTTCCTTTATGTAGAGATTGTGGGTGATATTATTGTCCTTATTTATAATAATTTTGCATAAATTAATAAAAGTAATAAGTGTTTTAATTATTTTTATTAGCTCTCTTTACAAAATTAGTAGAAATAAAATCTTTAAAGTTAATAATAAATACGCTAATTGTAATAACAATGTATAATTGCAATAACAATAACTATAGTAATAGTAGTCCAAAGGTCTCAATTTATAATCTTGGGAAGCATAAAAAAATATTTTAATTTTTTATTTATAAAATATTACCTCCAAATCCTCATTCTGGTGATTGTGTGCATGGTTTAAAATTTAGACATTTACCAAAAATGCAAATTCTATACTAAATTAAATTGTATATTAAATGCATGGTAAATATGTTCTAAACTTAGCAGTTGCAAAATATTTTTTTTCTTTCCTAGAATGATTTTATTCAACCAAGTGGGTTATTTCATTTCCTTGTTTGCTACAGTGTCCTGTGGTAAGTATTAGCTATAGCAGTTAAAAAAAGGTATGTGAGAGAGGAATAGTTATGCAAAATATTCCACTCCTGGAGAAAGCCTTTATCCATACAGTTTGGGGGAAGGAGGCAGCTGCTGATAGCTCAAGGCAAGAACTTCTCTTTAGCTGCATTGCCCCAAATGCACATGACAGGGGGTGGGGCTCAGAGACAGCAGGCTCTTGATGCATTTGTTAGCAGACATTCCCATTTAGAGATTACTCTCTGGCAGAACCCCACCCCCACCCTCCATACTTGTTTTTGTTATCAGTCTTAAAAAACAAACAAACAAACAAAAAACAACAAAAAAAAAACAAAAAACAAAAGACCTCTACCTGAAAGACACCGTTCAGTGATTGAGTCCAATCCAAGTATCTGATGAGTATATGGTATTTTTAATATAAGGCATAGGGAGCTCTTTCTGAACTGAAGGTACTTGCTTTAGATTTAACTAGTGTATTGTCCCTTTGGTAGTCTGAATGGAGACCTTTCAGCACTAGGTGTCAGTGTTCTTTCTTTCTCTGTGTATTCCATTAGACTTTAGAGAATAAGAAGGACCCTGAACACCCTCTCTCAATGGTCGTAATAGAATGGTCTGTTATACAATGAAAGGCGGCTTCTGAGTCAAGGGTGACATACAATATGGCCACACCACAAGGATTGTTTTCTTGACTCTCAAGTATTTGGCAAGGTAAAGAGCTCTGAAGAAGGCTTATCCTTGTAAAGAGAAGTCATTCCTTTAGGAAAACAAAAAAACAAAAACACTTTTTCTTCCCTATCTGCTAATTATGCCTCCCTCTGTCTGTCCATCAACCCTACCTGCTCTTCTATGTCACAAGTATTGCCATATTCAAACCAATCAAACACAGAGGAGTACTAGCTGGAGAAGTTATGAACCATAGCTAAGAGAAAAAAAATGACTTAAAAATTGCGATCATGGTTAGGGAAATTAGAGATGAAAATACATACAATACTTGAAAATGAGTATTTTATGTAGTCCCAAAGTGTGAAATAACCATTGCTAAATTATTTCTCTAGTTTTTCATATTTTTCTATATGAATCTATTTTTATAAGTGTTATAAATGACTTAATAATAACTTTAACATGCCTTTGTTATTTATAGCTAATGTTAATCTAAACATTTTTGTTATCCATTCCTCTTTGTGGTATTTTGTGTGTACATGCATTCAATTTATAAATTAAATTTTTGGAAATAAAAAGTTTGATATAAAGGTGTAAATACTTTTGAAGGTTTATGGCACACATTATGGGATTGTCTTCCAGAAAGACATTCTCTGTTTGGTTTTCCACACAAGCATATGAGAGTGCTCAACTGTCCCACTTAGGACAGTACTAATAGGTTTCTGTTGCTTTGTAGTCTGACCTAGAGTCAGCTTCCTGCAGTGTCCAGATTTCTACCTGAGAAACCATCTCCAGGTGTTGGTCCACATGGTCCTGGAGATGCTATGTCTGCTCCTGATGCTCAGGCTAGAGCTTTTGACTCAGCCAGACCAGAGCCAGGAGCTTCAGACAGTGTTGGTGTGATGACCTAACCAAAGCTTGTCTTGTAACAGGCTTTTCATAGGCTTCTAGGGAGAAATTCAGATTTATTCTTATTTCCAACTTGACTTGAGCTTCTGGGCCTGCTGCTATTGTGTATCTTGAGACCAACATACCTCAACCATGTCTCTCTCATTCTCAATTGGTTGCCTCTTATTCTTTTATTATTCTTGTTACATATACATTTATACGTACACAAAAGTGTATAAATACAACTTGCTGAGTTTGTTTTGCTTGTGTGTATATGGTTTGTGTATATATGTGTATATTGGGCAACCAACGAGTGGGCTCATCTCTGGGAGAGGCTGATTCTTTTTTTTTTTTTTTTTGGTTTTTTGAGACAGGGTTTCTCTGTAGCTTTGGAGCCTGTCCTGGACTAGCTCTGTAGACCAGGCTGGCCTCGAACCTGACTCTGCCTCCCAAGTGCTGGGATTACAGGCATGCGCCACCACCGCCCATGCATGGCTGATTCTTCTACTCCCAGAAATCATTAGTTTCCCGTAGTTAGTTCTTTGTCTAAGAGTGGGACCCCATGAAACTTTCCCCCTTTCATGTTCCATGCCCATTGGTATTGCCGTTGTTCTGGTCTTGTTTACGTAGCCATTTCTTATTTCACAGAAGATTTTCTGGCATTCTAGCTATCATAATCTGTCTGTGCCCTCTTTCATTATGTCCCCTGAGTCATCGATTCAGGAGATGTGCTGTAGATGTAGCCACTGGGGCTGGGCTCCCCACAATATGTTGACCTCTGCATTGTGTTAAGTTGTGGTTTTTTGTGATGGTCTCCATTTGCTATAAAAAGAGGCCTTTATGATGAGGGATGGAGCTCCACTTATGTAGGGAAGGTGGTTCCTGCACCGCTGTCAGTTTTCATGTGCTTATAGTCATTTATGTTCCTTTGGTAAATTATCTCTTCATATCTGACATTTAATTGTTAAAATGTTCTAACATTCATATCTGTCTACACACACACACACACACACACACACACACACACACACACACACACGCATGCGCGCCACAGAGCGTGTGTGGAGATGAACAGAAGCTGGCTCTGTCCTTTCACTCCGGGCATTCTGGGGGTGAGACTCAAGTAACTAGGGTTGAGAATAAGCACTAGCTCCTGAGCCTTCTCTCTGCCACTCACCCAGAATTTTTAAAGTTAAGATGCTTTCCTTTCATAATTGATGGTATTTTCCTGTTTCTTTTTTGACCATGTAATTTTTTAATATGACTAAATAACATGCCCAATGTCCATGGATATGGGTCAACCTGAAAACTGAAAAATGTGATCATTGTAGATCATGTAAGTTACTAGGCTCTGAACAAACAACACTGTCGTCATCACATCATCATTGTCATCATCATCATCATCATCATCATCTTCATCATCATCATCATCACTGTTACCAGCTAAGGAGGATGAACAATTCTATAATTGCAACATTTCTAGCTACTCTTCTTCATTGGCTGAGTCACATGTTAATTTACCAAGACTCAACTGCAGGATAGGGACTTTCAGGCTATCACTGGTTACAGATTGTGTTTTTGTATGTGTCTGTGCAATGGGATGGCAGAGGAGTGTTTGTTCAATAATTATGAAACACTACCACATTAAAAACAAGTCTCTTTATAGCTACTGTTACCACTGGGCCTACTACTTAGCAAGGTGTTGTGCAAATGGGACAGCTCAGGATGTACACTTGGGAACACATATTCCCAGGAGCATCTACCCAGGAAAATCTGCTCTTTCCAAATATAAACCTGACCCAAGAGGTAGGCATGGAAACACCTCTCTGATAAGAAAAGAAACAATATTGCCAGTTTGACTCATCGAAATGGGACTCAGAAGCAGGATCCCCACACAGATAGAACACTGAAAATCTTAAATCTTCAGTGCTTAATGAACTACATGTTGTTGAGATACCTGTTCTTTGAAAAACAATGGTATCATAGATACCTAAAGGGAGATGGACAAGTTGCCACTGGAGTACTGCATGATTAATGAAAACCTGACTGGTGAACATGGACAGGCTACCTAAGGTGGAAAAGTCAGTAAAAGATTTGAGTTGAATATCTTCAGGTAAATTAAATCAATTGGAGACAGTTCTCTAATGATATGTGGGGTGCAGAATACCATACATAATAGAGCAAAAACAATATATGTTCCAGTCTATTTTCAAGTTAGCTTACAAATACACTTTCAGTTTTGCTTTTTATGTGAAAGATATTTATTTAGACTTTTCTTCCTTTTTATTGAAAATAGATTCTTTTCTTATACAATATATCCTGATTATAGTTTCCCTTCCCTCTCCTCCTCTCACTTCCTTCCCACCTCGCATCTTCTCCAGATCGACTCCATCTCTGCCTCTCATTAAAAAAGAATAGGCTTTTAAGAGATACCAACCAAATGCAACAAAATAAAAAAAAAAAATAAGATAGGACAAAAGCCACCATATCCAGGCTGGACAAGGCAAACCAACAGAAGGAAAAGAGCCCCAAGAGAAGGTGCAAGTATCAGAGACCCACTCACTCACACACTCAGAAGTCCCATAGAAATACTAAACTGAAAGCTATAATATATGTGTAGAGGGCCTGGTGCAGACCCCTGTAGACCTTCTGCATGCTGCTGCAGTCTCTAGGAATTCATAAAAACCTTGCTCACTTGACTCAGAGGGCCTGTTCTGAACCTGATGGATGTTTTCCATTCCTTTGGGCTCTTAGATGCTGTATCTCAATGGGGATAATTTATGTACAAATTATTACATAGGTAATAAAATCAAATTTTATACATAAGTGTCCATAAGATGATTTAAAATAGCATGCAGTACTGTTCAAATTATTGTCATAATGTCTCATTTTACCTCTGTATTATAATGACCTTTGGGTAGTCATTGGGATAAATACAAAAGAATAACAAAACAGATGCATTTCTATTAAAACTGTCACACTTTCCCCAAATCTACTTTTAATGGTTTTGTCATAGGATGCCTGAATCAGTTGTATAAAAACAGCTTCTTCCGAGGTGGGGATGTAGCTGCCATATACACCCCAGATGCCCATTACTGTCAGAAGATGTGCACATTTCACCCCAGGTGCCTGCTCTTCAGCTTCCTCTCAGTGAGTTCGACCAATGATCCAGATAAAAGGTAAGAGGTGATGGTTTTATCATTACTCGATTAGACATTTCTGAAACTGCTTCCAGTATGCAAAAATGATGTCGTATTTCTCAGAGTGTTCAAAGACCATTTTCATCCAAAGCTCCTAGACTCAGTCTTCCCAAAGCAGACTACTAGACTACTGAACACGGAGACAGACATTCTAAACATCCACAGGACTTGTTCACAGTAGTAGGAGGCAGTGACGCTCTAGCCAAGGCCTGAAGAAAGAGCATGTAACAAGAAAGGGTCCTTCCTCTAGAGGATAGTTGTTGAGATGTGAGATGAACACCCATGGTGGGCACGAACACACAAGCTGCCTCATAAGTGACGTGCATTAACAGCCTCTCCGAAAGCCCAGGTACATTTGGTCAGCTGTGGGCCACTTCTGTGTGGCTTCTTCCCACAGTGTCCCTTCTTTCTCCTGCAGGGTGCTGGGTCTTCCTCTCAGCTGCAGGTCTCACACATGACAGTAAGATATGTGCCAGGCAAGGTGGCAGTTTTGGCCAAGACAACATTAGTTATGTCAAGCTGTATCCTATCAAAGTGTTTTTGCATAAACCTTGCCTCATGGCGAGTTTATGTATGTAAAGAAATAATTCCATATGCAGGTCAAAAATCATCTCTAAGCAACAGTAGTATATTGGCTTGGATTTTTTTAATCTACTTATAACTACAATTGAATTTTTAGTAAGAAAAATTTCTAATAAAGAATATTTTTTGTTGATTTATTAAGGAAAAAAAGGGTCCCTCCTCATACTGTAATATTTAGCCCTTCTTGTTTACCTTTCAACATGTTATACTGTCCCCACATGTACATTTGTTTATGTATATAAGTATATTGGCTAGGTTCTGAATATGAGTGAGAACATGAGAGTTTTTTTCTTTTTGAGATTATATGACTCCACTTAATATTAGACACTCAAAGTCCATCTTTTTTCTTCAGCATTGGGTAGCCTTCCATTATATATTTTCTGTCTTGTTTATTATTTATTATACATTAACTTAAATTTATTATAAATTATGCAAATAACACAATCACACAGCCAACTTAACCAGACCCAGAGACTATACAACTCAGAGAGCTTCTGTCCAGTTACAGTAACCATTTGAAAATAAAGCTACAGAACTTCACAGGGGATTTTATTCTTTAACTATCAAATATATATTTTATTCACTTATGTGTTACCTGTCTGGTAAAAGGTGAAAATTTTACCTGCATAGAGAAATATATTTAGTTGTTTGACTTGTTACTATATTTATGAGTAGCAAAGTTGAGAAAATATAAACCAGGAGTTTTGTTGATAATAGATCTAGTAGGCACAGCTCAATGTTACCTGTAGTAAGCCAGTTTGAACGTTTAGAATGTGGAAGTGCGTGTGTGTGTGTGTGTGTGTGTGTGTGTGTGTGTGTGTGTGTGTGTGTGTATTATTAGCTGGTAATTTTGATAAGTGCAAGTATTAGAAATATAGTTGGAAATTTCATCTTAATTTTCTTTCATTTGATCAACAGCTAAAATGCCAATTTTTGCTTCTGTTTCTGTACCCATAACTTTCATTTTTATTCTATCCAAATTTAGGAATTAGAAATTTGACACTCATTTTCTAATCCCTACATACTAACTTAAATAAAAAACACAAACTGCACGTGAGATTACTGTATTAAATACTGAACTAGGTTCTAGGAGTCTTATAAATAGTAAAATAAACAAAGTTGATATTGAAGATAGAAAATTTCTCCCATTAGAAGGAAACTATCAGGCATCAATAAACAAGATGAATATCACATAGAGACCCAGCTCATGGGGGATTCAAGCTTTTTAAAGCAAATTCAAATACTTATAAAAATAATCACCACTTTAGAAAATGTAGACATTTCAGGTAGGAGAATTCTAAGTTTATGGTCAGCT
Source organism: Onychomys torridus (assembly GCF_903995425.1). Classification (NCBI taxonomy): domain Eukaryota; kingdom Metazoa; phylum Chordata; class Mammalia; order Rodentia; family Cricetidae; genus Onychomys; species Onychomys torridus. The sequence continues at coordinate 38,747,529 of NC_050459.1, read as the reverse complement.
TGCAACCCCTTTAAAAATATTTTTTTTTAAAAGTATCTTTTTAAAAACAGGTTTGGTTGCTTCATGAAAGACAGCATTACAGGAACCTTGCCAAGACTGCACCGGATGGGTGCCATTTCTGGTCGCTCTTTAAAGCAGTGTCCTCATCAAATAAGTGGTAAGATGTGGAATTTTTCAAGAGAATTTGAGTTAATAAGACTCTAACTCACAGTAGCTTTTGCTCAAAGTCTGTACTATCATGGACTTTTAGAAGAGAAGACTAAGACAAACAGTAGAAATGGAGCAGCATCTTGGTCACATGAAGGGGTTACACATATCTTGATAATGTTCTTGTCTTTATCAGTTACAACCTTAATGGGCCTCTGTTATCCAAGGTGCTCACACACAGTGTAAGATTTGGAGAAAATGAATATGTACTCCAAACAGCATACCTTCCCTGTTTCCAGAAAAGACTTTCCAAATAAGACTCAGGGGACCTCTCATCCCCAAGTTCATTTCTGGGTGATTTGTGGCTCCCACCAGAATTGATCCTGCCCTTTCCAGCTCAAAGGTCATTTGGCAATGTCTAGAGATATTTCAGAGCCTTACAACTGGAGGAAATGGTACTCTATGGTTATGGCTGGAGTTGGTGCAACATGTCTACCAGGCACAGAGCAGTAAGCTACAACCTAGAACTATCTGGCCACCATGAGGCCATTGATAAGACAATGGTTTTCAACCTTCCTAATTCTGTGACCCTTTAATACAGTACCTCTCATTGTGAAGACCCCCACAACCATAAAATTATTTTTGTTGCTATTTTATAACTGTAATTTTGCTACTATTGTGAATCGTGAAGTAAATATCTGTGTTTTCTGATGGACTTCAGCTACCCCTGTGAAAGGACCATTCAACCCCCAAACAGCTGGTTTAAGAAATCTTATTGTTTGTCCTTCAGCTCAGACTGAAGGATTGCGTTCCGTCAATCATGCTAAGCATACCATTTCTTACAAGGAATGTGAATGCTAGGTAGGATGTCAGAGAGCTTTATTTATGACACCCGTTGCAACTGATGTCCTAGGAAACAATTTCTATGCCATCTTAGAAGTTAAATACAAAGAAGACACTTCTCTAACATGACAGGGACTCTGATGAGAAAGCGAAAGTGCCAAAAAGAGTGAGGTGGTGTGTTTGGAGAATCTTAAGAACGGCCTGGATTATGCTGTTTTGTCCTTATACAGTTCATCCTGTCCGTTCAAATTTCCAGTGTTCTTCTTTTACCCCAATTTCACACAGCCTGAGTCTGCAACTTGAATTTTAGGTAATTAATGGAGGCTGACAATGGCTTAGCTATAAATACTCCTTCACTGGTATAATAGCTACAGTTAACCTGAAGCAAAATGCTTTTTCCGTCTTACACAATCCAACCCATATACATTATTTGATGAAATTTTATATATTACAATTGTGGCCAATAATACAATTTAAAGAAATAGGAATATCATGCCTTTTCCATAGTTACTTAGTTGTCATTTTTCCTCCAGCTTCATCTTCCTCACTGACTTTGGCTCTAAAGTTCCTTTCTAACTTTCTCCCAAATATCTTCAAGTTAACAAGTGGTCTTAGGCTGGGCGGTCGGTGGTGGTGGTGGTGGTGGCGGCGGCGGCGGCGGCGGCGGTGGCGGCGGCACACGCCTTTATTCCCAGCACTCGGGAGGCAGAGGCAGGCAGATCACTATGAGTTCAAGGCCAGCCTGGTCTATAGAGTGAGATCCAGGACAGCTAGGGCTACACAGAGAAACTTTATCCCTGGGCCAAAAAAAGGTTAAAACGTGGTCTCAGAAAGCAATTTTTAATCAAAATTATTGAGAGGCATGCTTAAAATTGACAGATAATCATTAAGAACATGTTTTTTATTGGTTGTTTTTATTTGTGACTACCTCATCCCAACCCTTAGCCCATTTCCTTTCTTATTTGCAGCAAATTTAAAGGAATCTTATTCTATGGTTTACAGATTCCTGCCCTGTATGAACCTCTGAGGGTGTTCAGTGCTCCCCTATACCCTATCACAATGCTTCTATATTAGTCAGTATATACATACTGTCTCCATGTATAAATTAATTTTATGATTCTTAGAAATTTGCAGTTATATACAATAGAATATTGTTTGTGCTAGTACGCACACACACACACTGCTAATCTAATTAAGTTGTCTGAATTAACTATATTTTTGACATATGATATAAACTTGAAAGGCCCTTTCCAGATGGCTAAAGTCCCTTCAAAATTTCAATGAAAAGGATTCTTAAATAGAATTGAAAAAAGTTGTAAACACTGGTGTGCTAGCACAGGGCTATAATCCCAACACTAGGGAGGGACAGGTAAAGACCATTTCAAGTTCAAAATCATCCTGGTCTGAAATGGGAGTTTGCCACATCCAGCATGGCTTGGGTCCGAGAAAACTGACAAAGGGTATCAAGGGAATAAGAAAGGACAGACACACAGACCAACATGCAGTAGGAGAGAGTGCTAAGCGTTGTAAGCATTGAACCCCCAAACCCCAGAGTGATTATTATGCATAGGCGGGTAACTAGTCTCAGAGGGAGGTCTCCAAAGGCAGCCAGTCTCTCCTCTTGAGCTGTAAACATCCTGGAGGAGGAAGGTGAAGTTGCTCGGGTTTTTTTTTTTTTTTTGCACACACTGGTCAGTTGTTCCTGAAGACTAGTGTTTAGACCCGGGGAAGGCTTTGCCAATTTCCCATGGGTCTGAGGCATTGACCCTTCACATGGCCGTGCCCATGTCAGTAGACTTTATCTGCTCCTTACACGTTGACTCAGGGCTTCCTCTGATTGCCACAGGAGTTCCAAACCAGCCAGGTCTACAAGGCATGAAGGGGTAAGGGGCCAAGTGTGATGGTAATGGTAGTGGTGGAATTTAAGAAAATGTTAAAGCAAGAAGGGAAATGGTTTCATCAGGCATGTAAACAAATTCCCACAGTCCGTGAAAGATTTAGCACAGCTGTCAGCGGTGAGACCTGCAGTCACAAATCACAATCAGACCTGAGGAGGTGAAGAGAGATACAGGTCATGTTTTCGGTTTTTGATCCAGAAGTTAAAGGTACACCAGTGTGTCAAATACTTCAAGTCTCTGGCCCACACTACCTATCAGGACTCCTGTTATCGCCTTGTTTATTTCTCAGTACCACTGGTAACTTCTGTGAAACTGTATTGTTGCATACACCTTGCAGGGTAGGAAAGTGAAATAACCTGCTTTTATGCTGGTACGATAGGGGTCGGGTAAACACACTGGGGTGTGCAAATGTCCAGCAGGGTCTGATAATTTAGATATGCAGCAAGAATTCTAAATCCTGCTCTTACTAGGGAAGTCACCAAAAAATGGGATACTGGCCTTCCAAATGGCTCTGGCTGAAGGGCAGTTTAGTCTGTGTCTAGAAAGAAATTTGGCTGAATGTCTCAGATGTCTCCGTGTGTTTCTTTGCAGCTTGCCACCGAGACACATATGAAGGACTTGATATGAGAGGATCCAACTTCAATATCTCTAAGACCAACAGTGTCGAAGAATGCCAGAAGCTATGCACAAATGATATTCACTGCCAATTTTTCACATACGCTACCGATGCATTTCATAGGCCCGAGTACCGGTGAGTGAGGCTGAATGGTTCCTTGTGAAACACACCAGGATTCAACAGCATCCTTCATGAAAAAGACAAGTCTGCTTCTCCTCCAGCTAAAGTGCAAAGGGGATGTAGTTCTGAGCGTTTCCCTCATTTACATACTAATTTCAATGGTATCCTCCCCGCCCCCCCAAAAAACCCCAGTAAACTTCAAAGATACTCATAGGCTGTATATGGAATGAAGGCATAGCGTCAATGATGTCTGCCACCCCATTTGCTCCCTAAACTGTCCTTTGCTGAAGGGAAGAGTGTCTATTGATTAATAATGGCCCAACCATGCACCACTGTGGCTATCATTTCAATAGCAAATATAGTCCATCCAATTGCATGCACCTTGAGGACCATAACAACGTCTTTTGTTGACATCCAGGAACACCTGTCTGCTAAAGCGCAGCTCCAGTGGGACACCCACCGGTATAAAGACACTGGATAACCTGGTATCTGGATTCTCACTGAAGCCCTGCGCACTTTCAGAGATTGGTAATTAGATGAGGACTCTTCTACTGTGACTGTGGTGTGCTAAATAAGGGAGTCCTGAAACAGCCATGGGCCACTCTCAGGGACTTGGGGATGTGATGGATTTTGGCCAAAGGGTTTATATAGATGTGATTATAAGGAAAAACTTGGAAATAAGAATTATTCAAGCCGGACGGTGGTGGCACACACCTTTAATCCCAACACTCGGGAGGCAGAGCCAGGTGGATCTCTGAGTTCGAGGCCAGCCTGGGCTACCAAGTGAGTTCCCAGAAAGGCACAAAGCTACACAAAGAAACCCTGTCTCGAAAAAGCAAAAAAAAAAAAAAAAAAAAAATTATTCTAGATTACAAGAATGTGTCCTATGGGGTCTCAAGGGTCCTTATTTGATAAAGTGGGAAACAGAGGGGTCTAAGTCAGAGACAGAAACACTTAATAGACTTACATTGCTGCCTTTAAAGGTGAAAGAGTTCTAAAGCAAAGGAATGCCATGACCTGTAGGAATTAAAAAGTACACAGAACAGGTCTCCCAACATGCCCTTCCAAAGGAACAGAGCCAAGTCAACCTTCTGCCTCTTTGTCTTTTCTTTTTCTCAACATATCCTCTCCATGCTGTACCATTCGGTCGGCTCAAATTTGTTAACTATTTAGTTTTAATACCCATTTTTTTCTAGTTTTTGAGCACTTGACTACAGGAGATGGGGCTCTTTATACATGGGCTTTGTTCTGTACCTCATGCTTGTCTTAGACTGCTTATCTGCGGCTGTAGCTGAATGCCGGATGGCTGGGAAATATCTCAAGAAAATGAAACTCTTCTGATGACTCAGCAGACTGGAAAGCTACAAACAGGGTGGCCACATCTGGCAAGGACTGTTGTGAGTCTGGGGTCGTTCAGAGAATCATCCACAGTCTGACTCAAGTGCTGGTTTTAGTTAATTAGAGGCTACAAAAAGAAAAGAAAAGAAAAGGAAGGAAGGAAGGAGGGAAGGAAGGAAGGAAAAGACTGGCTAGGATCAAACCACAGAGAGTTCTCTAGGCCCGGCTATTGTTAGATAAAGGCAAAAACCACAGAGTTATAATTTTGGGGAAGCCAAATTAACATATATCCTGTCTGGGTGCTGGCAAGGCTCGGGTTTTGTAGCAGACATCCAGCAGGCCTCAGTCATCCAAGAAAGCAAGCATTTCATATAAAAGCAGAACACAGCAGTTAGCCTGTTTTATCTTACGACCTTATGGGAATAGCTGAGACACTGAAATATTTTGTAACAATCAGCAATTTTTTTTTTTTTAATTATAGAATAGCCCAATGGCTCCAGGAAGTGGTCCATCTTTGGCCAGCTGACAGGGTACATTCAAGGTAGTAACTTCCTCATGGCTTATACAAGTTAAAAACAATAATGTTCACCATCACAGGACCTTATGCTGCATGACAGCATGGTAGAAAAATGCAGGTCAAGCGAGCATGCATGGAAGATACAGAATGCAAGAGGAAGCCCTGGTTTAAAACAACCTGCCCTTGTGGTAACTGATCTAGTTCCGTGGAGCAGGAACTCACTGGTGTAAGAAAGGCATTAGCCAATTCATGCGGCTATGACTTCAGGACTTCCCACTAGGCTGCATCTCCCAAACTGGAGAACCAGAGACACCGGGAGTTTTTGCTGGGGGCAAACCTCTCCAGCCTTAGCAGCACACAGCTGCAAGTATTTTTTATGCACAGGGAAGAACCGACAAGATTCTTATGTCCTGCCTCCAGCCTATCACAGGTGCTACCCACAACCTCACATGCCCAGGCTCAGCTTGCCTTGTACTAGCTTTTTTGCGTTGCAATGAGTTCCCACATTTCTTCAGTCTGATTAATTGTCCTTCACTGGGTGATAAAAATCCTGGCTATTTCAGGAAATGACCTTTATTTATTTATTTATTTATTTATTTATTTTAAGAGGCAGGGCTTTTCACATCTCTTGCATGCCAACCAAAGCCACAGGAAGGCTGTCTCTGGGCCTAATTCATAAGTCATGGGTGGCTTTTAGTGATTACCACACCCTAGTCTTTAATTTTATCAACAATGCATTCAGCTTTATGGATGACAAAGGGTAGTTCCTGGGGTCAAACTGTATGTTAAGGTCACATAGCAGACCTACCACAAGACGAGTCACACAAATCTCCTACGTCCTCCTTTCTTTGAAATGTCTAGCCTCTTACCTCACAATTCAAAATGAACTGTTTCCTTCGTGGATTTCAAAAGCTTTGGAGATAACCACATCTCCCGTTAGTGAGTTGATGCTCTTTGCAATTCTAATTGAGAGAGTCTTTCCATATTAATGTCTTGGTATCACCAATGTGGGGCATTTACCCACCAACCCCACAGCTCCCCAGAGTTGTCTTGAGTATGAGCAGCAGGAAATATTAGATACAAGGATTGATAGTGCGGAGATAACAGATAGAAAATAAAGGACAGCCTCTGGAGGGCCTGGAACCTTTTCCAACAGGCCCAGACTGTCTCTGCCCCAGGGTATTTATAGAGATGCCAAGGGGTGGAGCAAAAGACCTCCTCCCCCAGCACAGCCAAGTGCAGACCATCTCAGACACCTGCACTCAGGCCCATGGTCCTAATCATCATCTATGCGGACCTGCTGGGTAAAGCCATGAGGAACCTGAAAACGGGCTCCCACACCCAAAGACAGTTATTTCCACAGCATGAGGTAGATGCCAGGTCACAGAATCACCAGGACTCATTGCTTCTCCCTCTCCTCCCCCCTCTCCTGTTCTTCTTCCTCCTCCTCCTCTTCTTTTTCCTCCTTTCCCTCTGTCTCCCCCCCACCATTTCCTCCATCTCTCTTCCTCTGCTTTTCTTTAGACACATGGTCTCAAGGGGAGGGTGGCTAACACTAGGCAAAGCCAGGGGCAGGTCAAATAAACTCAGGGCCTGGGAGGGGAATTTTCCAGGGAGCTTCCAGTCAAGTCAAGTAATGGCCCTTGTCTGGGAACGGTAGACTGTGGCTTTGGAGGGGGCTCCACCCACCGACTGGTTGGTTTTCTAGGTCTCCTGGGGAGGAGCCAGGAATGTAAGGAGAGTTAAACCCCACACAGCCCTTGCTGAAGTTTGGCCATTTTTCTGTCCCTGGATTGCATGTCCCTTTGGCTAAATTCCAAAAATGGTGGTTTGGTTCATTTTGCCAGTATTTATCATAGTTATAGAAAAGAAGGGTTCTGGGCATTTTTATTCTCCCACTCTCACTAACTAACATTCCATAACACTTTTAATAACCATAGTGTCCTAATTAGGGTTGTTACTATTGTGAGGAAACACCATGACCAAAGCAACTTGCAGGGAGGAAAGGGTTTATTTCAGCTTACACTTCCAGGTAACAATCCATCCCTGGGGGAAGTAAGAGCAGGAACCCGAACAGGGCAGGAACCTGGAGGCAGGAGCTGATGCAGAGACTGTGGAGGAGAGCTACTTACTGGCTTGCTCATCATGGCTCACTCAGGCTGCTTTCTTATAGAACTCAGAACCACCAGCTCAGGGATGGTACCACTCACAATGGGCTGGACCCTCCCTCATCAATCACTAACTCTAACAATGCTCTACAGGCTTGCCTGATCTTATGGAGGCATTTTCTCAATAGAGGCTCCCTCCTCTCTGTCGACTCCAGCTTGTGTCAAATTGACAGAAAACTGGCCAGCACACACAGTTAACAACCTACCTTTCGAATGAAAATACTCTTTGAGATACAAGATGCCCATCTTGCCTGGTTCTGATTCCACATTTTGTGTGGAACAGTAGAAAGCTGGAGCACAGCCCAAGAGGGCCACCAGGATGACAGAACATCTAGAAATAATGGAAAATTTAGAAATGAACAAAGGAAGATGTTAAATATGTTCAACTTGAAAAGGAGTCTAGATGACTACCTTAACTTTTGATGAAGTTTATTCTTCAGTTTTGAAAGGCTGTCTTTAGGGAATGGGTTTGTACACAATTCCACAGATAAGATAAGACTTTGTAGAAACTAAGTTTTAAAAGTCCCCAGCATCTCCAGTGGTGCAGAAAAGAAATTGAATTTGTTATGAGGTGACATACTCCTTTTCAACTACCAATGTCTTATAAAAGTTGCAGGATGATCTGCCAGGGATATCTTAGATGGAGGATGGAGGATGCAGTTGTAGGTTGGCGTGGAAATCTACATTCTCTCCCAGTGCCAAGGGTTTTCATGTATTTGCTTTTATTATTATTATTATTATTATTATTATAATTGTTGTTGTTGTTGTTATTAATTTGCATAGTTGAGTCTAGCTCCCTAGGCTGCTCAAATGGATGTATTATGAGAAGTGCACTCTTTTGATCCAACTATATTAAGTACTGTCCTATCATTGTGCTTAAGTTTCTATACTATACTACTACCATGGAGTCAACTTGATTTTTACATGCTATCAAATTGAGTAGATCATGTAAACAGCACAAATAAAAGTCTATGAGAAAAAATATGTAATGGGAATGAATGAAGCTTTGCTCTTCTACTATCTAATGGCATTTCTGTTAGCTCCTCAGAATCTGTGTTAATCTCTTCTTATTGAAATACTGCTCATAATACTCAGAGACAAAACACAAGACAGCGTGTTCTCAAGGCTTAGTTGGGACCAGTTTAAGGGAAACACAAGTCACCTAAACATCTTGGATTAGAAATGAGGGAGGTACTGGAAGCATCCATTGGCTTATTCTGCTTCTCTAGTGTGGGGATTTGTCTCTGGAGTGAGAACAAGTTTGCTTTTGTCCAAAGAACAAACTACAGATTTGCAGATAATTTCATAGGCAATTTATTTTCCCCTTTTACTGAAAATAGATCCCCCCCCCACCTAATATATCCTGATTACACTTTTCCCTCCCTTACTTCTCCCAGTCCCTCCCCACCTCCCCTCCCATCCAGATCCACTCCTTTTCTTTCATCAAAAAACCAATAGGCTTCTGAGGGATAATAACAAAATAAAAAAAAGGAAACAAAAACTAACACGTCGGAATTGAGCAAAACAAACAGAAGGCACAAGATTCAAGAATCCCATAAAACAGTAAACCTGCAAGCTTTAATATATACTCGGAGGATCTCTAGCAGACCTGTGTGGACACTGTGCATGCTGCTGCAGTCTCTCAACAGGCAGTTTTAAACAATTTTAAAGGGATTCTTAGCGCTGCGGATACTCAGTTGTCATTACCTTAGTTACTGTGTAAAGCTTAAGCAAATTCAGCCTTGTGTCACTGAGGAGTGTTTTTCATCGGTGAGTTCACAGGTTGCCCCATGAATATGTTCCAGCATTTCGCCTTTGCAGACCTAGATGTGGGCCAGGTCATGACCCCTGACGTGTTCGTGTGTCGTACCATCTGCACCTTCCACCCTTCCTGCCTCTTCTTCACATTCTATACGAACGAACGGCAGGTAGAATCCCAGAGGTGAGTGTGAGCCGGCATGCTGGCTCCCAAGCCTTTTCCTTTCCTCGCAGAGGGCTTGCAAGAGCCTTGCCCGTTTCCCTAACAGCGCTGGAGCCTGTAGTTTAAGTGGGTGTTCTTCTGCCGGGTGCAAGTTACTCCAGAGATGAGCAGATTCATCTGCATACCTTCCCTTCCGTAAAACAAACATACCATGGAGTCAAACTACAGCAGCCCAGGGATCAGGCAGCTTTCTTACCAGCATTAGGGTTTGGGGTTGGCTTAAGAGCTGCTCATTCAGTCTGCCCCTTCATCTCGTGAGAAATCAGAGCCCTGCTTATTTTGATCTGGAGTCTAGTCTGACCTCTTCACCTTTAGACAACTTTCCGTTTCCTTTATGTGCAACATGGGACCCCAAAGACGGGTGTGTGTGGATGTAATACCGCAGGCAGCTTAAATCCAAACACTTTGTTCTCTGGTGCCTTTTCTTTTTTCTTTTTCTAATTAGAAGGTGGAATTTTATCCTCTCTCCTCTTTTCATGTTGTCTGTACCTACTAGTTTTTGCTGGAGGGAGAAGTGACTCTATTTACATTTAATCCCTGTGGTATTTTGGAGTTTTGCAATCTGATTGACTGAAGAGAGTTTCTCAGAATACAATTTTCAGAGTTGCATTTTAATAAAAAGAAATGGGAGTTGCTTTCATATATATCTAATGCCTTGAATGCTCTTTTTTCTCTTTCTCACTTGTTTTTAATAGGAATGTTTGCTTTCTTAAGATGTCTAAAAGTGGTGCTCCAAGTCCCTCTATTCCTCAAGAAAATGCTATCTCCGGATACAGTCTCTTCACCTGCAGAAAAGCTCGCCCTGGTAATGACGTGTGTCCTAGTGTGCCTCTTGGATGCTGTAATAAATACCATGACCAAAAGCAAGTTAGGGAAGAAGAGAGTTTGTGTTGCAGAAACAGAGATAGGAACTGAAGCAGAGACTATGGGGAAATGCTGCTTTGGGGCTTGCTCCTATGATGGGCTCAGTGACCTTAAAAAAAAAAAAAAAAAAAATCCAGGACCATCTACCCAAAGGTGGCACGACCTTCAGTGGGCTGGGCCCTTCTCTATCAATCCTTAATCCAGAAAATGTCCCACAGACATGCTCACAAGTCTGTCTGATGGAGACAATTCTTCAATTGATGTCCCCTCTTTTCAGGGGGTTCTATTTTGTGTCAAATTGACAAATACTAATGGCCAAGAGGAGGGACAGAATGTGGGATAAGAGTTGATGAAACTATTCTCAAGACACTGGAAACTTTGTTACTCTGGCTCCTTTCCTGTCTCATTATCTGTCCTTTGATGTTTGTGCATGATGCAGAACCCTGCCACTTCAAACTTTACTCTGGAGTTGACTTTGGAGGGGAAGAACTGAATGTGACCTTCGTGCAAGGAGCGAATGTGTGCCAAGAGACTTGTACAAAGACAATTCGCTGTCAGTTCTTCACTTACTCATTACTTCCAGATGACTGCAAGGTGGAGGGGTAAGGGGACATTTCTTTGATAATTGGCAAGATCGTTATTTTATGGTCTAACCTGCAGGTTTGATTTTATTCTGTTCATTTTGTCCAGGTGTAAATGTTCCTTAAGGTTATCCACTGATGGCTCTCCAACTAGGATCACCTACAGCACAGATAGGAGTTCTGGTTATTCTTTGAGATTGTGTAAAGCTGTGGACAGCCCTAGTGAGTAAAACTCATTTGTTAAGGAACTGTGTGGAAGTCTGGGTTGTGGGGACTGATGCCTTGGTCTTACGTGATGGGGCTGTTGAATGGAGGGGATGCTGATTTGTGTCCAGTGCTGACCACACATCTCAAAACTTTTTAGTCTGCACAACAAAAACAAACGCACGGATTGTGGGAGGAACAAACTCCTCTTTAGGGGAGTGGCCATGGCAGGTCAGCTTGCAGGTGAAGCTGGAATCTCAGAATCATCTGTGTGGAGGGACCATCATTGGACAACAGTGGATCCTGACAGCTGCCCATTGTTTTGATGGGTAAGTTTTTAGATCCCTCTTGGGTGTGTGTGTGTGGGTGTGTACATGTGTACATTTTTACTTTTGCATACACATGTGGAGGTCAACCCCAGGTATCTTCCTACCTATATTGTTTTATGTTGTGGTATATTTTATTATTATTATTATTATTATTGTTGTTGTTGTTTTGGTTTTTCGAGACAGGATTTCTCTATGTAGCCCTGGCTGTCCTAGATCTCACTCTGTAGACCAGGCTAGCCTTGAACTCACAGAGATCCGCCTGCCTCTGCCTCCCGAGTACTGGGATTAAAGGCGTGCTCCGCCGCCGCCGCCGCCGCCGCCGCCGCCGCCACCACCACCACCACCACCCGGCATAGTATATTATTTTAACTAGGCAAAGATGTGTTACATTTGTTTATGCTGCAGAATATTTAACTGTGTAAAGGTGTGTTGCTTTTGTTTATGCTGCATTTAATTATGAAAGGATGTGTTGCATTTGTTTCACCTGGCCTTCCTAAGGCATCTGATTGGTTTAATAAAAAGCTGAACAGCCAATAGCTAGGCAGGAGAAAGGCTAAGTGGGGCTGGCATGTAGAGAGAATAAGTAGGAAAAGAAATCTAGGCTTGAGAGAAGAAGGAGGAGAGAACAAGGGTCACATCCAGGGCAAGAAGCCAGACACACTCCAGCCAGGCAGACATAGAGAAACAGTGGAAATAAGATATACAGAAGTAAGAAAGGTAAGAAGCCCTGAGGCAAAACACAGATGAAGAGAAACAGGTCAATTTAAGAGAGCTAGCCAAAAAAGTGCCTAAGCTAGGCCGAACAATCATAACTAATAATATGTCTCTGTGTCATCGTTTGGGAGCTGGTTGGTGGCCCAAAAGAAAAAGCCTGGTACATTTGTCCATCTTATTTGTTGAGAGAGAGCTTCTCACTGAACCCTTTTGACTAGACTGGCTGGACAGCAAGTCTGGGGATCTGCCTGTCTCTGTCTCCAGGCATATGATTGGCCCGAGTTGTGTGCTGGGACCTGCACTTGGGTCCTCATGATGGAAAAGCAAGTCCTTTGCCCACCAAGCCATCTACCTCCTTGGCTCTGATATATTTGTTTTGATCATGATAAAAGTTTCCAAATCTTTGCCTAAAAAGTATAATTTTAAATATAGGTTGTATATCTTTTAATTTAAAATTCAAAAGATGGGTGGGTAGATTTTAAGCAACAGAATGTTTTTAATTCAGTCTCCTACCAGGGCTTATTTTACTCAGTATGGCTACTTGATAGCTCTGATTTAATGAAACCAAATGCTTTCAGGATTGGTAAACTGAACTTGATTTTCCCACAGCTTCTTGGAGACGGTCAGAAGCATTCCCATATTTTTACTTGTAATAAGCATGAAGTAATTACAAGGGAAAAATGTACATTTTGAGTATTCTCAACCACAGCATCTTGCACTGTGAACTGTAAACCTATATGGACTCGGTGAAACTCAATATGGGAGTTTTAAACAATTTTAGCAACAGTAAAAGGTCCGTGAATGTACAGTGACCAAAGTTAATTCAAAATTAAACACACACGACAAACCCAAGCCCTTCAGCAGTCCTATCCATGCAGCGTCACGTGACTCCACTGCAGCCTTTCTTCCTAAAGCACAAGGTAGTTATTTTGCACTGTGCATTCTGTTGTGCCATGCAGTACCAACAGACGGTACCCTAAACCCAGCTAGACTGAAGATTATTTGATGTTGTGAATCACAGTGTGTATTCTGTGTGCACCGGGCTTTCTGCTCTTACAGAAATGTAACAGTTTAGTTACAAAGAACAAAAACTTAAAAATGTTTCCTGTCACAGTGTGCTTCGGATTGTATAGTGTTAGGCTTTGGTTTTAAATATGGTTGTTTGAACTGATGACTTGAGTTTTATTTAAAAAAAAATAAACTCACTGAATAAACTTTGGCTTGGGTATTGGATAGAATTTCCCAAAACTTCTTAATGGTCCTAAATGTATGTCTGCCATTTGGTACTACATATTTATGTGAAGTGACATTCTCAGCATTGTCAATTACAAAATTAAAATATTAAGGAAGTCTTAAAGTCATTGAAGATGTTCTCTGTCTTTTAATATCAAATACTCAGACATGTTTTAATTATTTATGTGAAAATAAGCACATTTATTCCATTATTATGTGAATTTGCTTACATCATTAATAAATGATAAAACTATATGTACACCAAAGAATTGTTATGAAGTAAGTTTTTTTATGATACACAATCAGTAAATGTTTAATATGTGTATCTGCTTCATACAGTCTCTCTCTCTCTCTCTCTCTCTCTCTCTCACACACACACACACACACACACACACACACACACACACACACACACACCAAAAACCAAAAACCAAGACGAGTCTAAAATAAAAGTTTAAGAGGTCTTATTACAAACTAAATCTTTAGCGATCCAATACTAGGTGGTGATAAATTGTAAGAAGGAAGAAGTAGGTCACATGGAATATTTTCTTTCTTCTTCTTTTTTCTCCCCACAAGAAAAAGTACTGATAAAAATGAACAAGGCACAATGCCAATGCTACTTTGGTTTTCATTTTTCTCTTCTAGGATCCCCTACCCAGACGTGTGGCGTATTTATGGCGGGATTCTTTATCTGTCAGAGATTACAAAAGAAACGCCTTTCTCAAGAATACAAGAACTCATTAAACATCAAAAATATAAAATCTCAGAAGGCAATTACGATATCGCCCTAATAAAGCTTCAGACGCCCTTGAATTACACTGGTATGCAGCACATTGAAGGGAAAACCACACAACTGAATTATATCAGTGTCAATTCCCACTTCAGGTTGAATGAGAAAACAGATCTGCAGCAATTGTCTTTGTTTTCTGGTTGGTGGGGTTGAGGGAAAGAGGAGGCTGCCTGGGAAGTCAAGATTCTATGAACTGCCACACAATCACGGCTGCTTAAGGGGCAAGAAATCTCAATTACTTTCTGGGGTGGAATGGAACTGTGTGTATGGTAACAACACAGCAGGTATAGGGAAGGTTTTGCCATCTGAGGACATTGCACATCTTTTCACAAGATTGGTAGAATTACCTACCGCTGCTTGGGCTTAGGAACATAGAACTATGTGAAAGCAAGAGGTACTAGATGTTAATTGCTAAGAATACACGGGGCAGACAATGAGGGGCATGGAGCATGTAACTGACTTTGCAGGCACACTGCTCCCCAGAAACTGAATGCCTCCCAACACCATTAACTGCAGGTGTCTGTTAACAACTCTGTAACCTCAGACAGCTCACCCTCCCTCCTTCCACCTATAATATCTTCTGTAGGTGTGCTGATCCCCTCACTGCTCCGTTGTAATAATCAAGCTAGGTATTCAATTCAAGCACTGGGACTGTGTGGCTAATTTTACTCTGAATTCTGCCGCAGTATATATTAAAACACAAGAAAGTAGATAGTTTTCCAATAAATTTTGGTGGAAGAGTTCCCCTCTCCTGGGGAAGTTTCATGCCAGAAAACCATACAAAAAATGTGAGGATTTCCTTGGAGCATGGGCTTTAGAAGTTGATGTCTGGAGGGCCATTCTTTTTACTCTTTAGTTTCAGTGGTGAGTTTCATTATGTTTCATGCGTGGACACAGTGTATTTTGATTGTAGTCATCTCCCTTCACTTTCTCTTGTCCTTTCTTGTTCTTCATCCCGACTGGCCCCAGAAGGCTCATTCTTGCTGTGTTGCTTCATGTAAAAAAAAAAAAAAAAAAAAAAAAAGAATAAGGGAAAAGATAGAGATTAATTTTTGAAGTCAATATTTATGGCTTTAATTAATCCAAATCTATTCATGAAATTTCCTTCCAGAATTCCAAAAGCCAATATGCCTGCCTTCCAAAGATGACAGAAATACAATTTACACCAACTGTTGGGTGACTGGATGGGGCTACAGGAAGGAGCAAGGTACAGCCTGACATTTGAAATGTCCCTGTCTTAAATGTTAAAGTCCATGGAGTAGGTCAGCTCCTCCACCATCCCTACTCATGATCTTTGTGTTTATTCCAAAATATTGGTCCTCTGATTCCCAAGAATATGATTTTTTTTTTTGCGTTAAAAACCGGTGAGCTCATGCTTTAAGCATCTTAACTCATAATAGACATTATATGTTCATGACTCTGCATAACAGACTGTGACCCTGTGGTGCTATCAGGTCCAGGTCAGCCCATTGGGTCCCAGCACTCATAGTGTCCCTGTTTACCATGCTCTCCCTTGGAATCAATAGCCAAGGTGCCAGCATCACTCTTTAAGGATAGTTCTTAATATTTGTTTTAATGTATTCTTTCGATATGATAAATCTACCTTTTTCTCTAATGATAGTGTTAAATGCTTAGGTAAACACACAGATTCATAAAGAAGGACAACTAGATTACAGTACAATTACTGGTATTTATTAACAGAATTTAACATAGTGATAAGCATATGTTTTTTTTTTATTTTGTTTTTTTGTTTTTTTGAGACAGGGATTCTCTGTGTAGCTTTGGTGCCTGTCCTAGATCTCACTCTGTAGACCAAGGTAGCCTCAAACTCACAGAGATCCTCCTGGCTCTGCCTCCTGCATGCTGAGATTAAAGGCGTGCACCACCATTGCCCAGCACATATGTCTTTATTAATGTACCCGCATGTCAAATTGTTTTAATATTTGCCATAATGTTGAAATAGTAATGGGCATAAATGATGTTTTCATTTCTGTCTTAACTACAATGTAATTCAAAGTATCTGTGACTCTTACTGCTAATAGTACCATATTCCTGCCTTTGTTGTCTGTATTTACAACTGAGGGGGTTGTTCAGCTTTACTTGTAAAGCAGTCAAAAGAGAGGTGAGTTTTTCTCTGTTCTTTCCTCTGAGTTTATGGATGCACCAACTGTTTGTGTGGACCTGAGGTCAAGAGTTCCTGTGTGTTGAGACTTGAACTATTTTTATAGAAATAAGCATGCTTCCTTTCTAGAATAAGTGCCAGATAAACACTATTAGACATGTTTGTGTCATGTTTACAAAAAGAGATGATTGGCTGTGTCTTCTCCATGTTTCCTAAACCAGTCAGGTTGGATTCAATTAATTCACTATGTTGATCTGGCTACATATATATGGACACCATATACATATACATAGATATGGGAATATAGACATAGGAAGAAATTAAGTTATCTGCAAGTGTATCATTTGTCATGGAACTTTGTTTATATAAAGAACACAATACTTCTCTGCTGTCAAATGTTTGGGATTTACTTCCACAAATTATATATATATTTGGTATGTGGAGCTGAGGATCAAACCCAGAGCCTTGCACTTGCTAGGCAAGCACTCTACCACTGAGCTAAATCCCCAACCCCAAATTTTATATTTTTAATTACAATTTAAATTTATAAAACAAAGAAAGGCAAGAACATCCAGGCATTTGTATTAAAAGTGCAAATATATGAAGGAACTTTTTTTCTGAAAGGCTGTTGAGACAGTGTTAATCCTGAGAAAAACCAGTTCCATCATTTTGAGCCAAATTTGAAGCAAGTTTTATTTAAATATTAAATACTGAGCTGGATGAACTTCAGTCAGGACCATTCCCTGGAATTTCCCACCTGTGTGGCCCCAAGACACATCTTTTTGGGACGTATAAGACAAACCCATTGGGTCACTGTACTTTCCCATGAGGCTTTGTTATTTTTCAAGAACTACAACTCCCATCATCCTAGGAAATTACCCTATGTTTGGGCTGGTGGGGCTTACAGATTACCTTAGGGTATTACAGCAGGAGGAAGGCAGAGTTCATAGAAAACAAGTCTGTGGTAGCTTGGCTTATAGGCCTGCTGAAATACTTCATTAGAAGGAAGCCAACACAGATTGCTCCCTCTCCTCCCTGTCCCTCTCTCTCTTCCTCCTCCTCCTCCACTCCTCTCCTTTCACCTCTTCCCCTTTTCTGTCCCCTTCCCTCTCATTGTTAATGTATGTATAAGTCTACCTCTTTGACATTCACTGACAAGTTTTTGATCACACTATGACCTCCATGAAGAGTGGACCACCTTGACTTCCTTTAAAATTCCAGTCTTATTTCCCCATTTATTGTATTTTCTGTCTTTAAAGGTCTATCTTGATTGCTTTGTAGGTGAAATCCAAGATACTCTACAAAAGGCAGCTATTCCTTTGGTACCCAATGAAGAATGCCAGAAAAAATACCGAGATTATGTTATAACCAAGCAGATGATCTGTGCCGGCTACAGAGAAGGCGGGATAGATGCTTGTAAGGTAATGTATTAGACCGTGAACAAACACATCATAGTTCACTGGAGACAGTTCATTCAAAAGCAACTTTCCAACATTACATTTCACTAGTTTTTGTTTTGAAATTCAGAGTTAAATGATCTGAAGACTTTATCCTCATAAATAACCTTTAACAAATTAAACATAATAATGCATATCATTACATTACTTCATACATTACATTACTTATAATAGGTATATCAGTCAGTATATGTATTGACTATGACTGGCATGTCACAATCAGTACAGCTACATGCCTTATTTAAGGACATTTTTACGAGTCATGGTTATGTTAAAATACAAGAAAAGTAGATGTATTTGAACTTTGGGTAAAAATGCTAAAATTGTCAGGTTTATCTGAGTGGGGGGGAATAAGTTGGCCTTGTAACCACACACTTATTTTGTTCATGGCTGAAGGGGTACAAGGAATTTGAGGAGCTACAGGTGTGTTGTGCAAAGTATGACTGAAAAATGTTAAAAGACACTTGTCTTTGAATAAAGGGCTCTTTATCTGAATCACTGTTATAACTCTCTACCACTGTATTTTTCTACCCACTGTGACCTAGGGAGATTCTGGTGGCCCCTTAGTTTGTAAACACAATGGAATGTGGCAGTTGGTGGGTATCACCAGTTGGGGTGAAGGCTGTGCCCGCAAGGAACAACCAGGAGTCTATACCAAAGTTGCCGAGTACATGGACTGGATATTGGAGAAGACACAGAGCCGTGGTGCAAACACTCTGGAGATGTCTCCAGCGTGAGGAGTCTGGGTAGTAAGGAAGAGCCCAGCTGGCACCAGTTTTACCACCTGCTCTCAAGTCAACACAGAGCCCCAGAATTCTCACATCCTTGTCATAGGATTAAAAGACAACGTCTTGTCAAAATGTGTTTCCTGCCTTGAGTCACAGGATCCCCACATGGGAACTAGTCAAAGAGCATCATGCTTGTTTGGAAATAAAATGGTCAAAGGTTTTATTAGGTAGTGAAATGGGTGATCTGAAGCAGTTGAAAATAAGACTCCAGATGCTAGCGCAGTGCCTGGGACCATTCTCATCTGACTTCTGACTCTGGACATCAGCAGATTTCAGAGTTACTTTCTGCCCACCTCACTCATTTGTTCCTTAGACCCCCATGCTGTTGTTGCATCTGGCTCAAAGATCTGAGAAACCTGGTTCTGTCTGGTGGAAGGAGGAGACCTTTGTAACGTTTTCTTTACAATAAAAGGATGGCCTACTTGAACGTGAGGAGACAGAGCACCTTTTCATCTACACCACCTTCCTGGTGGTTGCCACGTGGTCTTGGCTACATATATGTGTAAGACCTGCAAGGCTGTGTTTTTCTGGTTGTATGCAGCACTTGCAATAGGCTGATCTCACAGTACTCACACAGGGCAGGGAATTTGATGGAAATCTCCTAGGGAATCCTGGGAGTTCAATTGATGAGGCATTCTGCAACAGTAATTCATGAAGTGTCGTTGGATATAAAGTGTTATATAAAATCCAAGATTGTATTGAGTTGAAAAATAATCAGTGGCCTGTGGAGTGGATGACATTAATCCTCACGCAACACCAGTTCCCAGCTTGCCAGTGATTCCCAGAGTGGATTGTACATGCTTAACTCCACTTAGTTAAGCTGATTAATATTTACACAGAATTGACCATTTACAAACTATTGGGCAAATAGACAAATAGAAAAATGAAATTTTCTGTAGAAGATTAAACTTTTCCTTGTATGTTCAAAGGCTTGTTGAGTAATTCAGAGGATTAAATGAGGAAGAGCTAATGAGCGAGCCACAGAATTTGAGATGGGAAGTGGGGAGGTAGGAATGACCCCAGGAGGAAATGGCTTCTGTAAAATCTGGCTTGATTCCCGTGAACTAATGTCCTCTTAAATCACATGGTTGCAGCTTTTACTTTTGAACGGTTTTGTCTTATTCTATGTGGAAGTTGTTTCATAATTAAAAGGAAAAAAGTGGTTCACAATGAAAATCTTGTATCTTGGGTTTGGGTGTTGATAACTCTAATGGGTGTTGGGAACAAGGCTTTGGAGTCCTTACTGTGGAAGCCCATGACCTTTGTTTTCTCAAGGAATGGCCTCATCTGGGCCAAGCAGAGTTTTGAAATGTGGAGTTTTCCCGTGGCATAAAGTATCATGATAAAGTTGCCAGTTGGAGTCCAGCTGGACTGAAATGTTCTGTTTATTTTTCATCATGTGTTTGTGCACAAAGTAAACAAAGGCACCCGGCTTACAATCAGAGCCCCCTGGGGGAGGGGGCTATCGTGTGCTTAAGAGGCTAAGAGAAGGAGAGGCTTGAATAAGGTCACCTTCAGAGGACAGATTGAGGATACTCAACCTTAGATCTTCAGCAGATCCACCCAAGAAAGGGCATGTCAGCTCTGGGACAGAACCTTCCTCTTCCCATGTCACACGAGGGGAGCTGGGGGACACATGGCAATACTCGCTGTTTTCTAGAGCTCAGCCCAAACTCTGGGGGCTGTCTCTAATCTTTACCTTTTTTTCCATGTAAGTCTTGTTGACGCCTCTCTGTACTACTAAGCTGTTGGAAACTGAAGGAGGCCCTCTCTCTCTCTTTCATCAGTGCTCCATGCAGATAGGGATGTAGCAAATATCTCCTTTTAGATTTACTTTTATTATTTTTGTTGATGTGTATGTGTGATTGTGTGCTGTGTGGGCACCAGTGCCTGGCAACAACAGATCAACACATAGTATCTGAGTAACTGCAACGGCCTTCTAACATAGTAAAGCAGGTGGAGTGGTACTTCATGATCTCCTCTCTCTCTCTCTCTCTCTCTCTCTCTCTCTCTCTCTCTCACACACACACACACACACACACACACACACACACACACGCACGCACATGCACACACACACACACACACACACATTCATGCATACACAAAACACATGAAGTTGTTCACCTTAACTTTCTGCCCTAGCAGAAATATTCCCATGTCTCTATGGAGGATGTTTCAGATTAACTACCCAGCTTCTGACTTTTCTTATTTTCCCTGTAAGTTCTTCCTTTCTTCTTCTGTTTTATTCTTTCTGTAGGAGTGGTTTCATTTTTTTAAGATTGATTTATTTATTTTGTGTAGTGGGATGATTTTATTTGTACATGGTGTGAAGAAGTATTTGCTGTGGTTTGTGTAATCAAAAGCTAAATGGCCAATGGCTAGGCAGAAAGAGGTTAAGTGGGACTTCTGGAGACAGAGAGGACCCTGGGAAGAAAGGCAGAGTAACCAGGAGACACAGAGAGGAAACAGGAGGTACAAGATGGAAGAGAGAGAACACCAGGTGATAGAATGTAGATTAATATAAATGAGTTGATTTAAGTTATAAGAGCTAGTTAGGAACAAGCCTAAGCTATAGGCTGTGCTTTCATAACTAATAATACGTCTCCATGTCATTATTTGGGAGCTGGCTGGTGGGACAGAAGAAGACTCTTTACAATTTTATGTATATGAGTGCTGTATCAAATTTATGTCGGAAGAGGGCACCAGATCTCATTATAGATGGTTGTGAGCCACCATGCGGTTGCTGGGAATTGAACTCAGGACCTCTGGAAGAGCAGCCAGTGCTCTTAACTACTGAGCCCTCTCTCCAGCCCGTGCAGGAGTGTTTTAAAGGGTTGCCCAGTATTTCTCATCCTGGTCCATCTCTCCACAAAGGCATGGATATCTGACAAGTTCAAAATCAATCCAGAAAGCCCCTAGCATCATGGCTATGATACACAGAGAATGGGACTGTGGGACTGTGTCCCTGTGTCCCCAAATATTGAAATTCTGGAAGTCAGCTGTCTCAGAACCTCATGTTGGTACTCTGTCCCCAAACTAAGTACATGTTTCCTTTGGTACACATGATTTCAGCATGTTCCATTTCTGTTCTGGTCTTCAGAATGTTTTTTGTTTGTTTTTGTTTTTGTTTTTTGTTTTTTTTTTTAATTTTAGTTGCACTTGTAAATATGAGCTTGTACTTAGTTTTCTACAGAAAATTGGGAGCCTTTCCAGAACCTTCAATTATCTCTCTCTGGAAGTTACTTAGATCAGACTTTAAAAAATATACAATGAACATGGACTTATTTACAAGTATCTGTCATAAAGCACCCTCAGAACTCAGAAGACAATCTGCAGGAGTCAGTCCTAAATCAGACTCTTAATCAGTTTATTTTTACCTTGAGTGTGTGTGCGTGTGTGTGTGTGTGTGTGTGTGTGTGTGTGTGCGTGCGCACACGCGCACGCGTGTTTGTGTTGAGGTATTAAGAGACCATGAAGCAATCTTTACAGCTAGTTCTTGGTTTTGTTCTGTTTTGTTTTGGGGACAGGGTCTCTCTTTCTATGTAGTCCAGGCTGTTCCAGAACTCACTCTGTAGAGCAGGCTGGCCTTGAACTCACAGTGATCCATGTGCCTCTGCCTCCTGAGTGCTGGGATTAACAGACCTGTATGTACCACCACTCCTGGCTAGTTAGTGTTTAATATAAAAAATGAGAGACATGGAAGACAGTGAAACAAACAAACTTGAAACAAGTATCTATTGGCCACTGCTTTAGACTACAGCTCTACTAATTTATTTTTCTCCAGTGACATGACCTGTAACGGAATAAGTCTAGTAACAGAGAACACGAAGTGTCATGTTTTCCAAAGAATACTTGATACTTCTTCAAGCTCAAGGGGATACCTTAACAGAAACACAGCTGTGTAGAAGTGGCTTTCCTCTTTATAAGCTGCAACAAGCCCTACCCCTGGGAGGTTCATATGTGTACAAGGCCCCTCATCCTTCAGGGAACCTCTCTGCTTTATTATTGTTGGTGGTGTAGCAGCACATAGCACTTTGTAGCTCGGCATTTGCATCTCAGCGAGCCCTAAAAGAAATCCTGGGAGAACTGTCTATTACTATAGATTTCTTTCCCATTGTGAGTATTCACAAATAGGTACTATATACACTTTGGTCCTCAGAGCTAGTCATATCTCCATAGACGTCTGAAAAGTTGACGTTATGAAACAGAAATGGGAGTACAAGAACAGGGCTCTCACTGGTGATCTGTGTGCTCAGTCTCTGGCCCCTAGCCTCCAGTCCCCAGTCTCCAGCTTCCAGGCCCCAGCATCCAGCCTCTAGCTTCCAAGAGCACCTCCCTTTACTCTTCTGCAAATGACCAAGTCCATCAGATTTCTTTGTTTTCTTTGCTTGGATTGCAGTTGAGCTAGAATCAATGGTGCACAGCTGGTATTGGAAAGCTCAAGTGTGTATACCTTGAGCAGGCAGGCACACTCTATCTAAGTTTGCCCAACTGCCAAGGCAAGTTCAGATTCTCTGGCCATCTCGGCGTGGTGGTGCTGCTTATTTGAAAACACAGTAGAAAGGGAACATGCAAATTTGGTGTGTTGAAAGAGCTTGAAACTCTCCTGATGTAGGTTGCATTATCAGGGACTGAAAGGACATTCTCAGACACCAGACACGCTGAGCATGGTGTGCACAGTGTCACATGACAGAGGAAACCAGCACAAGTCACCATTTAGGTAACAGTGTCCTACGCAAGCTCATTTAGAGAGGAACAAGCCTCTATTGAAGAAAGAAAACACCCCAACGGAGGACCGCAGCAAAGAGAGAGGAAGTATCTGCAGGTATGGCTTCAAAAGTGGACGTTTCTCTCAACTACATACGCCTAAATGGTGTGTCCCCACTGCTGCAATGAGGGCTTAATTGTCTTCAGTACAGAAAAGTAGATTTTTAAAATGCATCTGATTTCATATTGTAGATATACTTAGTCACCCTCTAGAGTCGACTTGAGAGTGGAGGCAATGGAAGACTAGGAGTGTAGTCAATGAGAAGTATTTTTCAAGAAAAAAGATTAAAGAGTAATACAGGAACTGGATCTGAGGGTGTGTGTGTGTGTGTGTGTGTGTGTGTGTGTGTACGTGTGTGTGTGTGTGTATGTGTGTGTGTAACAGCCTTTTCAGTATTTAGTGGGCACATACATTTACAAGTGACCAAGGCAAAATATTAATGAATTTGAAGTATGCTTTTTTAAAGATAGAAATTATAAGGAGTATAATCATTCATATATATATATATATATATATATATATATATATATATATATGTATGTATATATATCCATTCACATAGTCATTCATATATAGTAATAATAAAATATAATAATTCATATATATATATAGAGAAAGAGCTTAAAACTGAAAAAAGGATGATAAAGATGGGAATTTGGAGTAGGAGGGGGTCAAATGGCAGTGACTGGAAGATTTCTTAGGTGGGTAAGGTGGAGGTTGAGAGAGGGCAGGGAGGATGGATGGTCAGCGTGGCTTCTGCAGAACTCTGACAGATCTGCACAGTACACACCCCGCTCAAGGCTGTCCTAACATTAACTCTGACGGGACTGAACAGTACACACCCCGCTCAAGGCTGTCCTAGCATTAACTCTGACGGGACTGCACAGTACACACCCCGCTCAAGGCTGTCCTAGCATTAACTCTGACGGGACTGAACAGTACACACCCCGCTCAAGGCTGTCCTAGCATTAACTCTGACGGGACTGAACGGTACACAACCCACTCAAGGCTGTCCTAGCATTAACTCTGACGGGACTGAACAGTACACATCCCGCTCAAGGGGTGTCCTAACATTACCGAGGGACCCCGAGAACTGCTCCTCTCATTCTGTGTGAATTCTGATCTCGGTAAACTAGTTACAAATTTACAATTTATGTTCTAAAAACAGTGACATTCTTCTCTTTGTAGGATGGTCTCATTACATCAAGTGGTATATTTTATCTTTGTTGCCTCAGTTTCTAGCGGTAAGTGTTGCTTTCTTTATTTTTTCCCCAACATAAATTTTTTATTAATTATTTGGGAATTTCATGCAATGCACCCTGATCACACTTGCTTCCCCTTCCTGACAGATCCACCCTCCCATCCTTGCACTCCCCCCCCCCCCCCCCCCCAAAAAAACACACCAAGTGCAATTTGTATTGCCCATACACTCATGGGAGCATGGTCAAATTCCCAATGGCCAGCCCCTTAAAGAACACTGAGTCACACCCTCACTCCCTGCCAGAAGCCATCAACTGTGATGAGCTACACTTCAGCATCTTTATCACAGTTTTTAAGGACTTTCCTCAATATTTAAATATGGCTTAGAAATAGTTCATTTCCTGACCTATAGAGTAGGAAACAGTGTAATTCCTTGAGCAAAAATTACACACCAGTCCCTACATACTGTGGGATAATTCCATGTTTCTAACTCCAGGGAAGAAAGCAAAACCATTTATTTTCCAATCAAGGCTCCCACTTAAGGAGTCCAAAGAAAGAAAAAGATTTAAATACAAGATTACAAAAAGACTATGCCTATATCATCTGTATGATAGTTATGTCTGTCTATATACCTGTATCTATATCTACATTTTTAACACATTGTAATGGTATCTAAGAGCAATACTAGAAAGCCAATAACTGAGTCACCTCACTGATTAATTTTCCAGAAGGCATTCAATCCAGTGACACACACACACACACACACACACACACACACACACACACAAGTTCTGGCTGAAAATGTTATCAAAATATTAATGTACAGCTTACACATTTGATTAGTTTAACTATTGAATGTTTATTAATTACTTAATATTCAGTAGAAATAATTAGTATAACTGTAAGTTACCTAATTAATATTGATCATAATAACTTAGCATAAGTATTGTTCACCCCATGCTTATTCTTTATTTAAAATGAAAATTAAAAAAAACCCTCTTCTAAAAGTAATATATGGTGGTGCACGCCTTTAATCCCAGAACTCTGGAGGCAGAGCCAGGCGGATCTCTGTGAGTTCGAGGCCAGCCTGGGCTACCAAGTGAGTTCCAGGAAAGGTGCAAAGCTACACAGAGAAACCCTGTCTCGAAAAACCAAAAAAAAAAAAAAAAAGGAACTTATTTATATTACATTGAATCTCTAAGACTGTCACTGGTCTTTGTCCATAGTAAATTCATTTTTAGTGTTGCACGTGTGAAAAGTGGAAAATATAGGTATGGATTTAAAATAAAATAAACACTATGTAACATATTAAACTATATAGTTTATACTTTCATTTTGATTTGTGGTAAGATTGCCATTCAGGTTATTCCTTCACTGTCACTATTTGAAATTCCATTGTTAGTTCCTTGGTAAATTGTCAGTACTATTTTGATATATTTGTTTCTTTGTTTGTTTTGTATGTTGAGACAGGGTTTCTCTGTGTAGCCCTGGTTGTCCTGGAACTCACTCTGTAGACCAGGCTGGCCTTGAATTCAGAGATCTGCTTGCCTCTGCCTCCCAAGTGCTGGGACTAAAGGTATGTGTTACCACCACCACCCAGGCTATCTTGACATCTTAAACACTGAATTAAACAACTGTGCTGATATAGACACATGTTATTAATGTACATAAAAATACTAATAAATACTGACCACTCTAAACATGTTGTTGCATGGTTCTGCATGGCTTGGTCCTGGAAACCTGACTGGAGTTACTAGGAAATGAAGAAAGGACAGACACACAGACACACTCACAACAAAGCTGGGATCGGGTGGGTTGTGTTCACTCTGATGGGGCAGTACCCACTGTACAACACAACCACCTGGAACCTCAACACCTTTATTACGTACAGTACAAGGGATGTGTTAGCTAGTCTTGGTAGGAGGACATCAAAAAGTCTAAGATTGCAGTCACCATGAGCTAGGGTTATTAGCGTTTGCAATACCACCAACACTGGCACTCACACCAGAGGAAGATTCTGTCATCCACCTGAGCCTCACCTCAGGGAAAGGCTTTGGCACTACCATGAGTCTGAGGCTATTAGCAATTAGCACTAGCGGGTTTGACATGACCACGCCCATGTCAAACAATACACATTCACTAAGGGTTTCACCTGCCCTTTGCACATTCATTCAAGGATTATTCTGCTCTCTATAAGTCTCCATAAAATTTAAAGGGTGAAAATTATATAGAGCGTGTTATTTAGTTATAAAAGTACTGTGCTAAAAAAATAGCAAAATGATAACTGAAAAATCCCAAATGTTGGGTTAAGTAGTATATTCTGAAATTTGATTCAAAGAGGAGATTACAATAAAAATTTAATTATATCTGATATAATTAATATACAGCACATGAAACCTTGGAAAGTAAAAATGTATGCATATATATATTAAACTAGAGAAAGGGTAAAAATCAATGACAATACATCCCAAGAAGGTAGAAGAAAACCAATTCAAAGGAGCTGGAAGACAGGGGGGAAAACTAGCAGAAAAGAATTAAACAGAATGTAAACATAGATTAGAAAAAGTGTGTTCATGCTCTGCACCCCATTTCAAAGTCTCAGTGATACCAACTTCACAGGGACACTCTGAAAATTATAAGACTTTTTGTTTATGGATGTATATGCACATATAACTGACAAAATACTATCTATCCATTGCAGTGTATCACACTTGAAAGCCCAGAACTACAAAGTGAGGGCTCTGAGCTCCCCAGGTGGGGCTATGTAGTAAGACTCGGTCTGAAAAATTGTTTCGAAATCAGCTGTACCAAACAATCCAACTCATATATTAAAGAAAAATAAATAGGAGGGTAGAGAAACGGCTCAGTAGTTGAGAGGACATCAATGCATGCAGCAAAATTTTATTTAATAAAAGTTGATTTATTTAATATTTAGTATTTTTATTTTTGATTAAACTTTACTCATAACAAAAGATGTTTAGCAAACTCGGAAGAGAACTCTTCCAATGACCAAATGAGTCTTGCATAGGACCCTCATTCAGTTCACAGAACTCATGGTAGGTGGCTCACAGCCTCCTGTGACTCCATTTTCCAGGAATCTAACACCCTCTCCTGGCTTCTGTACACACACACACACACACACACACACACACACACTCCACACATATATACACAATGAAAAAAATTTTAAAAGAAAGAAAATTAAGAGACATTACATTGGCATAATGTGGCGAAGTTTGGTTGATTCAAAGAATGAAAAGTTACTTTAATTTAAAAAAAAGCAACAGATGCACTACATTTGTGGATGTAGACTCAAAAGAAAACTCCAACAGAGATTTGTGTTCCTGTGTTTATAACAAAGCAAAGTAGCTACAAGGTAGAAACATGTGAGCATTTGAAGCGCACTCATCCACACCATAGTACAATCTGAGTATTCATCAATGAATACATGGTTAAACAAAATGAAATATTACAGTGTGAACATGCAATGGAATACTATTCAGCATTAAAGGAAGGAAATTCTAATACGTACTACATGGCTGAATCTTCATGGCATTATACCAAATGAAATAAGTCATTGACAAATGAAGATATGAATGACATGAATATGAATGACCTACTTATATAAGGTCCCCAGAGAAGCTGGTTTCAGAGGAACAGGAACAGAGGAAAAGTGACTAGGGGTTAATGCTAATGGTCATTAATGAGTACAGAATTTCAGTTGGAGAAGCTGAAGAACTACTAGAACGGTGGCGGCAATTGTACATAATGGAAATAACCTTAACTCACAGTATTACATCCTTGAAAAAGCCTAAAGTGGCAAAGAAAAACAAAACTAAAATCCTTTAGGACATCAATGCGTGCAGCAAAATTTTATTTAATAAAAATTGCTTTATTTAATATTTAGTATTTTTATTTTTGATTAAACTTTACTCATAACAAAAGATGTTTAGCAAACTCGGAAGAGAACTCTTCCAATGACCAAATGGTATCTTAAAACAAACAAACAAACAAAAACTACAAAAGAAAAATTCAAACCAAACGTTTTCGGGGAAATCTCATACATAATGGTGACTGAACTGTTAAGTACTTCCCTAAGGGACTGAGGGAAAGGCATGATATCCACAACTATAACTTGGCTATTGTGGACAGGAAACAATGAAGAGAGATGTGCAAGTGTCTTTGGTATGTTGACTTTGAGTCCTTCATGCATATTCTCAGGAGTGATACAGTGTTACTTTTAACTTCCTGTGAAATCTCATTAGAGATTTCTATTTTTCCCACAACCTCACCAGCAAGGGAATTATGTACAACAAACACATTAGAGAGTATTCTTAGGTGTCCATCAATAGATGAATGCATAAGGAAAATGCTGGACATATGAACATTAGAAAGGGAACATGGTGTTTATTTAGTTTTATTAATTCTTTGAGAATTTCATACATTGTATTTTGCTCATATTCACCCTCACCTCCCCAAACTCTTCCCATATCCATGCCCCATTCTATACCCACCCAACTTTGTGTCCCCATTTTTTATTTGGCCACAATGAAGAACGAAACCACCATGCCATTTGTATGACAGTGGATGCAGCTGGAGAGCATCATGTCAAGTGAAATAAGTCAGATGGAGAAAGATGTATGTCATGCTTTCTCAAATTTATGGATTCTAGACTTTATGTAGAAACTTGAAATTATGTCTATATGTCATGAAGGTTGAAGTGAGACTCTCTGAGCCCTGGAGTCTAGGGGAGTAAAGGAGAATAGAAGGAAGGAGAGAAGCGGGAGGTATGGAGAATAATATAGTAAAAATACATGATAAACCTCTATGCAAACAACCCTGTGAAGTCCACCACTAAGGGCAATGAATTTATGCCAATAAGTGTTTTAAAAGAATATCTTCTGTCACTTCCCTTAAACATTATATGAGAGATCCCACTCACCACCATAGGGAAGGTAAAATAACTAAACGTCAGGGGAAAGATGGAGCTTAATGGATTGTTCCCATAAAATATGATGATGTACATAGAAAATTCAAAGTAGTGAACACCTTGATTATTTTAGGCAGATCATCAAGGAGTCTAAGTATAAATTCAATGTACCTTCAGAAGTGGTGGCACATGCTTGTAATCTCAGGACTTGGGAGGTACCGGGTGCATTTGAGGTGCTATCCCACCCACTTCCATTCAATATACAAACAGTTGCCAACATTCACCGGTACTAGAAACTATACTGAGATTATGGAAATCAATATTATAAATTAAGTGATTCAAATAGTGGCTATTCCCTAAGCAAAACTGCACATTTATTAATTCTTTAAAAATCAATCCAACGTACCCAAACTTGCTGTTCTGCATGATAATGACATTTAAAAGTGTCACGGTGGCTTTGTACAAAGACAGTGAACTTCTAGAGTTAGCCTAGAGTTTGCAGACGCAGTGTGAGGTGGGAATAGGTCACTGGTTGGCTGGGAGCTGCCACAATGTGCTTTGGTGGGAGACAACACAGAACTTGGAAAGAGTCAAATCTCCAGCTAGCTCCTGGGATACTTGTCAATAATGAGAAAGTTTCTGTCAAACCTTTTGGAGGCAGATCTGTGGTGGAGATGTTCTTCCCCTCATGGGTTCGTTCAGCAGCTACATGTGGAGTCTATTCTCCAAATGATGTCCCTAAATGTACGGACTAAAAATACACAGGATTACTGAGGAGATTAATTATATTGAAATGTGATCAGTTGAAATGGAAAATAATCAATAAAGAATTATGTGTGAGCAGGGTGGTGGTGGCGCATGCCTTTAATCCCAGCACTCAAGAGGCAGAGCCAGGTCGATCTCTGTGATTCAAGGCCAGCCTGGTCTACAGAGTGAGTGCCAGGACAGGCTCCAAAGTGACATACAGATACCTTGTCTCAAAAAAAAAAATTAGGTGTGGTTCTGAGTAACATGTTATATGAAAAGATTTAGTGGTGAACTGAACAGAAATGACCAACAAACTGGTGAGGAGTCATAACGGTATTAGGAGTCATAACAATATTTGCTGTCACTGTGACAGATACATCACACTACAAATATCAATCTAGTTAAGGGCTTACATTAATGTGTAAAGTATAGACCACATTTCATTAGGGGTCAGTGAAAAAACAGTGAGATCTTGTGAGTTTGTTGACTACCTAAGTCCCATGAACCTCATATGACAGTTTTGTCTGCTCTGCAACTATGGTCCTCTCAAGACATTTACTGACTGTTGTTACAACAGTACATATTTGAGCTAGGTTTTATTCTTCCTGATGTATTTCCGCAAGAGTTTGATATTTATTTTCAATGTTATAAAGAAAAAAGTGGATTAGAAGTATCTCTCCATGAGAATATATGACTTCATGAAGGACTGTGACCTTTTATTCAGTCACTAGGGAACAGTCCCAAAGGTCACATACCATATGGATTATTAAGTATCTCTTTATAGCAACAGAGGACTTTTTTTATATGCACTTTGGCTTTTTGTAAGTAAAACTTATCTGAGGTTTTAACTAAATATGACTCAATGGTTTTTCCAAAGGAGTCCATTTTTAATGTTAACATGACATCATGTGAGAGGCCATCAATCTTGGCTTTTAGTATGTTGCAGTGTTAAAACAATGAATGAAGAAAAACATGGCAAGCCTTTGCTGACCTGAAGGTTTTCTGAGGATCATGTTTTGCCGACCAACAGCTGAGAAATCATTGAATTGCTTCCACAGCCCTCTCAAGACAATCACTCACAAACGTGATTCACTGAGGCCAATATGTTGTTCATGGTTTTATTTCCATCTGGGGCCATTCACTAAAGAAGCTAACCTAAGAGAGTTAGTTGCTCTGATGTCAGAGTTCAGGCTTATTTTCTGGGAAGTAGGTCTGCCGCCATTGACATTATCAGATTATCTAACAAGGTAAGTGCCTACCCAAACCCACACCAATGTGTGCCCACATGTTTCATCACAGAATGTGTCACTAAGCTCTTCAAAGACACCTGCTTTCAAGGAGGAGACCTAAGTACTGTTTTCACACCAAGTGCCACATACTGCCAACTGGTCTGCACCCACCACCCACGGTGTTTGCTCTTCACATTCATGGCTGAGTCAGCTTCAGATGATCCTACCAAATGGTAACTATTCATGTTTCTCTGGAGAGGAATTCATTTTAGAGGCCAGTCACTTACCACTACTGATTACCTCCCTCCTGCCATTTTATGAAATGTGATGTTACCAGCTGGAAACTGAGTTTTCCTTCCATTAAAATATTAAATATTACAGAAAGAATGATGTCTAGGTACATTGTGAGAAACTGTGATGCCTCTTGAGATCTCAATGTTCATATTTTCTCTCCCACATTTTGTCTTATATTTGTTCTTTTTGCTGCTGTTAGTTGATGATAGTGGCTATTATCGAGAACTTTCTTCTAATCATTCAATTAGGGAAAAATGTTTATAAAAATACTGTGAAAAAAATGCAACAGTAATCTCCTGCTCCCTCTAAAATCCTGCTAGGGTTGCTTTGCCTACCTGTACATATTCACAGCTAAACACTGAAAATGAATTTAAAATATCATAGCCTTGCACCTCTCAATACTCCAACATGCATTTCACCACAAAGAAAGTATAATAAATTTAACAAAATTACCCTACACATCACATCCTTCAAGTGTTATTTATAGCAGCTAATTAAATTCTCATCAAACTTCACCAGTTTCCTATGGCTGTTTTGTCTCTCTACTCATATTTTTAAAATCATAGACATGCTGTCATTTCTGTTTTTATGCTAAACTTGAAATTTAATATATAACCTTTTATACAAAAGCTAAGTTGCTATTACCTTTGTTTGTTCTTGCTGGATTCACAGATATTTACATAATTCAATAAACATAAATTATTCCTCTGAAATCTAGAATAGAGATTGGCAAGCCTACTATTATGAGCAAGGCTAGGAATAAAACTTTAGGTTTTGTTGGACCAGATGCAAACAGAACATTCTGTATTACAACACCACTGGAAAACGTAGTCATGTAGGGGCTAGAAGGATAGCTAAATGGTTAAGATTTTTAGAGGACCCAAGGTCTGTTCCCAGCACCTACTTCCACAAGTTTGCAGTCATTTTTAACTCTAGCTCTAGGTGATCCACTGCCCTCTTCTGGCTTTCTCATGCAACACACACACACACACACACACACACACACACACACACACACACACACAAACACACACACAGAGGGAGAGAGAGAGAGAGAGAGACTTTATAATGTAGCCCTGTAAAAGAAAACCATTTCCAGCTCATTGACAATACAAAACTGTTAGATTCTTAACAACATTTTTGCAATAGTTCAGAGTCCACCCATTCCTGTCCATGTCCTGTTGGAGAGGAGGGTTACGTGTGTTCTTTTAAATGTAGGGATGTTGAAATAAAAAGCAAAGCCAGACTCTTGTTAAGTAAACATTTGCTTTGGCATGACATTCAGTAGTTTGTTTCCTTCTCTTTGTCCTTAGGAACCATCTTTGGAAACATGATTTCCCACTGAGTAATGTTATTTCTTTCAAAAGAACAGGTTTGCCTGCATTCTGAAAGACAGTATCACAGAAACACTGCCAATGGTGAATATGACAGGAGCAATTTCTGGATTTTCCTTCAAGCAATGCCCTCATCAATTAAGTGGTAAGTTTTCTTACCAAATAAATACTAGCCATTATAATTTGTACATGTAATCATTTCAGATGCAGCCTTGTGGCATAAAATAAAATAGTACCACCTAGAATTAAGGTTCCTCACTAAAGAATGATCTTCTTATGCAGAGTAGAGCTCATGGATATCGGCTTTCTTTCCCCCCATAAGTACACTCCCATTCATTAGTATTTCTTAACCTCGTAAAAGCATGTCAGCACCTCAGTTCTTACTTCTTATTGACCTCTTCCTTCCCAGCCTAAAGTTGTACACAAAAGCCCTAATTATAGATACCAATTCAAACCAAAAGAAAAATAAATGCCCAGACTGAAGCGGCACGTGTCTTAATAATGAAATGGGTGTTTTTCAATAAAGGAATGAATGAATCTATCAGTCAGTGCAGTTCAGGCACTAGGTCAGAGAGACAAGATGCAAATTTACAAGCTTAAAGTTGTTCCAGTATAAGACGGACATTGGCTTCCTCACAATACCTCATAACGGGAGTAGGAATTATGCAGAGTGAAGCAAAATTAAGAACTTCCATGGAAAAGTGGCTGAGAAATGAAGTCTGAGTCCAGGGCGCCAGTTGCTGAGGGAGCCCTAAGGCAGATGCCCCCGGCTTCTGGCGGTGCTTGCATTTTCTGCCTTTATTTCCAGCTTGCAGCAAAGACGTGTATGTGGACCTAGACATGAAGGGCATGAACTATAACAGTTCTGTTGTGAAGGATGCTCGGGAATGCCAAGAGAGATGCACAAGTGACGCCCATTGCCACTTTTTCACATACGCAACAGGGCGTTTTCCCAGTGTGGCGCATCGGTGAGTGAGCTGGAGTCTGAGCTCTAAGATAAAGGAGTGCCAGTCCAGGGAAAACCACTGGTTCATTAGTTATTTTCATCAACTAAAGCCTACATTTTCTTAACCCCCAAAAGACATTTGCATAATAGCAATCACTGCTCTGTCATAGAAAGTTCATGGAGTGTCTAGTTAGCATTGCATTTAACTCATAATCAAGATTTTGTGTTTCAGGACTGGAAGGTGTTTCTGTGTGCAAACACACTGGCTTTGCAAGCATGAGGACCTGAGTCGGGATCCCAGTGCCCATATAAAAGCCAGAAGTGGTTGTGCCTGCCTTTAACCCCAGTGCTTGGGGCCTGGGGAGAGGGTGAGGGGGCAGAGACAGGATCATTGGGGTTCACTGATCAGCTCCAGGTTTAATGAGAGAAGCTGTCTCCCATTAAAATCCTCCTTTGGACTTCCCATTCACACTTGCACACACACACACACACACACACACACACACACACACACACACACACACTGGACAGTACATACAGTGCAGCCTCACAGATTCTGTTTCAATGACACTGTTATAAAGCAGACACACGCTTACCCTCTGTCTGAACTAACTTGAAAAGCACTGCATTTTTCCATTGGCACTTTTGAGAGAGCTCCAACTGGTTTGGTTGGCAGGGCTCTTTCCAGCCTAACCAATATTGGAGTAGTCCTCACCTAAAGAATCGAAACTTCAAGTCTGTTTGTCTATCCAGCTAACTGTCCCGCTGTGTTCCTTCCCTAAGGTGAAGAAGTATTTGAAGCCCGTGTGCAAAGCGTGAGACTGTTTCACGTGGGATTTTGAAATCTTCTGGGAAGAAAATTATTGCATAATAATAGAAAAGTGATCTGGTCACTAACGACTAAATCTGCCTTGTTAGCTTTAAATGTTTATTAGAAAATTATATGATTTTGTTCTTTTAAAATGTTTGTGTGGGTGTGAGTGCTATGTATATAGATGAACATGTGTGCAGGTAAGAAGAACCATCTTTCCAGCTCCCAAGCTTCATTTTTAGATTTAGGAATCTTTGACATGACCCAGATTTGCACATTAAAGTACATTTTTTAATAGTTGGATTTTAACATTGACTATTCATATTCTGCTTTCCACAATTTTGAAAAAGAAGTGAATAGGAAGTAAAGCATCAAAGATGTATTTAAAAGTCAGTAATAAAAAATGGATAATAGCTTTCTATGGTTCTCTTTACTTCACCTCAGAGGACAATTTTTATGTCTTAGGCTTAACACAATGTGAACTGCAAGTCAGGAAAATGTTCCTAGGGTTTATAAAAAAGCGTACTTAGAGGGCCAAGTTACAAAGAGCTGGAGAAATTACCCATTTACACACTCCACTCCTCACACTGCATTGGGTCTCTCAGGTTGTCTGTTCACTGATGAGATAACATTGTTCCCGAGTCCACAGGGCCACCCTGTGGTTAGCAGAGCTGCCAGGACTCAGCCAGCCAACTAACCCTGGAGGTGAACACTCCTCAGAGTAATACCTTTATTATTATAGCCATTTCCTCCCTGCAGATGGTAATTTCTTATCCTCTTGTGCTATTATACACTTGGAAAGAATAATGTTTTCCATTTTTGTTTCATTCAGTAAAACTTGCCTTTTGAAGTACACTCAAACGGGGACACCAACCAGAATAACAAGGCTCAGTGATGTGGTGTCTGGATTTTCCCTGAAGTCCTGTGGACGTTCTAACTTGGGTAACTATTGTTTTCTCAAGGGGCCATTTGCACCATGAAGCCTGGAGACAGCTGAGGATGTGTGCCGTAGGTCAAACTTTGAAAACGGTTGATGTTGACTGATGGAGACCCAGTGACCTGTCACTGTCTTCATGTGATGTGGCGCATTATGTCCTAGAAAGAATTTCTTCTGAAATTTCAAATAATAGTTTGGTTTTTTTTATATAAATAATAAAAAAAAAATCTTTGGATGAACTTTCTCCTTTTAATATAATGAACAAACACCGTCTGGAGTGTCAAGATGTTGCTGGTGCCCGGACTTCCTAACACAGTTTCTTCTGTTGTACAGCTTGCATCAGGGACATTTTCCCCAACACGGTGCTTGCAGACCCCAACATTGACAGCGTGTTAGCCCCAGATGCTTTTGTCTGTCGGCGAATTTGTACTCATCACCCCAGTTGTTTGTTTTTTACATTCTTTTCCAAAGAATGGCCAAGAGAATCTCAAAGGTAAGAAGGTGCTGTTAAGGGTGACTTGTCCTCTTTTAAAGGCAGCCAAAACAAATGTGCTGCACAATCCAGATAGGACATGTCTAAGTAGCAGGCAAATGCCGGATTGACTCTCTGAGATGGGTAGGACCTGTTGAAGGGGACATCAGGAGGGTAGACTCTGGGAACACTGACCATAGGACAAGTTCCAAGGAATTTTGAAAAGTTCTCGGTGACATACAGTTTAATGGCACGTAACTCAATGTTTCAAGAGGAGTGATAGGGACATGGTTGCTATTAAATGCCAAGGTGAGCTGACTTTGTTACATAGGCGCTGTAACAGTGTTCTGTCTCTTTTATATGTTTTACATGATTTACTTATACATCCCCTTTCGTGCCTTAGACATCTTTGCCTCCTGAAGACATCTGAAAGTGGACTACCAAGCTCACGCATTGCAAAGAGCAACGCCCTCTCTGGCTTCAGTCTCCAGCACTGCCGGCATAGCACCCCAGGTAAACAGTGAAGGACTTCCTTCTCCAGCTCAACAGCCCCATGATAGACGATTGTGAAGGCTGCACGGTTCAAATCTGTCATGTGCTCTGTTGTCTAGTATTCTGTCATCCGTCCTTTTACAATGACACCGATTTCTTGGGAGAAGAATTGGACATTGTTGATGTGAAAGGCCATGAAACCTGCCAGAGAATGTGCACCAATGCCGTCCGCTGCCAGTTCTTTACCTATTCCCCGTCTCGAGGGTCTTGCAATGAAGGGAAGTAAGACGAGAGTCAAGGTGGATGTGTTTGGAGCATCTCTTTGTAGAACGCGTTATGCTTATACTGTTTTGCTTTCAACCATAGGGGCAGATGTTACTTAAAACTTTCTTCGAATGGATCTCCAACTAGAATACTTCATGGGAGGGGAGGCATCTCTGGATACACATTGAGGTTGTGCAAAATGGATAATGGTGAGTACTTGAAACACTACAACTGAAGGAAAACATTCAAGTGAATGTATCCACACAAAGCTGGCAAGCAACAACCGCAGAGGGGTGGAAACAGTGACAAAGGCCTATAATCCCAGCACTCAGGAGGCTGAGGCAGGAGAATCAGAGGTCTGAGGCAGGTTGTAAATTTGTGAGTTAACATATCTAGAAATTTTTGTTTATTCTAGCTTCTTTTGCCCAACCTTCCTATGCATATGAACCAATTCTTCATTCAATTCTCTTAATTGAGAAATTGAGTGTGTGTTATATCTCTATCTATCTATTTATATCTATATATATTTCAAGAAGCATTTCCTGAAGAAACAGACCCAGGGGGCTGATTTTTGCTTTCAACACCAAAAGAATTTTGTTTTGTTTTAATTCTCAGTGATTAAACTATCAACCAGTGCATTAATTAAATTACTCATTTGTCTTCCTACTTGATCTTTCAGTGAAACATAAATAATGAATATATATATATACATATGTATATATATATATATATATATATATATATATATATGTACATATATTGCATAATGTCCAATGTTATGATGCCCTGTTAATTTTGATATACCTGAGATTTTTTAGGGAACGAAATGCAACACTAATCACTCCTTGTGACAGTTTTGGAAGTACAAACTCTTTTGTGTCAGATCTTTTACTAGGCTAGAAGGTGACTCCATCCTCAACTTCTGAGGACCTGATTTATAGCACATTCAGATGTCTTGTCCCAGCAGTTCTAACATCCTAACCAGAAACATGCCTTCCTAGAGTCAGAGGCTTGATGGCTATCTCTGGGTGACCCACGCCTCTTAAGAAAGTTCATCAAGGTGTAGTTCATCCATTCTCTGTTTTCCTCATGATAAATTTCCCTAATAAAAAGGAACATTCAAAACAAGTGTTGTCTTAATTCTACTTCTTAATGGCAGATAAGACAATTAGAAAATACTGTTAAG
The DNA here is from genome assembly GCF_903995425.1 of Onychomys torridus. Classification (NCBI taxonomy): domain Eukaryota; kingdom Metazoa; phylum Chordata; class Mammalia; order Rodentia; family Cricetidae; genus Onychomys; species Onychomys torridus. The sequence continues at coordinate 38,709,206 of NC_050459.1, read as the reverse complement.
TGATGTGAGCATGCTTTAAAAACTGAGTTCCAGAACTGACACCTTGATAAATTGAAGGTTCCATTTCTCACCCCTTTCTGCCTTTGTTATGTTCGTCTCTGTTGAATTTATAGACTCTGGCCCGTGGAGGTGACAGAACAGATCAGTGGCAGATTGAGCTAGAGGAGAAAATATGGAGGAAAATAAAACTGTGTGTCCTCTCAGTCTGCCTTCTGATGTGTAAACTAGATAAGTAGGTTGCACAGTATAGTATTACTACACAATACCCTCCTGTAAAGGGCACATCTAACCGAAGTGTTTGTCATATTTACACTGTTGCTGGACTCTAGTGTAATTTGACTTTCTAAAGACACCTAGCAATGCCACTTGAAGAAGTATTTCCTAATCCCAAATGCAATGTTGAGCATTTTCAGCATTCTGTTTAAACTAATGGAACAGACATCATGATGTAACTATTACTAAAGGTCTTCATTGAGTTATTGATAATGTACCCTAGTTACTGCTCGCTCACTAACCTTCTAAAGGTTATCTTCTTGCTTATAGGCTGAAAGGTTCCTAGAGATTTCACAAGTAACAGAAGGACCCACGACAATGACACCATAGGCAAGTACTCACCATGCACTTTCTGTTATAGTGTGCACAACCAAAATTAAGCCCAGGATTGTTGGAGGAACTGCATCTGTTCATGGTGAGTGGCCATGGCAGGTGACCCTACACATCACCTCACCTGTCCAGAGACACCTGTGTGGAGGCTCCATCATTGGAAACCGGTGGATACTGACAGCTGCTCATTGCTTCTCTGGGTGAGTACTATCACTGTTCTCCTTGGGCTTCATGTGTAGGTGAGATGTAGATAAACACTTCGAAATTATGGGCGATCCCATGTGCTAAATGAATTCTCTCTCTGTGGGGAGAGCCAACTACAGGGAAGAGTCAACTACAGGGAAGAGTCAACCACTCCTCATCTGGCAGCCTTAGAGCAGGTGCAGGAACATACCATTCTGCCTTTACATCCGAATGCAAATGATTTCCAAAGGCTTTCAGGCATTGATTTCCTGCTGCAGAGGGCCAGCATGAAGCTTCCAATTTCCTGCTCTTGGGGCCATGTTTCCCTTCTTCTCTCTTTCTCTGCCTCCAAACACATTGAGCTCAGTACACACCATCAAACTGGATCCCTGACTTTCATGATTTTCAGTATGGACCAATGTAAGTGTTTCAGCTGTGGATGGGTGTAACCCAAGGCAGTTTGATTGAGACAATTCTCCTTTGCTGCTTTCAGAGTCCTCTCTCTCCATTGTTTTCAGAGGTTTACATGTTTATTTGGTTTTTTTGTTTTTGTTTTTGTTTTTTTTTTTTTTTTTTTGCACCATGCATGCACATACTCATAACTTAACGCTACACTTGAGGTCAATAGTCCCCTTTATGAGCTCATATGAGAAAGTTCATGTGATTTTCTTCTGTCAGAGACAAGACTAAAACCCAGCTCTTCCTGAGCTTTTGGATGTGCTGGAGAATATGTTCAATATAAAGTGAATTCTATCCAGTGCTTTCTTTGTAGGGGAAATATGTGACTAAATTTTTTTTAAGAATAAAATCACTTTTTTTCCTCCTAAAGGTGGAAATGATTGCCAAGTACAAATAATCGTGAAACACAAATATCTGGGAATTGTCTAGTGATAGATTTTTTTTTTTTTTACTCTGTGGTTTGTTCTGTAGGGTAGAGATATCTAAAAACCTGCGTGTCTATGGTGATATCGTAAATCAATCAGAAATAAATGAAGATACTGCTTTCTTCAGGGTTCAAGAAATAATAATCCATGATCAATATAAGATGGCAGAAACTGGGTATGACATAGCCCTGTTGAAACTGGAATCAGCCATGAATTACACAGGTATATAGAATTTTCGGTGGGAAGTGGTCTATAAAGGTGACCTAGATAACGTGCTCAGCCTTGGAGGAAGCAGTCCCATCGGCCAGGCCCTTACAACAGCAAGACAAGGCAAGGTCTAGAAAGATGGCCTCACTCTGTTGAGACTGACAGTCTTGCCTGAGAACACTAGCTCACACTCTTTAGACACAGGAGAAGAGATTCGCCTTCGGGCTTCTTCAGGTTCATAGAATACATCATTTTATAGAATATAGAAATAGTAAGAATAATGTAGACTGACAGTTTGCTTTAGGGACAAAAGACTTGAGAACAGCACTAAGCAAACACCACAGGATATGAAACCTGGTCGAGATGAGAGCTACTGTAAAGAGGCATGTCTTATCCTTCTCTTGTCCCTTCCACTTGGGATGTTTGTATTATTTATTTATTTATTTTTGTTTTTTTCAAGACAGGGTTTCTCTGTGTAGTTTTGGAGCCCGTCCTGGATCTCACTCTGTAGACCAGGCTGGCCTCGAACTCACAGAGATCCTCCTGGCTCTACCTCCCGAGTGCTGGGATTAAAGGCGAGCATCACTACTGCCCTGCTGTTTGCTTTATTTATTTATTTATTTATTTATTTGTTTGTTTATTTATGTGCATTGGTGTTTTGCCTGCATGTATATCTAGGTGAGGGTGTCAGGTCCTCTGGAACTGGAGTTACAGACAGCTGTGAGCCGCCATGTAGATCCTGGGAATTGACCCCAGGTCTCCTGGATGGGCAATCAGTGCTCTTAACCACTGAGCCATCTCTCCAGTCCTGACTTGGGATGTTTTATCTACAACCCTGAACAGAAGACATGAAAATATATGAGAAAAAAGATAACACAGATATAATAAATAGAGAAAGCACAAATAAAGCCAAGTGAAATGACAATCTTTTCTGGGGAAAATGGTTGGTTTTGTTCCTGTGTTAGTCAGCTCTTCATCACTGACAAAATTCCTCATGCGACTACCTGGTAGGGAAGAAAGGTAATCGGGGCTGTAGGGTGTCAGAGGCTTCCGCCCAGGACTGGGGAGCTCTGCTGGAGCCGTTGCTGGAGACTGTGTAGAGGAGCAAACTGTTTACCTCATGGATGCTGGAAAGCAGAAAGAGAGAAAGGAAGGGGCTGGATTCTAATATGAGGGGCACACCCTCAATGACCTAACGTCTTTCCAGAGGCTCCACCGTCCCCCATCTCCAATAGTGACACAAAGTGAGGTGAAGTCTATGAAATGTGGGCCTTTGGGGAGACACTTCAGATCCGAACCATAGTGGCTTCTGATAATGAAAGTATGATTTCCACAACTAGATTCTCAGCGGCCGGTATGCCTACCTTCTAAAGGAGATAGGAACGTACTGTACACAGAGTGCTGGGTGACTGGATGGGGGTACACCAGATCACGAGGTAACAACGGATTCATCTATCCCTGCCCTATCCTGAAATCGAAGAGCAGAGCTGAACCATAACCTTTGTTTTCTCTCTAGTCATATGGCCAAATTGTGATTAAAGTAATGCTGGTCAATTACAGGAAGACTAATAAAAAAGACCAATATATCTGATGAAAAATATTAAATATGATTAACCCTCTTGAAAGACTATTTTAACTGAAGACTTTTAGTATGAGGCCTAACACTCCTTATAAAAGTTCTAGCTTGATTTCTAATTATTTTGTCTGAAAATAAATTCTACTTTGTGTCATAATTAATTTTAAACTTGATAACATCAATAAAGTTATATACACAATAGTGGAAATAATGTCCTTATACTCTGTAATTATAAAAATTAATTAAGCTTTGTCATCTTTTCCTTCAAGATTTTTATGTAAAATTTTGACTTTTAAGTATAATTGTATACACACACACACACATAATATTATTCCACTAAAACACCAACATGATCTTTTTCAGGCGAAATACAAAATACTCTCCAGAAAGCCAAGATACCATTGGTGTCAAATGAAGAATGTCAGACAAGATACAGAAAGCACAAAATAACCAACAAGATGATCTGTGCAGGCTATAAAGAAGGGGGGAAGGATGCATGCAAGGTAGGAGTGTTTCAACCCATCAGCTCCATCAGATTGGAGTGAGCGCTCACTGCATTTTTACAAACATTTTGTTCTACCATGAAGCACTGTTCTAGCTTGCCTTCTGTTGCTGTGAGGAGACACTGGCCAAACACCACTTAGGGAAGGGAAGGGTTTATAGCTTACAGCTATAGTCCACCACAGAGGGAACTCAAGGTACGAATCAGAGGAAGGAACCTCAAATCCGGAACCACAGCAGAGACCAGAAGGATGACCTTTACTGGTTTACTTCTGGGCTCCTGTTCAGCGACTTTTCTTTTGTGGAAAAAAAATTAGCAATTAGCAATGAGAAAACGCCCCTCAGATATATGCCCACATGCCAATCCGATGGTGGCAGCCCCTCAGCTGGAGTCCCCCCTTCCTGGGTATGTGAGCTTGATGACTCAGATTAGCCGTGATCTCAAGCAGGACGTGTGGTGTGGTAGGTTTTAGGTGAACTAAAACCTAAACTAGAAAAGCTGGATGAAGGTAAGCAATGGGATGTTTAGATGCCCATGAAAGGGCCAGACTTTGAGGTAAAGTTGCTGGGAACAATACTTATTTAATACAAGGACGCATCTGAAGCAATCCATGCATGCTTCCTTTTCTCCCCCTTTCGCAGGGAGATTCTGGAGGGCCGCTGTCGTGTAAACACAATGGGGTCTGGCACTTGCTGGGCATCACCAGCTGGGGTGAAGGCTGTGGTCTAAAGGAAAGGCCAGGTGTCTACACCAACGTGGCCAAGTATGTGGACTGGATCTTGGAGAAAACTCAAACAGCATGAAAGAGATCACTAGCTATCATGTGGGGGCCCTGGAAGATTATTCCACAGGAGAAGTCTTGATGCCACTGACGAGCACACTGGCATGCTGCATCCTCCCCTGTAACAAACTGAAGGGACTTGATGAATGTAAGAAAATACAGAAAGAAAACGTATTTTCAGAACTCCTGATCTGTGAGAATCATAGCTTGTTTTCCATATCCAGCTTCTACTCAGTGAAACGGATGCAGCAAGGGGATTTTTTTTTTAAAGATAAAAATAGAGCAGATAGATCAATAAACAAGCAGTGGTGCCCTTTGCCTTTTAGTCTCTGTGACAAACACCTGAAGCAGTTCATGGGAAGAAAACTTCTCTTACCCATCTTTCCAGAGGTTTCAGCCTCTGATCTGGTTGACTGGCTCTGTGTTTTTAGCCTGAGGTGAGGTGGAACAAAATGATGACAAGAGCCTATGGAGGAAGAGTTGCTTGCCTCATGGTAGCTGGAAAGCAAACGGAACCAGGAAAGTACTGGGGACAAGACTGGTCCTTCAAAGACATACTGTCAATCACCTGCTTCTTCCAGTGACATCCCACTCCCTAAAATTCCCGTTCCTTCTCAGATAGTGCTACCGGCTGGAGACAGCTCACATTTGAACCCTCACAGGCACCACGAGATCAGGTAGAAATGGCAAGGGAACCATATAAAGAGTTGTTAAATTCGCCGGGTGGTGGTGGTGGCGGCGGTGGCCGCGGCGGCGGTGCACGCCTTTAATCCCAACACTCGGGAGGCAAAGGCAGGTGGATCTCTATGAGTTTGAGGCCAGCCTGGTCTACAGAGTGAGTTCCAGGAAAGGCACAAAGCTACCAGAGAAACCCTGTCTTGAAAAACCAGAAAAAAAAAAAGAGTTGTTAAATTCAAAATGAAAATCAGAAGAAATGCAGACAAGAACATACAGTGTCCATCTACAGGAACCTATTCTCCTCTGCCTATGTGGATAAAGGAAGCCTGACAAGTTCAATAATGGGTTTTGAGAGAGAGAGAGAGAAAAAAAATAATCCTTGTCCGTCAGATTTGTGTGTGTGTGTGTGTGTGTGTGTGTGTGTGCGCCTCTCTGTGAGTTCATATATGTGCAGGTGTGTGGCAGGAGGGAGGCCAAGATCAGTCTTTGCATTGTTCCTCGTGAACCAATCACTGTTTTTTCAAGGCAGAGTGTCTTACTGGAATTTGGTGCCTGCTAAGCTAGCTAACAAGCAAATCCAGGCTCCTTTCTGTCTCTGCCTCCCAAAATTGGAATTAAGAACATGGACCATAGTGCCTAGCTTAAATTTCTCCCTCCCCGGTCTCTTTCTCAGTGTGTGTGTGCATGTGCCTGTCTCTCTCTCTCTCTCTCTCTCTCTCTCTCTCTCTCTCTCTCTCTCTCTCTGTGTGTGTGTGCACACATATAACACACACACACACACACACACACACACACACACACACACACGCCATAAAGCGTATGTAGAGGTTAACTGACAGTCTTTGACAATCTCCATGGGTCAATTCTCTCCTTCCACCATGTGAGATGCAGAGATGGACATTGGGTGTTCAGACTTGGTGGCAAATGTCTGTACCTCCTTAGCCACGTGACAAGCCAGCTGTCCAGGTTGCCTGTGGATGCTGGGCATCCAACTCCAGTCCTCAAGTAGCCCCAGCCAGCGTTTTGACTGACTAAGCTCTCCACTGGCCTTTTCAGTTTTCTCTGTGTATTTCCTCAAATTGGTGTGGACAAGTACAATTGAAGATGTGAATGCAGAGTCCATAATTTCCATAGGGCTGTGTTTAGGAAGAGCACTTTACCAGGAAGTGGCACCTTGAACATCCATCGTGATGCACTCACCTCGGAAAGTATCTCTGCATAACCTATAACTCTCGTTTGCAGCATTTAGGTAAAGAACAGACTGATGGAGATAAGGTAGGCAAGCCGAAGCCTCCCTAAGACCTGCCAGTGAGTGTGTGACTCTGCCAAGAGCTGAGTCATGGGTGTGTCCGAGAGAAAAGAATGTTGAAAGCATCCATACTGCAGGGGAAGATACTTTAGGAGGAAAGACGGCTATGGTGGCGTCTTCAGTAACCTCAAACAGCTCCCTGTATTGTAAACACTTGATTTGTGTTCTGGCATGTATTCGAACTGTGTCCACATCATCAGTGCTAATCACTATACAAGCTGTCCAAAAGCAAAAAACATCTATTGAGCACAATTATGTGATGGTGTCTTGTTGAGCTTTGGGAATTTAGGAGCCAGCCAATGAATTATCCCCCATTTCCAGAAGTTCAGAGTCTGTTTAGTACACAGAGTCACAGAAAACAGTTGCACAAAATCTGTACTTTCAAACTGAAATGAGTAGGATGCAAAGGGTCCTAAGCGATGACAATGAAGAGTTAGCATAAGCTAAGAGAGTGGGACAAAAGGAAATGGTTCCGAGCAGGACAAAGCAAAGACACCAAGCCCCAAAGACAACAAGACAAAGATCACAAAGCCATCAACATTAACGAATCTAAAATGCTTGTAGAGTAAAACAGAAGTGGGATGGAACACTGTCCCAACTTCACAATCAACAAGCAAATGTTACTATCTATTTATTTTGTATGCCATACAGAACTATTTTAGAATACAATTGCAAAGGACAGGAGGTATTTCTGTCTTCTCTGAGAAGAATTTAAGGAAAATGTGCTTTTTAACTTTTTAGTATTTAGCTATGTGCAATATCTTAATTCTGAATACTTAGTACCTGCCCGTGATTCATACATAAAAATGCTCTGGGCTGTAAAATATACAATGAGAAGATTCACTTCTCCACACTGAAAGACTGCATGCACAGCTCACTTAACATTCTCTCCTAGAGCTAGCTCTGATTGCCATTGACAAGCTTCTTCAGTCTGTTCCAGAACATGGATTCCACTGCAGTACTTTTATGCCTTGACCTGCAGAATGTTATTGTTTGAAACCATGTATTGTTTCTTGTCTCGTCCCGGAGACATCCTCAGGGAGGGAAGATTTATTTCGGCTCATGATTCTGAGTCCAGTCTACTGTTATTTGGCCCCAACACTGCGGCCTGGTGGATTCGAACCACATGGCAGGACAGGAAGAAGTGACCTGCTTCCTCCAGGTGGTTCCCACCTCCTAAAATCCCCAGAACGTCCCACCATGAAGCCATCAGCAGAGGAACAGCCTCTCAATTAGTGAGCCTTCTTGAGCGGTGGGGAGGGAGAGAGGGGCACTTCATCAAGCTGTTGGAACTGTTAGTTTGGAAAATAGTTTAACGGTTTGTTATTTGTCCACTAGATGGCGCCTTTATACTTCTCTGTCGCCCTGGTGAGGCCAGAAAACAACCAGCAGATTTAAACACATTCTCTGTGAGCGTGATGTCAGGGGCGATTAAATCAAACTGCTTCCATTCCAAGATACCTGACTTTTCAAATACAATACTATCTAGCCCCTAGCGAGCAGTTTCTCTCCTTTGTGTAGTGCTTTCCCGAATCCCCAGCTCTGGCTTCCACTTACTAAGTAGCCAGGGCCAGTGCCCTTGCGGATCACTGTGCACCAGGTTGCCCTCCCTAGACACTCGCAGGACAGCAGAGGATGGTCCATCAACCCATCTCTGTTGTCATTTGCCCTTCTGCTTCTGCCGAGGCTCCGTACCAGTCTTGCCTGCTGCCTTCTTAAATCTCTCTCCATTTCAGCATCTTCCACATCCAAGCTGCAGAATTCTACCCCCCTCATTAAAGTATCGCTGCTTAAATTATGTCATACCTGTTGGAAACAGGCTGACTAATGACTCCAGAAAAAGGAAGTACATTCTGCGTAGCTGAGTACCCTGCCAAGGGCGACCGTCACAGGTTTGGCCTCCAGTGTGGCTGGATGAGGTGGCTCTGGGGTCTTTTGAGAAGTCAGGCACAGTTGGAGGTCTCTACTCACTTATACACTCATGCATACATACACAACACACACACACACACACACACACACACACACACACACATAATACTTATACACAAATACACAGACACAGAGCACATACACATACACACACAGCACATGCACACATACATGCACACACCACATAGCAATACGCACCTACATACACCCAGAGAGCAAGCACATACACACAGCACATTCATACTCCTCCACAGCTTACAGATTCAGTCACTCCAACACTCCGTGGGTCAGGTCTCTTTGTAGATGTTTTCCATGTTTCCTTGACTCCCCCTGGCCCAGCCTGACTTAGTCACACACCCACCATGAGCCCATAGGAGCCACTTTCTGTGAGGTTAGAGATTTGGGTATTTTGTGACATCGGCACAGAAAGCCACCTAGAACTGCTGACTTGCGATCAGAATGAATTGGTTCATCTCACACGAAAGAGAGAAAGCCTGAGATAGGGAAAGTTCTGACATGTGGACGGTGTTTCTAAGTGGATCATCTGGTTCGAGTGTTGGAAAAAGAAAACTGGGAAACCAATAACAAGAAACGCTTGGGAACAGGGATTCTCGAGAAAGAGCAGAGTGAAGTCTTCAGAGCTTATGCCCACCAGAGGGCACAGTGACTCTGTGAATAAAAGCCGGGCTCCAGCCTGGAGAAGTTGAAAACCAGTTGGAAACTCACTCCCTGCTCAGTCTCATTTACACTCTCTTCTGCAGGGAGCCCCGAGGTTGCCAACCTCAGTGGGAACTCCCTATAACAGGGCTATAACTCAGAGTTTCCTCAGCCCCTGTTCTGAGTGTGGAGATCAAGCTGTGCGGAGTCCCCTGACAAGATGCAGCGAACATCTGTGGGTCTGGCTCCCGGGTCCGTTTAGAAATGAATGCCATCGTGCTTCCCCTGCATGGGACAAGCAGGCTCAGAAGGGCCTGCCCTGCTGCAGAGAGGCAAGGCGGTGATCCCCACAGACAGAAGGTCTTTCTAACCCACGCCTTCAGAGAGATGCAGATCTTCCCTTGCTGGAGACAGCTGCTCATCTGTCTAGATGCGAGCCCAGCAGTTGTCAGTGGGATCCAGCTGGCTTTACCCTCTAGTCTGAAACCCCTTGCTCCTTTGTCTCACTGGGATTCACTGTTTGTTGTGGTTGAAATAGGATTTCCTTGATGATCCTAAGCCACCGAGTGGAGTGAGAGAGCTTTCCTAAGATATTGGCTTTTTGCTGGTGTCCTGTGCGCTGCGGGTGTAATAGACTTGCTTTGTTTTTCTCTTGTTAACCTGTACCTTGTGAGCAGAACAAGATACCTTGTTATCTGTCCTGGTAAAGAATGATGCTCCCTGAAGACAGACGGTTGCCTTTTCTCCTGATCACTTTCCAGCCCTCAGTTCTCTGTGTCCTGTTGCATGCCTGGAACAAGACGTGTGCCTTGTTCTGACAGAAAGACCTGCAGACACTGTGCAGGTCTGGGGACTCCAGCAGGAACTTACAGCCCTTTACAGATTGCTTATGTTCTCTCACGGATGCCCTGGTCTCCAATGTTCACCCTCTGTCTCCGTCCCACACTTCTGCGGCTTATTATTTTGCTAACTGATCCTCTGGTACAGTTTCAATCATTTGTTGTCTTTTATGTATTAGTCGATTTGTTGTTGTTGTTGTTGTTGAAGAAGAAGAACACTTCACCAAAAGCACCTTACGGAAGGAAGAAGTTTTGGGGGCTCATAGTTCCAAGGGGATAAAAGCTCACTGTTACCTGTAGTGCCACACAAAAGTCAGCTCAAATTGAAACTAATCCCTGGCCTGACATACCCATTTCCCCTTCCATGCAGCAACTCCCCTTCATGTTAATGAGGGCAGATGAGTGGACAGCTGATAATAACTGTGGAAAAATAAACATAGGCATACGACACAAATGTTGTACATACTTGGCTTTGGTATTTCTAACTTACCATATTCATAGATATGTAGCAAGAGGCATGATTTCTTTTCAAATAAACACCATCTCTTCCAGTGAGAACAACATGATGAATATTCTGCAAAGCAAACCTTGTCCATAGATTTCTCTCTCAGAGGTCAATAAAAGCCAGGCCGAGGTAGACAAGCTACACCAGCCACACATTTGAGTGACCTGTCCCTTCTGACATTTCCTTTATTTCTTACTTATATTTTGAGTTATTATAGTGAGAAATCCTAAACTTCTTTTCCTATTGACTCGGTCATCAAGGCCTTTGCTTCCAACTTCAATGTGTTTGCTTGTGTCCACATGTGGTGTTGACTGTTACTAGGGAGGTGTGAAGAACCATGCATTCATCCCAGATGCAAAGAGAACACACAAAGTAAGGACTTCACCCAAGCCCCAACAACGTCAATGAGCTGGTTTTGGCTTACGCACGGAGTGTAGATGAAGGGCTACCCCCAGGGCTGGGAGCGACTCCAAAGAAGCAAGACCATCAAAAAAGTCCCACTCCATTGTGGATGATGGCCTCATGGGAGCTACATCTTGGAATTCCAGATGAGGGCCCTGTGAGTCCCACTTGGTTCAGAGCATTAACATCTCTGTTGCCATTACCATAGACCTTCCTATCATTGTCTTCCTTTGCTCATTTGGTTCTTAAGGTCCTGAGTTAGCAGGCTCCTGGTCCCTCTCATCGCCAACCCCATTCCTACGTAATAATTCACTGGTCCACCTTCCCCCCATACAGACAGCTAGCTAGTTCCTTCTGGTGTAAGGACATAGAGAGAGCGGGCTGTGTATGAGGAAGCCGGTCTACCCTAGAATCTTCTAGAAGAATATCAGTCTTGGAGTTCTCAGCTACCACAACCGTCTTATTTCATTTATGAACCTCACAGGTGTAACAGGCTTTCTCTTTTGGGCCACCAGCCAGCTCCCAAAGTCATGCATTAGTGCGGGTTCTGAAGTTATGAGGGTCAGAGCTTGTTCCCTGTCAGCTGAAACATGCATCACCCATCCTCAACAAGCCAGTTAAGAACATAAGTTAATAAAATGAAAGGAAAAGAGAATTCATTCAAGAGGCCATATTGAGAAGAACAAGGATGTGGTCCAGTGGGCCACATCCAGTCTGTCCACAGGGTGTTGACACGAGGGTAAGGTTTAAGTAGAGTCGGGGGTTTGCATAACTAAGCGACCTTGGTCAGGGTAACCCATCACCATGGCTACAGTACTTGTCTCCGGCAAGGTCTCCTGCAAGTTGTGATTCTTACCTGGTGATGAGTTCCTGCTCTGGCTAGCCCCACGGCCTCAGATTGTCTTTTCTTTCAGCATCAGAGTCTAGGTAAATTTCAATTTCTTGGAGTCCCTTGTTGCAGTACTCTCTTCACTAAAGGAAGGTCACAAGTATCTCTTTAGGTCATCTTTATTCCTGCTAGGATGATTGCAGTGCCTTACATCTGGGTGATAGTCTTGGTATTGAAGTACGAAGTTGAGTTAAGGCTCTTAGATGGGTTTCACATTCACTGGCAGCTGTCCCTAAACATGCTGTATAACAAGACTACTAATCTTCCTGACTTAATAACTCTTGTGCCATGTGTGCTTGTAAAACCAGTATCACATGGATGAGATCAAGTTTCCCTATTAGTCTGAGAAATTTATGCCTCCTCTCTTTGTCTATGGCCACTGTGGCTTCTGAGTCTTTGGGCAAATGAAACTGGGAAAACTTTTGCTCAGTAGCTCCTGTTTTTTCCCATCAGGGTGCTCTGGCGGTTCTTTCTTTTCTAGGAAAAGTCTTTAAAAGTAATTTTTACTTTACATGCTGACAATTTTGATGGACAGGGTTGCTGTGGATATCACTCTGAATAAATAAAATGCTGATTGGCCAGTAGCCAGGCAGGAAGTATAGGCAGGACAAGCAGAGAAGAGAATTCTGGGAAGAGGAAGGCTGAGTGAGGAGATGCCAGCCTATCATCCAGGAAGCAGCATGTAATGACACGAGGTAAAGCCACAGAACACGTGGGGACATATGGATTAACAGAAATAGGCTGAGTTTAAGTGTAAGGGCTAGTCCATAGTAAGCCTGAGCTAATGGCCAAGCAGTTTTAATTAATATAAGCATCTGTGTGTATACTTGGGTCTGAGCAGCTGCAGATCTGCTGGGAGAGAAAAAAATATCACCTATACAGAGTCTCACCAACAAAAATGTCCTAAGACACCTTTCCTACTGTGTCAATGGAGAGCACAGAGTCTCATTGTAATGATAATATATTCTTTACCAATGTTGACATATTTGTCTACAGTTTTAAATGCTCACACAATTCTTTTTCTCAAGAAACTACCTGTTTTTCATGTATCTCTTTCTGCTCTGCTCTTTGTCCTGGTTCCCACTGTCAACCTGGTAGAAGCAGTAACCATGCCACAGTGTGAATGCTTGGCTGCTTTGACATCCCTTCCTGCAAGCTAACTAATCCACCCCCACTGAGAATTTCAAGATGTAGACAAAAGGCCTACAAATTTTCCCTAGAAATTATCATCAAAGATTTCTAGTCAAATTCCCACCCCCCCCCCCCAAAATCTTTATTTCCATCTGAAATTTCACAATCAGTGCTGTCAACACTTCTATTAGTACTCATCTTTACCCCCATCAGGACCAACCATTGAGCTCTGCTCAGACATTCTAGGATGGCTGGCTTTTCTTTTCCTCCATGTTCATTCCTTCAACCCCCAAACTCCTTCCCCTCTTCCTCCTTCTTCTTTGAGACAAAAATCTCACATAGTCCAGACTGGCTTCAAATGCTGTGTAGCTGTAGAGGACCCTGAACTCCTGGCCATTCTGGCCTCCACCTCTTGAGCATTGGATACTCTAGGGCTCCTGTGGCCCATAGTCTCAAAAGTCTTCCTGAAAATCACAAAGACTTGAGAGCCGTACAGTCAAGTTTAACCTCAGCGCTCCTTCCTTCTATGGTACTAATGACTTTTGTACTTCTGTGACCCCAATACTTGGCAGAAACAATTTATGGGAGTAAAGGTTTATTCGACTCACAGTTTCAGAGAGGTTCACTCTGTCTTGGCAGTCCTTTGCGGCAAGGAAAGCAGGCTACTTCATAATGGCAAGGGTATGTGGGACATCATGGCAGACCAGGAAATGTCAAATGCACCAAGAACCAGGGGCCAAATATAACACTCAAAGGCCTGCTTTTGGTAATCTGATTTTCCAAGACAAGCCCCACTGTTGTAGAATATTATTTTAAGGTGTGTTACGTTTGCTTATGCTGCGGAACATTTGTTTAATGATGCAAAAATCTGTTGCATTCTTTTCTGTTGAGTTTGATTAACTCTGTGAAGCTGTGTTACTGTGCCTGCCTAAAACATCTGATTGGCCTAATAAAGAGCTGAACAGCCAATAGCAAAGGCAGGAGAAAGGGTGAGTGGAGCCGGCAGGCAGAGAGAATAAATAGGAGAAAAAAGATCAAGGAGCAAGAGAACAAGGAGAGGAGGACATCAGGGGCCAGCCACCTAATCACACAGCCAGCCATGGAGTAAGAGCGAAAGTAAGATTACAGAAGTAAGAAAAGGAAAAGCCCAGAGGTAAAAGGTTGATGGGATAATTTAAAGTTAAGGAAAGCTGGCTAGAAATAAGCCAACGTAAAGCTTACTAGCCTCCATGGGTGGTTTATTTAGGAGCTGTGAGGTACGACCCCAAAAGAACAAAGAGCAAAGAGTAAGCGTGAAAAGAATAAAAACCAGCTACACCCCACCTCCTGAGTTTTCCACAGCCTCTTAAAATAGTGTCATCATCCAGGGAAAAAGCATTCAAAATGTGCCCAAGCCTGTTAGGAGCATTCCATATTTAAATTATAGCATATATCTATGTTATCTGTGTCTAGAGATAGTTTTAAATCTTCCTATACAAGCTAGATGTTTTGTAAAAATCCTATTATAATTGCCCTTGCAGTGACATCTAATGTAAACTGAGTAAAATGGCTACAATTAGCATCTTTAATTTACTAACAATCTTGATCTTAAGGGGAGAAGATTTAGACCTGCTCCATTAAGTGTGACATTAGCTGTGTCTTTCATAGATGCTTTTTATAAAGTGGAGAAGGTTTCAGTTTAGTTGTAGGTTGCAAGCATTTTTATTGTAAAAAGGTGTTGAATTCTGTTGAGCGCTGGGTTTTTTGCAGCTATTAAAACAATCATGATGAAAATTTTATCCTTTATTCTATTACCATGTATTACACTGATTGATTTTGGGATGTTAAACAAACTCTGCATTGCTACACTAAAACCCACTTGGTCATGGCATGTAACCTTTATATATTATTGGATTCATTTTACCAATATTTTTATTGAAGACATTTTAGCCTATAAGGGATGTCAGTGAGTGGTTTTATTTTATGGGGATGGCTCTGGTTGAACTGTCAGAATGATAGTTGTATGGAGCAGGGTATGGAGAAAGCCTTTGTTTTCTGTTTCAAAAGATTCTATAAATAATTGGTATGGGTTTTTAATTTTTAAAAGTCTAATGGAAGCCCTTTGGCTTTGGGAAATGTTTTGTGAAACTTTTCAATTTAACCATGTAATTTCTTAGTGAAGTGCATGTCTATTTAGCCCAAGTGTCTTTTGTTGAGTGCGACTGAGTAGCTGGCTGTCTTACAAGTTCATCTATTTTATCTTAGTTGGGTACTTTCTGGCAGGCTTGCCAGCAAGGTCAAGGTCATTAGCAATCTCTCTTCTTCAACTCCGAGTTTAGTAACTTGTGTCTTTTCCCTCTTTTTCCCCACTGGAACTCACCAAAGGTTTATTGACTGTGGTGTCTGCAAAGTGCCCAGATAGTCTTATTGATTTTTCCTTTTGTTTTTCTATTCCTTCATTTATTTTCCCTCTAACCTTCATTGTTTCCATCCTTCTGCTTGGTCCAGTTTAGTTTAACCTCTAAAATACCAGCATACTTAATAATAAGTTAAATATTAAATATGTAATACTTTATCTCATTTCCCTTGGGGACTTTTTGACAATACATCTATGAATTCTAGTTCTCTTTAATGGATTGACTGTCAGGATATCATCCTGTGTTTAAAAACACATTGTTTATTTTTCCACTCAAGGTACTGAATACCTTTCTGCCAACTCTATTGTATTATATGATTGAGATTCTGTAGCCTCAATATAAAAGATTTTACCAGATTTATATTAATGTGTTTGAATCTCAATGTACCCATTTTATGTCCCATGAGAAGAAACTATGCTTATTTTTATTCTGTAAATAAGGAGATTGAATTAAATAAAGATAAAGAATTTGAGGAATGCATACGAAGTTGATTAGAAAATAAAATCTCATACTATCTGCCTCCTGTGCTTACTGAGTTGTGCAGTGATGTACAGCTCCTGTTCGTGTGTGTGTGTGTGTGTGTGTGTGTGTGTGTGTGTGTACATATGTATATATATATGTACCTATAAATGTATTGCTATTTTATGTTAATTGGTGTTTTACCTGTATGTATGTCTATGTGGCTATGTGAGGGTTGTCAGATGTCCTGGAACTGGAGTTACAGACAGGTGTGAGCTGCCATGTGGTTGCTGGGAATTGAACCTAGGTCCTCTGGAAAAGCAGTCAGTGCACTTAACCACTGAGCCATCTCTTCAGACTCGCTCCTCTTCTTAATAAACATTATTATTTAGTGGGAAAGTGAATGTAGGAAATTCACATATAATTATAAAGTGGAAAACTGTAATATTGCTTGCAATCTTTCCACAAAAATGCTACCTGGGTTTCTCAGGGGCAGCTATCTTAGTTGTGGGATTTAGGTGGAGTACATGTACATCATTGGGATGCTGGTTCACTTACTCACTCAACTAATGTTTTTTGACCTGACCCTTACATGGCTGACACCATTGTAGATGCCACAATGAAATGAGTGTATGTTTTGTGCTAATGACAGAAAAACTATATTTTTCAGTGCAACCTTATAACTCTTTTTAGATGAGTTTGTGGTAATTAAAGTTGTGTCAACTAGGGTGCCTTAACTGATATTTTATGTTTTCTATAAAAATAACCAAATAGAATGAAATTCTGCTTAGATATTTCAGGATAATTTAGAATTCCTTAGTGCTAAATATATTTTACAGCCTGTGAATTCCAGAACATAATCAATCCTATGAGTGTGATTAACATAAGATTGGAAAATACTTCCTTAATTAGCAGAGTTACTCAGTCCCTCCACTTAACACCACAGCCCTTGTCCCCAAATCCTTTCAAGATACATCATATATGGAAGTGGATGCAGAGATCCTCGGCCAGGCCCCAGGTGGAGCTCCAGGAGTCCAATTGTTGAGAAAGAGGAGAGACTTTAAGAGTGTGAATTGTTGAGACCAAGATTGGAGAGGCACAGGGACAAACAGCCAAATGAATGGAAGCACATGAATTATGAACCAAAAGCTGTGGAGCCCCCAGCTGGATCAGGCCCTCTGGATAAGTGAGACAAGTGAATAGCTTGAACTGTTTGGGAGGCTCCTAGGCTGTGGGACTGGGACCTGTCCTTAGTGCATGAGCTGGCTGTTTGGAACCTTAGGCTTACACAGGGACACTTTGCTCAGCCTGGAAGGAGGGGACAGGACCTGCCTGTACTGAATCCACCAGGTTTAAATGAATCCCCAAGGGAGTCTTGGCCCTGGAGGAGATGGGAATGGAGGGGAGGGGTTTGGGGAAAGGTTGGGGGGGGGAGGGGGAGGACAGGGAAACCCATGCTGATGTGTAAAATTAAAACACAAATATAATAAATTTTAAAAAGGAGAGAGAGAAAAAATCCTTTTATACACATCTCTGGGCTGCTGTGACATCTTCCGACAGGTGTTTGAGTCTCTAACACTACGTATCTCTATCAGTTTCAGTCTGCTTTTGTCACTGCTAGGAAACTAAGCTGGATATAGTAATGCCAGCCTCTAGTCAATGAGTCTGAGGGATGAAGACAGCAAGTTCAGGTTCACCTTCTGGGGCTGAGACTTGGATTCAGGTTTTAAAGAAAAGCAAGAAATATTTTCTGGGGCTGGAGAGATGGCTCAGTAGTTAAGACCACTGACTGCTCTTAGAGAGGATCGGAGTTCAATTCAAGCACTCATATGGCAGCTCACAGGCGTCTGTAACCTCAGTTCCAGGGGATCCAACACCCTCACACAGACATACATGCAGACAAAATACCAACACACATAAACTAAATAAAGGAAATTTTAAAAAAAGAAAGAAATATATTTCTCATTATTTAAAATTCTTCATGGCCCTTCGTGGTCATTTCTCAGTGTCTTAGCATGACATCTAAGTCATTCCTGATACTTCTCACTCAGCTCTTCAGCTACTTTTGCTAACATCCCTTATGCAGCAAAATCCAGTCTTGTTTTGTCCCTTGAAAGTGTCACATTGTTTCAGTGTCCATGACATTTCAAAATACTTGCCATTTCTATTACCCGTAGTCTCTGTCTTAGTTAGGGTTTTATTGATGAGAAGAGATAGCATCACCATGGAAACTCTTATAAAAGAAAACACTTAATTGGGGCTGGCTTAGAGTTCAGAAGTCCATTATTGTCATGGTGGGAAACATGGCAGCAGGCAGGCAGTCATGGTGCTGGAGAGGTAGCTGAGAGTTCTACATCTGGCTCTGTAGGCAGCAGGAAGAGGCAGTGACTCACTAGGTCTGGCTTGAGCTTCTGAAACCTCAAAGCCTGTCTCCACAGTGGCACACTTCCTCCAACAAGGCCACACCTACTCCAACAAGGACACACTTCTTAATAGTGACTCCCTCTGAGTCTGTGGGGGTCATTTTCATTCAGACTACCACAGTATCTTTTCTTGCGATATCCACCTGCTTCTATTTTAAACTGGTTCTGCCCTGTGTGTGCCTTTAATTGGAAGGGAGAGGTTTGCCTTCAAGAGCCTTGCTAAGGATGACCTTACAGAGGAAGAGAAATAAGGTGCCCTGCTTACCTATTCCCAACAACTAACCATATTTCTGATACCCGCAAACACCAGCTGAAAGTTTGATAGGAAAGAAAATTAGTAGTCACTGTCTAACAAAACCCGCTTCTGGATATGTGAGGGGTGAGGGTTTAATGTTCCAATCATGCAAACATGAGACTATAAGAGAAAGCCTAACTCCTCCCATAATTTAACTATCCTCCATGCAAATATCTGAGACATTCATTAAATATGTAAACCTGTTATAAACACATTTATTTATCTAGTTACAGAAGACAAGTCTGACAAAGCTGTGCTTCATGGACTCTGGTTTACATTAGTCAAATCCTTTCAACTTTGCAAATCCCAGCCCCTGGGTCTCCGTGACACATTAAAGTGAAATTCAGCAGAGTATGGTGGTGTACACCTCTCCTCCCATGCTCAGGAAGCAGAGGCACTTGAATCCCGGTGAGTTTGAGGCCAGCTTTCACAGGATGTCTTCTTTGAGTTAGCAATGGTTGCCTTTGTATGTGACTTAGCAGCTTGTGTTTGCCACGGAATATTTCTCTCATGTTACACACTTTAGTGTATCCATTCATCTACTGAATTACAAACCAGTTGTTGCAAATTTTCTAGTGACTTAAAAAAAATAAAACAGCAGTGAACATTCACATTCAAGCTATATAAGTGAGTTTTCAAATCATTAGGATAATTCCCTTAAAGAACAATGGCTGGATTTATATATTATGGTCATTATTTAGCTTTGTAAAACACACCTACACCATTTTCTATAGTTGCTCTCGTGCCATTTTCCATTCTGAATAATTAAGAATGAGAGTTTCTATTATTTTAAATCTGCGCCTGAATTATTACAAGTTTTATGTTTAATTTATTACTATTGCATGTGTATATGTGTCATGTGTGTGCATGTATATGTGTGTCCATGGTGTGTGGGTGCACATATCTATGCAGAATGCATGTTTCCATGTGAATATATGTGTAAAAGTCAAACGTTGGCATAGATGACTTCCTCATTCACTTTTCATTGTATATACTGAGGCAGTGTCTCTCACTGAACCTGAACCTGCTGTATGTGCTAGTGTGGCTAGCTGGCCAGCTCCAGGGATCCCCTGTCTTCAGCGCCCATGTGTTAGGACTGAAGTTCCATCTGGCTTTAATGTGAGTTCTGGAGATCTCAACTCTGGTCCTCATGTTTGCATGACAAGTGATTTTACCTGCTCAGCTATAGCCCATGCTCACATTTTCATTTTTAGCCACTTTGATGGGTTATTTTAGTGGCATCTGTTTCTTTTACTTTTCTTTTTATATGACTTCTAGGTGGGATCTTGCTATGTAATTCATGGGTCCCAAGTTCAGCCTCCCGAGTGGTAGGATGACAGCTTATGCTCCACCATGCCTGCCACTGGCATTTTAAAACTTACACTTCCCTAGGAGTGTATAATGGTGGGAGAGTTTCATGTGCTTAATTGTTGATGAAGTATCTCTCAGATCATGTCTCCTTTTTATGGAGATAGATTTTTGATAGAAAATGTTGCCTACAGGCTCACTATGCACATGAGGTTTGGTCCTCAGTAAATGCCCTTCAGTAAATGGGGAGGTATCAGAAACTTGAGATGGTGAGAATTAGCTAGAGAAGGTATCTTCCTAGGAGTGTACCTCTGACTGACATTGTCCCTGGCCTTGCCTGGCCTGCATAGGGTATACTCCTTGTCATACATTCCAGCTGCTATGGTGTTCTGGTTCATCTCAGGCCCAAGGCAATAAACAAGCTGACCCAGGACTAAAACTTCTGAAACTATAGGCTGATCATACCTTTTTCCCACAGTGATGAAGAACCAACAGGGGCTATTTATCTTTGTGTATTGAGTTTTAAGGGTGCTTTGACTATCTCTTTATTCGCCTATATCTGAGTCTCTCCCCACCCCACCCCAACCCCGCAGTCTTGGGATTGCCTTGAAGCATTCATTTTTATGTAATCTGCTTTATTGATTTTTGTTTGATGGGTTGTACTTTGGTAATTACATATGAAGATTCTTACCAAAGGTCATTAAAATATTTTAAATATCTTCCGGAAGGTCTATAGTTTTGCTTTCCATAGTGATGACTACAATCCACATCAATGTAATTTATATGTATATATACATTCAATGTCTACTTTCCAGGTATTTATAGAGAGGACTGATTAATGTGATGATTAATATTCATTATCAACTTGACAGTGTCTAGAATCACATAAAGTCTGAAAACACTTGCAATGTTACATTGAAAGAAGCCCCAGCCTGGCATTGTCCCATGGGCTTAAGCCCTAGACTGAACACAACTGAGAAAAAGGAGAAGTACTAGGATTCCTCTATCCATGCTTTGTGACTGCTGATGCATCATCTCACACTCCTGCCACCATGATTTTCCTCCATGAAGGACTGTATCCCCTCAAACCATGGGCCACAACAAACTCCTCCTTAAATTGCATTTGGCAGTCATGCATCTTAGCAGTGACAAAATTAACTAATGTAGTCAGGGCCCTGAAGAACTGAGGACAGGGTGAGGACTTGGAAAAGGTGGAGACAACTTGGAAGAAAGGAAGAACACTGAGAAATACAGCTGAGAAGAAGCCACTTCAATGGGAGGAAAAGGACTCTCCTTTTTCCTAATAAGAACCACAGTGTCACTGGGTGGTGGGGGCACCCGCCTTTAATCCCAGCACTCGGGAGGCAGAGCCAGGTGGATCTCTGTGAGTTCGAGGCCAGCCTGGTCTTCAGAGCGAGATCCAGGAAAGGCGCAAAGCTACACAGAGAAACTCTGTCTCGGAAAAAAAAAAAAAAAAAAAAAAAAAGAACCACAGTGTTGGGGGGGGGGTGGGGGGGGGGTTCCTGTGAATGCAATCATGCTGTGATGGGCTCACATGTGGGATCGCAGCACTTCTCTGCCTTTTGTCCCTTTTTACTCTTCGAAATAGAAGGATAGAAATAGAAATAAAGCAGACTTAACTTTGAAACTTCTGACACAAATGTTTTCTTCATTGTTTCCTTAAGAAAAAAAACCTTTCTCATTCTTCCCTTCCATCTTTTCTTTCTTTCTTCCCTGTTTCCCCCTCCATCTTTTTCCCTTTCTGCCTCCCTTTCCATCTCTTCCCCTCTTGTTTACTTTTTTCAGTTGGTTTTCTTTTTTTTTTTTCCAGAGCTGAGGACCAAACCCAGGGCCTTGAGCTTGCTAGGCAAGTGCTCTACCACTGAGCTCAATCCCCACCCCCTTTTCAGTTGGTTTTATATGATGCTGAGGCAGTATTCAGGATTACCCAACTGGTAAGGTCACCACATCTGTCATAGTTTGTGTTCATATTGTATTATGTCTGGTAATTTACACACATCTGTAATTCCCAGTACTTGGAATTGGGAAGCATGAGGATCAGGAATTCAAGACCAGCCGTGGCTACTCAGTGAATTTAAGACCAGCATGATTTACATAAAAATCTGTTTTTTAAAAACAACCGACACTCCCCAAATGCCTTTATTAAGATGTTTAAAAATAACAACCTTTTACTAAACCTTTATTATAATTTTAGTGCTATATTGTTTTAATAAAGATTATTTTCATTTAGTATTTCTAATAATCTATAAGCATTGATAGTATTTTCAATATTTCATAAATTTATAAACTGAGTGGAGGATGGGCTGGGTAGCTTGTGTGAGGGGCAGTCACTCAGAAAAGGTCAGAGCTGGGTGGAGGCCTGTCTGACTCTGTCCATAGCACAGGACCCCCTCACCACAATGCTGGTTCCTGCTGACATGAAGGAAGTCACAGTCCATCTACTAAATGTTAATATTATTTTCTATGCAAGGAGGAAGCTTTGGAGTATGCTGACCAGAGTTTGTTCATATACTATGGATTGTAAATGTGTAGAGAGTGAATTGATAGATAGCAGGGGAGCTCCCCTTGGTAAAACTCAGAAGTGGGGATGTTAGGACTGTGGAGCTAAGTGAACAAAGGCAGAGTTTTTTAATGTTCATGCCGTAGTTCAACCATGAGGCAGAGAATGGTTTCTCGTAAACTGTGACTAACAATCTTTCATGCCTATGTATAATGCATATGTATATTGTGTATATATGTGTCCATATAAAACACACACACACACACACACACACACACACACACACACACACACACAGACAGAGGGGTTTGCTTGTTAGTAATAAAGTAGTTAAACTGTCTAGAAATGCTGTCCCCAGCTATGAGGATTGTAGAAGTTTGGACTGATGTGGAGAATCATAGCAGGAAGTGCTGCCCATATGCAGACAGGATTTTGCACAAAAGACTTTTTCTGTTGCAGCCATACAGGTGAGACAGTTGGTGGTTAAAGTGGTATGACCTAATCGTGGTTAATGGATTCTCTCTCCGCCTCTTCTGTCTAGCTGAAATGACAAAGCTCATTTAGCATGCCTTCTTTAGAATAACCCACACTGACAACTGACCTGAGGTTACTTTTCATTCATTCAGGTTTCGTTGAGAAAAATCATCTCATTTATCTAGAAGCTGAAGGTCCTCAGTAAAACAGATACTGACCATATCTTCTAAGGTCTTCCTTTAATCTCTAATTTCATGTAGCATGAAGGAGTCAGGCTTTTACACAGTGTTGACTGTAGGGGAGAGCTTGTTAATGGATTCTGTCATCGCTGGTTACTGAGTACTTGGGCTGAAGTTGAAGTGGTGTGGAGTACTTCAGAAGTAGTTCTTGCATTAGGATCTCCAGTAGTGAAAATGGAGGAGAGGAAAGAGCTGTTTCTGCTTGCCTACTGTAACTAAATCAGTGGTGTCCAGCTTTCCTGGTCCATTCATTTTGAGGCAGAGGAGTTAAAGCCATATGAGCAACTGTGACTTCTTACGGGATTTATTGGTGGGGTTGGCCATTCAATGTTATTCATGGAATTCCCATGCTGTGTCTGGGTGGGGGTCATCCAGCTACTGCAATGGAGTTAGACATATCTGACTGATTTATAAACATTCTAGCAAAATAGATGGTATGCATTCCAGGGTCATCTTTTCTTTCATTTTATTGAAAACAGATATTTTTTTCCCACATAATACATCCTGATTACTCTACTTCTCCTAGTTCTCCAGTCTGGATCCCCTTTCTTCCTGTCTCTTAATGAAAAAACAAACAGGCTTCAAAGGGATAATAATAAAAAAGTAAAATACAGTAAATTTTCTGTAAAAAATTAAAGCATATTATATAATATAGCATGTTATACATTGTATAATACAGTATTTTTTTTTCTGTGAAAAATACCTGCCATTAACATTTCAGGAAGGGAACACTTATTTTGGGTCACAGATGCAAAGATCTCACAGTTCATGACTGCTTTGCAGCAGAACACCCATATCAGCCTTCCCACCCCTCCACCCCTCCACCACACACACTCCCATCACCTATGGATCCCACATATCTTCCTTTTTAACCTTCCTCTCTCAGCTTGTTGCTTTGTCCCAGACCCCATTTCCAGCAGGCACTCCCTGCTAACCTAAGGTTCACTCCTCTCAGGGAAACAAGTGGGCTCAAGGCAGACCCACACCTCTCTTGCTTCTGCAATCCAGTTTCCCAATCTCATCATCAGTTCTGTAGCTGGAAACCTGCTGTGGTCTCCTTTCCTCTCTGACCCTATCCTCAATGGATCACAAAGAACTTTCCCTCTGTCTTAGTTACGGTTTATATTGCTGTGAAGACACCATGACCATGACAACTCTTATAAAGGAAAACATTTAATTAGGGTGGCTCTCTTACACTTCAGAGGTTTAGTCCATTACTGTCATGGTGGGAAAGCAAGGCAGTATGCAGGGAGACATGGTGCTGGAGCTGAGAGTGCTTACATTTTGATCCACAGGCAATAGGAACTGAATTGCTTCACCAGGCACGGCGTGAGCATGTATGCGACCTCAAAGTCTGCCTCCACAGTGACACACTTCCTTCAAGAAGACCACACCTACTCCAACAAGGCCACACCTCCTAATAGTGTCACTCCCTCTAGGGACCACTTTCTTTCAAACCACCACACCCCCCAACCTTCCTTCCCCCAACTCTCCCAATATCTGAGCCTCCACCACCAGCAGGCATCCCCTGTGAACACATCAGCCAAGCAGGCCAGTAAAACAGGCAACACACAGCCAATACACTCTCCGGAAATCCAGAGAGGAAACAGAAACTAAGGAACAAAATCCCCTCCCAACAAAGGCAATTCAGAAATCAGCACCTAGACCTATAATCACCCAAAACTCAGATGCCTAGACACCGGCATAAAAACACAATCAGTAACAGCCACGACAACCTGTCTCCACTAGATCCCAATAATCCTACCATAGCAGATCCTAAATATTCCAACATAATTGAAGGACAATTAAAAATACCTTAAAGTAGCTTTTATGAATATGAATATGATAGAGTTCCTTAAAGAGGAAATTAATAAATCCATTAAAGAATTCCAGGAAGTCTCTCTCTCTCTCTCTCTCTCTCTCACACACACACACACACACACACACACACACACACACACATACACACACACACACACACACACACAGTGGAAGGAAGTGAATAAAACTGTTCAAGACCTAAAATACTGAAATAGGAAATAGAATCAATAAAGAAAACCCAAACTGAGGGAAGGCTGGACATGATAAACTTAGGGATTTGAACAGGAACTACAGAAGCAAGGCTCACCAAAAGAATATGAGAGATAGAAGAGAGAATTCCTGGCTTTACCCTTACACAGAAGTGTGTAATATTGTTTATCCTATGCCAAAATATTACCCTAGTGTCCTGACTCTAGCCTGTTATCTGAGTTGGTTTAGCCTTGTTTAGATAGGGTTTCAGTGAAACCTTGTTAAAACGTGGTCTTTAATGAGATGGTCAGTAGGCTTCATCATTTTTCTCACTGTGGTGCTGGGATTGGACCTGGGTCCTTGTACATACTAGCAAGCACTAATTACAGTCACAGCTAACATCACCTAGCTATAATTTTATATTCTTACCATGCAAGTGTGTTTTGTTTTTTGTCCTTTGCAAGTCTCCTTAAATCCATATGGAACAGAAGGTGTCTTAATTGCTGAAATGAATTAAATATAATCAATTTCCTCAATTTGGATTATTTGTTATTTTGATTCATTGGTTTTCTGGGAAAAGGAATTAAAATTCTTGCCAGGTAAATTACCCTTTACCTTATAGTGTGATTCCATTCATACTGGTGGTTTGGCATTGTATGTCGGCATACCATGATACATAATGAAAACTATCCATCACTTACAGAAATTGAAAACGACTTAATTCTCAGTGACCTATGTCAAAAACATCACTTGTGAACATTTGGTAAGTTAAATACAAAATTAATTAGAAACTTGTGCACAAAATTCCTACATGTGTAGGCATGTATTTTGAAATGAGAACATATGTACTTGATAAAAAATGAATATTAAACAGTTTATAGTTTGATAGCTTAGCATCTTTGGTAAAAGACATAATACTACTGGAAACACCCACATGAATTCCCATATTTTATATCCAAAGGGTCCAATGTTAATGAATAGAATTTGCAATGTTGCTGGACCATTCTGGGCTCCGAGGAAGAAGCATGGAAGCATCTGCCCTGCACCACTATGGACTAAGTGGGACAAAGAGACCCACACACAGGCTTGGGGTGGACTGTCCCAGCTCCAAGGAGATTGTGGTATGCAAATGCATGGTGTGGTATGGGAGAGAGACAGAACGGCTCATTTCTCGTGGACAGAGGCAGATCTGAAGAAGTGACAGTGGATGGTGATGTCTGGGCCTAGGCTGCTGGAGGGGCCCATGTCTGGGTTCATGGTCTTGATGTAGCTACAGTCTGTGTTGATGTCCGTGGCTCCTGGCACCACCAAAGGCCAAGAGGATAGGGCTATCCAGAGTTGGCCCCACTTCTCACTGGATGCAACACTAGAAAGAACTGGTCCTTGCTGCAAACTGCAGGAAAACGTAATGGAATCCAGCTACTATCACAAAGGCTACTACTTGGAAAGGTCAAGGACTTCTCCAAAGGTCAAGCCATGGCTTAAGAAGTCTTGGTGATATTTTAACTTTTGTATATATATTAGCTGGTTCCTACAGTGATTTTATTGTAATGCTATGCATGCTTCCAAGAACTCCTAACAGTGTATTTATCTAAAATACCTATCAAGCATCCAAGGCCAAATGAAACAACACCTGTCTCCTAGGTCAGGAGGATAGCTTTATTTCTGGTGTAATTTAACGTGAGACCCTCCTTTCTTATACAACCTTACTAACAGACCCCTAACTTCTTACCTAACCACTTCTAGGAATGTAGACTGAGCCCATAAATTCCCTTCTTGGAATACTAACCAATCCTCGGCTCAATTTTGTCCTCCTCCTTTACCACTACTCCTTTTGGGTTGTAAAAGAATGCCTGATGGCCACTGCCTGAGGAAAATTCTTACCTGCCTTTAAGACCCCATAAGAATTCAACTGTACTGAATCCACCAGGTTTAAATGAATCCCCAGGGGAGTCTTGGCCCTGGAGGAGATGGGAATGGAGGGGAGGGGATGGGGGGAAGATGGGAAAGGACAGGGGAACCCATGGCTGATGTGTAAAATTAAAACACAAATATAATAATAAGAAAAATTTTCAGAAAAAAACTCAAAAAAAAAAAAAAAGAAAGAATTCAAGCTTGGTGACCTTGCTCTGCCAGAGGATTGCTATTGCTTGGGTTTATAACTGGATTCCTGAGAGACTTAAAGAGAACTGAGAGAATAAGGAAACTGAGAGGAGGAGGATGAGGAGGAGGAGGACGAGGAAAGAGAAAGAGAGAGAGAGAGAGAGAGAGAGAGAGAGAGAGAGAGAGAGAGAGAGAGAGAACAGAAGAAATTGATGGGTAAGAACTGGAGAGGAATGGACTAGATGGGAAGAACTAGATTGAAGGGCTAAAAGAGAGTACTAGAGGAACAAGATGCAAGATGAGGAAGAGCCAGATGGGGAAGAACAAGATGAGAAAGAAGGGGATGGGAGAGGAGCGAAGAGGAGAAGGAACTAGATGGATGAGAACCTAGATGGGGCAGAACTAGGATGAGAGAATTATGATAGACCTTAGAGGGGACAGCAGATGAAAAATAGAGAGAATTAAACAGAAAGGAAGTAGGCCTGAATACAGAACTGAAGCTGTGTAGATAGGATTTTATCCCAGAGGGATAAAGTAGACAGACAAAGAGCATGGTGTACTTAGATTCATTTCCCGAAAATAGTTCTCATCACTCTTAGTTTCTCTTCTGAGTCCCTGGGAAATATCTTATTAAGGCTGGTCTTTTAATAATATACAAGAGAGCTTGCCATTCACTGGCTGAAGCACTCAGGAGAGAGGGTCCTACACCTCTCCTGGGCAGCACAATGGAGCTGACCCTGTTCGCAGGGGCATGGGTGAGCTGGCCCTGAGGGCATGAAAATGGGAGAGCAGGTCATGTCCCTCTTCTCTGCCATGTGTTGGCATGGGTGAGAGAAAGATGCCCTCCCCCCCCTTGCCCCTACTACATCCAGCTGGCCAGGGGACTGACCCTCCCCTTTACCAGCTGCAATACTCAAGAAGTGGGCCCTGTACTTTGTCTGAGCAGCACAGTAGAGTTGACCCTATTGACATGGGAACAGGCAAACCAGCTCCATGAAAGAGAGCATGGGAGATCTGGCCCTGCCCCTCATCTGCCATATGGTGGTATGGGCAGCAGAGAGACGTCTTCCCCCCTGCCCCTCACCAGCTGCAGCACTTGGGAGAGTGGCCCCTGCATCTCAAGTGGGTAACACAGTAGAGCTGGCCCTGCTGGTCCAGGTGTGAAAGAGCTGATCCTGAGGGTATGAAAACAGGAGAACTAGCCCCACTTCTTGCTCATCCCTGCAAGGAGTGAACTAGCAGAGACAATGCTGGAGACTTTACCCAGTGGTGAAGACGGTGGAAAGCTGGTGGTTTGACCAACCCTGCCACTACCCAGGTCCAGAACCAGGGTTATGAGTTGGCTCCATCAACAGCCATCCCACCTATGATCTGCTGGAGCATGTGAAGGGGACGGTCCTGCAGACCCAAAACTGCAGGATCTCCATGACATAGGGCAACAACAGGATATCTAAGAGGAGTCCCAGTGAGGGCCCAGCATCAATGGTGTAGCAGAAACCAGAGGCCTCGAACCAAACCAATGAATCTTTGCAACGAACACTCACAAGAAAAGATATATGGATAAAAGGGTTTACTGCGTGACTCACTGTGTCACATTCTAGCTTCCAATGTTGACATTTTTTCCCTTTTTCCACTTTTTTCTCTTAAATTTTATTTTATTTTAATTTGGGGACAGGTTGTAAGGGCAGAGGGCAGATATGAACGGCAGGGAAATGAATGGGATCAAGATGCATTATGTGAAAGACACAAAGAATAAATAAAAAGAAAGCTAAAAAAAAAAAAAAGAATTTGTGATAGCTTTTGGATTAATGTTGTGAATGTTTATTCCTCAGCTTCGTGATACTCTTCTGAAGTCTGTGGGACTAAGGCAGGACTTAGCTGGTAGAATTAGATCACCAGAGCCAGGCCTTTCAAGATTATACTCTAATGTGGTTCCGGCCTGCTTTTTCTGCCTAGCCGGCTAGCAGGCTGCCATCTGCAGGCTTTCCACCGCATAGCAGCTATTTGTGTGGCCAGGAAACCTGCCATGCCTTTCCTACCCTGATTTAAAAATGCTCTGAAAATGTAAGCCAAAATAAGCCTTTTCTCCCTTAACTCATCTCTGCCAGATATTCTGAAGTAACAAAAAGAGAAATAAGTAATGGAGGCACTAATATATTTGGTCAGCTATATATTAGTTAAACCATGACTGGCCCCCCCAAACATGTCTAAGAATTGGAGAGGAGGAATCTGTTAAATATAAGCAGACTTCTTGCATGCTATACAAAATTTTAAAATTTATTTTACATACCAACCACAGTTTCCCCTCCCTCCTCTCCTCCCACTCCCTTTCCCCACCTCCTTTCTACACACCCATCCACTCCTTAGAAAGGGTCAGGCCTCCCATGGGAATCAACAAAGCCTGGCTTAACAAGTTGAGGCAGGACCGAGCTCCTCCCCTCCCCGCTGCATCAAGGCTGAGCAAGGCACCCCCACCTTAGGGAATAGGTTCCAAAAAGCCAGCTCATATACCAGGGACAGATCCTGATCCCACTGCTAGGGGTCCTACAAACAGACCAGTCTACACAACTGTCACACACATGCACAGGGCCTAGGTTGGTCTCATGCAGGCTGCCTAGCTGTTGGTCTAGAGTCCAAGAACTACCATGGGCTCAAGTCAGCTGTCTCTGTGGGTTTCCCCCATCAAAATCGTGACACTCCCCCCACAGCTCATACAATCCCTCCTCCCTCTTTTCAACAGAACTCCTAGAGCGAGGCTCAATGCTTGGCTTTGGATCAGATCTCTGCATCTGCTTCCATCGGTTACTGGATAAAGGTTCTATGATTACAATTAGGGTAATCACTGATCTGATTACAGGGGAAGGCCAGGTCAGGTTTTCAAGAAAACCAAGCATTTTCATGGCACAAAATACAGCAGTGAGAAGAAAGAGGATGAGAAGGTTGGGTTCTCAGGTTCCTGAGTGTTTTCACGCTGCTGATAGTTTCCTATGCTGTGCAAAAGCTTTTAAATTCATGCAATCCCATTAGTCGGTTCTTGAAGTTATATACTATTGTTGGAGTAGTGATGCTGGTTCATCTCCCTGCCCCCCAAATAGAGAAAACTTGGGGGAGCTATATCTGATAGCTGTGGGACTTTTAGATATTGATACCAAAGGTGCTATTGTAACCTGAGCCCTAACACAGGAGTACAAACAAATTAGGGCCATCCATTCACCTCAGTGATGGCAAAGGTCACTAACACGGTGGTCAGGAACCCAAGGATAGATAGACCAGAGACCCAAGCTAGAACCAAACATGACTGGCAGAAAAAAAATAAAATAGTAATAATAATTTTAAAAGAGTCACTGAAATGATTCCTAATGATTCTGTGCTATACTCACAGATCGGTGCCTAGCCCAATTGTCATCAGAGAGGCTTCATCCAGAAACTGATGGGAGCAGATGCAGAGACCCACAACCAAACCTTAGGTGGGAGCTCAGGGAACCCGGCGGAAGAGGGGGAGAAAGGATTATAGGAGCCAGAGGGGAGGAGAACACCGCAAGAACATGGCTCATAGAATCAACTAAGCAGGACTCACAGGGGCTCACAGAGACTGAAGCAGCAGTCATGGCGCGCACAAGGGTCTGAGCTAGATCCTCTGCATATATGTTAGGGTTGTGTAGCTTGGTGTTCATGTGGGACTCCTAATAGAGGAAGAGGGGGGTGTCTATGACATGTTCACCTGCCCTTGGGACCCTTTTCCTCTTCCTGGGTTGCCTCACGCAGCCTTGATATGAGGTTTTGTATCCAGTCTCACTGTAACTTATTATAACATGTTAGGTTGATATCCCTGGGAGCCCTGCTCGTTTCTGAAGGGAAATGGAGAAGGAGAGGATTGGGGGGGGGGTGAGAAGAGCTGGAAGCAGGGTGAGAGGAGTGGAGGGAGGGGAAACTGCAGTCAGGAGGTAATGAATGAGAGAAGAATGAGAAGGAGACGGCCAAGATAAGTGAAGCTCAAAAGGCAAGACCTGATTTTAATCAAGATGGTCGTCGTGTTGGAAAGAGGGAAACCGAGAATCCCTGTTCATCTTCAGGGTACTAGGATGCCTCTCTGTTTAAACAGGAGGAGCTGAGGTGGAGGTGAGGATTGGACCGCATCCTGGACTAACTCAGCTCTTAGCGCAGTCCTAACTTTCCAAGGTGACTCAGGACAAGTCCTCTTCTTGAAGGGGTAGCCTGGTTCCCACCAGACGATTGTTCCTGTTGGTGTGTGTGCTGAAGATGACTTGGGATAGAACTGCTTCCATTCAAGGGCGATCTGTGACACCGAAATTTCTGGAACCCATGGTGACTTTAGATTTAGGACAATGACTGGAAACTTCCAGGTACTTTTTCTTTTTTTTTATCTAGAATAGCGTACTGTCAATACTGATGATAAGACGTCTCATGTACTCTTATCTCAGGGTCTTCAGGCTTGAAGGGGTTGACACAGGTTAAAAATTACCCATTTTCAGACACCTCTTGGTTAACATGCCTATATGTTAATCATTTAGTATCATATAGAATAACAATAGAGTTGGGTAATTATATGACCCAAAGTAAAAGGAAGACAGAGATATCCTGCCCCTATATTGGTTTTAGTTATTTGTGAGCTCAAGTGAGAGGTCAAGGACTTCTAAGTCCTTCCCATACTACTACCCCATCATATCTACTACTAATCTTCCATTTCTATCTATTCTGCACAGATTAAAACATGTATTTAACATAGGACTGATTAACATGTAAAGCTATTGTGCTTTTATGATTTAAAGCAGGAAAATTTTACCAAATTTTAAATTTCCTTTACATGAATGGCTGACTCAAGTTGCATATGTGCTATAGCTTGAATCTAAATGGTCACATACAGGTCCATGTGCTGAATGCTTGGCTCCCAGCTGTGGGTGGTGTTTTGGGTAGTTCTTTGGAACAAAGGGCTTAGTTGAAGGAAGCAGATTATTGGTGACATGCCTTTGAGAGTAATATTTAGTGCCAAATTCTTTCCTCAGTCTCTACTGCTTGTCAGCCATGAAGTAAAACAGCCCATCCTCTGGATGTCCCTGCCATCATGCCCCACTTCACCACAGGCTCAGAATTAATGGGATCAAAGACTATGGAGTGTGGTGATATTGTGTTCCCCAAAATATTGTGCACCCTAATAAACTTACCTGGGGTCAGAAAACAGAAAAGCCACTAGATACAGAGGCCAGAAAATGGTGGCACACATGCCTTTAATCCTAGCATTCCTAAGGCAGAGATCCATTCGGATCTCTGTGAGTTTAAAGCCACACTGGAAACAGCCAGTCATGGTGACTCATGCCTTTAATCCCAGGAAGTGAGCCAGCCTTTAATCCCAGGAAGTGATGGCAGAAAGCAAAAAGGTATATAAAACATGACAATCAGAAACTAGAAGCTTTTGGCTGGTTAAGTTTTCAGGCTTTTGAGCAGCAGTTCAGCTGAGATCCATTTAGATGAGGACTCAAAGGCTTCTAGCCTAAGGAAACAGGATCAGCTGAGGAATTGGCAAGGTGAGAAAGCTGTGGTTTGTTCTGCTTCTCTGATCTTCCAGCTAAGTTTATTAGTGTGCACAATATTTTGGGGAACACAATACCACCACAATGGAGTGAAATCTTTGAAACCGGACCAACAAAAATCCTTCCTCCCCCTAACTCATTCTTAGGTTTTAGTTAGAGTAATACAGAAGGAACTATAAAATCATAATTGTAGGCGAATATGTTTTTCTTGTTCCTACTCAAATGTCCTAGAACTGGTTCTCTGATTTGCTGTTATTGGACTCCTTTTGAATTTGATTAAGCATGTTAAGAAGTTCTACTTGAACAAATACTTGCTAATGAAACGTTTACTAGGAAAATATCTGCTCAGGCCGGGGCTTTTCTGACAATGGTAATGACCTTATTAGTTATTTTAATGGCTCTAATAGCACCTTGGAGAGTAAGAAGATCTGCCATTAAGGGAAGAGAAAGCACAGCTGAGCTGTCTCATTAATGGATTAAACCACTCATTAGCTAGTCTTTTCTAAAGTCCCTCATGATGTCCTGCCTAATGGCCACTAGAAATACAGGAGTATTTTAATAGAGGGTCTCAATCTAAAGCCCTTGTAGCTGCAGCATTGATTACTTTGAACACAATGGTAACAACACAAATTAGAGCAGCAGCTAACTACTGAGTACTTACCATGTGTCAGGCACACACAGGAACAGCATATCTGAAGAGACAAGCTAGATTAACTGACACATCTGGATAGCTAATTAGATATCTAATTCAATTTGCACATAAATGTACGAAATGGGAACAGTGGACATGATCAGCCAACTTTTCAAAAGTTTGTAAGTAGAGGGGTGTAGATGGATCCTGAAGCTTCATCCATGAACTTTATGGGAAGATACACATTGTGTCTTGCCTTCGTGTGGGAGACAATTCAGTTTCACTGACTACAAATCTGTCATGGGTTTACCAAGAAGGATTTTTGTTGTTTGTTTTTTTTTCTTATTGTTTCTTCAACCTTCTTACCTTTCATTTAAAAGCCAATAGATACTAAAGAGTTGTATCTCAGTGGAGAGCACTTGCCTAGCCTTCATGAATTCCTGGGCTTCATCCCCAGTACTGCAAAGAAAAATAAATAAAAGTCAATAAAACAAAATAGTAATTATTCATCTAGTGAATGAAAATCACTGTACTTGAGGGTACAGACAAAAGAGACAAGAACTCTAAGTCTCTTAATGCTAAGTCTCTGAAGCTTGCAACACAAGATTTGGACCATCCAGTTCCTCTTTCGATCCTAACCAGGCAGCATGCCTGGGAATTTAGCACCAGAAATGCTGGGTGTCATCCAGGAGCACAGGCAGGCATGTCCAATCTGCATTGATTATGTCTCTGTCTGTATTATGAGACTTTGCTAGAGTTTTCAGATCTATCAATGTTTCTCTATCTCTGGAAATTCAGACATTGGTAAACTACCTCATTTGGCTACAGTGGGGATTGAATTTAAATGAAAGGAGATCTATTCTACACACAGTCAGTATGCAATAGGTGGCAGCTATTATTATTCTTAGGTGTATAAGATAAATAATGATGGTACAATGAGAGTCAACCCAAAGTAACAGTACTATGCTTCAATATTTTCTCTGCCTGTAATATAAATAAATACTCCTCTGAAACCAGAACTTGAACCTTGTCTAAATTTCTGTTTATTCATCTCAAGCTTTGCCAAAATTTTCTCCCAGGAACTGGCTCCTTTAAACCTTTGTAAGAACACTGTTACTTACCCCTCCTCTCCAGAGCCCTGTTCACTGTATTTCTGCCTTGGATTGAATTGTCAAAGAATTATGTGGATGCCACCTGTTTCTAAGTATCAAATGACATAATAATTTTTCTCTGTATACCTGCTCCACTTAATAGCTAGATACCATTTGATCTCTGAAATAGCCCAACTAGATGGAACTGGCTTATCTTTTGTACAATTAATCACTCGGCTGCCATGGCTGGTGGCAACGGTTGCACCAAGCTGTGTTTCTAGGCCCTTTCCCTAGCTCAATGCTTTCCTCTTGAATTAGGTCTTGACATTCCTCATGGGTAGCATTTTATGTATTAAACTATCTGTACTGGCTGGTTTTTTGTGTCAACTTGACACAAGCTAGTCATCAGAGGAAGAAGCCTCAGTTGAGAAAACACCTCGAGATCAGCTGTAAGGCATTTTCTCATTTAGTGATCAATGTGGGTGGGCAGCTCTTGGTGGGTGGTATGATCACTAGCTAGGTAGGTAGTCCTGCATTCTATAAGAAGGTGGCATGGGAAGCATGCCAGTAAGCAGCTCCTGTCCATGGCCTCTGCATCAGCTCCTGCTTCTGGGATCCTGCCCTGTTTGAATTCCTGTCAGTGATGAACAGCAATGCTGAAGAATAGAGCAAATAAACGCTTTCCTCCCCAACTTGCAATTTGGTCA
This sequence comes from Onychomys torridus, assembly GCF_903995425.1. Classification (NCBI taxonomy): domain Eukaryota; kingdom Metazoa; phylum Chordata; class Mammalia; order Rodentia; family Cricetidae; genus Onychomys; species Onychomys torridus. Next base: position 38,673,922 of record NC_050459.1, on the reverse strand, counting down.
TGATATTTCATCACAGCAATAGAAATCCTAACTAAGACACTCTCCAGAGGAATTAGTGTGATCCCTCCCAGCAGCAGCATCAAAGAAGGTTACAATTCAGTTTTCACCATTATCCTACGTTGTAATCCTAAAACACTCGCATATTTGACACAAACCATTACTATCTTATTATTTTATCTTTTAGTAGACATTTATTAATAAATACTGGTCTAATTCAGCTCATAATACATACCTACCTTTTAAATTATATTTCATATTGTTTTATTGATATAAATGCAAAAAATGCCATTTAAGGAAGAATAAAAGTGTTTCAAAATTCATAATTCATTTTTATAAATCTATAAGAAATAATATGCAGCAACTACTTTTAGCACTACTGTAACACTGCATATCAATACTATAATTGAAAACTATTTTAAAGAGGAAATTGTAAATGTTTGTGTAAAATAGAGTTTCAACGTAGAAGATCTCTCTTCTATGACCAATTTGCCTTCCTCATGTTTTTATAATCTTAGGTATCTAAATTCATTGTCTTGCAATTGTTCAGCAACCACTTAGCAAAAATAGAGATACTCCACACTCTGAATATGGGGTTTTCATTTTCTCATTTTTAAAAGACAGGATTGTGGAGAAGACTCAAGACCTTGTGTAGCTCAGCAATCCCTATGTCACTGAGCTGCACCTTTACCCTGGCTCTGCCTTTTAAATGACATCGTGTTGAAGCTAGCCAATATACCTCTCTGGTTAGTTTTCTGTCAGCTTGTCACAAGCTGGAATTGAATAAGAAGAGGGAACCTCAACTGAGAAGATGCCTCCATCAGATTGGCTTGAGAAGAATGATTAATAATTGCTTAGGGAAGGCCCAAACTACTGTAGGTTGACATCACCCCCAGGGAGGTGGACCTGGGTTACAGAAAGCTATGAGTAAGCCATGGAGAACAAGCTAGTAAGCAGTGTCCCTCCATGGTCTTGGCTTCAATTCTTGCCTTTAGGTTCCTGCCTTGAGTTCCTGCCCTGCCCTTCCTTGATTGTGGACTGCAAAGTATAAGATGAAATAAACCCTTCTTTCCCCACACTGCTTTTCATCACGGTGTTTATCACAGGAATACCTACCAAAGCAAATGAAAACAATACTTATCCATACAGAGATAGAAACTTCTTGATGTCTTATTCCTCTTAAAAATTTTTACACTAGGAGTTTAGCATTGGACCAATGATATGTCCTAATTAACAAAGTATACTCACACTGACCTCTACTGTATAGTTTTCTTTCTAATGTGGTTTCACTCACTCTCCATAGCTTACACTATTCAGGAAGAATGACCCACAGTGACAATTCTCAAACCTTAGGACATCAAAGATTCCTTTTCTCCTTTATATAACATCCACTGTGGCTAGACCTGAATGGTAGTGCTCACGTACATCTTCCTTCCAAGTGATGATTTAGGGATCTGGATTTTTAACATTATGAATTCTCATTTCTGTACATGGTCTCCAGGTGTGTCATATACAGGGTGCACGAGAATGTGAAAACTTCTATATGGATGTTTATGAGCAAGTTTGGAATTACCATACACAATATCTGTCTTCATTGATAAGAGACCATATCTGTAGCCTCCAGATAGCTGTAAACAGCAGTTATATTAGGAAATGTAATCAGTCAGCATGCCCAGGAGGGAAATAAAGTGGATTTATAAAATACAGCATTGTCCTTGTCATATAGTTAATAATTAAATTATATTTGTAATGTAAATAAATTATATCTTTGGCTTTTTAGTGTCCACATACCGATGTCTTTAACTATTTTATATCATAAAGAAAACATCCAAGGTCTGTATAATTCTCAGTGAATTCATGCCTACCAGGTAGCTAGAATTAGTCCTCTTCATATGTTGATTAGAATGAAGGTAATAACTGTGTCTAGGTATAAGCTCACTGGATGTCGATTGATATGGAAGAAGGAAAGAGGAAAGTAGCTCATTATTCCATTATTGATTATTAACTGGAGGACCCCAGAATTAACTGTGTAAGACTGAACTAGGTGATGTTTTCTACCAAAATGCACATTGGTCCTTACGTTTCTCTAATGAATGTATTCGGTAAAACCACTAAGGCACATGAAATAAAAAATGTCAACAATAACTTCGGTGATGTATAGAATGAACCACAAGTCAGCAAGATTAATTGGCTGCTACTAAGGGAGGAAACGTCTTGCCATGAAAATAAACTGTAAGGTTTTCCACAGGGACAATGACAGATTCTATATGTGGAGAATGTAAGAGGCAATGGCTTCTCAGCTGCAGGCCCAAGGAGCATAGACTACATACTCCATCAGCTACTGAGATGTTTTGTAATAAGGCCAGCTGTTTATAACATGAGTGATTAGCTTTGCTCTCAGATGGGAGTTTAGTCATGCTTCTGTCTCAACAAATAGGACAAGGCAGGGATCCTCTAGAATGGGATGCCTGCCAAGCAGCCAGTCCTGTTGCCTAGGTGAAAAACTATTACCTAAAATGTCTTGTTCTCCCATTAAACAGTTCCCAGTGTTTTCAACCTACTACCTGAGTTAAAGCGTGTGGGTAGTGAAGATGTGCACAATCTTAGAGGGCTTCTGTGTTTTCCACACACACCATGTAAGTATATCATCATGAGGTTGGTCAAAATGTCTGTTCACTCCAACATGGTCTTTTCATAAAAAAATCCTCCATATATACTATAATATGTATAATCATATGACGTGTGCACATGCACACACACACACAACACACACACACACACACACACACACACACACACACACACACACACACATTAAGTTCTTCGGTTTTACCAATATACAGATCCAGGTCCCTTTCTTGAGCTCCCCAGACTAACACTGTCTGGTCTCTCACAGCCATTCCAGCCTCTTGTCACATCACAGGCCCACTGCCTGATGTGCAGAATCCCTCTACTCTCATCTCCTTGGCTCACCTCTGGAAAGGCTTTACAGTGTCTCCTGGAAACCCACTCTTCACTTGTGGCTTCCTTGTTACTGCCACAGGAATATCCTTTCTGACCTTTCTAATCAGATTGAAAATTCTTTCCTGTGCTTTTCTTCATCATGTGACTTTTTTTTTCCCCTGATATTCTCAATCACGCTGAAACTTTGCGTGTGGGTGTTCAGTTTTGTATTTGAAATGTGTTGCATGTTTCAACCCCTAAGCCTCTTCAAGACTCGTCAATTTTGATCTTTAAAGCGTGCCAGGGGCAAGAGTGACTCTGGGAGATGACAAGTCCATAGAAAGTCATTTCATCTAAGGCAGAGCAAGGTTCAGTGTTAATAAGGCTTTTACTTTTCAGAGAAGCCTGGTCATTCCCACTCAGTGTCTGCCAGTGAGCTCCTACTGCCCTGTGTCCTTGCTTCCTGCAGTTCTGCCCTCTGGGTGACCACTCCTGCTCAGCAGCCTTATTTCTCTAGCTGACTTTGGCATGCCCCTGTCCCGCTTCTTTTCCTCACTCTGCTTGGGAACCTGCAAGCCATTGATCCCTCTCTCCAACAGCTAATCAAGGGCTCAGCAGAGGCTGGGCCCTGGCACAGGCCACCTCCTGTAAGCACAGAGCTTGACACTTTCATATTTAAAATTGTTGCCAGGGAACTCGGATGGAGCCATTCACAAACGCAGCTGATGGCAGGGGAAATGTCATTTTTTTCTATAAATGCTTTCTAACCTTGGGTAGACTCGCCCCAGGGAGTCTTTTGCTCTCAGGATTTTTACCTCAGATGAACATTTATGGCTTTCAAGGCATCACTCCTGGACCTACTCTTCTGTCATTGTGTCTTTGCATGGCTGAATGAATAAAAAGGATTCAACGTTTAGCAAGCAAATATAAATCCTTAAACTAGAGAGGTGAGTTGAAAAAAATAAACCTTATAAAACTACTTAGAGATTGCAATGACTTCTTCAAGTCTCTGAAGCAAAAACATATCAGATTCCTTGGGATAGCTAAGAGCATGGATGCTCCAAACAAGGGGTCTAGGATGTTAACTGCCATGTGGTTGCTATGGTACCCTCTAAGAATGCTGCAAACTGGACCTGTTTATAGAAATATAATAGTGTAGCTAGTCCTGGTTTATAATAAAGGAGCTATACCATATCCTGAATTTGACCCACATTTTATATTAATCCTCAGCTTTTCTGGCTATTTGCCAAACACTGTCTTTGAAAGTCAGAATAATGGTCATTTCCAAAGTCATTCAACTGTTACTAGATTTGCTAAAAGCAGATTAGAATACTGGCCAAATTATGCTATCTTCATAAACATCTTTTTTTAATTAAAAAAAATTACTTATTTTACATACCAAGCACAGATACCCCTCTCATCCCTCCCTCCACCTTCTGCCCGCCACCTGCCTTCCCCTCTGACCCACCCCCAAATCCCTTTCTCCAAAAGGATAAGTCCTCCCATGGGGAGACAGCAAAACTTGGTACATTCAGTTGAGGTAGGACCAAGCCCCTCCCCACTGCATCAAGGGTAAGCAAGGTGTCTGACCAGAGGTAATGGGCTCCAGAAAGCCAGCTCTTGTACCAGGGATAGATCTTGATCCCACTGCTAGGGGCCCCTCAAACAGACCCAGCTACACAACTGTCTCCCTTATGCAGAAGGTCTAGTCCGGTCCCATGCAGGTTCCACAGCTGTTGGTCTAAAGTGAGTTCCTATGAGCTTGGTTCAGTTGTCTCCAATGATTTTCCTATCATGATCTTGACTCCCCTTGCTCATATAGTTCCTCTTACCTCTATTCGACTGGGCTCCCAGGGCTCAGACTGTTGCTTGGTTATGGATCTCTGCCTCTGCTTCCATCAGTTACTGAATAAAGGCTCCATGATGACAGTTAGGGTATTCACCAATCTGATTACTGGGGTAGGCCAGTTTGGGCACACTCTCCACTATTGATAGTAGTCTAAGCTGGGGTCATACTTGTGGATTACTGGGAATTTCCCTAGCACCAGGTTTCTCTTTTACCCCATAATGTCTCCCTTTATCAAAATATCTCTTTCATTGCTCTCCCACTCTGTCTCTCCCTCAGCACGACCATCCCATTCCCTCATGATCTTATCTCCCATTACCTCCCCTCTATTGCCTTCTCTCATCCCCAGTTTACTCATGGAGATCGCCTGTTTCCCCTTCCTAAGGTGATCCGTGTATCCCTCTTAGGGTCCTCCTTGTTTCCTAGCTTCTCTGGAACTATGGGCTGATTATCATTTACTTTACATCTAGTTTCCACTTATGAGTGAGTACATGCCATGTTTGTCTTTCTGAGTCTGGGTTACCTCACTTAGGATGATTTCTCTAGTTCTATCCATTTGCCTGAAAATTTCGTGATGTCATTGTTTTTTACAGCTGAGTAATACTTCATTGTGTATATGTACTACATTTTCTTTATCCATTCTTCAGCTGAGGGGCAGCTAGGTTCTTTTCAGGTTCTGGCTATTAAAAGTAATGCTGCTATGAACATAGTTGAGAAAAATGTCCTTATGGTATGATTGAGCATCCCTTGAGTATATGTCCAAGAATGGTATCCTTGGGTCTTGAGGTAGATTGAGTCCAAATTTTCTGAGAAACTGTCATAGTGATTTCCAAAGTGGCTGTACAAGTTTGCACTCCCACCAACAGTGGGGGAGTGTCCCCCCTTTCTCTGCATTCTCTCCAACATAAGCTACTATCAGTGTTTTTGATCTTAGCCATTCTGATAGGTGGAAGATGGTATCTCAGAGTTGATTTGGTTTGCATTTCCCTAATGACTAAGAATATTGAGTGGGCCAGGTGGTGGTGGTGCACGCCTTTAATCCCAGCACTTGGGAGGCAGAAGCAGGTGGATCTTTGTAAATTTGAGGCTAGCCTGGTCTACAGAGCCAATGCTTCACAAAGAAAGAAACCCTGTCTCAAAAAACCAAAAGAGAGAGAGAGAGAGAGAGAGAGAGAGAGAGAGAGAGAGAGAGAGAATATTGAGCAATTCCTTAAATGTCTTTTGGCCATTTGAGATTCTTCTGTTGAGAATTCTCTGTTAAGCTCTGTAGCCCATTTTTTAAATTGGATTGTTCAGTATTTTGAAGTCTAGTTTCTTAAGTTCTTTATATATTTTGGAGATCAGCCCTTTGTCAGATGTGGGGTTGGTGAAGATCTTTTCTCATTCTGTAGGCTGTTGTTTTGTCTTACTTACTGTGTCCTTTGCCTTATAGAAGCTTCTCAGTTTCAGGAGGTCCCATTTATTAATTGTTGCTCTCTGTATGATCTCCTGTGTCAATGCATTCTAGGCTACTTCCTACTTTCTCCTCTATCAGGTTCACTGTAACTGGATTTATGTTGAGGTCTTTGATCCACTTGGATTTGATCCATGACAATAGATCAATTTGCCATCTTCTACATGTTGACATCCAGTTATGCCAGCACCATTTGTTGAAGATGCTTTTTTTTTCCATTGTACAGTTTTGGCTTCTTTGTCAAAAATCAGGTGTTCATAGGTGTATGGGTTAATGTCAGGTCTTCAATTCAATATCATTGGTCCACATGTTGGTTTTTATATCAGTACTGAGCTGTTTTCATTACTATAGCTCTATAGTAGAGCTTGAGGTCAGAGGTGGTGATGCCTCCAGAGGTGGCTTTATTGTACAGGATTCTTTTAGCTAACCGGGTTTTTTGTTTTTCCATATGAAGTTGAGTACTGTTCTTTCAAGGTCTGTGAAGAATTGTGTTAGAATTTTGATGGGGATTGCATTGAATCTGTAGATTGCTTTAGGTAAGATTGCCATTTTTATTGTGTTGGTTCTACCTATCAATGAGCATACAGGTCTTTCACTTGTTTGATTAGAGTTACCCCAAAGTATTTTATATTATTTGTGGCTACTATAAAGGGTGATGTTTCTCTGATTTCTTTCTTGGCCCATTTATCATTTGTATATAGGAGGGCTACTGATTTTTTTTTTTTTTTTTTAGTTAATTTTGTATTCTGCCACATTACTGAAGGTGTTTATCAGCTGTAGGAGTTCCCTGGTAGAATTTTTGGGGTCACTTATGTATACTTTCATATATTGGTGAAATTATTAAGGCCACTCCACGCAGTTAAAAGGGGGGTTTATTTTGTGGGGTAACTTACAAATGAAGGGATAGGTTGTAGGGTCTGGCAAAGGTATGGCACAGTCTGGCGGTGTTCTCTGGAGAACTCTGCTCAGTCTACCTCCTGCGTCCAGCATACCAGAACCAAGAGAGCTCTCTCCTCTAGATCCTGGGTCTTCCTCTTCCTCCTCCACCCTGCCTTGTGGGCGTGACCATTACCGAAGCCTCAGTGGCAGTTGGAACTTCCAGGCCAATGCTGGGATGGCTACCCACTACAATCATATCATCTACAAATAGTGAAAGTTTGACTTCTTTATTACCAATTTTTAGCCCCTTGATCTCCTTTTGTTGTCTTATTGCTCTAGCTAGAACTTTGAATACTATATTGAGTAGATATGGGGAAAGTGGACAGCCTTGTCTTGTTCCTGATTTTAGTGGAATCACTTTGAGTTTCTCTCCATTTAATTTGATGTTGGCTGTCAGCTTGCTGTAAATTTCCTTTATTATGTTTAGGTATGTGCCTTGTGTTCCTGATCTCTCCAGAACCTTTATCATGAAGGGGTGTTAGATTTTGTCAAAGGCCTTTTCAGCATCTAAATGAAATGATCACATGGTTTTTTCTTTCAGTTTGTTTATGTGAGGGATTACATTGACAGATTTTTTTGTATGTTGAACCATCCCTGCATCTCTGGTATGAATCCTACTTGGTCATGTTGGATGATTTTTTGACGTGCTCTTGGATTCGATTTGCCAGTATTTTATTGAGTATTTTTGCATCAATGTTCCTGAGGGAGATTAGTCTGTAATTCTCTTTCTTTGTTGCATCTTTGTGTGGCTTGGGTATCAGGGTAACTGTAGCCTCATAGGAAGAGTTTAGCAATGTTCCTTCTGTTTCTATTGTGTGGAACAATCTACGGAGTGTTGGTATTATCTCTTCTTTGAATTTTTGGTAGAATTCTGCAGTGAAATCATCTGGTCCTGGACTTTTTTTGGCTGGGAGACTTTTAATTACTGTTTCTATTTCAATAAGAGTTATAGGTCTATTTAAATTGTTTTTCTGGTCTTGATTTAACTTTGGTATGTGGTACTTATCCAGAAAATTGTTCAGTTTTTTAAATAGATTTTCCAATTTTGTGGAGTACAGGTTTTTTAAATATGACCTGATGACTCTCTGGATTTCCTCATTGTCAGTTGTTATGTCTCCCTTTTCATTTCTGATTTTGTTAATTTGGGTGCTCTCTCTCTGCTTTTTGGTTAGTTTGCATAAGTGTTTATCTATCTTGTTGATTTTCTCAAAGAATCAACTCTTTGTTTCATTGATTCTTTGTACTGTTCTCTTTGTTTCTAGTTTATTGATTTCAGCTCTCAATTTGATTATTTCTTGATGTAGACTCCTCCTGGGTGAGTTTGCTTCTTTTTGTTCTAGAGCCTTCAGATGTGCTGTTAAGTCTCTAGTGTGAGCTTTCTCCATGTTCTTTTTGTAGGCATTTAGAACTTTGAACTTTCCTCTTAGTACTGCTTTCATAGTATTCCATAACTTTGGGTATGCTGTACATTCATTTTCACTGAATTCTAGAAAGTCTTTCATTTCTTTCTTATTTCTTCCTTGACCCATTAGTGATTCAGTTGAGTATTATTCATTTTCCTAGAGTTTGTAGGCTGTCTGTAATTTGTGTTGTTGATGAATTCTAACTTTAAGTCATGGTGATCTGATAAAATATAGGAGGTTATTCCAATGATTTTGTATCTGTTGAGATTTGCTTTGTGACCGAGTATGTGGTCCATTTTAGAGAAGATTCCATGGGGTACTGAGAAGAAGATATATGAAGATATATCCTGTTGTGTTTGGGTAGAATGTTCTGTAGATGTATGTCTATTAAGTCCATTTGAGTCATAATGTCTGTTGGTTCCCTTATTACCCCGTTAAGTTTCTGTCTGGCAAACCTGCCCATTGGTGAGAGTGGGGTGTTGAAGTTTCCCACTACTAGTGTGTGGGGTTTGATGTGCGATTTAAACTTTAGTAATTCTTGTTCTACAAAATTGGTGCCCTTATATTTGGTGCATAAATGTTCAGAATTGAGACTTCATCTTGATGGATTTTTCTTGTGATGAATGTGTAATGTCCTTCTCAATATCTTTTGATTAATTTTAGTTTGAAGTTAGATATGAGCATAGCTACACCAGCTGGCTTCTTAAGTTCATTTGACTGGAAAGACTTTTCCCAGCCCTTTACTCTGAGGTAGTGTCTGTCTTTGAAGTTGAGGTGTTTCTTGTATGCAACAGAAGGATGGATCCTGTTTTCATACCCATTCTGTTATCCTGTGTCTTCTTATAAGCAAATTGAGTCCATTGATATTAAGGGATATCGATGACCAGTGATTATTAATTCTTGTTATTTTTTGGTAGCAGTATTGTATGTTTCCCTTCTTTGGGATTTGCTGGTGTGGAATTATCTATTGCCTGTGTCTTCATGGGTGCATCTAACTTCCCTACCTTGGATTTTTCCTTCTAGTGCTTTCTGTAGGGCTGGATTTGTGGCTAGATATTGTTTAAATCTGTTTTGGCATGGACTATCTTGTCTATTCTGTCTATGGTTATTGATAGTTTTGTTGAGTATAATAGTCTGGGCTAGCATCCAAAGTCTCTTAGTGTCTGCATAAAGTCTGTACAAGACTTGGCTTTCAGAGTCTCCATTGAGAAGTCAAGTGTTATTCTGATGGGTCTGCATTTATATATTTGTTGACCTTTTCCTTTGCAGCTTTTAGTATTTTTTGTTGGTTTGTTTGTTTGTTTTTTTAGTTTGTACGTTTAGTGGTTTAAGTATTGTGTGGCAAGGGGACTTTTTTGTGGGGTCCAGTCAATTTGGTGTTCTGTAAGCTTCTTGTATCTTCATAGGCATTTTCTCCTTTAGGTGGGGAAAGTTTTCTTCTATGATTTATTGAATGTAATCTCTATGCCTTTGAGCTGGTATTCTGCTTCTATTCCTATTTTTCTTAGGTTTGGTCTTTTCCCATTGCCCCAGATTTCCTGGAAGTTTTGTGATATGACTTTGTTGGCTTTAATGTTTTCTTTGACCAACGAATTTATTTCCTCTATTGTATCTTCAACACCAGAGATTCTCTCTTCCATCTCTTGAATTCTGTTGGTTATCCTTGCATCTGTAGCTCCTGTTCATTTACTCAGATTTTCCACTTCCAGCATTCCCTCAGTTTGTGTTTTCTTTCTTGCCTCTATTTTGGTTTTCAAGTCTTTAAACTGTTTCCTTCACCTGTTTGATTGCGTTTTCTTGACTTTTTTAAAGGGATTTATTGATTTCTTCTATTTTTGTTCATCTTCTCTTTGATTTGTTTAAGGAAATTTTTCATTTCCTCTTTAAAGGCCTTTATTATCTTCATAAAGTCATTTTTCAGGTCGTTTTCTTCTGCTTCTTCTACATTGGGATGTTCAGGTCTTGCTATAATAGAACCATTAGGTTCTGATGGTGCCATATTGTTCTTTATGTTGTTGAATGTATTCTTGCACTGGCATCTACCCATCTCTTCCTCTAATTGGTGCAAATGGTGTCTGTGTCTCAGGAAGCTGCTGGGGTCTTAGGTGGACTGGGTGAGTTTGGGGGACAGAGTAGGGCTTGTAAATTACAGGGTCCAGTGGGGGATGGTGGTGGGAAGGCCTGCCCTCGGGATTCTTGCCTGCTGGCCTGCAACTGGGTCTACAATGGGTGGGGGTATGGGGGCACGGGTTGTGCCCCTGAGCCTAAGGTCTAGAAGCTGGGGTGATTGATTAGGAGAAGGGTGATTCACTTCTTGGTCTAATTGGAGCTGGCAGAATCTGTGTGTGAGGGAGCAGCTGTGGTCTTGGTGGATGGGTGGGTTTGGGGAAGGAGTGAAGTTTGTAAGTTACAGGGTCTGATGAAGGGTATTAAGTAGTCTGACCTGCCTGTGGGAGTCCTGCCTACTGGCCTGCAATTGGGGCATGTCGTGGTTTCCCAGGTCACCGAAGCTCTTAGCTCAGCTACCTGCACAAGCAATTGCAGCATATCACACAAAACCACTCTTGGTAAAACATCTTACTACACCTCATACACTGACCAGAGAGCTCATCTTTTAAAAGAGTCCTGACAGTCTGTACTCAGACCCCTGAAGCCTTCAGTTGTATACATTTTCCTGACTTTTATTTGATTCTGGTTTTCTATCTGAGTTCCAACCTACTCCAACTTGCCGCCTTTCCTATGTCTTACTTTGTTTCTCCTTGATACAAATCAATACTTTCACTTATACGTGTCGTTCAATTATCCCCCAAATCTTCAGGCTGTATGCTTGATTATTAACCTACTTAACTTGGTCCTGGGAAATGTTCTTTAAGTTGTCTGAGGGATGAACTCAGACCCTATATGTAGTAATCTGTGTAAGTGAGGGCATACACAAAGTTGTTGCTTATTTATAGGCTAGCATGGTTTCCTAAGCAGAAATATTTACTATGGTTCATGGGTTTAATTATAAATAGTCCTGGGTAGGTTTCATAGACCTCAACACTAGCATGGGTCAATGCTTTGAAGTTAAGGGCATGTGATATGGATGAAGGCTTGGGGCCTTAATTTTTAGAAACAAGAAACAAACTATATAGGGTTTAGAATTTGTATTGATTCATGAGCTCTCTTTATTGAATTCCCAGAGAGGCCTGGCTCCTATTTACGATGGGTCAGTACATCCTTCTTCTCTTTACCTTCAGTTTCTAGAAACATACAGCATAGTTTGAAATTAATCTGCAACAGATAATAACTATGTAAGATTTCTTCATGTGTAAAATGTTGATGTAAAATATAGCTTCAGGCAAATTAGCTATTTTGTATTCATTAGGTCCTGATTTTGTAACATTCAAACTGGACAGAAGGACACCTCTGTGTGCCCACACCCATGGCCCTCCTTTCTCTATAAATCCCTTGACATGATCTAATTCATGACCAGGATTAGAGTAGAATTCATCACATGTATTGCTAGGGACACACGGAAGTAAGTGACCTTTAGGAAGTAATATTACTGAAAGCCCCAGAAATTTCTTTGCTCAATTTTATTTCAGATAATACCTGCAGAAGAAAAGAAGCAGGGTATTTAGAATCGTGGCAAAACAGTTTGAGATGTTGTATCCTACCTCTCACCACAAGATAAGCACAAGCATTCACTGGGCCCCAGATGTCTGGACAGAACTGGTAACTAACCAAAAGAGAAATAGGTTATATTATATTTAAGAGTTACCCTGCAACTATATTGTATTTTAACTATCTCCCTAGAGTCTCCGTCTTCAAACAAAGTTACTTACTGATTAAGGTTTCAACAATCTGATTTTTGAGTAGGCACATGTTGAGACATAAGCATGACCTTTATGGAAAATAAGATCTTGGACCTTCATTCCAAAGTAGACGGTGGGTTGTTTTAAACATGTTTGAACTTGCAGCCCAGTTCAGCCAGTGATCAAGACCCTCCCTAGCTAGGAGCTTAAAGAGTATGGCTTGCAACTGGTTCAAGTGAGGAAGAAAACCCACAATGTACTTTACCAGCATGAATTCTGATCAGTGAGGGCTGCAAGATGCTGAAGGGAGGACCAGCTTCTGAATTTGGAAAGCCTCTTCCTGATTCAGCAAGCTTCTGCCACACCAGGAGTAGCTCTTGGCGGTTATAGCCAAAGTAAGGAGATTCTCTAAGGAAATGCTGGCGGTAGAAGAATCCACTTCCTGCTTCATTGTCTCACATTTGTCCAGAGAATAATTAAGATGGATGCACTGCTATCTCACACTCAGGAGGCTGAGGCAGGAGGATTGCAAATGCAAGGCCAGCGTGGGTTACTCTTCAATGTTCCAGTCTTCTCCTGATCCCACTCCTTCCCCAAAGCAAGGAATGAACGAAGGAGCAAACTGCCCATTTCAGAGCCTAGGTCCTCCTTGATTGGCCGATCTCTTGAGGGGTAGTGAAATCTTTTTTCCTCCTCTTCAGAGCAGGGGTAGGGTGGTGTGGAGCTGAGACACACTCCAGGAACTGAGCCAAGATCTTGACCCTCAGCACTGCTCACTTGTGGCAAGCTCTGAGTGATGACACTAACTGGAGAGTATATCCACCCACCTATCTCTGAGTATTTCCCTCCTTTCAAAGGAAGAAACCTGTCTGGGTCAGTTTCCCTAGGAAGACACGTCCCTCAGAATTGGCAGATTATTTCTGTGGACCGACTTTGTATTACACAGCTCCCAAATCCCTTAATTATTCAAAAATTAGTAATGATCTGAATTTGAATATTTATAACCCGACTTACACTTTAAAGCCTTCCTTCTAGAAGTGTCAGCACCCATCACGTGGACTGCATGCTTCTCTCCTTGGTCCCAAGTGTAGATTGAAGTCCTGTGATATTGTAGCCATAGTGAGGACTGCCTTAAGAAAGGAAAGACAAAAAGAAAGAAAGAAAGAAAGAAAGAAAGAAAGAAAGAAAAAGAAAGAAAGAAAGGAAGGAAGGAAGGAAGGAAGGAAGGAAGGAAGGAAGAGAGAAAAAAAAGAAAAGAAAAGAAAAGAAAAGAAAAAAGAAAAGAAAAGGAAGAAAGTAAACTTAAAGGTCACATGGACAGAGACCTGGTTTAATAGCATTAATGCTGTCATAGAGGGGTCACAAACAGATCCCCTGTGCACCAAGGAAAGACATATGAGTGCATATTGAAAAGGTAACCTCCTGCACCTTCATCTGGACTTGGAATCGTCAGAGCAGAACTGAGTTCTGGTTGATCCTCCCAGTCTGTGGCATTGTGTTGTAACAGTCCAGATACGCTAATATGCACCACATCTGTGTGACCTTGGAAGGCGTGGAGTCCTCTTCTTCTTATTTCTCCTGCTAGTTGGAGGACGTGGTCCTTTCATTGAAATGCAACAGTTAGATTGGTGTTTCTTGCGTGACCTTGCCCAAGAGAAACAGACTTACTTACTAAGACTCTTGAACCTAAGGCAGCTTTCCAGAGTCTGTTGCCCATATCTATCCTCCTTACTGTTCTTTTGATCAGTGTTAATACAAATACACCTCAATTTTTCATTCATATCTGAGTTCCCAGAGTTTAATCCCAGGATGCTTTAAAAGGAAGGGACCACACTTCCTTCATTGACTGTCTGCTTTGTTCTGGGTTTTGTGCATTGCCCTTTAACTCTCTCCATTGTGCTATGACAGAGACATTCAGAACACTGATTCTCAACCTGTGAGTCATGATCCCCACAGGGTCCAATACCAGCTATTTATGTAATGATTCACAACCTAGCAAAATTACAAGTATTAAGTAGCAATGAAATAATCTTATGGTTGGGGTTCACCACAACATGAGGAACTGTGTTACAGGGTCACAGCTTTAGGAAGGTTGAGAACCTGGGCTTTAGAGGGTAAGAAAAAGCAACTCACACTTTCCATGTTCTTGCACTTCCTATCTTTTCAGCTTGATCTCTCTCAAACCCTGACTCAACTTTTGTCAGTGGTAATAATTGTCCTGTGATTTGTGGAATTTTATCGTCCCCCATGTCCTCCATTTATATACCACGTTGAATAGCCTTCCCTACTGTTGCGCTTTCCTCCTTTTGCTGTGGTTGGCTTTCTACACCCCATGGAAAGATAAATCCACTCACTGAGTACTTCATCACATCACCCACACCAGTAAATGTGATTGCCCTGCAACAAATTCATGACTACCTCAAGAGAGTGGCCCGTTAGCATCACTAGGTAAGACACTATGCTTACTTTGGTTCATCCACTATCTCATTGCTTTAATTAACATTTTCCTCCCCAAATCTCTAAAATACCTCTACAATTCTCAAATTAATTATGTCACTAAGAAAACAAATACATATAACATACTTAGTCACATTCGGACTCCTACCTAGCTACACACTCACATAACTTATCTACAAGAGTGGTTATAAACAGCAACAGCCTTCTCTTTGTCTGATATTGCATTCCTTTTCTCTTACTGAGCTGAAATTGCAAAAATTGTTTTGTTCGCTCTGACTTCTACCTTGATGTCTATAATCTCTGCCAAATCATCTCCCCAGCAGACTAACATGCTGTGGTCCCCCCAACTTGGAATATCTTGTCTTGTATTCAGGTCTACCACCAGACAGAAAGTGCCCGAGAAACAATGCCTCAGGTCATCCTCTGACCTCTGCATACACTTGCATGCATCCACTCTTACAAACTTTAGAACCACAGGGGCACAAAGTCACCTTTACTCTCTTATGAATTTTCACAAGCCCATATTACTTACTCAAAACATTGTCACGTAAACTGTCTCATGTCAATGAGCACAGAATAACAAAAATATGCGTGATACTGTTTTAGCAAACTTCAAACCCTTTCTTTGAGGCTATCTCAAAGAAAGGAGATAACCCTTTAAAGTTATCTCCAATTGTTCTCATCCCATCTTGCCTCAAAGCCTTTTCAGTTCTCAAATGATTTCTTTAAAATCTCACTTGTCAAGGTCAAACAAAGTTACATTGAGAACAGGTACTTGCTGCATGAATCAATAAAATGAATACTGAGTATATGGCGGTAAATGGACCTAGACAAGATTGCCTGCGTCACAGCTTTTCTGGAGGCTCGACATGGTTAATGTCAGCAATTACTTTCACTTACACATTACTAATGACAAAAGCAAAGAAGCTTCTATTTTCCTCAGCAGAAGGAATAACACTAAAAATAAAACCAAATTTCTAGGAAGCCAATCACGCCACTGGTTTTTTCACCCACCACATTAATGAGTCTATTGATATGCTAGCAACCTCATTATTAATTTCTGACAACTTCCAAAACACTCTTAACCATGGAAAAAAAATGATTCCTAGATTAGCATTCACAGAGATGAATCAATGTGAATCACCATGATACAGAATTTTTCTAAAAATACTTCTGTTGTGGCAACTGGAGGGCAGAAAGCTGTAGTACCACCTAGCAATATGATTCCTTGGGCTCCCCAGTACCCAGTACCATAAGCTTCCTCCTGAGAATGCTAATATGACACTTATTGACATAAAAATAGGAATTGATTGTAAGCTGTTATAAATTTCATTTAAAGAACTATAGGTAACCATTAAATAACTATTTAGATTAAGTTGTCATCAAATGCTTTTAGGGGTTGGGATGTGGTATAGTGATAGTGTGTTTGCCCCCTTTCCCTGGGTTTGATTCCCAGAACTGCAGGCAAAAGGCTTTTAAGTTTGTTCAAGTAGTGTTACATTTATTTTTGTTATTCAATGCTCACTCACGTAAGAGAATTAAGGTGAAAATATTATTATGTAAAATAGGGTTAGCTGTTAAATTCTGTTGGATTGTTGGAAGACATCCCCTAGTACTCCCTACATAGAAGAATGTAGAGATGACTGTGTGTGCATATGCACAGGTGTGTGATGATCATATGTGTTTGGGTGGATGTATGCCCATGGATGTGGAGGTCAGAGGACAAACTCCGGTGTCATTCCTTGGGCATTTTCTACCTTCTGTTTGACACAGAGTTTCTCATTGGTCCAGAACTTTTCTAGGTGGGCTAGACTAACTAGCATGGAGTTTATAGGTATCAGCTCCATTTCACGGTGGCGTTGAATAGAAGCCTAGGCTACAGTGTTGGCTTTTTACTTGGGCTCTGGGCATCCCAACTCAGTTCCCTAGAAGTGAGATAAAGTGCTTTATCAACTGGGCTGCCTTCCCAGACCTACAGATGATTTTTTATCAAGTTGTTTAAGTTGACTCACATACTCAGGATCAATAGGTACAATCTTCCACAGACATTCTCTCCTCTAGGAAAGGTACACTGATAGGCATTGGTGAGGATCAGCAAATCCAGAGAATCAGAATCAAGTACCATTCTTGTCAGTTTCATCCTCAAAAAAGCTTATAAGGTGAGACCATTTGATATTTGCAAACCTGTGAATCTTCACAAGGATAACAGTCCATAAATTAAAACCATTCCCATAATTTTCAGCTCTTTTTACTGGTGGGTTTCTTTAGAAAAGTGCCTTTGGATAGATTATTGTAATTAACTGGGACTGAATAAAATGGATTCTGAACCATGTGAACTGGGTTGTAGAGGAGGATGGTAAATTTTGCTTTCCCATTCTCTTAGCGTTTGTGCATTCTTGGTCATATCTTAGATCATGAGCTCCATCTGCCAATCAAATCTAAAATTAACTGTTTTGTTTTGTTTAATAACAATTTGCCAAAGGCTCAAAGAATTTTTAAGCTGACAGCAAAGGCCCAGGGTGGTCCCAAGGACATTGTACACGCCTAAGAACGTTTCACAAGTGTCTAGGTCCATCCAGATCATAGATTTAAATGTCAAGACAAGGACTTCTCTTAGACTTTCCCATGCAGAAGCAAAACAGATTATCTCAGCCTGGTTCCATCCCTTCCTTGGTGGAGCACAATCACCATCATGACCAAGGAATCAGCATGTTCCGCACTCCCCAGGTACTTCTAACCATATAGTACAGTTAGAGAGTCAGAAATTAAAGCTAGGCAAAGGCATTTTTCTCTTCTAGTCCTCAAGCTTCACTTGTTCTTACTTTTATTTTTAATTATGTATATATGTGTGTATGTGCATGGGTATGTGCACTGAGTACCAAAACAGGGCACCATATTCCCTGGAACTGGAGTTATAAGGAGTTATGTGCTGCCTGATGAGGGTGAAGCGAACTAAACTCAGGTCCTCTGCAAGAGCAGTATACGCTATCAATAGCTGAGCCATTTTTTTTTTTCAGCCCTATTGTGGTGGTATTGTTTTCCCTGAAATATTGTGCACACTAATAAACTTATCTGGGGTCAGAGAACAGGACAGCCACAATATTAAACATAGAGTTTAGGCAGTGATAGCACATGCCTTTAATCTCAGCACTCAGGAGGCAGAGCCAGGCAGATCTCTGTGAGTTCAAGGTCACATTGGAAACAGCCAGGCAAGGTGATACACACCTTTAATTCCAGGGAGTGATGGCAGATAGCAGAAAGGTATATAAGGCGTGAAGACCAGGAACTAGCAACACTTGGCTGGTTAAGCATTTGATTGGTTAAGCTTTTAGGCTTCTAGCAGCAGTTCAGCTGAGACACATTCGGATGAGGACTCAGAGGCTTCCAGTCGGAGGAAACAAGACCAATGAGGAAGTGGCAAGGTGAGGAAGGTGTGGCTTGTTCTGTCTCTCTGACCTTCCAGCATTCACCCCAACAACTGGCCTCAGGTTTGAGTTAATTAATAAGATCTTTTAAGATTCCTGCTACACCCCACCAATCTCTAAGTTGTACTAGCAAGCAGTGGACTCTGGCCTCTAGATACTAATCCATGAAGAAGAAAGCAGCCTTCATCACCCACTGCCTACTTTAAGATAACTAAAGGATAGGTAAAAATGCACAAGATGTTTGAAAGCTGGTGAGTGTCGACTGTTCATATAAATGCTTTCTTTAAGCCCCTTTATTTCCTCACAAGTATTTAGCATGTTTTGTCTTAACAACTCCTCCAGATTTTTCTATTTTTTTTTTTATGCAACTAATGTTTTGCCTGTTGATTGTCTGGTGTGAATTTTACATCAATTAATGGGAAAAAGAGGAAACAGAAGACAGTTCTATTTACTGACAATTGGTTGTGTTGGAAAAATAGCACATTTCTTTAAGGGGAAAAATATTTTCATCTAGTGGTTGCAATTTTTATCATTTTTTGCAGTAAATCTTGTATTATTTTCCTCAGAGGATTCAAATCCTACAGAGCTTTTTAGAATCGTTATATTTTATGCAGAACTGGAATAATGAATACAAGACAGAACTCTTCCTTTATGCTTTTAAAACTTCCTATCCAATTTTATTAAGTACTTTTAAAAATAAAGACACATATTTTTTAAAGAGGATTTAAAAACATGAATTAGGGATTGTTGTACTTATATTTAAGGAGTTAAAATTGAGTCGCAACTGGAAACGAAACACATGAAAGTAAGTATCCATGTCAAGAGCACAAATAAGCTGTGTGAATGTTATGAACGTTTCTCTTAGTTTTCTATGTTAGCGACCATGCCAAATGCAAATTAAGGCAATTTGACCTTTTTGTTAACAATCATCAGGCCTTTGGGTCTCTCATCTGTGCTTTATATTATTTACCTGTTTGCTTGTGGATCGTTTATCTTTTGAGTATAAAGGATGGCTTTGCTGGACATAGTTATCTTGCTTGCAGTTATTTTCTTTCAGAGCCGGAAATACATCAGGTCCGTGGTTCTGATAGGCTTGCTCGTGGAAGCAACCTGGCATTTAGTTCTCCTTTGTTGTTGTTGTTTATATACTCTCTTGCACTCTAACCGTAATACAAGGTGGAGTTGTTTTATCTGAGTGCCCACTTACTTTACCGAATGTTGAGGGTTTCTGCTAGCGTTTTATTGAATAAGCCCTCTACAATGCTAGTCTGTATCTCGGTTTCATCTCCTAGACCACACATTTGTGTGTTGCTCTCTTGTTTTGAGCCCAGAGGTGTTGGATGTTATGGTTGCTGCCTTCCTCCCCCTCTGTTGTCTGAATGCAGTAAATCCTCACCCTGTCTTCAGGACTCGATCTTTCTTCCACCTGCTCTAGTCCATTGGTGACACTTGCCGTTGAGATTTTATAGTATTTATTACATTTTTCTCATCCAAAGTTTCCATTTGGTTTTGCTTCGCAATCTGGTCTTCTTGCTGACTTTCTCACCCAGGTTTTGAATTGACTCCTTCGCTTGACTCATCTCTGAGGACACTGATGATTTCAGAAACTAGAGTCTTTGGTATTGCAATCACATCAATGTGTTTTGATTCAAAAGGTGGAGATTTTGTGAGGAGTCTTATTGTCTTTTTTTTTTTTAAATAAATCTTGAGTTTCTGCATTGCAATTTACACCTCTCTTAGGACAGCTATTCCTTCTGGTTTCATCTGGGAGTTGCCTTGGTGGGCAGCCTTCTCTTGATAGCTCTCTCTACTCAAAGGAGAGAAAATAAGCTGTTGCAACAGCACATATCCAAGCCAACCTAAATCTGTAAATATAGTGAAAGTTAATGAAAACTGTATATAACATCCCCCACACCATAGAAAAGAAAATGGAAAAAATAACATAAACTATAAAGTTAAAAACTCATATAGAACCAGGTGTGATTGTATACAACTTTAATCCCAGTACTCCTGGAGGCAGCAGCAGGCTGATCTTTCCAAGTTCAGGGCCATTTTGATCAATATAGTGAGTCCTAGGATGTGCAACAGGTCAGAGGGAAGCCCAATAATATATATCTTGTTCCTTGGTTGAAATTAAACTTAACTGTCTCACTGAGGAAGACACAATAAGGTGTGGCCACCAGGTGCCCTGAGCTCCTTCATGGTTACATAAACACACAGACTAGCCCAAGACAATGTCAGAAACTGAACTCAGGGTGAGATATGAAGGACCCTCTCTCAGCAGCAGCTCCTAAGTCTTGTTTGGGGGTTTTCATTAAAATAGCTATTCTGTTTAGCTATGCTTTGAAAATGTTTTCTAAATTCTGGAAAGAAAAGAAGGAGAAAGGGGACACAAAGTATACAAAGATGTAGTTATGAAATATATGTTTGATAGAATAGTTAAGACAAAAATGCTTTTCTATATTAGAAAATATTCCATATGGTAGAGCAAGATTTTTGTCCTAAACAAAAGGTTGTTCTAAAGTAGGAAAACAGAGAAAGCCAAAACTGAAGTTCAAGTTTGTTGTACATTTACATAAAGATAAAAAGTTAAAAAGAAAAAGGCCTGGGTATCACCAAGCTGACTGAGATGAAAGGTTAATTAAACTGCTTAGGATCAAAATGAAGTGTGTTAATATAGAACTGGAGCCTGCTTCTCCATTTACAACAATAAATTGTCTTAAAATGTTGACTTTTAGTAACATAAAATCTGGCTTAGAGAAAAAGGATTTTGCGTCTTATCTCTTCACTGAATAAATTTCTTTTTTAAAAACTTTATTTTTATTTATTCTTTGGGTCTTTGACATCATGTATCTCAGGGTTGGGGATTTAGCTCAGTGGTAGAGCGCTTGCCTAGCAAGCGCAAGGCCCTGGGTTCGATCCTCAGCTCCAAAAAAAAAAAAAAAAAGAAAAGAGAAAGAGAGAGAGAGAGAGAGAGAGAGACATCATGTATCTCAATCCCATTCATTTTCCTGTCCCTTCATATCTGCCCTCTGCCTTCACAATGCCCTCCTCCAACCAGATAAAATAAAATTTAAAAGAAAAAAATAAAAGGAAAAATCTCAACATGGAAGCTGTAGTGTGGCACAGTGAGTCACACAACAACCCCTTTGGTCCCTATGCCTTTACTTGCAAGTGTTCATTGCGAAGATGATTGGTCTGGTTCGAGGTCTCTGGTTTCTGCTATACCATTGATGCTGAAACCTCACTGGGACTCTTCTTGGATATCCTATTGTTGCCCCGTGTTGTGAAGAGCCTGCAGCTTTGGGTCTGCAGGACTGGCCCTTTCATGTGCTCCTGCAGATCACGGATGGGATGGATGTTGAGGTGGGCCAACACATATCCCTGGTTCTGGGCTTGGGTAGTTGCAGGGTTGGTCAGCCTGCCAGCTCTCCCCTGTCTTCACCACCATGGTGAGCTCTCCTGCATTGCCTCAGCTAGTTCACCCTTGCAGCAATGAGCAAGGGACAGGGACAGTTCTGCTTTCATGCCCTCAGGGTCAGCTCTCCCACACCTGAACCATCAGGGCCAGCTCTACTGTGCTGCCCAGGCGAGGTGGGAGAGCTGTCCCCACTACCTATCTGTCATGCAGCAGCTTGGGCGAGGGAGAGATGTCCTCGTGCTGTGGACTGTCCCTCCTTGTGACATCTCTGCTAAATTACATAGTAATTGTGAAACTTACCTTAGTGATAACATTGTGCCTCTAATATTCTAGGTTGAAATGAATAAAAAAGAACTAACACCAAGTAATGTTTTAAATTACACACACACACACACACACACACACACACACACATGCACACACACACCACACACACTTCCTTCATCATGGAATGGAAAGACTCTATAAGGTATTTCTAACCATCTTAAATACTATATACTATTTTTCAAAAATGAACTCTTAGATTCATATTTCTCACTTCAATCTTGTTCCATCTATTTCTGAGGACACACCCATGTGTACTCCAGAAAAGCAGGGCGAGTCCCATTTTTAACTACAAAGACAACTGAGTATGTCAATGAACCAAACTAAAAAATGTTCTGATATTTCTTCTAAATAATTCTCTTGAATAATTCACTTCTTTAATACTTTTACCCTTAGATATTTTAAAAATTGAGGTATTCAGAATTTTCCTTAGGATATTTCAATAAGTGGTAAAAAAAAATAATGCTGATCTTAGCTTCAGTGACATTGCTAATGAGAATGATGATATTTCTACTATGGCCATCTCCAAGTGACATATGTGTTGCCCTCATACACCCTCAGTGTTGGCCATCTTCTTCAAGATTTATTATAGTATTTCTATATATTATTAACTTTTCTCTCCCTTTTCAGGTGAATCAATACATGCTGGAAGGCCACAGGACATACCATGTCAGCTCCTGAGCACTTGCCAAGGCAGCTTGAGGTAGAGATTTTCATTAAAACCAGGGTAGCCACATCATTCATTGAAGATAGTGGGAGAAAACTCTTTCATCTCTCAAATTGGTCTGCTCAATCCCCCAATTGAGATGCCTTCCTGAGAATGTTCTAAGTTGTATTGTGCTAACAGCTGATGCTAACTAACCTTTATTGTTTTAATTATTCAAAGAATAATATTGTGTGGTTAGATGAACATATCCTCTGGTGGTCCTTGCTACTCGGGCTCTCTATCAGCACCACAGATACACCCCATAATGGGATTCAAAGCTGCAGTTCCCATGTGCTATCTTTGTAGTCATAAACAGCATGTTTGATGAATATGTATATGTATGTTTGCTTGTGCATGTACATGTATATGTATTCATGTGGAGTCAAGAGAATGATGTAGGAGTCATCTTCATGTATATTTTGAGACAAGGTCACTCACTGTACCTAAAATTGACTTGTAAGTGGAGTTTCTCTCTCTCTCTCTCTCTCTCTCTCTCTCTCTCTCTCTCTCTCTCTCTGTGTGTGTGTGTGTGTGTGTGTGTGTGTGTGTGTGTGTGTGTGTGTAGGCAGCCACTTCCCAAATAACCACGCAGAGGCTTAATATTAATTATAAATGCTCATTCAATAGCTCAGACTTATTACTAACTAGCTCTTACAACTTAAAGTAACCCATTTCTATTAATCTATGTGCTGCCTCAAAGCTTGTGGATTTTACCTCTCATGTACATCCTGCTTCCTCTCCATCTGGCTGGTGACTCCTCTGACTCCACCCTCTTCCCATCATTCTCTTTGTTCTCAAAGTCCTGCCTAGTTATCAGCCAATCAGTTTTTCCTTAACAATGAGAGCAATACATATTTACAGTGTACAAAGATTGTTCTACAGCATTGACTAATTTAGATCAGCTGACTAGCAAGTCCTGAGGATTTTCTTATACCCAACTCCCCAGAGGTGGAATTACAAGTACAGCCACCCTGCCCATATTTTTTCTTAAATGGAGATTTGGTGGGGAGATCAAACTTAGGGCCCTGTTTGCTTGATAGGCATTTTACCAATAGAGCCATCTCTAGGATGTTTTAGATAGGGTCTAGGGAAGACCAGTTATCTCTATGTAGACTGCACCAGAAGTAGAATTCCCAAGGAACCCTGTGGTGGGTATTGTGTTCCCTGAAATATTGTGTGTTCCCCAAAATAAACATATCTGGGGTCAGAGAATAGACGGCCACTAGAACAAAGCCAAAAATGGTGGCTAGAAAATGGGAAGAGTAAGCCATAACAGAAGTTGGGCGGTGGTGGTGCACCCTTTAATCCCAGCACTTGGGAGGCAGAGCTAGCCGGATCTCTGAGTTCAAGGCCACTTTAGAAACAGCTAAGCATGGTGACCCACACCTTTAATCCCAGAAACTCAACCTTTAATCCCAGGGAGTGGGGGCAGAAAGAGAAAGGTATGTAAGGCGTGAGGACCAGGAACTATAGGAAGAGTTAAGCATGTAGTTAGTTAAGCATTTGGTTGGTTAAGCTTTAAGCCTTTGGAGCAACACAGTTCAGCTGAGATTCATGTGGAAGAGGACTCAGAAGCTTCCAGCCTGAGGAAACAGGATCCCCTGAGGAACTAGCAAGGTGAGATAGCTGTGGCTTGTTCTGCTTCTCTGATCTTCCAGCATTCACCCCAATAACTGGCCTCGGGTTTGATTTCATTAATAAGACCTTTTAAGATTCCTGCTACAGAACCCTCTGTTCTTTATGATAACCCCAACTGCTGCTGTGAAGACCAGCCTTCAGCAGCTCATGAATTGAGGGGGAGCCACAGAGTCAGCAAACTACTTACTTAATTTGACTTTTCTATTTGAAGGAGTAAAACTTAATTCTCTGGGGCCAGTGAAAAAAGGGGAACACACACACACACACACACACACACACACACACACACACACACACCACTTTAGGATCTTTCTGTCATCTCTTTTATTTCTTTTTCTTACCTCTATCCAGATGTATCCATTCTGTATATTTTTAATTTTTTTCCTTTTTCAGATTATATATTCCAGCAAAATCTTTCAAGCAGTAAAAAATTACAATGTGGTGGCATTCTATTTTTTTAAGTGAATGATTACAATGAATATAAGTTTAAAATAACATATTTTCTATATCCCTTACATAATTAAACATTTTACATATTATAGGAGGCAAATTATTCCCAAGAACCCAGATACATCCATGTCCAATCATCTTGTTATAGATCAACAAAGTGTAAGCAATAAAGATGTTTTTCTCAGCTATATCTTTTACTGGCAGGCAACATTTTGTGGTTACAAAGGAAGGAACAATCACATTATCCTTTATTTTAAAGGGTAGCCTTATAAAATAATCCTAAAAGAATCACAAATCTAAACTTTTTACATATGAAAATCAATCAGGCAGCTCAACTTTCAGTCCTCAGGGTACATACCCATTTGTCAACAGTTTTTATATCAGGAATCTGAGGGCAGAAATGGGTACAAGGAATTAATCATTGCTTTTGATCACAAACGTAGCCTAGCAAGAAAGGCACATCAGCTAATAATAACCGGGCTGTCTTTATTCTTGTTTCTTGGCCTCAGTGAGTCCCTCACTCAACTATGTGCCTTTCTAAACTTGAAATTGTTCTCCAAGATTTTCTACCTCAAAACCATTAAGAAAAATATCTTAACCTAACCTTAAGTCATTATTTAAAGCTTTGCTTTAGCTATGATGCACACTGAAACCCATGAATACATCTCCCAACATTAAGATTAAAAGAATTTTTTTCCTAATTTGGTTAGTTTATGTCATTTGTAAATTAACTGAAAAGTATTATTTTGAAATATGTGTAATCACTAAAGTTCCCCAGCTTCCCACCCTAAGTTCTCATGAAATAAAAGGGGCTGCAGATTTCCAGAGAGTTCCTTCTACTGTTAATTTGGCATGATATGTCTATCTGTTTTTAACATTGGTTTCGGGTGTATCTGTAGGTTCTAAAAATATTGAATTTTCATTTCCTCCTTAAAATTTTCCAAAAAAAGAAAAAAAAATTAAAAGCACTTAAGCTAGTCTAGCTTCTGGGACTCAGTTGTTTTCCTTAATCATGAACCTAAGCCATAGTCTATATGTCTCCTTAAGAGAAACTCCTAAGTCCCACCTGTATGGCACTTCCTTGGTCCTATTTTCTACCCTTGTAGCCCCTGCTTTATCAGGGGTAGGGCAACACGACATCCTACCTTTACTTATATTAATTTTCCCATTAAACTAACCTCTATTATAATTCTTTACTATATTTATTAAAAACCCTTGATCATCAAAATTCTATTTAAACTAACACTATTATTGTATAAAATCATTGCTTCAGTTAAACAGTACAGCTTAAGAGGAAATCATCTTCATAATAATCCACAGGTAAAAATGACCAGAAGAATGGGGTATTTTCATGAGATAACCACACTATATTAGAGGCAGTGGAGGATCCCTCCACACCCATTCACACTGTGCCAGATACCAGAGAAAAATGGCAGTGGCAAACATGTAAAGGCACAGCAGTAGTAAGAGGCATTCTGGAGCCAAAGCCCTTGGGGTCTTGCCTATCCAAGATTCACCCACCAGTGCCTTGCATTTTGGTGGGCAGAAGTGAAGTCAATGGCCACCTGCTGCTCCTCCAACATGGCCGCCGGCACCCAACATTCTTTTCTCTCATGCTAGTCCCTAATAGGCTTTCTAAAAATGATTCATATAGGTTTGTCTAACTTTCACCCTTAGCTTTAGACCTTTTTGATATCCTCCTAGTTCCTATTACATTTATACACAGTCATAATTAAAATTAAAATGATTCAGGTAGAGCCAGTGAGATAGCTCAGTAGATGAAAACACTTGGCATACAAGCTTGTCAACTTGAGTTTAATCCCTGGCACCCATGGTGGATGAAGAGATTTATGGTCCAAAGGTTCTCTTCTGGCCATCACATGTAGCCTTCATACATATACCATGTGCACACATGCACACAAACACACACACACACACACACACACACACACACACACTAATAAATAAAAGTAATTTTGAAGACAATCCAGATGTGGTGATACATGCCTGTAATCCCAGCATTTGAGAGGTGGAGGCAGGAGGATCAAGAATTCCATGGGGTCACAGGTCAGATATTCTGCATATTAGATGTTTATAATATAATTTATAACAGTGTCAAAATTATAGTTATGAGGTAGCACCAAAACAATTTTATGGTTGGAGGCCACCACCACATGAGGAACTGTATTAAAGCGTTGCAGCACTGGGATGTTTGAGAACCACTGTCTTAAGGCCATCAGTTGCTGGAGGCCCACCTGCATTAGCAAGAACATGGACTTTTCTATGCTCAGCTGGCTATGTGTTGGGTTTGTTTCTGAGTCCTTTACTGAATTACATCTGTCCATTTTTATACTAGTATGCCCAGTGGTTTATTTTCTTGTGTGTGTGTGTGTGTGTGTGTGTGTGTGTGTGTGTGTGTTTGTGTGTGTGTCTGTCTGTCTTTGTTGTGTTTTGTGTATATACTCAGATGGTGTCCTCATTTTTTCCCCCATATTTTCTGTGTGCTTGTTTGATTTTTCTGTGTGTGTGAGTCTTGATGATGAGGCGACCGCCCCTGGATTTATGTGACTCACAATTATGAGGGGATAGACTGACTTTAGTAATACAAATAATGACTCAACAGCAACCCCATGGTGTTGACATGCAGGAAAAGATGTTTGTATACTTGACATATGTCCCCAGTAAGGCTCAGAGTGGAGCTGAGGTACTGCTGGGGACAACATGGTGTATAGATTCTTAGAACATGAACAATCAATAAGTAAAGAGGACAGAGTGGAGGGATAAGGGAAAAGCAGGAGTAGAGTATTGATGAGAAGAAAACTATATGGGTGAGAAGTCTGAAGGAAACAAGGTCCTCTAAACACAGCAGGACTGCAGTAAGAACTCAGAGAGACTGAGGCAACACACACATGGCCTGCGGGATCTGCACCACATGTGGACACAAGCCCTCATATCTAACCCAGAAGCTGTCTCCCATTGACAACCACTTACAAATGAAAAATTGGTTTTCTCCAACAGAGTCTCACTGAGTATGCAAACCACTTTTAAGGGCATGCTCTGTGCCCAGCAGTACTTGGCCAAAAGAAAACAAGGTCAATGACATCTTTGGAAGTCCCTTGTCTCATAATGTTCTGTCAGGGACATTTTTTTTTAACCTTTATAGGTCCTTTGCATATATATTATGGCTTCCAGTTTCATGTTTTTATGGATTTCCTGTGTGACCTTATCTATGTGTGTTTCCTTGCTTTTTCTTTCCAGATCTTTTTCTTCTGTTTGTCTGTTTTGTCCTATTCTAGTTTCTTTGTTGCTGTTTTATCTTACTGTATTATATTATCATTCTTTAGGTGCCTGTGTGTCTTCCAAGGAGAGGCAGAAAGGGTATGGGTTCGGGTGTGGAGGGTGTGGAGGGTGTGGAGGGGAGGTGGGAAGGATCCGGGAAGATTTGGGAGAGGGGAAGCCATAATCAAAATATAATGTATGAAAAAAATCTATTTTCAATAAAAGAAAGAAGTGTGATGTTGGAACACAGTTGAAGTGTGGAGTTGTGCAAGGGGAAATCTGAGTGCTTGTGAGAGAACCCCAAGAAAACCACAGTCTTGTGACCCCAGGTTCTTCAAAAATATGGACTTGTTCTTGGACCATCCTTCCATGTCCCTCCCAGGTATAACAGATAGGAGGGGCTTACTTCAGATTATTCATCACAGCTGGCTATTGGTATTTGTTTATATGCTTCTATGGAAAAACATGTTTTTGCTGCATGCAGCTTGTCCTTTTGATTATACACAGCTTGAACTCATGAGAACTTTACTCAGGTGACTCTTCTTACCCCTCAGGGTATAAAATGTCTCATGCTCTGCACAATGTTGGCTATTGCATGAGACTTCAGTCCGTCTCGTTTTCAGGCTCCATTCTCCCAGGTCCCACCATCTCTAGAGCAGTAAACAATATGAAGAAAAAAAGAAGAAATGTAGAATAGATGTTGAAAAAGAGAAGATGCTTACAAACCTTCTTCAGGAAAGACAAACGGAACTGAGCAACCAAAAGGTTGAACTATTGAAGTGGAAATTAAAAAAAGAATTAAATCAAATAGAAAAATATCATGATGTTAATATTTCTTCTTGATTGAGATGAATGCGGTTTACCCTGATTTCTTTGATGGTTCTCTGTAGTGGACTCTGAAGGTGAAGAAGAAGCTGTACAAGGCTAAGTCACTTAAATACCTTAGGTTAGGATTTCTCCCCACTGAGAGGAGTTTGTGTTGAACTGTGTATATATGTATATACATATATACACATGTGTGCAAGATATATACAAGATACACACAAATATATATGTATGTGACTTTCCCAGGAGAAGATGGGATGGATAACAATATTATAAACAGATGGAAGGGCACAGACAAAAACTGAGTTAAGAAAGTCAAGTTCAGCTTTTTCATATATACCAGGAAGAAAATCAAACTATAAAACAAATGGAGATTTTCCAAACTAATTTACTCTTTCATTTTATTTTCAGAACAATAACAAATACACACACACACACACACACACACACACACACACATATATATATATAAACATATATACATATATTAGCCAATCCAGTTGCTGTCCATCATGCCTAGAAATAAAACATTATAATTTAATGGAGAAGTGATGAACATAGTGTATAACATCACCTGGCACTGTTCTTATTACCAGGGAACAGAGAAGTTACTAAACAAATCAATAATGTATCATTTTGTCTTTAAAAAGGTCCAATTCTATTAAAGCACAGCTTCAGGCTGTGGAAACAAATCAATATCTAGCATGTCTCTGGGTAGGAAAGCACTGTTTGTAGTTCTTGGTCTCTTCAAGAACATGGTGGCTTGTACACTCTGTTTTGTGATTATAAGCTGTACCATTGGGCCTTTTACTACTGATTTGTTTAACAAACTGAAGATTAACCCTAGGACATCTGCATGCTAGGTAAGCACACCTCCACTGAGCTACATCCACAACCACTGTCTTTTCTTTTTGCATTGAGACAGCATCTAAGTTACCCAGGCTAGCCTTGAATCTCTGGTAGTCACAGGCAAGCCTTAATTTGTAATCCTCATTTCCTCTTGAGTTATGGATTACAAGTCTGCAATTTTAATTAGCCATTCTAGTTATTTTCTAAGGAAATGGGAATTCTTCTACAAAAGATGACAAAGTTAATTACCTGAAAAATGGGACTGGAGAGATGGCTCAGCAGTTAAGGGCTCTAGCTGCTCTTCCAGTGAACCCAGATTTGACTCCCACATAATGGTTCATAGCCATGTATAATTCCAGTTCTAGAGGCCCAGAAGCTCTCTTCTGGCTTCCATGGTACCAGGAATGCATGTGGTACACAGACATACATGCAGGTAAAACATCCAGGTACTTAAAATTATCCAAATAAAGGTAATTTGAGAAACATTGGCTCTTTCAATTAAGATTAAAAACCTCCTGCAGCAAGAGGAGCATTTCCTACGTAGAGACTAGAGTTCAGCTATGTCTCATTAATAGAATTACTTGCCTGTCCTTTATGATGCTTACTTAATTTAATGTGTTTAAGATGCTTTCTCAGGAAAGCATTCATGATACCAGATTAATGATCAGAAATGCAGACAGGAAAACAAAGCCAGTTTATAAAGAATCTCTCTGTCTCTCTGTCTCTGTCTCTGTCTCTGTCTCTGTCTCTCTCTCTCTCTCTCTCTCTCTCTCTCTCTCACACACACACACACACACACACAGAGAGAAACAAATGTGACAGTGATGCGTAGGAGTCTCAGACTTTGGATGGGAGTGGTGGCGATGACTGTGCCACATTGCAACATCAAAGCCAGACAAGGAACCTCCCAGAACGGAAAGCGCTGTGACAGCAGTCATTGCTCTGAGCTCAGCAATGCTGAGCTCCACCAGCAGCAACGTAAGCCACAGCTGCCATCAAGAGCAGATGATGGGCATTCCAGAGCCTTCGGAAGATCATCCAGAGACACGGATGGGGCGATGGATTGCTGAAGAAAGACCCAAGTATACACAGCAAGATGGGAGGCTCCGTTTGTCTAGGTATGACCAGCCCTTCATCATCTCTGGCATCACTGTCTCAGACAAGTTTAAATGTTGTTGCAAAGATGCTGTGCTCCATGACAACCCCACAACGGCTGAAGCAAGTGACAGCAGTCCACACCTTCCCTGATCTGCTTTGTAAAGGGATGAAGGATGCTTTGTTCCTCAGTATAGGACTCACCTCAATGATCCACATGAAGGTACTGCCATGCTGCCACTTTGGCAAGAGCCAGCTTTCCTTAAAAATATTAGATTCTTATGTAATAATAGGAATCCAAAGAATATATTAGGGGAAGGATTTCTGGAAAGTTCTCCCTCTCTAAGCAACTTCCACAGTCTAGTTTTCCAGAAATCCAGAGCTGTGTCAAGGTAAAAATACCCAGTTTTACTTCCTAAAAGAAAGGATGGGCCATTATTTCCATCTACAGAAGTTCAGGTACCATCCTAGGGATCTGCCAAGGAAAATTCTTCTATAAAAGATGAGTGAATGACTAACTTGAGAAATGGAATTGTCAGCCATCCCCAAACATCTCACTTAACTGATAACTAGAACATAGGTCTCATACTAGATTCCCATCCTTGTCTATGGTATGAGAAGACCCACACATATACAATTTCTCCTCTCCATGTCTTCTCCTTCTTCCTCTCCTCTCTTTGTTGAGACAGGCTCTTGGTATGTAGCTCTGGATGGCTTGGTAATCTCTCTGTAGTCCCGCCTTGCTTCAACTCACAGCAACCCTCCTGCCTTAGCCTTCCAGAGTGCTGAGAAGTCTGTCATAGGCCAGCACAGTTAGGGTCATCAGCAGAAGGAGGACTATAGAGTTGGATTGCAAGTACATAGTAGATCCCAAACTTGTTAAAATGAGAGGACTAGGGAACCGAGGAAAATTATATTAGACAGCCAAACAAATAATAAACTGAAAGAATGAGGAGAAAACACAGGCTTTCCCTGGGTCATAGGCAAGGTTTCTATTGATGTGACGAGTCACAGTGATACAAAGCAGCTGTTGGAAGGTTTATTTTGCTTATGTTTTCAGGTACCTGTCTATCACAGAGAGTAAGCAGTCAGGGCAGGAAGTCAAACAAGGCAGGAACCTGGAGACTAGAACTAAAGCAAAGGCCATGGAGGAACACTCCTTACTGGCTCGCTCCCCATGGTTCTTTCACCTTGTGTTTGTATACACTCCAGGACCCATGGACAGTGCGGCCGACAGTGAGCGGGGCCCTCCCACATCAATGGTTAACCACAGTGGTTCACTATGGACTTGCTTACATGCCAATCTTATGGAGGCATCTTTGCAATTGAGGTTCCCTTTCCTCAAGTGACTTTGAGCCTGTGTCAAGTGGACATAACGAGGCAGCACACCTGGTCATGATCATATTCGCTTATGAAACCTTAAATTCACTGTCACCAATTTATTTCTGTTTGGTGGAAAGCAATTACTCATCTGTAGCCTGAAATTTGTGAAAAATATCATCAAGGACTTCTCTCCACAAGACTCTGGATAATTTTCTTATTTAGGCAAAATGTGATGTATCCCAGACTGGCCTCAGCCTGACTATGTAGTGATGGCTGACTTTGAACCCTGAATCCTCCTGCTTCTATCCCCCAAGTACCAAGGGCTCAGATCATAACCATGTGATACCTTAATCCACAGGCAGTGTTAGTTTCAATCATATTCACACTCACCGATGGTAGGTCACTTACATACACGGAAAAATATAATTAATCCAAAAAAAACTTCGGAAATCTGGAGGAATTTATCACTCCCCTTTGGCACGAATTAAATCAGAAAGCAGGTTCCCACTCCCTCTAAACCGATTTTCTTGCCTCCTCATGTGCTCAATTTCTTTATAATTAAAAAGTCACTCCTAAGAAGAACACTGTGTCCACAGGAATGAGGTGCTTTGAAAATACAGTCTCTTACAATTTGCTTTTTTCTTTTCCTGTCTAACCTAACAACTCAGTAGTGGGGAACTGCTTTCTGATCTAATCAGCAGTTAGTGCTACCTCCAATATTGTACCTGTTTGTGTTTTGTTTGATTATTTTTGGTCTGATTTTAAACATTTTGCCTCTATTAATGCAATAAAAGAGTTTGTGTGTTTTTCTAGATATTTTAGCATTTTTTTCACATGTAAGTATATGATCCACCTTAAATTACATTTTGTGAATGATGAAAGGTAGAAAATTAAGATTAGATTCATTTTTTTTCCTTTAGAGATATAAAGTTGTAAATGTCACCAAAAGTGTTCCAGAACTTGCCAGAACGGATTTAACCAGAGATACTCCATGACATCTGTGCCAGTGCCAGCATAGGTCAAGGTGTTGATAATAGGAGCTCAAGTGATTTTTAAAAAATATTTTTCTAAAAGCGTTGGATGAAAAAAGCAAAAGTTGTAGCAACCTTTCATGACACTTCTTAGGTGTCTTCCATGTAAGAGACAAATGGATAAGGTTTGTGTGGGCTCAGATATACAAGCCTCTCCCTACTTCTGCTATATGATTATTAGTTTTGAGGGGTAAAATGGAGGAAGGATTGGTAGTTACTGGTACTGGATTATAACTAAACCTAGCAATAGTAGCAGCAGTTAGAATGCTCACCTGTATTCCACACTGAATATTGGCAAAACAAAAACAAAAAAACCCTCTACCTTTTATAAACGTAGAAGCTCCCAAAGCCAAGTATGATGGCATGCTCCTGTAATCCCAGCATTTGGGAGGTGGAAAGCTGTTCTCAGCTACATACCAAGTTCCAGGCTAGTCTGGGCTACAAGAGAGCTTGACTCAAAAGAAAACCAACCAAAAATCCTTAATAAAAAAACAAGGAGCAAAATGAAACTAAATGAATTTTTGTTGCATTTCCCATGCCCCTGGAGCTGTTTCATATGGAGATTCCACCCTCCCCCACTTCCATCTCCACAGAACTCAAAAGAATTTTAAATATGGTGAATTCTCAATATCCACAGATTAGAGAAAGAGCTCAGAATGGAAGCTCTGGATTGGCCAAACGGCAGCTTGCTCTGAGTCCTAGAACTGTAAATCCCAACACTTTGGGGAAAGTATTTAGAAAACTATGCTCAACTGGGCGGTGGTGTCGCACACCTTTAATCCCAGCACTCAGGAGGCAGAGGCAGGTAGATCTCTGTGAGTTCGAGGCCAGCCTGGTCTACAGAGCTAGTCCAGGACAGGCTCCAAAGCTACAGAGAAACCCTGTCTCAAAACAAAACAAAACAAAACAAAACAACAAAACAACAACAACAAAAAAACCAAAAACAAATAGAAGACTATGCTATGTGGAATCCAGAGGCATTGCGAATTAGCCGAGGTCTTAAGGAGTTAACTCATCCCCCATCCTGTGTAAGATATTGTCAGAGACTCAGGTTTGTCTAGATGCTGTCCTCCAATAGTCACTTTGGAATGGCTTAGTTGACTGCTCAAGGTTCATTGATGTCTATCAGGAAAATGTTATTTGATGTTTGGCATTCATTTGGGGCAGGCAGCGAGCACTAACAAATTCCTACTCTTCTTTGTTCAGTGGAGTCTCATTTAGTCTTGAGGCATAGTGGCATGCTACTTTTACTACCTTCTGAGGTAACAGGAAAGATAATGGGCATAGGTCATACAGATAAAGGGCATCAGGTCTCTGAATGTGTTAACTACATTTGGCTAAGCTATGAAACAGCATGAATGAATTCTTAGTCAACTGAAGTTCATAGGCCTGCAATGATGCCTGTTCACATGCAAATATAATCATCGGCCACCGTATGGTGCTTTGTTGTGTGAAAAGCACTACTATCTGGTGAGATGCTAAGAGCATCTCATCTATGCTTTAAGGCTCAAAGAGGCTGCAGAATCTTTTGAATTTGAAGGTGAGGAGCACCAGACTTCAGGGTGTTAGGTTGATGAGGTCATTGCTGACCAGGCCAAAAGAAAATGTTGCAAACATGCAAATTACCAATAAAATAATCACTTGGGTAGAGACCCTAGCCTAAATGTATTAACATACCTGTGTACTTTGTTCAACTTCCGTTTTAGCATTTTCCACAAACTGAATGTTAGGAACTTTCTCTGAAAGTTTGAAAATCTCTTGATTACATGGCAGGACATAGTATCACTTCCCATTCATTTTTGAGAATTCTCCTGTAGAAGAAGAGATTATCTATCTGGTTCTGGTATGATTAAGATTGTAAAGGTAGCCTAACACTTCCAGGATAACACATTTTAGGCATAATGGTTCATTTTAAGGAGTTATCTGAATATTCAATCTAGTCCCTCTTCTTTTCCCAAGGAGGGAAATCATTATATTAAATAATGATTTTAAAGATTGATTTTATTTTTATTTATGTGTATGCATTGTGCACGTATATGTTTTTGTTCATGGGAGTGTGTGTGCACTTGTGTGAGGGTTCCTACAGAGGTCAGAAAGGAGCTTAGATCCCACAGACCTGGAGCTGAAGATAGCTGTGAGGTGGCCAGCAAGGATGCTGGGACCTGCACTCAAGTCCTTTAAATGGGTAGCTAGCACTCAAGTGTTAAGCCATCTTTCCATCTCCTTCAAAAATGCTTTAGCAGTAAGTAAAATTATACTTTAGAAATCTGTGTCATGTCTGTGGTTTTTATAGTAGTCTGAGGATGAAGAAAGACATGGATCTGCTTGAGTCAAGGCCCTAAATCACAGATCCAAATGACTTTATGCAATGTATAGTATTTTCCAGTGTGACTCCAGTCTCTCTGATGAGTTCTCACAGCTGCATGTCCTGAACTCCAGCCTTCAACACTCATCAGTCTTTTTATGAATGCTAAATCTTTTCCTTCCTTTGTTTCTCCATTGACATTATTTCCTCTGCCTGGATGGTCTTTCTTTTGTTAGTTAGTAACCTGGTATTTATTCTTTTCTAGTTAATAGTCTGCTGTTTCTTCTTTGAGATGCCTTCGCATCTCACCTTTTTCATGAAGCCCTTTTCCATCTCTCTTTTGCGCATTATTTCCATTTCTCCACGGGACTATATTGCATCTCAAATTTGTCTCTGTTTTCTCCCAGCATAATGAATGTACTCCAAACATCTGTGTCCACCAGCACACAGGGGTGTATCATTGAAGGTGTGGCATACATTTATTTTGTGCACATGTTCCTCATATTGAGATTTTTGTATTTCTCTCTTTATTCTAGTATTTTTCTTAATGTTTATTTTTTATTTTCCTGAGTTAAACTTCTCTCAGCACTACCCAGACATTAATTACGTAAAATTTGCCCCTGTGACAATTATGCAATGATTCAACACTGCACATGTGTAAACAGCCCACATTGCTAAGAAATATGATCTCCTTAAGAGCTACTTCCTGTAGTTTATTTGATCTATATCCTTCAAGACTATGCGTTCACTTAGTTAAATTGAGTGATTATCCCAGACAGATGGCCCTTACCAAGTACAGGAACCAAGTTATTATAAACAAAATCTAATTGCCAAGACAAGTTTTTCTCTTTTATTGCCCCTTCTCTTGCATCTTTTGTTACCCATTTTTTATGACTGCAGTGGGAAATCATATGGTCCAACAATTGTGAACTATTATTTTATGTGCTCAAGAGATTTAAGGTAAGGAGGAAAGCATGATTTCTGTTCGGAGAAAGCTGTTCTGCTGCCGGTATGCACTAGTTATTGAAAAACATGGATTTAGAATATTCGGCTGTAAAATGTCAGTTTAATGAGTTCCTTTCCATTGTTTTGTACATACGTAACACAGCACTGCATATCCAAAACTCACATTCAACTGTCTTATCCCCTGCTCAGACCCTTCCTAGGGCTGCATTGAGAGCGGCATTCAAACTCCTTAGCAGAGCCTGTTGGCTTTATACCCAGCCTCTATCTATTCCCCCAACCCTGGGCCATATCATTATCCTATTTATCTCAAGCCACTATTTCTCTCTGACATCTTTTCAGGACATACAATTCATGCTTTTCAGATGCTTTGTAATTACGGTGTGATGTCCATATGTAGTCTCTCTCTCCGTATCTGTCTCTCTGTCTCTCCACCTCTCCTCTCCTCACCCCCTCTCCAATTACCCTACACTAACTGGAAGTCTAATCACTCTTATAATTTTACCTTAAGGGCAATCTCTTCCAAGAAGCCCTTTTTGCATACTCAATGTCAATTCCAAATAAATGTGCATGGAAAAAATGGAAATGAATAATTGCTGTTTGACTGGATAAACTAACCGTCGGAAGTACATATTTAGAAATATACCTACTTGAACGACTCTTTGGCTATCCACCAAGCCTATATGCTATCAGCTGCCTTCTTTTCTTTAGCTAGCTCAGATCTTAAATTCACCACATATTAGATGTCAAGCAGAAACTATGCTGTATCATGCTCTTATATATAAAAAGTAAAAAAATAAACGTAATGTTGTTTCCACCTGCAGCTGGGTTGGTGTTCACTTTCCCTTCATGACTAGTCTAATTATATCAAGGATTGTTTCTCTGAGAGCATTTATGGCCTGATGTGAAAAGAAGTTTCAAAGATATGTATAAACTGTGCATGTGCGTGTATATGTATATGTGTGTTGTGTGGGTGTGTTCTGTGTGTAAATGTGCTGTGTGTGTATGTGTGTGGTGTATGTGTGTGTATGTGTGTATATGTGTGTATGTGTGTGCGTGTTTTATATAGGAATAATCACAGCGGGTGTGAAAGGGAAGACATTGACTGTGAAGGATGGTTTGGCTTTGAAGGGGAATCACTATCATGTAGAACGCAGTAAAGCGGGGCAGAAAGGGCAATTAGAAACACCTCAGTGGGGTATCTTGAAAGTCAAGTTAAATGGGGAGACACCTCCAGAGGATGGGCTGTCTGTAAAAAGCTTGGTAAACTTCAGTTTATAACAAGTCTGTACGTGTAATAGGCTGATCAAGTGAGTGATGCATAGGTTCTGGTATTTGGTGCCTCGATGAACCCTGGGACATTTGCAGGGGAAGTAAGGCAGCAATGTGGTACCCACTGTGAAAAACTCAGGTCAGGTTTTGGATTCTCTCTCAGTTCTACTGAGATCACCAGCAGCTAGGAGAACCTTCTCTTCTATCCCAATTAACCATCTAATAGCCACTGGATTCCTTCATGGACAGTATCAAACAGAAGCCTATGCCATGTCATCAGAGGCCCCGTGGGTTCTGACCTCCCAACTGCCATTTAAATCAGCTTCCCATGCCAAACTACAGTAGCCTCTTGCTTTTTCATTGATCATGTCCAGCTTTGTTCTGCCTGAGACATTTCATGCTTGCTTTCAACTCTTCCTGGAATCTTGTCTCAGCTGCTCATGGCTAGGCCGATCATTTCCTTTACAATCCTGCCCAGTATGTCTGCCGGACAATTCTCTCTTCACCGTCCTGATTAAACCCACACCTATCCATCCCTGTCAGTTCTGTTCATTACTCTAGTTTATTTTTCTGTGCTTCATCTGTTTCTATAATGTAAGCACTACAATGTACATGTCTCAACTTATTCGGCTACTGTCTTTCTGGGTATAATTCAAGGTTTAAAAGAACAAAACTTCATTTATTTCTATCTTCTGTATTCAGTATTTAATTTATCAATGTTTACAGCGTTATATGGACAAAGAACTAACTCTGTTTCCATTTAAATTGTATTGGCCATAAGAAAGATGTCTGATATCAAAGAGGATTTGAGGCAGATATCCATCAGTCAAACTTACAAAAAAGAAATAATAAGAATTCTTGGACTATACAGTAGATTCAGGATATAAAAGGAATCCACTATGGAAAGGACAGACATCTGTGGGTATATACTACTTTGTCAATAGCTACTTAAAAATGATTTATTTCTAAATTTTATATGTGTAACTGTTTTACCTATGCTGTGGATATCGCTCTGTGTAAATAAAGTTCTGATTGGCCAGTGGCCAGGCAGGAAGTATAGGCGGGAAAAGAGAGTAGAGAATTCTGGGAAGTAGAAGACTGCAGAGAGACACCGCCAGCCGCCGCCATGAGAAGCAACATGTAAAGACACTGGTAAGCCACAAGCCATGTGGCAAAGTATAGACTAACAGAAATGGGTTAATTTAAAAGAGAAGAAGTAGATAACAAGCAGCCTGCCACAGCCATACAGTTTGTAAACAATGTAAGTTTCTGTGTGCTTTCTTGGTTGGGTCTGAGCGACTGTGGGACTGGCGGGTAAGAGAGATTTGTCCTGACTGGGCCAGGCAGGAAAACTCTAACTACAAATGGCGCCCAACGTGGGGCAAGAGTTTCCACCTAAAATCTGAAAAAAAAGATTCTAAGACGGAGGTAAAAACAGTTTCCTAATTGTCTCTCTCAAGTTAGCAGCAGCCTGCCGGTTTGAGCTACTATGGCGGGTTCCTGGCGTGTGCGTCTGACCTGTAGTGCGGTGGGAATGAGGAGTCTACAAACGACACTTTACTCTGCTGCATGGTAGATTTAGTCTTTGCTAGTTTAAAAAAAAAAAAAGTTTCTGGGCTATGCACTGCTTTGATAAAACTGCTTCTGATAGTTGATGGTACACATGGCTCCAGACCCAGAGCTGGCGGTAAACTGTACCACCACCATGTTGGGAAACTGAGATGGGTGGAGCCAGCAGCCACAGTGGTGTTTCAGTCTTACAAAGATGGATATTACACAGAGAATCTGGTTTGTCTTGTCTTTGGGATTTTTAACCACAGAAAAAGATTTGATCGTAAAAACTGTTGAGTTAAATAAATATGTAAATTATAAAGGTAACTTGACTTCAAAATTTGGATATAAAGATATGTTACTTTGGAAAAGAGTCTCTGCTTTTGTTTCCACAGAAAGCCAGAGGCTATGGATTTGTTCCAGATTAAGATACATCAGGTTTGATCAGCCAAGACCACCTAAAAGGTCTCCGATGACACCATGGCCCAGATGATCTGACATCCACAATGGTTTCAAGGCAACTGGCTCAGAGGTTCACCCTAATGGACTACTCTATAATCCTAAAATTTTCTTTGTGTCCCCATAAGATACAGCGCCCCCCTCCAGCAGGAAGTAGTAAGAAAAACTACACCCACATTCCCAAAATTATCAAGCTGGCTTTAGAGATGGAATTGGCTCACTCCTTCTCTAAACCCAGACATATTGCTAAAAAAAAAGATTAAGAGATTCTTATGTCCCAAATCAGAAGAGCCCTCTGGTGTGGGACAGAGAAAAACCAATATTTTTCTTTAAAACAGTTTGATTATAAATGCGATCTCTTTCTAAAGAAGAAAAGGGGATATGATATAGATATAATAGGATGAAAGGGTAGATTAAGGAAGGAACTTACTTCTAAAGAGCAACAACTTGTTTAAAATATTTTACATTGGTATAGATTTTAGTCTATTGATACAAACTTAAAGTTAATTTTGTTATACTATGTATATTTCTAATCATGTTTAAGATATTATGTTTCTATAGCTCATTTTAAATTAAAATGGATAATTAAAAATAGATTAATAATTAATCATCTATGATAATCATACTTGTAGCCATGTTAATTAAGTCTTCTAGATATACATAGAGATATTTCAGATAGATAGGTAATCTTCAAATATTTCAAAGACCTACAGAATATGGCATTTAAAATACTTTTAAAATTTAGACTTTCTGGACAGTGAGATAT
Organism: Onychomys torridus; assembly: GCF_903995425.1. Classification (NCBI taxonomy): domain Eukaryota; kingdom Metazoa; phylum Chordata; class Mammalia; order Rodentia; family Cricetidae; genus Onychomys; species Onychomys torridus. The sequence continues at coordinate 38,633,405 of NC_050459.1, read as the reverse complement.
GTCTGCTCGTGACAGCACCAATTTACTTCAGAGAGGAGGATGGGCATTGAAGACACATCTTATCTTCATGAAGACATATCTTATCTTCACCTTGGCAAAAATAGCCATTTGGGCAAGAAACTGTTCTTGCTTGGACTGCTCGATCAACTGGACATGCAGGACCCATAGAAAGGTGACCACTAAACTTTGCTTGACAAAATGGTCCTTCAGGTTCCTGCTTCACAGAGGAAAATGCCAGACATTCTACAGGACATTGAGAGAAGTGACCGAGAGACTCTAGCCCTGTGGGCTAAAGACAAATGCCCCAACTTTACAAAAAAACATTAGATGACTGTCCAGGCTGCCAGCTGTCTCTGTCTACTCTTGCAAGACTCCTGAAAAATGCTTACATCCTTCTCCCGGTTCTCAGGAAATATTATATCCTTCTGAGGTCTTTGATATGATTAAAGACTAGATAGTTATAATTTCCTCAGTTATGATAAAAAATAAGTTAGATATAGAACCTTAGACTCACAAATATTAGATAGGATATCTTCTTTAATATTATAACTGTAATTATTGCTTGATAATTGTTTTGTTATATGTAATTGTACTATATAAAAGTTAAAACCTTCCTTAAAAAAAAAGAAAAGGGGAAGTGCTGTGGATATCACTCTGTGTAAATAAAGTTCTGATTGGCCAGTGGCCAGGCAGGAAGTATAGGCGGGAAAAGAGAGTAGAGAATTCTGGGAAGTAGAAGACTGCAGAGAGACACCGCCAGCCGCCGCCATGAGAAGCAACATGTAAAGACACTGGTAAGCCACAAGCCATGTGGCAAAGTATAGACTAACAGAAATGGGTTAATTTAAAAGAGAAGAAGTAGATAACAAGAAGCCTGCCACAGCCATACAGTTTGTAAACAATGTAAGTTTCTGTGTGCTTTCTTGGTTGGGTCTGAGCGACTGTGGGACTGGCGGGTAAGAGAGATTTGTCCTGACTGGGCCAGGCAGGAAAACTCTAACTACATACCTGCATGAATGTTTGTATACCTGGTGTTTTCAGATGGTGTTAGATTCCCTATAACTGGAGTCACAGTTGTTTATGAGCTGTTAAGTGTGTGCTAGGACAGAACCCAAGTCCTCCACAAGAGCTTAACGGATGAGCCATCTCTCCAGCCATGAGAACTACTTTTTAAGATCTCAGCTCTAATAAAGAGACTCTTCGATGGGAACAGCCAGGGAGTGCTGAAATGTGTTCTCTGCAGTTGGGAGATGCATAGGATTGGTGTCTAATGCACACACATGGTACACAGGGGGTAAAAAAATAAAAAATAAAAAAAGAATCCCACTGTGTGGATCCCCATGGATTGCTTTTCCCAACACATTCCAGTTCAAGAGGTGCCTCTGGGGACCAGTACTTGTTCCCAAATAGGACATTAAGGTCCATAGCCATGGAAGCATTTGGGTATTTTCTCAAGAGAATGTCTACAAAAATATGAGAGGACTCCAACATGGAAACTGTTAAGAATGGGATGCTGGAGAAGTGGATGGGTATTGGGAATGACAGGAAGAAAGCATGCTGCCAACATCAGTTGTTTCCATTGGAGGGGACACTTGGGAATTTTTCTAAACATGCTCAAATAGATCCATGGGAGTCCTAACACTTTGCCAAATATGGCCAATATGGAGCTGCATGGCCAGGCAAAGAAATGCATTTTCCTTCCCCTGCTCCCAACACTGTTCTTGCCTCACTTTGAGCAGTGGTTACGGAGCCTGGAGCAATCAAGGAAGGATGGATGTCACTTACCCACCACTGTCCCTTCCCACATTATTTGTCTTAGGCAGAAGCCAGTGGTCACCTAATTCTAGTGAAAATGTAGAAAAGATGCAAGCTCTGCTTTCAAACAGGGATGTAAAAGTGTAGAATCTACTTCCTTTTCTTATTCTATGCCCTTCTTTCTTTAACAATTTGGCAGTGAAGATGAAAGTTTTTTTTTTCTACTCAAGGGATGAATACAATAAATAAGTAAATAAATCATTAGAGCCTAAGAAAAATTATAAATTTAAATTTCATTACATTGAGAGAGAGAAAGAGCATGCAAGTTTGCATGCGTGCTTGTGTGTGTGTGTGTGTGTGTGTGTGTGTGTGTGTGTGTGTGTCTGCATGTGTACATGTTGATGCTCCCTAGATCATACACCAGGAAAGCCCAGGAATAACGTCACCACAGCACTATTAAGCATGCCTAGCATCTATGATTTGCTTCCAAATTGTATTCTCTATTAACAGAAATCAAAGCTCCTTTGGGAATAGCTGGTTACCAGGCTGGCACAAGTAAAGGCTAGGATGGCCTGGAACACCTTGAACCATGTGGTGGTATAATGGTTAGTGTTGATTGTCAACTTGACAGAATCTAGAATGCCCTGGGATACAGGACTCTGAGCATGTCAGAGGATTGTCTTGACAGAGCTAATTGATGTGTGGAAACCTGTAGGTGGTGCTATTCCCTGCCCTCCCTGCCCCCCCCACACACAAGGGATCCCAGGCTGTATAAAATGAAGAAAGTGAACAGAACACTGGGAAGCATTCACAGTTTCATTCCTTGGTTGTGGCTTGTGTGGTAAGACAGCTCCAGCTGTCTCCAGGCTCCCGCTATCTTGACTTTCTGCCATGATTGGCTGTCCCTGAAACTGTGAGGTGCAACAAACTAACTTTGTGCCTTAAATTGATCTTGTCAGGGTGCTCTATGGCAGGAGCTGGAAGTGATACTTAGACAGAAAGAGGCTGTGCAAAAACTGATGAGAATAAATAAAACAAAGATGAGACGTGGCTTTAGTCAACTTCCACTTGCCAATGTAGCACTCAGACAAATGACAATATCAGTGTTGGGTTTTGAATACAATCACAAGCTATGGGTTTATTCAAGTAAAAACACATTAATAAATACATTTAAGTTTTAATGATATGCATAAGGTCTCCAATATTTCCTTATAGAATATTCATCCATTTTGGAAGTCATTAATTAAGTGAGCAGATGCACAGGTACAGGGACCAGATAGAAAGATTGAATCTTGCCAGATGATGGTGGCGCATGCCTTTAATCCCAATACTCGGAAGGCAGAGTTAAGCAGATCTCTGTGAGTTCAAGGCCAGCCTGGTCTACAGAGTGAGTTCCAGGACAGGCACCAGAACTACACAGAAAAATCCTGTCTCCAAAAAACAACAAACAAACAAAAAAGAAAGAAATATTGGATTTCTGTAGAGACCGTATCTCAGAAAAATTCATGAAGACATATCAAAAACGTTAGGAACCATAACAAAATACTATAGTCTTCAAACGTGTGCAAGTCATAGAAGTCAAGGAAAGACAGAGGAATCATTTCAAACCCAAACACTAAATAGAGTCAGAGCATGGACTGGGTTGTCTTTAATGAGAACAAAAGGTACTAAGATTACAGTTGAGGCTGGAGTAGAGCCTGAGAAGCAGACATCAGTGATGCTTCGGTGCCGAGTCCCTCACACGGATGTTGCTGAGTATGGCATTTACTTATGAGAATGTTCTCATCTGTGGGAAATTCAAACTGAAGTGTTGGGGTTGGTAGCAGATAGTAGAGGTAAAAATTTCTCTCTACTTCACTTTGTAATAATTCTGCAATTTTCCAATTGTTCTTAAAAATAAAAGTTGCCTTATATCACATAGGCTCGATTGTTTCTTGATTATAGTTTTTGAGTTTTAAGATCATAGATTTCCACATTGCTTAGTAATAAAACATGTATGATATGAAAGAATAAGTGATGGAGCGGGTGGGGGGGGGATAAGAGGAGGGAAGAGGGAGGTTTCCCAGAACTGAGGATATATGAGAAAGTCTCATGTTTATCAGCTAATTTAAAATGTAAGTGTAGTAAAAAGGACAATGCTGCTCTCAGAAAGCATGGGTTATTAAATGCAAATCGCAATGCTAGGCACTGGATATCGCCCTACAAGTTATGATTCCAGGAGATTCCAGAAGTACTCAACCTCTACAGGCTGTGACCATTGCTCCTGATTGTCAAGAATAACTAGATGGTAAAACTCTATTTCTGAAGAAACCATACACCTGAGGTACAAGATATAGAGAAATCAATCTTTAGGGAAACTCTGTCCTGTAGGCTAGCTTTCATTGTTCTGGAAGGTATTGCTATGCAGTCTACTAGAGGAGAAAAGACATCAGTGGTCTTACCTAGAGCTCCATCCTGTATGCTTTAATACAGACCTTCTAAACCAGATGTTCCTGCCAGTGGCAAGGGTGCTTGTGGCAGATAACAAACTGCTCTCTGTTTGGGTTTGAGGCCAGTTCAGATTCATGCCTGGTGATGTAAACATGGTCAAAAACCATAGTTATGGAGGTCATGGGCACTAGGAGGAAATATACTGTTATTAATTTGCTAAATAGCTATGTTGTCAAACTGCCTGCTAAATAGTTAAGTTTATGTTGTTTTCAGTCTTGGCCAGAGAAGTATATCACAGTTGGTAGTGGTTAATGAAGAAAACTGTTCTGTTCATAACTGTTCAGAGTGCTGAGAACAGGCCACTGTAAGTGCTCAGCCATGGATGGAAGACCTCTATCAAGTCTCCCTTGTCTCCCCAGTAAGGTTCAGGTAATAATACCAAGGAAGACAGGGCAGAAAGAATATAAGAGCTGGGGGATGGGAGGGATGCTATTAAATGCTGTTTTCTGGACACCTGACATGAATTTAGAGCAGCTGTGGTTACCTGCAAACAATCAAGCCCATTGGAATTTTCAGCACAGATGGGCGAGGAGCTACCAAAGCCCCAAGTTGAGGAGCAGTTGGCCTTTGATGACTTCTGAGGGAGAGAAAGTCATTTTCTTTGGGAGCATGGTCACAGACCTCAATGGATGGCTCTATACCCATGTAGGTGTAGGCAGTACTAATTGGAATCAGTGGTTTGAAAATACTGCTAATAATAATTACTATTATTTATTACTATTAAAATTAAAAGAAGGGAATGATATTATAACTTTCTTATTCTATTAAAAGTTCTACCTGACCTAACCTAAAATAAATGACTGAGAACCTCTGAGCTTTCCCATCTCTAAGCTATTGCTTAACACGCATTTTCAGCAGGGGTAGAGGAAGTGTATATATTTGGTTATATGTGGATATTGGCAGTTAAGTCAATGATAACCAAGCTAAAATCTACATTATTCTAGAGGATAGGGGCAGAGTAAGTGACTAGGAGGTAACCGATGTATCTCCCTAGGAAATGGAGATAGAAGAGATAGCTATGGAGAGATGAGTGGGGGACTGGAAAGGGAGGATCAGGTAGAAAGAGGAAGGGAAGAGAGAGATGAGGGACAGAATATGGGAGAGAGAGCTAAATTAAGGGTCAGTCGAGGGGTTGTATAGAAACAATGTAGTAGAAGCTTCCTGAAATGCATACACATATAATGGGGATGACAGAGCTCTAACTGGCCATCTCTTGCCACCAACTGAAGCTTCCAGAACTAGGATTGGGTTACATCTAATTGAGTTGTTGGACAATGGGGTCTTGTGGGGATCCCCAACCAACCCTGGCTGCCACTATAGGTTGTTCTCCCCAACGTGACAGTAAGGTCCCATTGCCAAAGACAACATCTACATGGCTCATTGAACATAGAGACACCCAGTTGGTGCCTACACAGGTGCCTTCACACCTTCATGCTGAATATGTTATAGTTTGGGGAGTTCTGAACTAGGAGTAAAGAAGTCTAGCTGAGCACAAGCAAGCAAGCAAAGGGCCACTCATGCATGAGTTTTTCTTTGCTCCTTACTGTGCATGAGATGTGACTCACCACCTTGGCTCCCCTGCTATCTTGGACTGTAACTTGGACTATAATCTAAAACTATCATTTAGATAATAAACTCATCTTTCCCAAATTGCCTTTTCATCAGGGCATTTTATCACAGCCACAGCAACAAAACCAGAGCATATCACAAGTGTGCCATACACACAAAATCAGAATCCTGAAAGTTAGATGAATATCACAAGCATCATTCAAAAGCTTGTAAAATTAAGAATGGTTCATCAAAGATAGCTTGTTCAAATGTTTGCACAAACCATTTTAACATGGAAATTTCAGAAACTCCATGTTTTTCCAACATTAATATAGTACTAATACCAGGGTATTTGAGTCTAATAATCTCTAATCACTTTCAAATATGCAAGTCTAATTGAAACATATGTTGGAGAAAGCACCGAAAATGTATTCTCACTTATCAATGTATTTAGTTTTCCATTGCTATTTGACTGACTTTGTAGGGATTTTCTTTTAAGATGTAATGTTGTCTTGGCATAGAGCCAGAATAAAGTTCTGCAAATAGAACTGATTGGCACATCTAGCAGAATGGAATATGATTTTCACATTTTCCAGGGACTGAGAAAAGGTGGTTGCGGATGCTGCCACGGATCCTGTTGTCCACTCTATCAAGCATCTGCTCTCTGAGCTTTTAGTTAGTTGTTAGGCTAGAAATGGCTGCAGCCTGAGAATGAGACACTGTCTGCAGAGGCCTGGCCTTGCAGGTCTGAGGATAAAAGGAGGTGCTAAAACAAACCACACACTTCTTCTTGGCTGTGCATTTTATTCTATACACTAGAAAATTTTTGATGGCTGGCAACAACTCTATCCAATTAGGCAAACCAAGAGCATCCCCTAAGTCATGCTCTACAGACATCTTGAGTGACTCTGATGAAGAAGATGGATGTCTGTCTACCTTCCCCAGAGGAACAGCAGTGCTACCCTACAAGAAACTGGACAAGAAGTCAGAATGGGCATCATTATCCCCTATATAAAACAGCATGTCATAATTTTGGTAAAGAGTAGATAGGGGTCATTCTAAAGAATATTTTTATTGGGACTAGACCTGTGAATCATTGAGAGCCTTTTCCTGACATGTGTGAGGGTCTGGCTTAAATCTCTAGCACCAATAAATGGAGGGGAGAAAAAATAAAACAAAGAACACTATTGTGTTTTCCTCCCTTTGGGATAAAATCCAAAGGTAAATCTTGTATGTAACATAAATAAAGCTTTTTCTTAAGAGATAAGAATTGGTAAATAGTGCTTTCTTGACTATTAATCAGAATCAGGTTGTCAGTGAGTAAGGCTATGAAATATGAACACTAATTCAGAATGAGCTATAATTTGAATAAAGCAACTTCAGTATCTAAGGACCAGGCTGAAAAGATGTGAAAAGAAACAAGGTACAGAGGCAAAATACCAGTCCTCCAGAAATACGGGAGAGCATAAAAACACAACCACAGTTCCTCTTGGACCCCGACAGGTTGCTTTCTGTATGTATGGTGTGTTTCTGTTTGAGATCCAGCTCTCCAATCTACCTGTCTCTCCACTCTGAAACTGAAGACTGCATGCACAGCACAGGTGTCCCCAAGGACCATATCCGTGCAGGGATGCTGATGGATGGAAAGAAACACAGATTGGGGCTTTGAGTAGTTACACACAGCTTCATTGATCCCACCCCCACCCCCAACCCAGCCTCAAGTTCTCCATGTGGTTGATGACAATGATTTCAAACTTCTGATCCTTCTTCCTCCATGTCCTCAAAGCTGAGATTACAAGTGTGTGCCACTCCGCTCTGTCTATGCAGTGCTGGGCATGGAACCCAGGGCTTTGTGCACACTAGCTAAACACTCTGATATTTGTGTTGCATTTCCTGCCCCAGGTGTGGCTTTCTTTAAGGGGATTTTCTTCAGTGCCTGGATGTCAGGCATGGATAGGCTGAGGCAGATCCACAAGCAGTTTCAAAATATAAACACAGAACTATCTTCCTGAGAAGCAACATTCAACTTCATCTTTACAAATTTACAAGGAAACACTAGGCCACAGCTCTTGGACCTGATCAACAGTGCCCAGGGAGTAGCTCTGCTGTCCAATGCTTCTGGCATGACTGTCTAGTTGGGGACTGGAGCTTGGTAAGAGGCAGGCTGAAAGGTCCCAAGCACCCCAGAGTGCCCCATGCTGCTTGAAGTCTGAATGAACCTTACATGTTTGAAATAAGGATATCTGACTCATGTCTAGTTAGGAAAGTAGCTATTGAGTCAGAACCAAAGCCACAAAGAAAAGTGAGTTCAAATACAGGACTCACCAGCAGATGTGCTGGGCCTTCCTCTGCTGCTGAGAAAGAACCAAAGTCAAAGTGATTCAATTTAAAAAGTTTTCAAAATGGCCTTAAATAAATTTTCTGTTTGCTGAGGCTCATAGCAACTGTCCATTGCCTGTGGATGCTAAGACTCTACTGCTGCTATAAAAGGCATTTAACACACTCTAGCTTTAAAATTTCCACTGCAAAGTACAAAAGGGACAGGTCGTTGTGGGTCCCTATATGGAATATGATATTTGGGTTGAGATTTGAAGCTCTCGATGAATGAGAAATCAAACTAGGGAAGGTCCTGTGTGGTCCCAAGATGATGGTATGCCCTGTGGAATGGTATGGTAACCTGAGAACACTGACCTTGAGGAAAGGAAAGAGAAGAAGGAAGAGAAGAGGACAGAAAGTGGAAGAAGAAGGGATGCTCCATCCACACTGAATTCCAAGTCTACCAAGACAAGGCCAGCTTTAGTCACTGATGTGAGTGTTGAGGCCTTGGCCTGTCTAGGAAGCCATAGATACTTCCTACTCCTGAGCCCTACAGTGAGGCAGACTGGCCCACTATCTACAGGCAAGGTACATGAACATAGTTTCACACATGTATACAGTGTATTTCAATCTTCTCCATCAGCCCCACCATCCTCCAATCTCTCCCACCACCCCCTACTTCCAGTCTCCATTTCTTACCTGCATCTTTCTCTTTCTTTATAACCCACAGAGGACAATCAGAGCCTCAAACCGTCTTCTAAATACCCATCCATATAGCTGTAGCTTAGCACCGTTCTCTCCCCTCCTCAGAGAAGCTTCCTGTTGTAGTAGAGTGGCTGACACCGAGGTTCACAACCAGTCAAAGGGCAGAGAGTAAGGAAAAGGCTCAGAGACCATCACTGAGGAAGATTAGGAAGACTGTAACAGCCTTAAGTCAGGGAGGGCCACTGCAAAACAGTGCCTCTGGACATAACAGAGCCAATATGTTCACGAATTCTCAGCAGCTGTGGTTGCCTGCACACATCTGCACAAGAGCAACAGTCCAGCATGGATGAGGAAGGAGACCAGAAGACCCAACTGGCAGTTGATGGCTGTTGGGGATAGGGAAAGTCAGTTTTCCTTGGTGGGGTGGCCCCTCATATGTCTCCTATGCTCCAGTAGATGCTCTATAAATGGAGAGTTTTAAATGCTTTTACAGTCCATCAAAACAGAGAAACAATTGTGGGCAAAGAACTGAATTGTGTAAGGAGTATAAATAAGAGTTACTTAAACAAGTTTTTTTTTGTTTATGATGCTACATCAAGAACTGTTTCTTTTCTCCTGGTCTAGAGATGCTGTGTTTTAGAAAGGTTTTGGGTTTTTTTTGTTTGTTTGTTTTGTTTTGTTTTTTGTTTCTGTTTTAAACTTTTGGTTTGTGTTTGCTTTGTTAACTCAAGTTTTCACATGAAGAAGAAAAATTAGGGTCCTCTTGTATCTGCCATTTGCCGAGTACCTTTCACACAAATAGGTGAGTTTAGGGGTGCACATTTGGCCATCCTCACAGTACTTGCTTCTGTGGTTCCTGATGTTTTCTAACCTCAGTGTCACCTGTAAAGTGACTTCATCCCACCCCAGTGTCTGAATTTTACTCTAGAATTACTAAATGAAAAATCTGCCAGTGGGAGTGTGGGCAACGGAAGCCAAAGCACCACAGTGCCCAAGCTTTCTTCGTCCATTGTCTGTCCTTGGGATGCAGATTAGTGAGAGACATGAAGAGAAAAAAACCCACCGAAATTGACAAATACATGATAACACTGTGGGGTGCTGTAAGTAGAGCAGTGTGTAAAGTGTAAAAAATGCAGAGAAAGCAGAGAGAGGAAGTTTCACGGGTTCTGTCTCTGCCATCCATTTTCAGAGCCAGGAGATTCTGGGAGGGCTGCAATGATAAATGGGCTCCATTACATGTTGGCATTCAGTTTTGCTTACCAGCAGAGCACTCAGCAGGAGATCAGAGGAGAAAGGCAGAGAATTCTCTTGGATCACCCCACAGGTAGACCGGCTGTGCCTTCAACCCGAGGCTCTTGACAGCTCAACAATCTCTCCATGGAAGGCTTGTCAAGGGCAGTGGCTCCCTGCACCTGAGCCCCTGAGCTGAAGGAACACTGGAGCGAGCATGTGGCTCAGGCAGGCCTTGTCCTTCTCCCCATTCCCTCTGCCCTGCTAAAAACTGTTAGATAACATTCCCAAAGCTAGCCACCAATGTCCATTCCCTTCTTTGGCCCCTCCTGAGGCTGACTACCAAGGTCCAGCTATCAAAGTATTGAAGTCCAGCAATTAAGAGCCCCCCATTTGGCTCACCTAATTAACATGCCCAATTAAAATTAAACACCCCATCCTAACACAGGATTTACCCCCTTTACCTTTACAAACTGCCATTTTCCTATGGGTCATTTCTGTCTCCCCTCTATCCAGATGCAGTCCTTTGTTCTTCTGGAACAAATAACCCTCCCGGTCTCCCATGTTTCCTCCTTTTCCCTCATCCTCTACCTCCTGTCTTTGTCTCTTATTCCCTGCCCTCTGTCTCTCTGGGGCAAATAAATCTCCTTTGTACTGAGAACTTGGTTTTAGGGGTTCAGAGCCAGTGCTTTTCTCTTCATGAGCTATACATCCTGCCCATTTCTACAGATATAACTTTTTGTTAGACATCACTGAACTTACCCATTTGTACCACCTGTTTCATAGTTTATACCAGACCCAGGGCTTAGAAGAAAGTTCTGGAGTGAGTTGGTAACAGAGGATTCCTAGGAAATGATGTGTTGCCAGTGCTCTTGATAACACAAAAGCTCCCACACGGACAAAACAAAGCATTCATGACTATGAGTTGACTAAGGATTCAAATGAACCATCTCTGAACGTCACAGATTTCTGGATATGAACCAACATTGTCCCTGACATCTTCCTCCATATGGATGTAAGTGGTGATACACACTTTTAAATATATTCCCTTTAGTAATTCTGCATGTGTCTCTAACTACAAAATAAAAAGAGGGTGATAAAAAAAAATCACCTGATAACAATTTACCCGAAAATCTCTTTTGTAGTGAAGCATAATGTTAAACCACATGCTGTGTGGGCTTTGGGGTATAAATTCCACCTAGCCTGAGAATAAGATCAGGTTCTTTGAATCCTTTCTTTGCACTGACTTTCACCCCTTAGGGAATCTCTGGTGTCAGCTTTCTGGATGTCTTTGTTTCAGATGCAGCACCTGTGGCTGGAGGTTTCGCTTTAGGAACCTCATCTGTTTGTCCTTTTCCTGCCAGTAAATGTGCTTAATGACCACCGCAAATCTCTTTGTCATACTTTCCTTTGTCACTTTTCACGGACTCAAATCCGTTCTCTAGTAATTGTCTTCAATTTTAAAAAGCCCCTGAGAACAGTACTCATTATATTACCACATGTTTTAGAAAGTTTCACTAGCTGTTGAAAACTAGTTTACTTTATATTTTCCTTTTTTTAGATATTTTGTGGAATCGTTCATGTTCTGGGAGGAAATAAAAGTCTTCCACCAATCCTACAAGGAACATTTCTTTTAGACTTGTTGCCACCCCTCAAAAAATTTGTTCTTCATTTAAAAAATATTTTTTATTATCTTATGAGTATTTTGCCTGAATGTAGGTAAGTGCACCTTGTGGATGCCTTATGGCTATGGAGACCAGAAGAGGAGGTCTAATTCCCTAGAAATGGAGTTGCCATATGGTGTTGGGGCTCAAATCTATATCCTCTGGAAGAGCATCCAATGCTCTTACCCACTAAGCTGTGTAGCCATAAGTTTCTCTGGTTCTGCCTAGCCCCAGAATCAGGACGAATCTCTCCCACCACCTTCCCTCAGCCGCTTGGTGGCAAGTAAGCACACAGAAGCTCATATTACTTACAGACTGTATGACCTATGAGTCAGGCTTCTTGTTAGCTAGCTCTTATAACTTAACTCAACCCATAACTATTAATCCACGCATCGCTATGTGTTCCGTGGCTTTACCTGCGTCCCATTACATGTTGCTCCTTGGACGGCGGTTTGGCAACTCCCCACTCTCCTTTCTTCTCCAGGCTCTCCAGTTCAAAAGTACTACCTAAGCTTATTCTGCCTCGCCATTGGCCAGACAGCTTTATTTATCAACCAATCAGAGCAACACATATTCACAACATACAGAAAGACATCCCACAGCAAAGCTGTGTCTCCAGCCAGGCTCCCAAATTCTTTATCTCCAAAATTCAGTCATTTTACTAATACAGATTTAGGAGTTGACTACCCCGATTCAATGTTACCTAACATACAGTAACTACTACCTCTAGATTCTACACTGGGTGTTATGTCAGGAACTGCAGGAGGATGAACCAATCAACGGCAAAAGTAGCCTGAGGAAATATTTTTTCGACAAAAATAATCACTGTCCTTGAGATTTCAGAATGTAAAGCATCTTGTGGCTGTGGATAAGATGGGACGGCCGTCATCTGGCTGCTGATCTGGAACATCCCCTGCAGAACACATCTCCATGTCTCGGATCAGCTTTTACCTGCCATAAGGAGGTACCCATCCGTCTGTGTACACGCACCGCCTGCCCATGTAAACCATGCTAAATCATCTCGTGGAAAAGTGGGCTTCATAAAAGGGACTTTTATCTGCTTATGCGACAAGGCACAGATCCCCAGCCCAGGATCTCTATCTATAGTTTCTGTCTTGTTCTCTGATCCTGCTATTCTCTCTTATGTTCCCATTTCACGAAATCCACTGTTCTCATTTGCTCTCTAAGGCCATTCATGTTCTGCCTTCAGCATCTGCGTTTCCTGGTGCTTCTTCCAATTTCATTTTCTTATATGAATCTGGGCTCTGCAGACTCACGTTTCATCTACCATCTTTAATTTTTTTTTTTTTTGAGACTATCAAATTTCTAACTTGTGATCCTCCTGCATACAGGTTAAAGACACACATTGATTAACATTTTTGATCATAGGGAAATCTTGAGTCTTTGTTTTATCCGTGAGGTGGCAGCATTTTTCCGCTGGTGAGTGCTATTTCTCTGAGTAAGTTTCGCTGTTGTCTTTCAGGTTTGGTTTGGTTTGGTTTTTCATGTGTTTTCTCATGTCAACAGTCTCTTAGTTCCTCATCACCACTGTTCTTCCCCATCATTGAACGAATTAGATTTGGGGGATTTTCCCACACCCAGGGCAAGGGTGTTGAGGGAAACGTCTAGAGTTTTAAGTATAAAACTGGCTTTCACAATCCTGGAAGCAGACGGACAGCTCCCTGAGAATATGGCCAATTGTTGTATTTCCTTCACTTCTTTCCCTCTGTCTTGCTGTTCTGTTGCTTATTTTCCCATTTTCCCCGCTTGTTTGAAACAGACTAAGTTCTGGAAGGTTTCTGTCTTCAATCATTTCTATACACACGCTGCTAGTGGGAAATACACACACACACACACACACACACACACACACACACACACACACCCCACAGTGGCCCATTGTTTTTCAGAAGTGACTTTCACTGACTCTCCTGAGATTTGCCCCAGAGCAGCTCACCTGCCACTCTGGTGATTTTAATCTTTGGTGTTCCTCGGTTGCTTTGGCCAGATCTCAGCTGTTTGGGCATTCTGTGTTTGTTTACATGGAAATTTCTTCTGTGTTTTCCTGCAGAAACATTAAAAAAAAAAAAAAGAAAAAAAGAAAAAAGAAAACTCAGAAATTTGAGAGGGAAATGATTTCTGCAACAAGGCTCGCACCAGAAACCCACTTAAATGCTCTCATTGATTTTGTGCATTTTCTGTGACAAGCCAGCTTTTGGCTCATATGTTACATGAGACATGTTTAACTATTGGTGTTCCTTGCTTGATGCAACTATTCAGGGAACATTCAGTTTAACTCTCACAGGAATTAATATGAGACCATCTTTGACCAAAGAGCCAAATCGGAAGCAATGTTATCCATAGAAAATTTCCATTTCATTTGCTACTCAGTGGTTAGCACCTGCTACTTATTAAGTAATGTTTTTAGGGTCTAGTCTTCCTAAATTGTTTCTTTTGTCTTTGTAGCCATTGAGAGCCTTCACCTCTTTCCATTGTGGCTATTGGCCTCTGATTTAAACATTCACACATGTTAAGGCATGGACCATCATCACACATACACGTACACACACACTTTTCCCTGTCTAGTTTGACTTGGGTAGGCATAGATAAGCATTTGCTTCCACATTAAATTGGAATGGCACCCAATGAAGATAAGTTGGGCTATACAAGGAATATTCTTACTCTTCCTGGAGAGCTCTGGGACACACTGGTATTTGCCTGACCACTCTGTCATTCAGAGTAGGAGCTGGCACCCGAGCTATCCATGGCTTGTTTGACTGCCCAGTCTGTGGGCTGGGTGTTCCTGGGATCTGTAGCATGAATCTTAAAGGTACTTGTTAATAAAACAAACCCGAGGCCAGTTATTGGGGTGAATGCTGGAAGATCAGAGACGCAGAACAAGCCACGGCTATCTCACCTTGCTAGTTCCTCAGGTGATCCTGTTTCCTCAGGCTGGAAGCTTCTGAGTCCTCCTCCACATGAATCTCAGCTGAACTGTGTTTCTCCAAAGCCTGAATGCTAACCAACCAAATGCTTCACTAACTACATGCTTTTTCTCACTTAGTTCCTGGTCCTCATGCGTTATATACCTTTCTCTTTCTGCCCCCACTCCCTGGGATTAAAGGTTGGGTTTCTGGGATTAAAGGCGTGGATCACCTGTTTAGCTGTTTCTAAAGTGGCCTTGAACTCAGAGATCCCACTAGCTCTGCCTCCCAAGTGCTGGGGTTAAAGGTGTGTACCACCACCGCCCAACTTCTGTTATGGCTTACTCTTCCCATTTTCTAGCCACCATTTTTGGCTTTGTTCTAGTGGCTGTCTGTTCTCTGACCCCAGATATGTTTATTTTGGGGAACACACAATATTTCAGGGAATACAATACCCACCACAGGGATCCAGTCTTTTAAGTCCATAAAGATGTCTGATATGCTTCCCTATCAAATGGAAAGTTTTCAAAATTATGAATAAATTATTTGAGATTGAACACCAATATTTAATTGATGAGAAATCAATGTTTGGTTGTTCCATGATAAGAAAGAAATGATATAAAAATACAGCTAAATTTCCTCATTTCTCTTTCTAAGAAAATATTTCTTAATACTGAAATGAATCATCACTCAAGGAATTACTCTAAGAACAATTTCAAATGACAGAAACAACCACCTGTTGTTTTTCTATATAGGACTCCTTTTAACAGGAGCAGAAGGCTCCCCCCCCCCAAAAAAAAAAATGCTGGTTGATTTACAAATAAGTGTCTTCAGTTAGAACAGAAAGAGAGGGTGACTCAACTGTGAAGAGTATTTGCTGCTCTTGCGGAAGACCTGAGTTTGTCTCCTAGCACCAGCATCAGGCTCTCTACAGCAACCTGTAACTCCAGTTCCAGGTGCTCTGATGCCCTCTTCTGGCCTCTGTAGGGACTGCAGACCCATGGTGCACTTAAAAGCAGGCATGCACACACATACACATAAATAAAAAAAATACAAAATTTTAAAATGAGTATAACTTTTACATGTTTAAAATCATCTTACAAGTGAAACTTAAGTACAAGTAGACTTACCAAATTCTGGCTGAATAATCTGTAAATAAGGGTTTCAACTGTCTTTATTCCTCTGCCAGGCATTCATAAGCTCAGCTTAAACTGAAGGATAAACAGGAAAACCATTCAATAACATGTTAAAATACCTATGCTTGATATTATATAAGAAAGTCTTTTAAAGTGAGCTCAAAGTTTCAACTTTCATCCATATCTTTTGGTGTAATATAATTCAACTTGTGGCTTTTCAGCATATTTGTGGTTGTATTCAAAGTTCATTAAGTACTACTCCATCTGAGAACTGTTTTGAGAAGTAAATGGTGGCAATGGCCAGTGTTTTGTCCTGAAAGTTCAAGCTTTTTGGCAAACCCATGGTGCAGACAGTGACTAGTTGATTCTATTAACATCTGGTTCTGTCAAATCATGGCACACCTAAGCAGCTTCAAGGGAGAGTGCATTTTATTACCAAGATAAGCCCTGGGAGAAAACTCCAGCAGAAATCAGACATACACCATCTGCTGTCCTCTCTACAAGGAGCCATGTCCTCCTTTGTAAGGTGTTTATGTCTTCTTTGAGAACAGCCCATTTCTCCTCCCGTGCAAGCTAGGTTCCTCACTACTGTCCTCAGTGAAGACTCCAAATGCCTCCCTTCATGATGACTAACCAACCCATTTCCTCCATTCCAGATTATGGAGTACAGAGTGTGGCCTGTCTGCTTCGAGTTTTCGATGTAGCTTTGAGCCACCAGCAAACCTCTGGATTTTCTGCCTGTGACAGAATACAGACTTTCGTGAATTCTTTTCTACTCTGTTTAAACGCTGGAAGGTAATTTCCCTCCAGTTAAAGGTGCATTTGCCTTTGAGATTTGCATGAATCATAGACTAGAACAGGACTAATTGAAAGACGAGCTTCCAAAGTTAGGAGAGTAGACATCTGTCAGCTTCTTTCTGAGTGTTTTTGTTTGTTTGTTTGTTTGTTTGTTTGTTTTTAAATAAATCATACCAAACAAGCTGTCCAATTAACCATCTTTTAGATTTATCCCATAAAGAGGCTCTTTGACTACATTGCCTTTCCAGTGTTCCTATCATGGTCCGAGCCATTCTGAAGATATCTTGGACCCTCCAGACCAGACCAACCATCAGCTTAACAGCTCAAATGGTCTATAATGAAAGCCAAGTGCAACAGAATCACCCGCATGAGCACTGCCAAAATTCCCTGTCCACAGTACTTGGAGATTTAATTAAATGATTGCTTAAGCCACATTTGAGTTTTAGTGTCATTTGCTACACAGCAATGGATTACCGGAAGACCCATGCTCCAATCAGCTGTGACTCAACGGAACACAGACGAAGCAACTTAAGTCTACTGCAACAAGGAGAGTGGAAGCCTCATTACAGAAAAAAACTTGCCTATAGTGAGGCATGATTGCTTAGTCAGGAAGCTGAGGCAGGGGGATGAGAAGCTGGAGATCAACCTGAGCTGCACAGTGGTTCCCGGCCTTTGGGTTCCTCAGTAAGACCATATCTCAAGAGAGGGAAAGGTATGGAGTAGAAGGCCCCAGGAAATCAAGAACTGTAATTAAATCCCTAGCTTAGCTGCTGGCCTTAATTTCTCTGGAGAAAATAACAAGTAAAAACTGGATCGAGTTACAACCAGACTGATGGGATTTAGATTAAAAATACATAGGTACAGCAAGATGACAGATGAGCCCACTGACGTCACTGGCTGGGTTACAGCTTACAAGGTGATCCTGTTAAGTAAAGGCTGATCAGATCCCAACAAAACTTTAGTTAGTTGGCAGCTTAAGGACAATTATCTAAAAGCCAAAGACAACCTTGGTTACTCTCACAGTTTTTATGATCAACCAAAGCAGCGAAATCAATAAATTTAAAGATGCCTCAATGTTTTTGAAATGTGGCTTAGATGTATTTTGCTGACAGTTACTTGAGAATGAAATATATGTATATGAAATCTGCTGCGTGCACATATTTTTTGGAGAAAACAGTTCAAGTCTTAGAAACCAAAGACATAATTGGTTAGAAATAATGACAGAAAGCAAATATAATTCTTGCTTGAATATAACCACTTTCTCTTAAATATTATGAGTGCAAACCTTCAACCTATATATTTGTAATTGAGTGTAAGCCATATATACACACACATATATATATATATACTTGTAATTAAGTGTAAGCCTTCAATCTATATATATTTGTAATTGAGTGTGGGCCATATATATATTTTATAATTGAGTATAAACCTTCAATCTATATATATTTGTAATTGAGTGTGAGCCTTCAATCTACATATATTTGTAACTGAGTGTGAGCCTTCAATCTATCTATATATGTATGTGTGTGTATATATATATTTGTAATTGAGTGTAAGCCTTCAATCTACATATATTTGTAACTGAGTGTGAGCCTTCAATCTCTCTCTCTATATATATACATATACATTTGTAATTGAGTGTGAGCCTTCAATCTCTTTCTCTCTCTCTCTCTCTCTCTCTCTCTCTCTCTCTATATATATATATATATATATATATATATATATATATATACACACACATATATGTTTGTAATGGAGTATGAGCCTTCAATCTCTCTCTCTCTCTCTCTCTCTCTCTCTCTCTCTCTCTCTCTCTCTCTAGATATATATATATCTCCTTCAATCTCGGTATGTTTGTAACTGAGGAGACAAAGAGAAGCAGTAAAGCCCTAAGCACTTCTCTATCAGTGTGATCACACATCTCAGTTACATGGAGGGGACCAGGCTTTGACATCTGTTGTGTGTACTTCTCCAGGGCATCCTTTCATCCTTTCACTGCTTTTCTAAACTACTGTTGTTCTTTAGAACGCCCTCTAGTGTGTCCTCCTTGTCATTTGTACTGAAACAAGACTCCACTGTAATTCTAAGCATGAACTTTAGTCAAAATTGTCAACTCTTTGGCAGGAAGGTTTGCTCAAAGATGTGTAAATACTCCAGTCATCTACACAATGGTACATATGTTCTGGGACTTGAGGAAAAGAAGCCAATTTCTCTGCCCCCTGACATACTCCTGAATAGTCCCCCTTTCCTTCTGCCTGTCAAGCTGGAGGTCTGAAACTTCCAGTCATCTTTTGCTGCCACATGTGGATGTCATGGGCCTGCAGGCCCTGTAAGGAAGAAGGAAAGATAGATTACCAAGAAAGGCACAAACTGAGTCCCCAGTGATTAAGACTTTGCCTCGGGAATACATCTGGCCTTTGCAGTTTTATGAGCCAATAAGTTCTTTTATTACAAAGATGGTGTTCATTTTGGTTTATGATGTGCAACTCTATGCTTACCCACTGTAACAGTCTTGTTCTCTAAGAGTCTTTGAATGATGTGGAAATAAACTCAAAGTTCCAGGAGGGGCAAGAATTTTGACTGTTGTAGTTACTATTTAATCCCATCAACTTAGTACTTGGTGATAGTCAACGCTCTGTAAATATTTGTTGATGAAATGTGCAAACTGAGTTCAACTTTTCTGAAGATTAGCGTGGTGAATGGTACATAGCTGAGAAGAACATAGTTCGTCTTCATAGAGAACTCATAAAACCGAAAATATCCAGGCATGGTTAGATGTGTTTGAAAAACAAGAAGCAACAGCAAAAGGATTGCTGTGGTTAAGACAGCTGTGTGTTAGAACTAGATTCTGTAGGCTTTGGAGGACATGCTGTGTACATTCCTCCTCAGGTCTTCATCCAGTGACTTCATGCTGCTAACCTGAAACTGACCACTGCAGGATTGTTTATACCCTGGAAATCAGCAAGCAATACAAATAAAAACAGTTATTCCTTTAAAAATGATTTTTTAAAAGGGAGTGAAAAGAGATAGAAAGAGAAAAAAATCAATGTAGTCAGTATTTATTTTCAGAAAGTAAATTTTCAGGATTTAGACCTGGAAAAAAAATTGATCATTTTCTTCTCTGAAAACCAAATTTTATAGAAGAAATGGCTGTATCTTGGATTAGCTAAACTAGTGAGCTGGGAGTATACTCCAGGTACCTTGTTCTCAAGATCCAAATAATATAGCTGTATCTCACTTTAAGAGGTGATAAATAATCCAAGTGTAGGGGTCATTACTGAGGTGATGAGCCTGTGGTAGGGAAAAAATGTATCCCTCAGATAATTTAAAATTAGGGTTCATTCTAGAGAAAAATCTTTCTAGTCAAATGCTACAATAGGACCCTATAGATTCAGCCAGACTTCCCCCAAGGTGGGCATTATGTCTCGAACTTGAAGGCAATGCCTCAGCCTGGCTCTTTGTCATTGATGAGTATGGGAAGTAACCCTAACTCATTATATTCAATGTTTTGGTTAAAATAGGCAAAGGAATAAAGGTATATCTCTATTTGTATATACTTGGCTTCAGACCCAACACTATGAAATCACCCTACTGCCACAGACGGAGAAAGGGGGGGGGTGTTCACTGGGGAATAAGAGGAAGGAAAATAGAACATAGCCATATGGGCTGGTCAGTGTCCATGTGTGAATATGTGTGGTTTGATCAATGCCCTGGTGTGGACATGCAGAATGACCACATCTTTCTGAAGCCCTCTTATTCCTGCTCTCTTCTCATCCCAGTCATTACTGCCTATTACTTGAAAACTTCCAATCAGAGTGTATGTGACCATATAGAGGACACGGAGAAGCCAAAAGAGAATGAAAGCCTCTATAACATTCAGGGCTCTAGCCTTTAGACAATAATAGACTGCTTCTTGGTCAAGGAAGCCTCAGGGTCCCATTTCTTGGACTGGAAAATCTGTAACACTGCTGCTTCTCATGGTGGGCACTACCAGCCTTTAGAAGGGACAATTTTGTTGTGTTAGCTTGTCCCATACATTATGTTACTTTTAATGTGTTGATTTCTAGGAAAACAAACACTGTTAGCCAGTCAAGTCATTTACTAACCAAAAATACCCAGAGATCCTACCCATTGCCCACACAGGCTTGATTTTCACTTGGTTTCAAGTATCTAGCAATGAGGAATAAACTCCATGTTACGGGTAAGAAGTTGAAGCCTGGGACATGTGACTTGATTTCTAATGAAGCCAGGTCTGCTGATTTTATGGCAAGGTCCCCTTCTAGTCTTTTGTTATCCTCCAACTAATGACACCTAAGACTTGGGGGAACATCACAGAAGGGGAGGTGTTAAGATCAGAAAAGCCAGAGGACAGGGAAGTCTGCTATGAGATTGTGCCTCCTAGCAGGAAAGGACAAGGAAGCTACACCCGTAATATCTCAACAGTATGGCTGCCCAAACAAGACCTGAATAATGACAGTGCTTTTTTTTTTAATGCTAGCAGGGGCCAAGCAGAGGTGAGGGATGCATGGCCCTGCCCCTGAGCAGTCATGGGGGTTGGCAGTGTCAAGCTACTCACGCTACGTGGGTGCGGAGGAGGGCAAGCTGAAGTTGGAAAGATATTCTCCTGGCTGTCTCACCTCTGGCTGGACAAAGGCGCTTGTCACTCAACTCCCCCACAATGAAGAGCGAAAGATGCACAGTTGTGTTCAGAGAGGTCACTCACATGTTTCGGTATCGTCAAACAACATGCAAGGAACCACCAGTAATACAATTGAAGGCCGCAGAATGGAAACAATAAGCTCAAGTCAAGAAAAGAAAATAAAGCGGAGCTGTTTCTTATGTATTTACCAGATCGTCTTGAAATTTAACTAAAACTAGGACAGCTATCCCTTCAGAGAACAGCTGTTTTCAGCACATGTTACATCGGGCAAAGCAGCCCCTAGATGTTAATTGTCTGTTGTTCTCGATCATACTTGGGAAAATATTATTAAATGTCCTCATGCTCAGAATGAAAAGCAAAAGCACCTATTGGAGCTTTATGGAGTGTTTCTGCTCTTTTGCTACATTTGTTGAGTTTCTACTCTTGGTGAACATTTCCATTCTGTCCTAATTAGGGACTCTGTAGTTCTAGGTATTAGGTTTACGAAATACCACCTCTGTCTGCTCACATAAATCATTCCCTCTGCTTACAGCTGGCTTTTTGCATTATCCAGTTTGCTTGCTAGCTTGTATAGATTCTGTTCAACTCTATCTGGAGCCACTCAGCATTCATTTAAGTGGTAGAAGTTATTTTGCTTCTTGATGGTCGTTTTAACTTGGATTTCAGTCTTTGCTTATGTTCTGGGAAAGCCAACCATCTCACATAGCTGAAAGACACACAGGATTTCCATGTACTAATGCCCTTCCTGTGCCAGCTCTCAGAGTTACTGGCTGTCACTGTCTATGCTGATGGCTGTCCAATAAAAAGTGGTCAGCCCTGAAATCATATACACTCAGGTTACACTAAATGGACCCAAAGGGCTTTATTTATATTCATATATGTATATATATCAACAAGTAAGAATAAAGAAGCCATTAATTTGAGAAGGAGGGTGTGGAGAGATGTGGGACGAGTTTGGAGGAGACAGAATAGGAGGGATTGGAGTTGGGAAAGGGAAGAAGTGGAGTAACATAATTATATTTTAACTTAAAAATTTTTAGTAAAAATGACATGTTAATATTTAAGCTCCATTTTTGTACCTTTGGGCATCACTGTTGAAGTAGTGACAGTCTCCTCTAATGAAGATGCTGTGTCTGATAAGATAGGTGTGGTTCTTGTCTATATAACAATCACACAGGCACACACACACACACACACACACGATATAATTCTTTGGAACTTTGTATAAATTCTTCTAATTTCAGTTTTCCTAGTGGCCTTCTGGTTATCTTTATTTAGATAGATTGTTAAAAAACTTTTAAAGCATTCACCAGGAGCTAAAGGGGCCATATATAAAACATATTAACAATTATTGTTTTATATATATTAATTAGTTTGTACACATATACATATAAAGTCTAGTTAAGAAACCCAACATGCCATTTTAAATGGCAAGAAATATTTGTGGAACCTCTGAAGTTGAATACAAATTAGAAAACAATTCCATCATAATGTATTAAGTGTGAAATGTAATATGCTTATTAGTTGACATAAACTATAGAGAATCCTGGGAAGAGGGAGGCTCAAAGGAGGAAGTGTCTCCATCAGATTAGCCTCTGGGTATGTCTGTGGGGGATTTTCTTGCTTAATGATTGATGGGAGGAGAGGGGGCGGTCCCAGACCACTGTGGGTGGTGCCACACTTTGGCTAGTGCCCTGGGTTGTAGAAGAAAGTAGGCTGAGCAAACCCTTGGAAGCAAGTCAGTAAGCAGTGTGCTTCCATGGATTCACTCTGAGCTCCTACCTTGAGTTCCTGCCTTGGCTTCCTTTAGTAATGGACTATAGCCTGTAATAAGTAATAGCAGCTCCTTTTTGTTATGGTGCTTAATCACAGCAACACAGAGCGAACTGGAACCATGTGTAAGAATCTGAAGTTCCCCATGGTTTCTCACTTTCCCTCAGCTGTATCTTTTATAGTTGGAAACTAGCTTCACATAATAATTTAAGTGGAAGGACGAACAGCAATAGATAATTAATGGCATAGTTGATGCGTCTCAAAGTACACACCAAGGAACAAATGCATACAAATTGAAGTGAGTTTTCAAATTTCCAGATTCCTGACTCTAATCTGTGACTGCTGCTTCAAAATCTCAAATAGAAGACCCTGTCATTTGCATTGTGTGACCTTCCTAGCTGATTTTTGTACATATTAGAAACTGAAAACTACCAGGTCATATGCTGTTGTGACAAGTAAAATTAGATATCACAACTTCAGTGGCATGCCCCTCAATTTTCCTCTTCCCCATTCCAAAAGATGTTTTATTCCTTTTTTTTTTTTTAAAAAAAAAAAACTATAGGACTCTTCTTTCTAAAACATTAATCAAGCACCCATTAGAATTCTTTGCTTCAATTCCAGACCATATAGAGGAGGACAGTGAGTGAATCTTGCAGGATGAATGTTACATAATTTACTCTGATTACCTTTGCATGTGTTTCTCTAGATCCAGTTACATCTAGAGCTATCATTACAAAGCAGGCAGGATTGTGTGTCCTTCCGTGAACTGCTCAGATTCAGATTCCGAATAGTCAACTAGCCACGTGAGTGATGCAGCCGGTCCAGTAAGACTCAGGAAGCAGGGCAACAGCAAGGTTCAGAAGGGAGAAATAAAACTCGCTGGAAAAGAAAACTGAGCAAATTGACTCGACATTTGCAGACAAAATGCACAGTGGAAATTGATGAACTCTTTTGCATACTTTACAGAGAAATCAACATTGTTCCCAATTTATGAGTTATGTTCAGACTGCAAGGTGCCATTTATTATTTGATAATGTGGAACAGCATTATTTTATAATGAGTGATCACTTAGAGCCTAGACAGAGCTAGTGTTTCCTTTAAGTCATTTGATGAAGAAATGTGAAGTAAAGTGGCATTTCCAGGAAGGGTTGTTTTGAAGGACAACTTATTTTAAGCATAATTTAAAATCTTGCAATTATCCATCTAGTTGAACACAAACAGCATAAATTATGCACTAAATGATCTTTGCCCTCGATTATGCAACAAAAGAGAGTGTCCCAGGAGTTAAATCTAGTTGTGTAATATTTTAGTTAGTATACATATTTACTTGTATGACTTTTTATCTGATAGAGGGTCAGAGCATTGTTCAGCCCCTTCCAGAAAAACTTCTTCTTGCCGTAGATGATAACACACAGACCCACAACTGGAAAATGCAGACAGTGAGAGACTTTGAAACACTCAGTTCTATATGAAACGTCTTCATCAAAGTCATCCTTTCAAGGCTCAGGGATCTGTACAGAAGAGGAGGCAGAAAGACTCTAAGAGTCAGAGGTGGTGGATGTCTCCGAGTAAACGGCATCTTCCAGACACATCAGGACTGGTGCTCATGACCTCACAGAGACTGTGAGAGGATGAGTGAGACATGTTCAAACCAACAGAAGTCCCAGCACTGAGAAGGGAGGCAGGCATACACAAAGCCCCACCCCTACCCATGAAGTGGTTTGCAATTGATAACCTGCTGGGAAAGGGAAAATCCATTTTCTCTAATGGAGGGTCACCGCGTGTATCAACCACACTCCAGGACAAGCCATGCCCAGGGGTAGTTGGCCAACACAAAACAGAATCCATGCTTTTTGTGTACTTTATTTTTTCTTTTGATATTTTTTGTCTTATAGGTTTTTTTTTTTATTTTTACTATTTTTTTTAAGAGAAAGAATATGAAGTTGAGTAGGTAGGGAGGTGGGAAGGGTATGGAAGGAGATGGGGAGGATAAATGACATAATAAAAGATACTGGATGAACAATGTTTTAATAAAATACCAGCTATAAATAAATTAAGGAAATGAATGGATAAAACCAAAAACTTGTGTGCATCTTCAGTCAATGCTCAATTTGCTAAATGGCAACTGTATCTAAGGCTTCTTGGGAGTAGCAATAGCAGATGGGTGACGAGACAAGAGGAACTGGGTATACAAACAGCTTAGGTCTGGTTCCTGCAGCAGAGGCAGCTGAAGAACCAGGAGCCAGCAGTGCCAGGAGTAAAACCATACAGCTGGATGCCAGTCCCCTTTCCTCTTCCTGCCATGGTTTCCTTGTCTGTGGTAAAATCCCAAAGTGATGCAATTGACCATCCTTAGCATGGGTTTCACATCCTCAGGTGAAAAAAAAAAAGTGCTTGAGGAAGAATTAAAATCACATTTTTAGCGAGCATGTCCAGACGTTATTCTTTGCCATGGCTTCCTAAACGACGCAGTGTAGCACTTCCTCCCAACATAGTCTGGTGCTTGCTCACATTGTATTTGGTATGACAAGCCAGCAAGAGATAACTTACACAGGACATGAGTAGGTTATATGTAAGAATCATGCCATGCCATTTACATAAAGGATCTGAGCACCCACAGATCTTGTTATCAGCAGAGGGTCCTGGTATCCCAGGGATGCCAAGGAACAAGTGGAATTAGGAGTTTGTTAGTATATACGGGTACAGAAAGAAGGGGCGGGCTACAGGGCAAGAATACTTATTTATATGGCATGACTCAGTGGTAGAATGCATGTCTAATATCCATAAGAGCTTGGTTTCGATTCCCAGCAACCATACACACACACACACACACACATACACACACACACACACACACACACACAGAGAGAGAGAGAGAGAGAGAGAGAGAGAGAAGACAATTAAGATCTTCAACCCAAACTCTGTAATTTTTGTCTTTTGACATAATAAAATAGAAACGTTAGAATACAACATTTGAATAAAAGTTACATGAATACAGATTCTTGATTTAAACCCATTTATTTTATGGTATTGGGATCAAACTCAAAAGTCTCAAGCATGTTAGGTAAGTGCTGTACTACTGAGTCACATCCTAAACCATAGTGTCTCTTTCCCGAACGGGCCAAAATAAATGTTAATATTTTCAAACCACAATTGACCTCGGGTAATTGAAAATGGGAGGGTGAACTCTTAGGATAATGAATCGGTGTTGGAAACCCCTGGCAAAGTTTTTTCACTCAGCCCATGCTTGTCTCTCATTTAAAAACTGTTTCAAAATATCCCCCCAAATTAAACAGCTGTCAACAATTATCAATCCGTTGATGCTGGAGGGTAGCAGCAAAACTCTACATCTCTAAACATGAGTCTTTGGCGAATGGACTATTCTGATTTGAAGGTAACTGAGAAAGAGCAGCTACCCATGAGACCCTCCCATCTCCACACCTTGTTTTTGTCTCCTCCATCCAGAAGCAGTGGGCTGCTTTTCATTCACTTGGCTTAAGGTATAACCCTCAGTCTTCTACACTCCCCTGCTTCCCTAACAATCCTCATCACTTTGTGAAACTCACATGCGTCATAAATAGGTAAAATGGTTTTCTTTTTTTTGGGGGGGGGGCGGTGTGTGGTTGTGCTGGCTAGTTTTGTGCCAACTAGACACTGGCTGTAGTCATCCAAGAGAAAGGAACCTCAATTGCCTCCATAAATTTGGGCTCCAGGCAAGCCTGTAGAGCATTTTCTTAATTAGTCATTGACACACGGGAGGGCCCATCCATCATGAGTGGCACCACTCTGGGCTGCTGGTCCTGGGTTCTATTAGAAAGAAGGCTGAGTAAGCCACAGGGAGCAAGCCAGTAAGCAGCCTCCCTCCGTGGCCTTTTAGCTGCTCCTGCCTCTAGGTTCCTGCTTGGTTTGACTTCCTACCTTGGCTTTCTTAAATAAACAGTGACACAGGATATGCAATCCAAATAACCCTTTCCTACACAAGTTGCTTTGGTCATGGTGTTTCTTCACAGCAATAGTAGCCCTAAGACAGTGGTATATGCACATGTACACATGTACATGGGTAAGAGTGTGAATTCACTTCTGTCTCTGTATCTCTGTCTCTCTCTCTCCCCCTCTTTTCCCCAACCCCACCCTCTGTGTCTGTGTTCTTGTAGAAGCCAGAGACTGATATTCACTGTCTTTCTCTATTGCTCTCTGTGTTTTCTAAGACTCAATTTCTTTGAACCTTGTGCTCACAGACTGGCTAGCCTGGCTGTCCAACAAGAAATCTGCATGCAACTGAGCCCTGGAATCTGCATGCTTGTGCATTCCCAGCATGGGGCTCTAGATGTTGACCACCACACTTAGCCTTTTGGCCTGGGTCCTGGGGATATAAACTCAGGTCTTCATGCTTGGTGGGGCAAGCATTTTATTTTGTTAATGTGCCTTTTATCCATTATATTTCTAGAGCCTAAGTTGGAGACCTAGGAATGCACAGAGAAAATGCCTCTTAAGTTTGTTGTGGGAAAGTAAACATATGGGAAACATTTTTACAAGATGAGATCTAGTTAGTGAGGATTGGAATAAAAATTCCTGTTATGTAGATTACCTGGCCTGGTAAGGTCTAGAGTTAATGCTAATGATTAAGACCTATGGTGGCCTTTAATGCTGGCATTTGGGGGTGGGGGTTGTTGATGCAGGTGAACTGCAAGTTTAAGACCAACCTGCAGTATACAATGAAACTCTGTCTCAAAGAACCAGGGAACAAAAAAAGGGGGTTGGTGGTGGTTAGAGTTTTT
Source organism: Onychomys torridus (assembly GCF_903995425.1). Classification (NCBI taxonomy): domain Eukaryota; kingdom Metazoa; phylum Chordata; class Mammalia; order Rodentia; family Cricetidae; genus Onychomys; species Onychomys torridus. Next base: position 38,605,625 of record NC_050459.1, on the reverse strand, counting down.
TCTTAAATGTTTCTTTTTTAGTTGCTTTGCTCAAAACAATTCTCATGTCTAAATGCCATACTTCAGGGGCCATTGCCAGAACCCCTTCAAAGCAAATGAGAAAACCATCATGTCTAAATGTGAAAGTTTAGAGTTGAAGTGATTCATAGTTTAATGAAAGACAATATTTTCGAAATTCAGGCTTGGGTACCAGCCAGAAACTGATAGAAACTATTGGTAAAGGGACAGTTTGCACACAACTATAGGAAATGAATCAGCACTCGGAAAAGCGACTTCATCCGCTCAGCAAAGTTCACCATCTCTGTGCTCCATCTGGAGGTAAGCCACGGGGAGATTTCTATGACTGACAGATGATGGCTTCTGTGCTTGGCTCCCATCACTCAGTTTTTGAAGCTGTGTGGAACTCCTAAACTAGTTTCTCCATTGTGCTGTAGGAAGGGAGAAGGTTCAGAGCCAGCTATCATAATGAGGATCGCACAGAAAATCTCACACACAAAAAAAATATGGCTGGAGCCTGGAGAGAAATAATAGATTCAAGTGGTGTCAGGACTACAGAGAGAAGAAATAATGAAATCTTCCTCCTGACAGTTGGCAAAGACCCTTTTCTTCTCTAGGACAATGCCAGATGAGGTTCTCTGATGTTTCGAATGGAGATGTGCTAGTGACTGATGCTGTACCCAACAAAGCACGCCTGTCAAAATGAACTTCATTTTTCTTATTGTTTGTTTGTTAAAGAAGGGTCTTTATATATATATACAAGTTGGCCTTAAGCCCTTTATATAGCTATACCTGGCTTCAAGCTTGCATCCTATACCCTCAACCTTCAGGTATGTTACCCAATGTCCAGCTCCAATTAACATTTTAACAAAGTCATGTTTAACATTAAATAAAAAGGCAGATTTCAATTTTGTAGTCTGTCATCAAATATAATTATATGGTCAGGACATAGTTATAGTCACCTACTTATTTTCATTACCAACATAATCCTTATTCTGTTTAACTTGTCCTCTGGTATTGAGTATAAGACAATTAAAATTGTACAAGATACAATTAGAAGAAAGAAACTGTCCCCTACCATCCAACCTTTACTACTAGAAGCTCAGTAAGACGGTCAACAAAACCAAAGGTTTTAGTTAGGCACTTACTCTTACAAAGGATTGAGGCTCAGGGCAATTGGCCAGTGATGAGGTTTATGTACCATCATATGCTAAAGAGAGGAAGAGTGGGTGGGGTTTCCTGAGAGGGAGGGAAGTTGAGACAGAATTGGAAAGGATGTGTGTTGAACAAAAATCATCCTGGTAGGTGGGAAAGAGGCCAGTAATAAGCGTTTCCTCTGTGAGAAAAGGTTTAGCTCTCTTCTGGGTAGGAAGACATCTCTATAGATGAAAACTTTCTTTATAAATGTTGCTTTTTCTTTTTCTTGTTTTTTTTTTGTTTTTGTTTGTTTGTTTGTTTTTGTTTTTTTTCTTTAAAAAAGATTTATTTATTTATTAAGTTCACAGTGTTCTGCCTGCACCAGATCTCATTACAGATGGTTGTGAGCTACCATGTGGTTGCTGGGAATTGAACTCAGGACCTCTGAGCCATCTCTCCAGCCCTGTTTTTGTTTTTTTCAAGTGTAGTTTTGGTGCCTGTCCTGGATCTCATTCTGTAGACCAGTCTGGATCTCACTCTGTAGACCAGTCTGGCCTCGGACTCACAGAGATCCACCTGCCTCTGCCTCCTGAGTGCTGAGATAAAAGGTGTGTGCCACCACCGACGCAGCTGCTTTTTCTTTATAAAAGGCAGAATTTATGTTTGAGGAAAGTGGAAGAAGACAAAAACCTTTCCCAACATCTGCTGGTTCTCACACCTTAAGATTTCAGGCTCCTTTTGCCACTTGGACATGAGAGCCAAATTCCCCTATGTGTCACTAGACGTGGATGTCTGTGATGGAGATTCACAGCAGATCATTCACAAATGACGACTAACAATTAAAAAATACATCCATTTGTGGAAGAAGCCTATGTTGGAATGGCATGTTCTAGCACCGCTTAGGATGCTTCCTTTCAAAGGCTCCCAATTCTGTGGAAGACAATTCATAACCATCAGGTTCCCTATCAGAGAATTAAGCAAGCCTCTAAGCAGCTCTCCTCCATGGCCTCTGTGTCAGCTCCTGCCTCCAGGTTCCAGCCCCGCTTGGTTCCTGTCCTGACTTCCTCCAATAATGGACTATGATCTGGAAGTGTAAGGCAAATAAACCCTTTACTCCACTGCTAGCTTTTTGGTTATGGTGTTTTGACACAGCGATAGAAACACTAACTAAGACAAACTTGTACCAGCATGGTGGGGTCCTGCTGTGACAGACCTGACTATGCTTTGGGGAGGACTGTGGAAAGACTTTGGAACTTTGGGCTAGAAGAGCTGTTGAGTGTTAAGAGTTCCAGTGGGATGTTCTGTGGGAACATGGAAAACAAGAGTGTTGTGAGCAGTGCATAGGATGGAGGCCTGGCTTGTGAAGTTTCAGAGGGAAGTTAAAGACTCTATCAGATCCATTTGTTATTTCGAATTAAGATTCTGTGGTTCTGGTTAGCTGGAGCTGAAGAACCAGCTGTGATTAACAAGATAGCAGACCTACTAAAGCAAAACTTTACTTTGCTGGGATACTTTATGCTGGTCTGGTGGAGCTAAAAGATTAGTGGTGATTAAGAAGAGACCAGCATCACTGAGGTGAAATCTTCTGGGAAGTGTGTCCTGAGAACACAGAGAAGCTGAGTTCCAGAAGTGGCCAAGGTTGTACCTTCTGCTGGCAGCTGGACTTGGTAATGTGTAAGAGTCACCCAGGTGGTACTGATTTTGAAGGCATGAAGGGGTCATGGAGAGCAGATGAGGCTTGGCACTGTGAAAGGCCATTGGTGAAGGTGCAGCCTCAGTGACAGTTGAAGGGCCAAGGCTGAAGGGATCATGCTAAGAAGTTGAGACTTGGCACCATGAAGAAAGCCTTTGAGAGGCTATTGGTGAAATGCAGCAGAAGACCCCAGCAGCTTGGAGATGCAAGTACCATAGGATGATCACCAAGAACAGCAGCAGCATTAACTATCACAAATTTATATTTATATGTTTGTTACTTATTGAGACTCTTTTATGGTAAATCCCTTCTCTAATTGTGGAATGAATGACAGTTATGTGGTAGAATTGTAAAAGCTAACAGGAAGCTTGCAATCATCAGGTAGGCTTGTCCAACCTACAACTTTATTGACTTGGTAAAATTCAGTTCCCTGACTTAATTAGTGCTTCTTAACTATTCTTCATCCCTACTAAATACGTGGATGCTATTAGTAAGCTTGAGGGGAAATAACCTCGACCTAGGAATTTCAACTTTTTTGCATGCCTGCTGTTAGAAAAACTCACATGATAGAATGTATTATTCACTGCGCTCAGCCAAACAAAATAGCGCCGGAATGCCATTTCTCGAGAAATGCCTGCTGAAAATTCTCAGCATGCCAAGATTTCCATGCTGAGAGAGTGGGAAAAGGAGTAATATGAGAATCCAAAGTAACTTTTCTAAGTTATTTCCTAGGGAAGTCAAGCAAGGGAGCATACCACCTCGCACAGACGACACAACCAAATGCTAGCCAGTGCTGTGAACAACAAAAGAGAATAGAAAATGTGTATTTCATTGGAGTCCTAGGCAGCGGCTCCACTTCAAGGGGATCCCAGCAAATTTCCAGCGGCGATAGAAAGACGGGAAACAAATAATCGACTAGCTATAGTTACATAGGAAGGGGCGGGACATCTGAGCTCCGCTTTGGGGGACAGAGACATGAGCGCTCAAACTATGCGGGCCTACACTGAAGGGGTCAAAAAGAATGCGTGCTTGAACAGTTTACATCCAATTATGGTCGGCTTGATCATTGTCTCAATTCTGATTCTGAGACAGCTCAGAAAAAATCTCACTGTCTCTGAGTCCCTTGAGAAGGTGATTTGTTTCTGTGGAGTGATCATCCCTCCTTACCAAGGCTGTGTCCGTTCCTCTCATGAGGCAGGTGCTGGCGCCCATTTGAGAACCAGCCAGGCTTCTTATTCTGGGATGCAAGGTGATGAGGTTTAGGGAAATGACTGGAGACCTCCATGTGCCACTTAAGGGGTCTGGGGTAGGCTTTTTAAAAGGCCAAATAGCCTACTTCCTTCTGGTTGGTGCCTTCAGATCTGAAGGAAGAGGTAGGTAGGTAGGTGATTAGGGCTCATCTGCCTCACACCAAGTGATTAACTTGGGTGTGTGCAGAGCTGAGCCTGAACAGGACCCAAACTAAAGGAGACAGACACAAAATGATTGCAAAGAAGTCAAACTTCGTTGTCTTGCTTTTACTTAACTGTTGGGCATCTGCAAGGCGAGAGTCAGTGTTTTGTTTTGAGTTTGGGTTTTTTTGTTTTGTTTTGTTTTTTTCTGCAAATGCAGTCTTGGGGTCCTTGTTTCATAAACAGAGCATTTAAAACTGAATTCTAGGTGAGCTGGTGCAAAAGGCTTGTAAATCCCAGCTGCCTGAGAGGCAAGCAGCAAGGGTCACAAATACAAGTCCTTCCTGGCATAGAGAGTGAATTCAAGACCAGTCTAAGTAAATTAATAAGACCCTACCTAAAAATAGAAGTAAAAAGAGGCCCAGAGACAGAGCTCAGTGGTAGTGCTTGCCCTGAACAGGGCTACTTAAACTTTTTCACTCAAGACCCCTTTCACCTGAGAGCATTTCTATGACCTCAGTTATATGGATATATAAAACAGATATACAAATCCAACATTTATTGACAATAAGTCTCAAATAAATGTATTCTAAAGTGGTTCTTTGGAATACATGCAATTCACTGTTTACTTAAAGGGGAGGTAAATTTGCTTACTAAGGAGATGGGTGTACTCATCTATTTTTACAGAAATAGTTAAGCCTTGGGTGAATATTTGATACTGGAGGCAGTGGCTATTCAAATTTTATGAATGGCTTCCTAATATATTTACCATGCAGAGAAGCCCACCTAAGTATATAGTTCCAAATGGCAGAAGGTTGTGAGCTGTTTCAGAAACTGTTAGAAATTCCTTCTAATTGCAAGCCAAACTTTATTCAATAACATTTTAGAAAAATTAAATCAACAACTCCATTAGCAGTTTTTTTTTTTTAAATCAAGCATTCCAAAAGGGTACACCAATTTGATTCAAGCTGGGGAATGATGGAAGTTTCTTTCGGTAATGAAACCATTATGTTTCCGCAACATGATAACACATAAGAATGCTTGACTTCATGACATCATACAGTCTTGAGTCTCACCAAACATGGGTTCATTAGCATTGTATTGTGATGGAATGAACAGGCAAATTCTACATGCTTCATGATCAGAAACAAGCGACAGAAACTCCTCCAGGAATACCTCCAATCCATTACTCATTTGGTTTGGAGTTAATTTTTAGTCATTGCACACTGAGAAAACTTTGTTGCCAAATGTTTAGTGACTTACCACCCCCTCATATAGTCTCTTATGTGACCCCACATGTGGTAGCAAACCACAGTTGAAGCTGGGGTGAGCCTGTGTGAGACTGTCAGTTCACTCTCTGGTACTACAGGTGAAGAAACACAAATCCAATTCTTCTGTTTTGTATTAGGCTTTGTCTATGGACAAACTCTTAAATGACACCCATCAGTTAAATACTAAGGTACCACCAGACTGAAAGCACTTTCACAACTTCTTCAAGCCAGTGTATGTCTGAACATTTTCTAGGCTCCTATTTCAAATCTAAGGAGCACTTGCAAACTCTGAAAAGGGCCATCGAGTTAGGCTGACATTACACAAGGCTCCAAATAACCATCTCAATGGCTCTACATACATCTTAGGACCTAAAACCAAGACCCATTGTGAAATCAAACTTATAGGAAATGAGATTCTTTTAATGGAACCAGAAGTTCATCTTCACATTGTAACTTGGTCTGTCAGAGTGTCCTACTAGCAAATGAAAAGTTCATGGGAATTCAGGGTTCCAGCTCTCCTCTAGCTAAGGGGTAATGAGAAAAACCACTAGAAACCATAGCTGGCAATAACAAATGATCTGCTGCTGTTGCTGAGTACATCTTCATGAGAAATGATAGCACCATTAATACCTTGAACTGGACGAGAGCCTCAATCCCATTCTGCAAAATAAGAAAGGTCTTGTCTATAAACACATCTATCTCCAGCAAACTATTCTGTCCACAATAATACAAAAAGCACCTAGTGACCAAAATGTTTTTCTGTTTGCCCCAAGAAAAGGGGGGGTTCTGCTTCACCAATTAACTATGCAGTAAATATACTAGCTGTAACTTTTGTTAAGTAAAAATATAAGAAACAATTTAACTAATTCTTTTGATCCTTTAAAATTCCTCATATATAGCCATAATTTGTTGGCTAAAGTACTACATGTAAATATGAACTGTTATTTTTATCAAATTAAGAATTTACTATATCTCAGGGTCACAACTAAAATATGTATGCCTGCTAAACAATAATCTTAATCTAGGTGTGTGGCATGAATCTGTAATCCCAGAACTAACAGGCTGAGGCATGAATTTGAGACTAGTTTGGGCTACATTGAGTTCCAGACAATCCTAAGGGACAGAGTGAAGCCCTTTCTTAGGAATCCAAAGTGATAAAATAAGCAATTTTAGTTACATATATATGTGTGTGTGTGTGTGTGTGTGTGTGTGTGTGTGTGTGTGAAGAAATAAAAAATTGAGTACAATCTCTTCCCTTTAAAAACAAATGGTCAAAGCTGTAGTGATAGATATCCTAGAGCCAACCTTTGTCTGAAGCACTGCTTCCTGGAGGGACTGTAGAAGTTGATGAGCCACACTTTGTTTTAATCAACTCCTCAAAGGTGAGGTGCAATCAGTTCTTGTAAGATCATAGTATGGTTTGCAGTCATGAAAGACAGATTTATGAGAAAAGAAGCACACACATTTATTTAAAGTTCTAAACATCATGGGAGTCTGGAGCATTGCGAGCTGATGCACCAGCACACGATGACAGTAGATATAGTTAATTCCCTGATTGAATATACCACACTACTGTCTCAGACTGTAATATCTACCCAATGTACATGCTCCTGTGATGTTAAGCTCAGAAAGTGTAAGCTGTTTGAGGAGATGGGTGTTGGCATGGGTCACATTCCCTGCAAGGGAATGAGCAGTGCCACCTCAACAGCAAGAAGATAGCAATCACCCGATACCATCAATCTCTGTCGCCAGCGTGTCCTGCCTGGTAGTAAAAGCCGTCTCTATAAGCAGTGCACCATGAGCCTGGTACTGTGACTGGCAACCTTGCAGTGTTTCAGAGGGATCTGTGGTATAGCTACAGTGAAAGGGTCAGTGTAAGGATTATGTCCTTATTACGTCACCAGCCTACAATGGCGTCCCAGCCTAAAAAGCGGGCATGCCCTTCCATGAGTCTCTCTCTCCTTCTGTATTCTCTCTCCCCTCCATGTGGTCTTTTTGTCTCTCTGTCTCTGTCTCTGTCTCCCCCTCCCAATAAAGCTCTAAAAGGTAACCATGGTTCATGATTCTTCTACCACCGCAACATCCAGTGCTCTCTTCCATTGGCATGGCCTCCGTGGGCAGTCAGTGGCCAGCCACAAGCACCACCACTTAACCAACAGTCAGGAAAAGGGAGCGGCCACAGCCAGTAGCCAGACATATTAGGACTTATTGAATCCAAATGTATCCTAGTCCACCTGGGACCTAGGCTACTCCCCATGGGGGTCTTGGTCAAGCCTAGCCTGCCCTGTATGTCCCCTAGATCATCCAAGTGAAGGGTTATTTAACTGTCTGTAAAAGCAATGGCAGGCTATTTAAGAAAAATGACATTTTTCTGAAATAAAGTAAACATTTAAGCAATTTGTTAGGGGTAAGAGGTGGTGGATGGTTGAGAGGGCCAGGTAAATATCATGACAGGCCCCTAGTAATTCAGTTAAGGACAATCAGTCACCAATGCTCCTGACACTGGACAAGGCACCTGGGACGACTCTCCTCCCCTCCCCCCAGGTAATAACCAAATAAGGACAAAGCCTAGGAGGAGTCCAGACTTGCCTTTTTCCAGGATGGAAAAGCTACAGCTTTAGTCCTCCCTCTGCTAGCCCTAAGCAATTAGAAATGTACTAATTGCCACTTGTGTAAGACAATCCTAAATAGAATGGTCACGTTGCTTTTAAAATTCTTTTGGTTGTGCTTATAAGGAGCCCACATGTCCCTCTCAAGGTCACCATTTGAACAGGTGAGAGACCCCACATGCATGTGGTACAGTAAACACTCTTGCTGATTGCATCGTGACTGGTGGTCTTTGGGGGACTTCTCACAGACCCTACATGCACTGACTCAATTACAATTCCCAAAGAACAAAAGTCACAGAATAGCTTCTCAGACTTTGGCCAAGATCAAGTACAGGATTCAGGTTAATTAGAAAGAAAAGCTAGAAAACTCTTTTTTTTTTTTTTTCTCAATAATTCTAGACATTTTTATTTAAAACAAAATACCAGGGTAAATTACTAGTTCTGAATGGACAGGCACATATCCCAGGGAAATATGGATATGAACAATGACAAGAAGGAGTAAACTGTTGATTAATTTCATTTTTTAAAATATATTTATTTTTTTTTCATATGGATATTTGTGTTTTAATTTTACATGTCAGCCATGGGTTTCCCTGTCCTGCCCACTCCTGCCCCCTAGAAAACTCTTCTGAATGCCATCTGGCTCCAGTGCAATAGTGTAAGAACTAGAAGTTTTTCTACATCTTGTGTTTTGGGTCAGATGGGAGCAACAGTTGCCCGTGAGCCAAGATGAAATAAAGAGTCAAAGGAATCAAAGACCAAGACAGCTTAAAGTCTCAGAAAGGGACTGCCTGTGAAATGCTTGGAAGACCTCAAGGAAACTATTTTCTGGACAGAAGAGGGCAATTGCACATTAGACTCATGGTGATTGTGACATCATACACAAAACTTTTAAAAGCTCAAGCCGAAAGTCCCAGCCTGGGGGCAGGGACATGAGCATAGAGTCCCACTCCTAGCTGAGCAGCTATTGGTGTTTGATAGTTGCTGGGAGAAGAGTCAATTTTCCTTAAGAGTGTGACCTCTGGTAGGTCATATTTCAGGGCAGGCCCCATGCCCAAGAGCACCTGACCATACAAACTAGACGATACATGTGTATAAAGAAATTTAAAAGAAGAAAATTTGAGGTTGGGTAGACAGGGAGGTGAAAGTAGAGAGGGTGGATCTGGGAAGAGTTGGGGAAGGGTGGTGAATATGATCAACTACAGAAAATTCTCAAAGGATGAATTATGATATTCTTTAAAAATGAAGAGTTAAAAAGAAAGAAAGAAGTGTTACCAGGAATCTTGAGGAAGCCAGCAAAGCTAATGATAGAAATTCCCAACATGCCCATACTGTTGGGCATGGTCGTGCATGCCCGGCAGGACACTTAGTCACTTCCACCTAGTCATTTCTGGGTCAAACGTCCTGCGTGACCCATAACCCTGCGGGTCGCACATGCCAGGTGGGACACCTAGTCATTTCTGCCCAGTCATTTCCGGGTCAAACGTTTTGCGTGACCGAGGATCCCGTGGCTTTATGTGGTTGCATAAAGCGAACAACGCAACCATGTGATCTATGCACATGTGTGGAATAGCCACTTGGGCCTGTGTACACAGGTGCAGCTCAGCCTTTATAAGCTGGTGCCATGATTCCCCGGCCCTCTTCACACATGTGTCTTTCCCCAGGCCTGTGCACATCTATCTCTTTCCCCTCATCTTAATAAAACTCTTGTTAGTGGATTCTGTTGTGTTTCGTGACCTTTCCTCACAGGGTAAGAGCGCCATTAAAAACCAACAGCTACCATGTGATACCTGGGAAACCAGAGGTTCCCCTCTTGGAGTTCTTAGTCTCCTTTATAAAATAATTTAAGAAGGACACACAACAAAGGCTTGAGGACAGTTTATTAGAGTTTAAATGGAAAGTCCCAGTGCTGGCGAGCTCTAAATCTCATAGCTGCTTGAGATCCGCCACCTGGAGGCAGGTGGGAGGCGAGCTTCAGGAAAATAGCAAGAAAGTTTAAGTCCTTAAGGAGTTGAAAGGCATACTCAGCATCCGTCAGGCCTATGGAAGCAAAAGAAATAGTTATCCCTTCCTGAATCATGCCTCAGAAAGGCAGGCAGACCTCAGAAAGCCTTATGGTGACTCAGCTGCTAAGAATCACATTAAGGGGCCACAGCTCTGGGATGGAAAAATACATTGCCTCAAACAGTAGTCCTCAACCTTCCTAATGCTGTGACCCTTTTTTTTCTCCTTTTTTTATTTATTATATTTGTGTTTTAATTTTACACATCAGCCATGGGTTCCCCTGTCCTCCCCCCTCCCGCTCCCATCCCCACCTTCCCCCCATCCCCTCCCCTCCATTCCCATCTCCTCCAGGGCCAAGACTCCCCTGGGGATTCATTTAAACCTGGTGGATTCAGTACAGACAGGTTCAGTCCCCTCCTTCCAGGCTGAGCAAAGTGTCCCTGTGTAAGCCCAAGGTTCCAAACAGCCAGCTCATGCACTAAGGACAGGTCCGGGTCCCACAGCCTGGGTGCCTCCCAAACAGCTCAAGCTATTCAATTGTCTCACTTATCAGAGGGCCTGATCCAGTTGGGGGTGCCACAGCTTTTGGTTCATAATTCATGTGCTTCCATTCGTTTGGCTATTTGTCCTTGTGCTTAAGGCGATGGACTGCTGTGACCCTATAACTATCTCCCTCATGTTGTGGTGACCACAAACCATAAAAATTGCTTTCTTTGCTTCTTCATAACTGTTAATTTTGCTATTGTTATGAATCATAATGTAAATACCTGTGTTTTCTGATGGTCTTAAGTGACGCCTGTGAAAGGGTTGGAGTCAAGACCCACAGGTTGAGAACCGCTGATCTAAAGTGATCACCCTAGAGGTAGAGTCCATTCTCTACAAGGCCAGAGTCTTGATTGCTAGAGAGAGGACCAAGTTGCAAGTCTCTTAAGTTCTGGCTCTTCTATACCTGAACTGGAAGGACAGACCTACACGTTTTTATTCTCGGCCCACCTGGTTTATCAAGATGCTTTAGCCTTCAAACTCCCTCGGGGCTTTTAATCTAGACTTTTTACTAGATTAAATTCTGGTAGAGATTAGCTGTTGGCTTGAATATGAGTGAATTGCATCTATAGTTTCATCTGTCATTTTCTTTTCCTTTGGACATGGTTCTCTTGGTTATAAAGATTGTGAGAAGCAAGGGGGGAAAAGGTGTGTACGGTCAAGCCAAAGTACTCCAGCTTTTTACTAAGAGTTAGTAAAGTTGAGAAACCCCAATCTTCTTTGACCCCTGTAATCCAGGCCTAACTTATAGTTTCCCCTGAACATCTATTCCATGGCAGTAGCATGACATCCTTTGTCTACCCAAGAACAAAGTCATTTACTTCTGGAATCCATTATTCTATCAACTGCATGATATGAGGAGAGTATGGAAATGGCTGGGGCTAAACACTGTAATTGAGCACTTAATTAAGCATACAAAGTCTTAGGTCTGTCCCTAGCGGTGAAACTCAGTTCTTTTGCTGTTCATTGGTGCTCAGCTATTTTCCTTCCTAGGAATGAGACCAAGAATGAATCAAGCCTCAAATTATTCCTGAAGAAGCTACAGAAATGCACATGGCCACTCTCACATCTCAGCAGACATCACTAATGAGCACAGCCTCTTCCTGAAGAACTCAGAATCAGTCAACAGATCTTTGTAGATAAGGCAGCTCAGGTGGGCCACTGCCACCAAATAAAATGTAATACTCCAGATAAAGGCTCTTTACCATTCTGCCAAAGAGACCCAGAGTTGAACTGTAAAGGGGGTAAAGACAGAATTTTATCTAGAAACTATTATAATAAGGAGAAAGAGACCTCAATGTAGATCCAAGAACAATCTAAATTCAGCCACAATAGTGGGAATTTATGGTCAAAAGCAAAATGAGGAGAGGTGTTGATGGATGGAAAATTACTAAGAAAAAATATCTAGGATAGGAGGAAGGCTCTTGCTAAACCATCTTATCAGAACTCTTCCTGGGTACAGGCAAGAGCAATCATGTATCAAGTAGAAAGTGCTGATGCAAAAATACAGCTTTTGCCTCATAGGAAATAGTTTATTCTGGAGCCAGTGTATAATGACAGTAACCATGACCCAAGAACACTGATCTGAGTTGCCCCATATCATGTTCCAATATGGAAACAGTGGTTTGTTTGTTTTTTTATGGAAACAGTTTATGAAAGATGTTTTTACAATATCAGAACAAAAGAAAGTCATAAATCACTTGTTCATTACATTTGGGGGAATCCTCTGTATAAGGATTGAAGCAAAGTGGGGAAATCTCTGCTATGGACATTAGCTGAGGACATTCTGCTGTGTATTGATGTCCCCAGAATTTAAACATTTCCATCCAGGAAGAAGCCTCTTAAGATTCAGGAAGTGAGCCCTTCTTCTTCCCAGCGTTCCCTCAGTCTGGCTCTCCAGCCTAATCTCTTCCTGTCTAGCTATTGGCCAGTCAGCTCTTTATGAAACCAATGAGAGCAACACATCTTCACAGTGTACAGAAAGATGTGTGACTTTTTCTTCTCCATAGGGCTAAAACTGGGGGGTGAGTGTGTATAAATATATAAATATAATAGATTTTATTAATTTATTTCTTATATGTGTGTATATATAGGAAGAAATTCATAAAATATTGCTGCTTCACAAGTCACCAGTTTTAAATATTCAACATGCCAAAATTCCACATTCTGATGTAGTGTCTTGAGCCCCATCCCTCTCTGAAATCCTTAGCAGGATTCATGCGTGCTGCAGCTGGACTCACAAAGATGAGCACTTGACTCACTCAGCTTAGTTGCAGTCTTATCGAGACTCAACAGATGCAATTGAGCACATATCTTACAGTTTGTTCAAGAAGGCAAACACATTGGTCATTGAAAACATAGTCACACAAAATCACCCACCTTCATTAGAACCATCTAATCCTCTCATGGAGGCAAGCTTTGAGCAGGTCTTGAACAACAATGCCCCTGGCTTTTCACTCTGTAGAAAGGAAAGAAAGGCAGATGTTCCCACTACTAACCTTGTTTGCAGGTGTTGTGCAGGACTTCGCGTGTTAAATAGTGAAGAACTGCTGTTGGTTCTTTTTGTGGAGTCCAGGAACACGGCATTGATAGTGGGGGTGGGGGGTGGGGGGAGGGAAGCAAAGTCATGAATATTTCTACTAGTGCTTTTCAAATACTCAAATGCAACTGACTTTTCATATCCAGCTGTCAACTGCGGACACTTACCACAATAGCTAGAAGAATTATTTATGTCTCTTCTGTGGATGGTTTAGAAGAATACAGATGAAATATTCAATATCCAGCTACTTGACAATTCTCCAGTTGTGCTGGAGTTTGGACACCTAGTATTTACCAAGCGGCCCCATGTGAATGTCATAATTAAAGAGGCTTAGGTAGTAATACTCCAGAAAAATCCTTAGTGTCAGAGTTAAAATATTTTCAACATAAAACAAATGATAAAAAAAAAAAAGCACAAACACCCCCAACACACAAAAGAAGAGCAGCCAGGCCAGGAGACTTTGTCTTGTGCTAAATCATTTATCAGTGGATGTTTCCTCTGCCGTGCTTAGCCATTCATCAGACATCTACAAGCCAAGTTCTCAGCAAAAGTGGCCTTTGAGTTCCTGCCACATGATTTAGGTAATTGTTTACATACACATATCAGATGTGGTATCTGCACAAGGTTAGAGAAATTTGGTAAGTTTTACTTTGTATGACCCCCCCACCCCAATTAACAATTTTTAAGCCAACCAAGTCTAGGGAAGCTAGCAGGTTTGTTTGGTCTCTACCTGGTAACTCCAAAGAGAGAGAATTCTTGTGAGGAAACAGGACTTCTGCTTTGACTGACTCCCTGATGTCAAAGCAGGTCTGGGAGCTGACCCAGGATGCTTATGGAACAACTTGCCTTAGTACCATGGCAACCAGATAAGGATTTACTTCTATATTGTGTCTACTAGTTTCCACAAAGTGGAGCACATCCGATTATAAGAAAATACGTTATGTTACAATTATTACTTTTATCATTATTTTGTGTCTCTAAGTGGGTATTGGGTAACAATCTTTCTGCCTTGTCAATATCCAGAGATGACAGTTCAATATTCGAAAGACAGAGGGAGGCAGGGCTGAAAAAGATTTTTTAACTTGACTGAAATCCTACCACTTGGGAGGTAGAAACAGGAGGATCAGGCATTCAAGGCCTGTTTGAGTTACAGACTGGTTTCAAGGCCAGCCTGGGTTACCTTGTCAAAATGATAAAAGCCAAAAGAACCAAAATAACAAACAATAAGTGTATTTGTGAGGAGTAGCACAGGAGAAAAACAGAGAATGGACAAAGGAGAGAAGAGAGAAAAGAACTGCATGTGAGCTGTGTGTTTTCTCAGACCTAATCATTGAAAAACCACTTTCCCCAGATCCTAGGGCTGAACCAACCCTTCACTGCCCCTGCCTCTACTTCTACTGATCAATTCAAACTCAGAAACTGCAGGCTGGGATGGTGGTGCATGTGGTCATATCAACACCTGCAGCAGAGGGGAGAAGCGAGAGCTGGAATCTTGTGTTGTGAGGAAGACAGGTGATGTGAGAGCTTATTTGAGGTATTGAGCTTGAGAAGATAAAGAAAAGCAACTATAGACAGGCGGTCAGAACGTACTTCAAAGACTGAGCTCTCACCCTATCTCTAACCTATAAAACAAAGCCTGATAGCTTCAGGTGGGGCACTGAGGCTCTCGGAAGATGTAACTAGTCCTTTGGGGGCTTTCAGAAGCCTGTGGCCAACAAGGTAGAGGTGGTACACAGCACCAGTTGGAACTGTGCAAAGGCAGCGCCAACGGAGAAGGCATTGCTCCATTTGGAATGCTTTTCCCTTGTTTCATTTTTATCTTCCTTTAAGAGTGGTTTTCATTGCTTCCCTGCCGGCTCCGAGCCTCCATGAGCCTCCAGAGAGCATCTCAGGAAATCACTTACATTTGAGTATAAAACATCCAATTACTTACATGGGGGGATGGGAGAGGCAGTAGAGGACAGAGAAGCATCTCTGTGGCCTCATTCTTGAACAGAGAGTTTTGCAGAGAGAAAAGCTGCCTATGGAGGTGATTGGAAAGTTGCCTTGTTCCACACCGAGAAGCCCCCACTGCTAGGGCTTCTGGAGTCCTACTGTTGCTTTTCTGAACGTGGCACTCAGTAGAACCAAGTCACCAGAAAGCTAGCTGATTTTGCACACACACCAAAGCACGCTTGAAAACCTCCTCGAGCCTGGGAAAGTAATGGTTGCTGTCCTGTACAGATGTGAAGGGAGCTATCCAGCTGCTGGTTCCTTGTGTACTTTCAGTCTGACGGGACCCCAGAGGAAATAAGTCTCCAAAGCTGGATTTCAGTTAGGTCATGACACTCACTGAGTTGGCCAGGAATCTGCATGTAAAAAAAATATATCAATAGTGAGGAGAGCCTCTGGAGGGATGTGGGAGGAGACTGAAAGGGATGCTCACCCACCTAAACAAACACGAAAACAAAACAAAACAAAGCATAAATGGATTTGCTTCTTTTGTTTTTCTTTCTAACCAATTTGAATTCTAAACAGCAAATGGTACAGAGCGCTGTGGATTTTTGTTAAGCATCCTACCCTGGTTTTAAATGAAACAGGGATGTAAAGTGAGAGACCAGAGAACTGGGAAGGATGTTAGAAAATTGGGAGTCTCACTACAAAATGAACAAACCACAAGTGTTGCAGTTATTTAGCCAAAGGGGTAAACAACTTTCCTTTAGGACTCATTCAACAGAGAATTCTTGTTTAGCACTGCCTCCCTGCAGGAGCATTAGCTTAAGCTGGACCCATTGAACTAAGCATGGGGCCCAAAGCTCATTGAAGAGAGTGTGGCATCCAATGTTTCACAGAATCTCCAGAGTCACACAGGGCTGGCAGTGGGTGGTGGTTATGCATACAGTCTCTCTTGAAAGTTGCTTTGTATTTTCATCACAAACAAGACTAACAGAAAGACTTTTTTTTAAAGGCAAGGCATTGTTAAGCATGTCATTTAGGGTGAGGAAAAAAGAAAAACATCCTTTATAAAAACGCTATAAAAACAATGCAGGAAGGGGAGGGGGGTTGGCCCTAGGTCTAACAATGTCATACCACATGTGTGCTGTGAGTCTGTTCTTTACTGCCTCTGCCAAAAGGGAGTGGAGATGAGATCATCTCATAGAAGAGTCTTGGAAGTTGAGTGGAACGGAACCCCTAAATATGCTGGGAGACCAGGCAATGCCATGCCATATGTGCCTTTTTGGTACAATGATTTTTTGAATATGTTGTTGTTTGGTTTATTTATTTATTGTTTTTACTGTTTTGGTCTTTGGTCTTTGGGCTCATCTGGGGGCCCACCACCCAGCTCCCAAATAAATTACTAATGGAGGCTTATTCTTAACTATAAATGCCTGGCCTTAGCTTGGCTTGTTTCTTGCCAATTTTTCTTAACTTTAAATTATCCCATCTACCTTTCGCCTCTGGGCTTTTACCTGTCCCTATTTCTATATACCTTACTTTCTTACTCTGTGGCTGGCCCCTGGTACCCTCCTCTTCTTGCTCTTTTGTTCTTTCTTTTTCCCGAGATTTCTCCTTCTATTTATTCTCTATGCTTGCCAGCCCCACCTATCCTTTATCCTGCCTCTCTATTGGCTGTTCAGTTCTTTATTAGACAATCAGATGGTTTAGACAGAGTTACACAGCTTTACAGAGTTAAACAAATGCAACATAAAAGAATGAAACACACCTCTGTACCATTAAAACAAATATCCATAGCATGAGCAAATGGAACACATCTTAAAATAATATTCTACAACATGGGAATTTTTGTTACTGCTGTTCTTCAGACACTGTAGGCACAGGAGAAAAAGTTTAAGGGAAGAAGCATTTGTTTTGACTCAGAGTTCATCCTTGGGACAGGAAGGGCATGGTGGTGGGAGCTCCTCTTAGTGGCAGAGACCTAAGGTGGCTTGCTCACTTCTCAGTAGATCATCAGGTTGCAGAGGAAGGAGAATGCCAGGATACAGCAGGATTTTTCTTTTCCCTCCGACTCAGGAAAAGTACATTATCCTTTTGTGAAAAAATTTACATCTGTAAAGGAAATATGCCTTTATAAGGCCTCCTTTCCTCCCCTCCCCTCCCTACCAGTAGAAGGAAACTGTCTCTAGACAGCCAGTGAGTGCAGAAGACAGACTGAGCACTGCAGAGCAAACCTTAACCCAGCTGACTGCGTTCATCTTACCTTGTCCTAACTGGTCCTTCACCGCATGCTTCATTCCATTAAATTATGGTGTGAGGTTTCAATCTCTCGGGCTAGCTCACTAGACTTCTCATTTCTATAGTGTCTCCCTTGCAAACATGATCTTTTGCTAAAGAGAATCTTAATTAGGAACTGTGGCAGAGGGCGAGAACAGTCTTCCTTCCTCCAAGAAGAGCAAGCATGTATTTCTGCAGACTGATGAGTACATGTCCAGAAAGAGTTCCATATCAGAGCTGAGAGGAGAACAGAGCTTCTAAGAAAGCAGGGACTGCGCTCTTTCCCCTACAGTAGCTGACTATCAACCCTTCTTCCATAGCTGAAGCTGCTGGGAAGCTAAATGACTGTCCTTGTGGAATATACAGAAGACATTCTGAATCCAGTGGGGACCAGGCACACAGTGAAAGAGCTCCTTGGTGGGCAGCAGGATTGGGAAGACAATATGTTTTCCTAGTCCAAGAACATTCTCAGTAAAAAGGAAATATGTTCACACATAGCCCTCAGGATGTTTTTCCTTTGGTCAAAGCTTACCTTTCAGCAAGCTATCTACCTTCAATTTAAACAATTGATTCAGACAAAGTGATCCCTAAGTGAGTTATTTGTGGAGACAGGGTCTCTCACACCATAGCCCACGCTTGTCTGAAACTCACTGTGTATCTCAGTCACAGCAATCCCGCCCCTCCCCCTCCCACCACCACCTCAACTTCCTGAGTGCTGGGATTACAGGCACCATCTCTATGGGCTCCTAAAGTGACTTTGAATGCTTTTGTGTAAGAACTCCTTTAACCTTCATTGAAGTCTTATGAACAGAAAATTGCTATCCATAGGCATGAAGAGAACAAAATCATATTTAAGGAATTAGCCCACGGTTGTGGAGTTATTAAATTATGGAACTAGGATTCTGTCATTTTTTTTGAACCCAAATATAAGAAAATCAGTTGATAGTATAGGCTTTCAGATCTTTAACCTTAATACCAAAGTCAAAATTCACAAAGCATATTGTATACAGAATTTTATCTTGCCTAAAATGAGATTAATTTCCAATAATACTACCTAATCCTAAATAGGATTGGAGTAAATTCATTAAGGGAGTTGTGGCCCTAACAAGCTGTTGCATGTTAATTTTGTATAGGGCATGGATAATCAGGTTGTCTCTTTGTCAGATTTTCCAAAATGTGCCTATTTCCAACTTTTTTGACAAAATAGCCTACATAAATATTCTCTGCAATTATCAAAGTAAAAAAAAACCAGCAGAAACTTAGGCATGAAGAATTTAGAGCTTAAGCAAAGTGCAGTGGCTGGTATGTGACATCCCATCACTGGGTAGGCTGAGGAAGAAGGAACATGAATTGGAGGATGGCCCGGATCTTGAACAGTGAGTCAGAGTTATTCATAGGGGCATGCAATTTAGAGAAAGAATACTTTAATATACTTCTTTCTGAACAAATGAATTTAAGTACAGTTGATAAATCAATCACATAATCTTTGGTTAAGGTTATCCATGAAATAAATTATATCAGAGCAGATAATTATAGTAATGACATCTCTGAGTGTATCTTCACTTGTTACTATAGAAACATGGCCCCTGAACCTGTCAACCATGCTAGTGATCTTCCATATAGATCTCATCCCACACTTCACCCACCTCCACTTTGAAAAAAAAAATCATTGAATTACCAAACACACTGCCACCAAAAGCATGAGTTCAAAGTTTAAAAGCACAAGTGAGCTAAAAGAGCAAAGGAAGTTTCCCTTGGGAACAAAAGCACCAGGTTGTTCGCAAAGCAGTGTTATTCACGTAAATAGGAAGCATGGAGATTTCACTGGGAGCCTATACATACATATCCAGGAAAGAAGATATAAGGGAGGACCCCTTCCTGAGCATGCTCCACTCATGGTCATACCTAATAAGTTCAAAAAGAAAAGACCCTAAACAGGAACATTTGGGGACAAAGAATTTAGTGTTAAGCAACATTTATTCTAGGTCACCTAAAACGATGACTCGGGGCGACTTATTGGATTTGGCTGTTTCTTCCTAAGTTTTTCTACTTTTGATGAAACAAAAAGGAAAAAAAAAACATTAAAGGTGTGTTAACAGACTTTAAAGGGCAATAGATTTCTCTCTGGCAAGTAGTGGAGTCTCCTCCTTCTGGCACCTTGCTTGGTGGCTAAGAGCAATGCACCACTGTTCATTGAAAACCTCAGAAGCAAGCCTAGTACTATCTATCAACCCAAAGACCTTGATCAGCTTACATGTGGCAGTAACATCTTCATGTAGGTAAGTGTTTTGGAATAACCAACCATGCTCACACAGATTAAGTTCTCCTGTGCAAGTTCAGATTATAGCAATATCAAAGCAAAGAAAAACGTCATGACTGAAAGGTATCCTTATTTGAATATTCAAAAATCACTATTATGGTCTGTATACATTGATATGTTTTAAATGATGTTTTAAATCCCCGGTTGCTGGGTATCACTGTCACCAATGTAATAAGCCAATTAAGCCCAATTAACAAATCCAGGTTTAATGAACAGAGCAAAGCAATCTTGGGTGATGGAAGGAAGGCTGGCTCTGGTGATGGTTGCCATCCCTGCTCAGTCTGCTTTTATAATGTCATTGGTTGCATGCAGCAGGGCAGGGTAATCTACTGACACTCTGAAGGACAATTTTCAATTGAGCTCCAATGAAGAGTCAAATAATTAGTATTTATCAAGTAGTCTGTTCACTATTTTTTTCCAATTAAAATGTGTTTAGAAGTTTTTCAGATAGAATGTTGCATTCCACGTCTTTGAAGTAGATCCTGCTATTAATGATGATAACTAGGCAGTATTAATGCCAGGATATTTATTTAAATTAAGACATATGAGTGTTCAAATTGAGATAGTTAGTGGCTAAGTTCTTGAAAAATAGTTTTAATATAAAATTAATAAGATAGTTTTGAATATGTATACAGTTGGCCTTTTAGCAGAACTGTGGACTCAACCACAGATCAAGACTATTTGGGGGAGGATAGCCAAAAGAATCCTGTACAACCAAACAACCTCTGGAGGCATCACAGTCCCCAACCTCAAGCTCTACTATAGAGCTACAGTAATAAAAACAGCTTGATACTGGCATAAAAACCGACATGAGGACCAATGGAATCAAATTGAAGACCCTGACATTAACCCGCACACTTATGAACATATAATTTTTGACAAAGAAGCCAAAAATGTACAATGGAAAAAAGAAAGCATCTTCAACAAATGGTGCTGGCATAACTGGATGTCAATGTGTAGAAGGCTGCAAATAGATCCATATCTGTCATCATGCACAAAACTTAAATCCAAGTGGATCAAAGACCTCAACATAAATCCAGTTACTCTGAACCTGATAGTAGAGAAAGTAGGAAGTACTCTTGAATGCATTGGCACCGGAGATCACTTTCTAAATATGACACCAGTAGCACAGACACTGAGAGAAACAATCAATCAATGGGACCTGTTGAAACTGAGAAGCTTTTGTAGAGCAAAAGACATGGTCAACAAGACAAAGCGACAGCCTACAGAATGGGAAAAGATCTTCACCAACCCCACATCTGACAGAGGGCTGATATCCAGAATATATAAAGAACTCAAGAAATTAGACATCAAAATGCTCAACAGTCCAATTAAGAAATGGGCTATAGAACTAAACAGAGAATTATCAACAGAGGAAGTTCAAATGGCTGAAAGACATTTAAGGAATTGCTTAACATCCCTAATTATCTGGGAAATGCAAATCAAAATGACTCTGAGATACCACCTTACACCTGTCAGAATGGCTAAGATCAAAAGCACAGAAGACAGTTTATGCTGGAGAGGATGTGTAGCAAGGGGAACTCTCCTCCACTGCTGGTGGGAATGCAAGCTTATAAAGCCACTTTGGAAATCAATATGGCGCTTCCTTAGAAAATTGGGAATCCATCTCCTCCAAGACCCAGCTATAGCACTCTTGGGCATATACCCAAGGAATGCTTAGTCATACCACAAGGGCATTGTCTCAACTATGTTCGTATCAGCTTTGTTTATAATAGCCAGAACCTGGAAACAACCTAGATGCCCTTCAACTGAACAATGGATAAAGAAATATGGTACATATACACAATGGAGTACTACTCAGCAGAGAAAAACAATGACATCATGAGGTTTGCAGGCAAATGGATGGAACTAGAAAAAATCATCCTGAGTGAGGTAACCCAGACTCAGAAGGCCAAACATGGTATGTACTCACTCATAGGAGGATACTAGATGTAAAACAAAGATGACTAGACTGCTACACAACTTCAGGGAGGCTACCTAGAAAATGGGACACTAGGAAAGACACAAGGATCACCCAATGACAGAGAAATGGATGAGATCTACATGAACAACCTGGACGACAGTGGAAGTAATGCAGGGCAAGATTTGAGGGAAAGAAAGCTTAGGGGCGCAGGAGATCCCAGCTGGATCAAGAACAGAAAGGGAGAATGAGGAATAACAGACCATGACAAATGAAGACCACATGAGAAGAGGAATAGGCAGAGTGCTAGAGAGGTCCCCCAAAAATCCACAATGATACATCCTCTATAGACTGCTGACAATGGTTGAGAGAAAGCCTGATCTGACCTAGTCTGGTGATCAGATGGCTAAACACCCTAACTGTCGTGCTGGAACTCTCATCCAATAGCTGATGGAAGTGGATGGAGAGATCCTCAGCCAGGCCCCAGCTGGAGCTCCAGGTGTCCAACTGTCGAGAAAGAGGAGGGTCTGCAAGAGCGTGAATTATTGAATCCAAGATAGCAAAAAGCACAGGGACAAACAGCCAAATGAATGGAAGCACATGAATTATGAACCAAAGGCTGTGGAGCCTCCAGCTGGAGCAGGCCCTCTGGATAAGTGAGACAATTGAATAGCTTGATCTTGTTGGGAGGCACCCAGTCTGTGGGACCAGGACCTGTCCTTAGTGCATGAGCTGGCTGTTTGGAACCTTGGGCTTACACAGGGACACATTGCTCAGTCTGGAAGGAGGTGATAGGACCTGCCTGTACTGAATCCACCAGGTTTAAATGAATCCCCAGGGGTGCCTTGATCCTGGAGGACATGGGAATGGAGGGGAGGGGCTGGGGTGAAGGTGGAGGTGAGGGCAGGATGGGGGAGGACAGGGGAACCCATGGCTGATGTATAAAATTTAAAACACATAATAATAAAGAAAAAAAAACACAAAGATAAAAAAAAAAAAGACTATTTGGGGGGAAATCCCCCCCTCTCTCATTTTGTTTTGGTTTTTGAGACAGGGATTATCTTTATAGCCCTGACTGTCCTGGAACTCACTCTATAAACCAGGACGGCCTTGAACTCAGAGATCTGCCTGCCTCTGTCTCCAGAGTGCTGGGACTAAAAGGCGTGCGCCGCCACCACTCAGCTGGAAAAATTCTCTTCTCAACTGCATATCTTCCTTCCTTCATTTCTTTCTCTCCTCTTTCCTTCCTCTGTTCTTTCCTTTCCACGTTGGAGACCACATGAAATGCGGACCACAATTGGAACCTCAGACACCTTAAACATATGCTCTGTTACCTAGCCATACCGTCAGGAAAACTGCCATTTTATTTCTTTTTTATTTTATTTTATTATTTTTTTTATTTTCAGGACATTTCTGAAAATTTGCTTTATATGATGATTCAGAAAATAAATTTTATGCCAATCATATTCCAACAGTAATCTTTTCTTCTTCGCTAAGCAGATGAATCACCTTTTGCTACTCAAAAATATTTATTACACACAACAGAAAAAAAATAGTGACTAGTGGAAATAAACAATGCTTCTTTGAAGTAGTCACATAAAACAACAAATAAAACTCAGGTCAAAAACACAATACTTACATTTGTAAGTATAACATATCTACTGAAAAGTGTATGTAGTTATAAGTACATGGTTTGGGCAAATGTATGCACCCATATAACCTGTGAGACAATGAGGTCTCATACTTTCCGAGGTTTCAGAAAATCCCTTTGTACCTCTTTGTAGAAGGGCAATTTCAGCCATAAGAAAGTAGTGTCCTCTCACCCTGCCACTTTGAATTACTGTCTTCTCAGACATTTTAAGTATCCATTCTTGTTTTATTTTATTTTATTTTTTTAAGTTGGGCAGTCTACTCTCTTTTGGGTCTCATTATGCAGCCTTGACTGGCCTGGAACTCAAAGATCTACCTGTTGTTGCCACCCCAGTGCCTGGATTCCAGGCATGCACCAGCAGAGGAATCTACTCTTGAAAGCTCAAGTTTGTGCTGTTCTGTGGTTAAAATAAAAGCGCTGGATGAGCAGCAAGGAGCAAGTTAAGAAATAGGAAGACACTCAAACCCCTCGCCCAGGAACTCATCACCCATGACCATAAAACTGCAAAGGTCCTGTAGAATATGCTATGCAGTTAAAAATTATTTAGAGTAAATGTGGCCATAGTGGATGAGAGACAAAGGAATGACAAGGATAAATGATTGACAGAGAGGAGAAGTAAGGGTCTGTAAAGAAAAGTGAAAGAGAAGGAAAGGCAGAAATAAATGTTATAGAGAGGAAGATAAAACGGCTACAGATCAGGGAAAAAGAGAAAATACAGAAACACAATTAGATATTGTCGGCCTTCATTGGAGACCTGGAATCTGAGGAGCTGAAAGAATGGAGGGAGTGTGTGGGGACTCAGGCTAATGCTAGAGACGACGTTACTACAGCTTTGGTGTACTTTTACATATGAATGTAACAAAGAAAGCAAAGATCCAAGGAAGGCTTATTTGAGTTTTTTGTTTTTTTTTTTTTTAAATGATTAAAAAAAACCCCATATAAATAAACACCCATAAGCACACGTTAAATATTAACAGGGTGGCCCTTTCCTGGAACCTTCTCAGGACAGACCAATTTAAACACAATTGCTTGGTCCGTACTCTAGATTATATCTAGGAAAGCAGGAAAGCAAGGTAGAGGGCAGTATCCATATTCAGGGCACACTGAGGACAGCACTCGGCGTATTCTTTGACCAGACTGGATTCTACAGCTACATTCTGACATCCAACAAGAATAAACATGTCTTATAAACTGAATGCAAATGTTTGTCGCAGGAGGAGCGAAATCACATTCAAGGACGATCCAGGGAACAAAATACACCTGAGGTAAGAGGCCGTCTGCCTCTTCTCCTGGAGCCTCTCCCACGGCTCCCCACGGCATCATTCACCATGCATCATGCTTTGGGTTGCATCAGACAGTTACATGTCAGAAGGTCACTAAAACTAAAAACATAAGCATATTTAAAAAAAAAAAAAAACAACAACAACAAAAAGCCAATATAGTAAACTTAAAGTACTACTGAGTATAGAGAGGAAAGGAAGGGAGGAGGCACAGAGGTGAGAAAAAAAAAACTATAAACTAAGAAAATGAAAAAACAAAGGTGTAGCAAACATTATATGAGTGTGGTTTGAAGGAGAAAACAAAAGCATAGATTTACAAATACAATAAATACAGTGTTTGAAATGAAGTAAAAAGGAACAAAGAATCATAAACATCAAAAAAAATTTTTAAAAGAGGATGTAGTGTGCAATCAGTTTCTTTCTGCATCCTTAAAAATTTGGAAACTGCCAGTTATAACCAAGGTGGGGCAGGAGAGTGTTTAGCTGGAACCTGCAGCTTACTCCTGCATGGTCTGAGAAGCCCCATCTCCATCCATATCTCTCTCTCTCTCTCTCTCTCTCTCTCTCTCTCTCTCTCTCTCTCTCTCTCTCTCTCAACTCAGCCCTTTCAGAGAATCTCCATCAAAGAAAAGGCACCAAAAAGCCCAATTTTTGCATTGTTGGTGGCTACAGTAGCTCCTCCCCTGAAGTTGCCAGTAGCCCAAGACTCCACCCAAAGTGGTCAGTGTTTGACCATACTTGGGCACAAACCCAGCTTGTGGAGGATGCGTCATCACCTCTTTCCTACAGGGTATATATGCTCTGTGCTTTTGTTCGGTTATATGACTTCTCCAGTCCCAATCTCTGGGGCTAGAGGGCTCATCCGGGAGTTGCTTTGCTCACATAAACCTGTTCTTTTGATATTTCAATTTGGTTTGATCTGGCTTACTGTGTCAGTGGAGAAACCTACTATTAAGGTACAGAGCACCTATTAGGGAGAGGGAGGGTAGAGGCAAGGTTGAGGGATGGGATGAGTAGTTGAATTTGTGGACCCTTGTCTACCTCATGGTTTCTGAGTCTTCACTGAACACATGTCCACCAGATGTGTTCCACTGTCTTCACCCTGAGAGCTCTTCCTCTTTGTACACCAGGGGCATCTGCTGGCCATAATTAGCTTTGCAGCCTGTAGTCTGGGCAGATTCCCCCACTCTCCTGAGATGTCTGGACCCCAGATTGCATCCCCTAATGTGGTTGAGATAAGTCACTATCTGCCTAGTCTTCTGTTGGTCTGTTTATTGTCACTTCATTTGAGGAGACTCCATGACCAAATGCTTAAAGAGAATAACAGGGAAATCCCCCAACTCTGGAATGGGTGTCCTAGTTTTCTTCTGTGTTGCTGATAGAACACTGACCGAAAACAACTTGAGGCAGGAGAGGATTTATTTGGCTTCTGCTTTCATGCCACAGTGCGTCATGGATGAAAACCAGAGCAGAAGCTCAAGGCAGAAACCTGGAAGCAAGAACTGAAGCAGAGACCACAGAGAAATGCTGCTGACTGGCTCACGTTCAGCTGCCTTTCTTACACAGCCCAGGCCTACACCTCTGGAGAAGACATTACCCACAAGACCCTCCTATCACAATTCGCAGTGAAGAATATGCCCTACATTATAATGACAGGCCAATCCAAAGGAGGCAATTCCTCAACTGAGGTTCTCTCTTAACAGTTGGGTCAAGTTGACAGCTGAAGCTAATTGTGTCGTAGTTTTACATTTGCTTTGCTTTTCACCATTGAGAGGTAAGGACCAGGTGGTCCTGAGGGCATCACATATTTATTAACAGAGAAGGTGATCCTTAGGAGTTGAGCTGAGTCCTATCAAGAAAATAGTGAGCCTAGGGCAAGAAACTGACAGCTAACAATGCTTACATATTATTTGGGGCTATAGCATGGGCCCCCGAGGTCCAGTAAGCAGACTGCTACTTTTGTGGACCAGAAATGCTAAAGGTGTTGGATTTCTTGAAGCTTTGCTCTTTCTGAGTGGGCTCACATTCCCTCCCAAGATTTGAATTTATCTCCCCTGTGGTAAGAGCATATATGCACCTATTTAGATAGCAAGAAAAAGAGGAGTGTGGGGGGGGGGGTGAGGATGAGCAAACAGTAAGCAAGCTTGGGGTTCCAGCAAATGGCTACCAAAACATCTACTGAATGCAGCCCATCTCAAGCTATGGTGTATCTTCTCTGTATGCCTCAATCTCCCATCATCCCCTTACTCTCTGTTCTGGCCACCTGCTGCTCTTGGTCATCATTATTTTGTGTGTGTCACTGTTAATGCCTCTTTCTCAGTCTTCTTTGAAGAGATGATCCTGAGAAACCCACACACAGAACAGGCTCGCTCTTGGGGAAGGTGACTACGCTTGTATAGATGGACTGTAAGCCAGGATAGCTGATGGCCTTGGGGCTGCTGTTCCCAGCTAAGGTGTGGTGACCTACCTAGGAACCTGATTCTACATAGCCTGGTGATATGGTGAGGGGAGGGGTGTTTCTATATGTTCTTTTTATGGTGATAGATCTGCCCTCCTTTGTGACAATGAATGCATTTGCTTGTTTGAAACCAGTGAATATTTTAAAGGTGTAAGTGTATCTGTCAATTTTTGTTTAAAAGGGCTGGTTCACTGCCTTACTTTATCTATATAAATGGAATATTCCCTCCCAGAGACATGCTGAAATAAAAATGTTCTGCTGGCACATTAAAATGAATTAGCTATGGTTTTTTTTTTCCTTTCAGATCATTGCAGGTACCAAAAGTAAAATCAGTGATCTGTCATTTGCCAGGAGAGAATAAGGTAGGTAATTGGAGCTGAACTGGGCACAGATCTACCTTCAGTGGTGGACTGTCAGAGACCAGCTCTGACCTGTCAAAGGTTTCTTGGGGATAGGAGTGAGGAATGAGGAAGTATTAGATAGAAATATAGATGGAGACAACAAGAAAGACAGAGACATAGGATAGCTTCCAGAGGGTCCTGGGTCAATACCTAGCTGCCCCTAGTTTATTCAAGATGGGCTTTTTATACATCACTAAGGGGAGGCAAAAAAGGCCTCCCCCTTTCAAGGTCTAGGTATAAAGTACCAACAAGTGTAGACCCTTCAAAATGCCTAGTAACCATGTCCTTGGCCAAATGATCTCATTATGCACCCCTGCTGGGCAAAGCAAGCTCAGACTTTCTGACCTTGAGTAAGGCTTTACTATGGAGCCTCTATGGGCCCCCATAGTGGGCATCATTGGGTTTTTTTTGTTTGTTTGTTTGTTTTTCTGACATATAGTCTATGGAGTTCTAGAAACCAGATTTGTACTTAGTAAACACTTAGGGTGGGTATTACTATGTTTCAGGCATCATTTTAAAGCAATCTGTAACCATTAATGCCTTTAATCCTTCTAATAACTTTTATTGGTTATTTCTTTTACTTCAATCACTTCAGCATGAAAGAATCTCTATGCTTAATAACTGACCGAAGTCCACACAGCATGTAAATGGAAAGGCTGGATTTGAGCATAGCATCCAGGTTTTCAGTGAGTGTAACCCTATAACAAGGTAAACATAGCGTTTCACCTTCAGCCTCAACTACAGCACCACTGGTGCTCTCTGTTCTGAAGGCCATTGTGCACATTGAATCGCTGCATGCTGCATTGATATAGCACAAATCAAAAATGGCTTCAGATACTGTGAAACATCCCCTGGGACCCAAAACATCCCTTGTTGGGAAAGCCTCCTCTCCTCTATCATTTGAGACAGTGTGACTGAAAGAGGAGATGATAGAAGAACAATATCAGATTGCTAAATTAATCCTGCTGTGCCTTCTTGCCTTTGTTCTCTGGGAATATCTTGGTATAGTCCTGTTTGATATTTTCATTTCTTTCTTTTTTCCTAAACATTTTTTTCTGACTAGGCAACTCCCTTTCTCCCTAAACCAGGAGTATCTGAGAGATCCCTGAGCTCTCAAAATAGGTGCTACGGATGGACAGAAGTGTACTGGGTTAGACAGGTTTCAGCAGAGGTGGGAAAAAAAGCAGCCACAGAAAAATTAGAATGGGCGAAGCAGTCAGACATACAAAATGGTAAAGTGTGCCACAGACAGTTTGTTCTGTGGAAATAAGAACAAAATGATCAGTGAGGTTGGTCACAGACAGGGCAGACTTTATTGAGATCAGTGTGTAGACTTTTAAAAAGGTTGAAAGCAAAGACAAATAGATCCCTGGGGAACATAAGATGTACAGAACACAGTGAGGTCCCTGACCTGGATTCAAAAGGTGGTCCAAATTGGATGGATAAGATGTATAACTCCAAATGGACAATGGCCAGCTACTGAAGACTTGGAAATAAGAATGAACAGGAAGTAATGTAGCAATACCTCAGGAGTATTAGTGAACAGAGAGAAATGGGAGCTGAGGAAACTCATACAGAGTGAAGACAGTAGGTGACTAATCTACTAACATGATAACGAAGCAGAGACTCAGTGTTGACTATTGAAATACAAAGGAGGCCTGATTGATGGAAATGATTTCAAGTTGAAAAACAGGCTAGGAATTGATAGTTTATTGGACATTGAAAATAAGAACAGGGCTGGCACCTGACACAAAATCTGAAAACTTGAACTAATTCTAGGCCCCACCTGCTGGAATGACAGAACAAATCTCATAAGTTGTCATCTGATCTCTGTATATGCACCATGGCACACACACACACACACAGACACACACACACACACACACACATTAATTAATCAACTAACTAATAAGTTAAAATGCCAGTGAAAATATACATGGTGCTTGGTTTTTACAAGTACTCATAATAACCTCTTCTCCTGTGCACGAAGGTCTTATGTGATCTTGTCCCCTAAAGTGTAAGCTACATTGCATTGCATGAATCCTTCCTAAAGAACAGCATATGACAAAGCAATGGACGTCTCTTCTGGTGTAAGAATAAAAACCCCATACTAGTGATCTATTGTTCATGTAACACAAGTGCTAGCAGTTCTCTGTAGTGTGGGCAAGTCAATTCCCTGGCACAAAGAAAGAATTAAAGAATTGGCAAAGACAGAAGAGCAAGCCATACACATAGGGAAAGCAGGAGAACTTCATTCCTTCAGAATATTAGGAGCCTAAGGCTGGGAGTTTGTTAATCAGACCCTGGATAAAGTATTTTATGGGGCCCTTGGGTCCTCCCCTTTCCCATTTTGGTCCTAGTTAGATACCTGCCCCCATGCCTTCCAGTACCTTCCTATTGATGATTTCTGGGGAAAGGAAGCAGCCCTCTCAGGAAATCCATGCTGGCTTGTCTACTCTGTCTGTGTTCCTTTAACTCTCCTTCCTGTAGTACCATGACTACAGGTAATAGCAACATGTGGTACATAAAGTCGATGCTCTACAACTGAACTGCACTACCAACCTTAAGTGAGTTATATTGAACGTTCCCAATGCACAGTGAGAAAAAGAAAAAGAAAAAAAGAGTGACATAGAGACAGGATGGTTGATTTTAAGAATCAACCTACAACATTGTGGAGGGTAGCAAATCCTAAAGGAGATAGGGCAATCGTTTATGTGCTGAGGGCGCATCAAGGGTTACAGTTGCCACATATACCACTCTCTGGCCCTGTCTTTGTCTCTGTCTCTCTCTCTCTGTCTCTCTGTCTCTCTGTCTCTCTGTCTCTCTCTCTCTCTCTCTACACACACACACACACACACACACACAGAGAGAGAGAGAGAGAGAGAGAGAGAGAGAGAGAGAGAGAGATATCTCAGAAAAACAGAACAATATACATATTGATGGTTTATGTTGATTGTCAACATGATAGGACCTAGAATCACCTTGGAGACAAATCTCCACATTTGTCTGTGATATAATTTTTATATTAGGCTAATTGAGGTGGGAAGACCTACCTAAATGTATGCAGCTATCCATTAACTGGGATCTCAAACTGGGAAGAAGAGGAGAGGGAGAAGAAAGAAAGAAAGAAAGAAAGAAAGAAAGAAAGAAAGAAAGAAGGAAAGAAGGAAAGAAGGAAAGAAGGAAAGAAGGAAAGAAAGGAAGGGAGAGAGAGAGAAAGGAAGGAAGGAAGAAAGGAAGGAAGGAAAGAAAAGAAAAGAAAAGAAAAGGAAGAAAGGAAGAAGGAAGGAAGGGCCACTGAATGTGAACACTCACGGTTCTCTGCTCTCTGACTGCCATCTCAATGTAGCTGGTCAACTTCTTTACGTCACTGCTGTGTCTCCACTGTGAAGAAGGACCATGTCCCCTTTAACTGTAGTAAGCCAAAACAAACCTTTCTTCCCTTAAGAAGAACAAATGGAACCAAGGCAATTAGCAATGAATATTTATTAAAATATTAATAAATAAATATTATTTAATTTAAATGAATATATAATACATTTGCACATTTATTATATTATATAAAATACATGTATGAATGTTACAAATTAGATATTTGAAGCTTGGATGTGCATCTGAAAGCAAACATGTGGCATTTGTTTTTCTATGTCTGAACAACCTAACTCAATATTTTTTTTCCCATTCCCTCCATCTACCCACAAATTTCATAATTTTATTTTTATAGATAAATAGAAATTACATTGGGTGATGTACCACATGTTCCCTGTCCCGTCATTACTGATGGGCATCTAGACTGATTCCATTTCCTAACCATTGCGATGATTGCAGTAATGAACACAGATGAGCAAGATTCTCTGCAGTAGGATATAGATTCCTTTGGTTGTGTGGCTAGCTGGAGAGTACCTAGGACACGTGCAGTTCTATTTCTGGCTTTGTGAGGAATCTCCACACTGCTTTCCACAGTAGCCCCACCAGTTGGCTCTCCTACCAACAGTAAATGGGGGGGTTCCCTTTCACCACAACCTAGCCAGCTGTGGGAGTCCACAGTGACTCCAGCTCATGGCTTTATTCCACCTTGACTTAAGGTCAGAGAGTTCAAGCTTGTTTTTGCTCCTTAAGGCTGAATAACAGGATGATTGTCCAAAGGTGTGGTTATTAGATGTTTTGAGAATTAAGGAGAATTTGATATCTTTACTGAGAATTAAGATGGCTCAGCTGTTAAAGGCTAGGCTCACAACCAAACATATAAGAGAATTAAGAAGCTGTTTATGCTTGTTTGTTTCTTGAATCATGGTGAGAAAGTTTTTTGCCTCCCTTGCTTTGGGTATAAAAAGGCTGTGAGAAATAAATTCGGGGCTGCTGCAGTGTTCACCGAGAGCCTTCCCAATTCTGTCTTCTGCCTCTTGTCTCTTTCTTTCTGAATCCTCCTCACTTCCCTGTTCAGGTGCTGCTCGACAGGTCAGCTGGTCCTGACAGCCAGCATTCATCATCATTTGGTTTCTTGATGATGTTTATTCTGACTTGGGTGAGATGGAATTACAAAGGAGTTTTAATTTTTATTTCCCATGACTAATAATGTTTTAAAATGTTAAAAAATGTTTTAACATTTTAAAAGTGCTATCAGCCATTCATGTCTTCTTTTGAAAATTTTCTGTTCAGATCTATAGCCAGTTTTTATTGTGTGGTTTGTCTCCTTGGTGTTTCATTCATTGATATCTTTATTGTAGAGATATTGTATCCTAGAGAATACAATTCCCCATTGGGTGTACAGCACAAAGAAAAATTTTCTTCCATTCTATAGCTGCCCCTCCACCTATTAAAACTGTTTCCTTTGCTGTACAGAGTGTTTTTCAGTTTCCTGTGGGCCTATTTGTTAATTGCTGGCCTTACTTACTTGTTTAACCTAAGTCCTATTCAGAAAGTCCTTACCTATGCCTCCCTGTTGTGTATGCTCTCTACATTCTTGTCTAGGAGTTTCAGAGGTTCAGTTTTTATGGTGACATCTTTGGTCTGTCTGTCTGTCTGTCTGTCTGTCTCTCTCTCTCTCTCGTGTGTGTGTGTGTGTGTGTGTGTGTGTGTGTGTGTGTGTGTGTGTTATGTGTGATGCTCATGTATGTACACATGCATGTGTGTGAGAGAAACAGAGAAAGAGAGCACATATGGGTGTGTGTCATATAATGAACATAGGCTCATAGAGTCACAGATTCAGCAAGACCGAGCTGACCAGTGAGCTCCAGGGGTCCTCCTGTCCACAGCTTCCTTTCTGCTTAGAACCTAGGCTCAGACACATCTCCTGAAATCCTCCTAGATTTCCATGGTGTCCTGCCTTCATATCAGTAACAAACTGAAATTTTAATGATGTTCACCATTTGATCTTTTTCTGTCATGTCACCGTGCTGGGGATAAGAGAAAAGAGATAAAGTGGGGCTACTTTGCTTCAGTCCATGTAGCATCAAACTCAGAGCAGTTACAAGTATTCCATATTTCTTATGATCTTTATAAACTTACAGTTTTAAGCCCAACATAGTTCTATGTTCATATTTTAAAGCCAAGTTAAAAAAACATTATGAGACTTACATTAAATGATATAAAATGACTAAACACATCTCTCTGAAAAGATTTTTGAGTGTGTGTGTACACACAAACATATATGCATGTGTATACATGTGGCATGTGTACATGCACACAGGTACATGTAGAGGTCAGAGGTCAGTGTCAAAGTTCTTCAACCAGTCTCAATCATGTTACTCAAGTTAAGATGGTCTGCTGAACCTGGAGCCTTATGTTCTGTCTATACTGCCTGGCCAAGAGGATCTATCTATCTTCTGTGCCCTGTCCTGAGATGGGAGGAGCAAGCCTCCATACCCATTTATTTCTGTTTGTGCTGGGGATCCTGTAAATCCCTTATCAATTAAACCTATACCTTGACATTTGAAAAGATGTTTCAAATGCTGTAGTTAGAGTTTTTCTGCCTGGCCCAGTCAGGACAAATCTCTCTCACCCACCAGTCCCACAGTCTCTCAGACCCAACCAAGAAAGCACACAGAAACTTACATTGTTTACAAACTGTATGGCCGTGGCAGGCTGCTTGTTATCTACTTCTTCTATCTTAAATTAACCCATTTCTGTTAGTCTATCCTTTGCCACATGGCTTGTGGCTTACCAGTGTCTTTACATGTTGCTTTTCATGGCGGCAGTAGGCGGTGTCTCTCTCCAACCTTCTACTTCCCAGAATTCTCTTTCTCTTGTCCCGCCTATACTTCCTGCCTGGCCACTGGCCAATCAGAACTTTATTTACACAGAGTGATATCCACAGCACTTCCCCTTTTCTTTTTTTTAAAGGAAGGTTTTAACTTTTATATAGTACAATTACATATAACAAAACAATTATCTAGCAAGAATTACAGTTACAATATTAAAGAAGATATCCTATCTATCTTATATTTATGAGTCTAAGGTTTTATATCTAACTTATCTTGTATCATAACTGAGAAAATTATAACTATCTAGTCTTTAACCATATCAAAGACCTCAGAAGGATATAATATTACCTGAGAACCGGGAGAAGGATGTAAGCATTTTTTAGGAGTCTTGCAAGAGTAGACAGAGACAGCTGGCAGCCTGGACAGTCACCTAATGTTCCTTTGTAAAGTTGGGGCATCTGTCTTCAGCCCACAGGGCTAGAGTCTCTTGGTCATTTCTCTCAGTGTCCTGTAGAATGTCTGGCTGTTTCCTCTGCGAAGCAGGAACCTGAAGGACCATTTGTCAAGCAAAGTTCAGTGGTCACCTTTCCATGGGTCCTGCATGTCCAGTTGATCAAGCAGTCCAGGCAAGAACAGTTTCTAGCCCAAATGGCTATTTTTGCCAAGGTGAAAATAAGTTATGAAGTATTTTTAATGCCCATCTTCCTCTCTGAAGCAAATCGGTGCTGCCAGGAGCAGATATGTCTCATTGTCCAGAAAGTCTAAATTTTAAAAATATTTTAAATGCCATATTCTGTAGGTCTTTGAAGTATTTGAAGATTACCTATCTATCTGAAATATCTCTGTGTATACCTAGAAGACTTAACTAACATGGCTATGAGTATGATTATCATAGATGACTAATTATCAATCTATTTTTAATTATCCATTACAATTTTAAATGAGCTATATAAACATAATACCTTAAACAAGAGTAGAAATATACACACAATATAACAAAATTAACTAAGTTTGTATCAATAGACTAAAATCTAAACCAATGTAAAACATTTTAAACAAGTTGGTGCTCTTCAGAAGTAAGTTCCCTAATCTACCCTTTCATCCTATTATATCTATATCATATCTCCTTTTTTTTTTTTTTAGAAAGAGATCTCATTTATAATTAACCTGCTTTAAAGAAAAATATTGGTTTTTCTCTGTCCCACACCAGAGGGCTCTTCTGATTTAGGACATAAGAATCTCTTAACCATTTCTTTTAGCAATATGTCTGGGTTTAGAGAAGGAGTGAGCCAATTCCATCTCCAAAGCCAGCTTGATAATTTTGGGAATGTGGGCGTAGTTTTTCTTACTACTTCCTGCTGGAGGGGGGTGCTGTATCTTATGGGGATACAAAGAAAATTTTAGGATTATAGAGTAGTCCATTAGGGTGAACCTCTGAGCCAGTTGCCTTGAAACCATTGTGGATGTCAGATCATCTGGGCCATGGTGTCATCGGAGACCTTTCAGGTGGTCTTGGCTGATCAAACCTGATATATCTTAATCTGGAATAATCCACAGCCTCTGGCTTTCTGTGGAAACAAAAGCAGAGACTCTTTTTCAAAGCAACATATCTTTATATCCAAATTTTGAAGTCAAGGTACCTTTAAAATTTACATATTTGTTTAACTCAACAGTTTTTACGATCAAATCTTTTTCTGTAGTTAAAAATCCCCAAGACAAGACAAACCAGATTTTCTGTGTAATATCCATCTTTGTAAGACTGAAACGCCGCTGTGGCTGCTGGCTCAATCCACCTCAGCTTCCCAACATGGTGGTGGTACAGTTTACCGCCAGCTCTGGGTCTAGAAGCAGTTCTATCAAAGCAGTACATAGCCCAGAAACTTTTTTTTTTTTAACTAGCAAAGGCTAAATCCACCATGCAGCAGAGTAAAGTGCTGCTTGTAGACTCCTCATTCCCACCATATTGCAGGTCAGACGCACATGCCAGGAACCCGCCATAGTAGCTCAAACCGGCAGGCTGCCACTAACTTGAGAGAAACAATTAGGAAGCTGTTTTTAGCTCTGTTTTAGAATCTTTTTTTTCAGGTTTTAGGTGGAAACTCTTGCCCCATGTTGGGCGCCATTTGTAGTTAGAGTTTTTCTGCCTGGCCCAGTCAGGACAAATCTCTCTCACCCACCAGTCCCACAGTCTCTCAGACCCAACCAAGAAAGCACACAGAAACTTACATTGTTTACAAACTGTATGGCCGTGGCAGGCTGCTTGTTATCTACTTCTTCTATCTTAAATTAACCCATTTCTGTTAGTCTATCCTTTGCCACATGGCTTGTGGCTTACCAGTGTCTTTACATGTTGCTTTTCATGGCGGCGGTAGGCGGTGTCTCTCTCCAACCTTCTATTTCCCAGAATTCTCTTTCTCTTGTCCTGCCTATACTTCCTGCCTGGCCACTGGCCAATCAGAACTTTATTTACACAGAGTGATATCCACAGCAAAATGCTCTATTTTTAATTTTTTTATTACTATATTTGTGTTTTAATTTTACACATCAGCCATGGGTTCTCCTGTCCTCCCCCTATAACCCCCACCACTAGATTCCCCCCAGCCCCTCCCCTCCATTCCCATCTCCTCCAGGAACAAGACTCCCCTGGGATTCAATTCAACATGGTGGATTCAGTACAGGCAGGTCCAGTCCCCTCCTTCCAGGCTGAGCAAAGTGTCCCTGTGTAAGCCCAAGGTTGCAAACAGCCAGCTCATGCACTAAGGTCAGGTCCTGGTCCCACAGCCTGGGTGCCTCCCAAATAGTTCAAGCTATTCAATTGTCTCACTTATCAGAGGGCCTGATCCAGCTGGGGGCTCCACAGCTTTTGGTTCACATTTCATGTGCTTCCATTTATTTGGATATTTGTCCTTGTGCTTTTTCCAATCTTGGGCTCAACAATTCACACTCTTACAGTCCCTCCTCTTTCTCTACAATTGGACACCTGGAGCTCCACCTGGGGCCTGGCTGAGGATCTCTGCATCCACTTCCATCAGTTATTGGATGAGAGTTCCAGCTTGATTGTTAGGGTGTTTGGCCATCTGATCACCAGACTAGGTCAGATCAGGCTTTCTCTCGACCATTGCCAGCAGTCTACAGAGGATGTATCATTGTGTATTTCTGGGAACCTCTCCAGCACTCTGCCTATTCCTGTTCTCATGTGGTCTTCATTTGTCATGGTCTGTTATTCCTCATTCTCCCTTTCTGTTCTTGATCCAGCTGGGATCTCTGCTCCCCTAAGCTTTCTTTCCCTCAAACCTTGTCCTTCATTATTCCCACTGTCGTCCAGGTTGTTCATGTAGATCTCATCCATTTCTCTGTCATTGGGTGATCCTTGTGTCTTTCTTAGTGTCCCATTTTCTAGGTAGCCTCCCTAAAGTTGTGTAGCAGTCTAGTCATCTTTGTTTTACATCTAGTATCCTCCTATGAGTGAGTACATACCATGTTTGTCCTTCTGAGTCTGGATTACCTCACTCAGGATGATTTTTTCTAGATCCATCCATTTGCCTGCAAAACTCATGATGTCATTGTTTTTCTCTGCTAAGTAGTACTCCATTGTGTATATGTACCATATTTTCTTTATCCATTGTTCAGTTGAAGGGCATCTAGGTTGTTTCCAGGTTCTGGCTATTACAAACAAAGCTGATACGAACATAGCTGAGCAAATGCCCTTGTGGTATGATTGAGCATTCCTTGGGTATATGCCCAAGAGTGCTACAGCTGGGTCTTGGGGGAGATAGATTCCCAATTTTCTAAGGAAGCATCATATTGATTTCCAAAGTGGCTGTACAAGCTTGCCTTCCCACCAGCAGTTGAGGACAGTTCCCCTTGGTTCACATTCTCTCTAGCATAAGCTGTCTTCTGTGTTTTTGATCTTAGCCATTCTGACAGGTGTAAGGTGGTATCTCAGAGTCATTTTGATTTGCATTTCCTGGATAATTAGGGATGTTGAGCAATTCCTTAAATGTCTTCCAGCCATTTGAACTTCCTCTGTTGAGAATTCTCTGTTTAGTTCTATAGCCCATTTCTTAATCGGATTGTTGGGCATTTTGATGTCTAATTTCTTGAATTTTTTATATACTGTGGATATCAGCCCTCTGTCAGATGTGGGGTTGGTGAAGACCTTTTCCATTCTGTAGGCTATCGCTTTGTCTTGTTGACCATGTCTTTTGCTCTACAAAATCTTCTCAGTTTCAACAGGTCCCATTGATTGATTGTTTCTCTCAGTGTCTGTGCTACTGGTGTTATATTTAGAAAGTGACCTCCAGTGCCAATGCGTTCAAGACTACTTCCTACTTTCTCTTCTATTAGGTTCAGAGTAACTGGATTTATGTTGAGGTCTTTGATCCACTTGGACTTAAGTTTTGTGCACGGTGACAGATATGGATCTATTTGCAGCCTTCTACACATTGACATCCAGTAATGCCAGCACCATTTGTTGAAGATGCTTTCTTTTTTCCATTGTACATTTTTGGCTTCCTTGTCAAAAATTATATGTTCATAGGTGTGCGGGTTAATGTCAGGGTCTTCAATTTGATTCCATTGGTCCACATGTCAGTTTTTATGTGAGTACCAAGCTGTTTTTATTATGGTAGCTCTATAGTAGAGCTTGAGGTTGGGGATTGTGATGCCTCCAGAGGTTGTTTTATTGTACAGGATTCTTTTGGCTATCCTGGGATTTTTGTTTTTCCATATGAAGTTGAGTATTATTCTTTCCAGATCTGTGAAGAATTGTGTTGGTAATTTGATGGGGATTGCATTGAATCTGTAGATTGCTTTTGGTAAGATCGCCATTTTTACTGTTAATCCTGCCTATCCATGAGCATGGGGGGTCTTTCCATTTTCTGACATCTTCAATTTCTTTTTCAGGGACTTAAAGTTCTTGTCATACAGGTCCTTCACATGCTTAGTTAGAATAACCCCAAGGTATTTTATATCTTGTGTGGCTATTGTAAAGGGTGATGTATCTCTGATTTCCTTCTCAGCCTGTTTGTGTATTGTATATAGGAGGGCTATTGATTTTTTTTTTTTAGTTGATCTTGTATCCTGCAATGTTGCTGAAGGTGTTTATAAGCTA
Organism: Onychomys torridus; assembly: GCF_903995425.1. Taxonomy (NCBI): domain Eukaryota; kingdom Metazoa; phylum Chordata; class Mammalia; order Rodentia; family Cricetidae; genus Onychomys; species Onychomys torridus. The sequence goes on along the minus strand of NC_050459.1, from coordinate 38,566,882 downwards.
TATCAGTTCCTTGGTTGAATTTTTGGCGTCACTCATGTATACTAGCATGTCATCTGCAAATAGGGAGAGCTTGACTTCTTCCTTTCCAATTTGTATCCCCTTAATCTCCTTATGTTGTCTTATAGCTCTGGCTAGAACTTCAAGTACTATATTGAATAAGTATGGGGAGAGGGGACAGCCTTGCCTTGTTCCTGATTTTAGTGGTATTGCTTTGAGTTTCTCTCCATTTAATTTGATGTTGGTTGTTGGCTTGCTGTAGATTGCCTTTATTATGTTTAGGTATGTTCCCTGTATTCCTGATTGCTCCAAGACCTTTATCATGAAGGGGTGTTGGATTTTGTCAAATGCCTTTTCTGCATCTAGTGAGAAGATCATGTGGTTTTTTTCCTTGAGTTTGTTTATATGGTGTATTCCATTGGTGGACTTTCATATGTTGAACCACCATTGCATCCCTGGGATGAAGCCTACCTGATCGTGGTGGATAATTGTTTTGATGTGTTCTTGAAGTCTGTTTGCCAGTATTTTATTGAGTATTTTTGCATCAATGTTCATGAGGGAGATCAGTCTGTAGTTCTCTTTCTTTGTTGCATCTTTGTTTGGTTTAGGAATCAGGGTAATTATAGCCTCATAGAAGGAGTTTGGTAATATACCTTCTGCTTCTATTGTGTGGAACAATTTAAAGAGTATTGGTATTAAGTCTTCTTTGAAGATCTGGTAGAATTCTGCAGTGAAACCATCAGGTCCAGGGCTTTTTTTTGGTTGGGAGACTTTTAATGACTGATTCTATTTCCTTAGGGGTTATTGGACTATTTAAATGGTTTATCTGGTCTTGATTTAACTTAGGTATGTGGTACCTATGCAGAAAATTATCCATTTCTTTTAGATTTTCCAGTTTTGTGGAGTAGAGGTTTTTGAAGTATGACCTGATAATTCTCTGGATTTCCTCATTGTCTGTTGTTATGTCCCCCTTTTCATTTGTGATTTTGTTAATTTGGATGCTCTCTCTCTGTCTTTTGGTTAGTTTGGATAACGGCTTCTCTATCTTGTTGATCTTCTCAAAGAACCAACTCTTTGTTTCATTAATCCTTTGTAATATTCTCTTTATTTCTATTTTATTGATTTCAGCTCCCAATTTTATAATTTTCTGGCGTCTATTCCTCCTGGGAGACTTTGCTTCTTCCTGTTCTAGGGCTTTCAGGTGTGCTGTCAAGTCACTAGTGTGAGATTTCTCCAGCTTCTTTATGTGGGCATTTAGTGCTGTGAATTTCCCTCTTAGTACTGTTTTCATAGTGTCCCATAAGTTTGGGTATGTGGTGTATTCATTTTCATTGATCTCAAGGAAGTCTTTAATTTCTTTCTTTATTTCTTCCTTAACCCATTGGTGATTCAGTTGAGCATTATTCAGTTTCCATGAGATTGTAGGATTTCTGTAGTTTTTTTCTATTGTTGAAATCTAACTTTAAACCATGGTGGTCCAATAGAACACAGGAGGTTATTCCAATTGTTTTGTATCTGTTGAGATTTGCTTTGTGTCCAAGTATGTGGTTGATTTTAGAGAAGGTTCCATGGGGTACTGAGAAGAAGGTATATTCTTTTTTGTTTGGGTGGAATGTTCTGTAGATATCAATAAAATCCATTTGAGCCATAACATCAGTTAAGACCATTATGTCTCTGTTAAGTTTCAATTTGGCCGATCTGTCCAGAGGTGAAAGTGGGGTGTTGAAGTCTCCCACTATTAATGTGTGGGGTTTTATATGTGATTTAAGCTTTAGTAATGTTTCTTTTACATAAGTGGGTGCCATTGTGTTGGCGGCGTAAATGTTCAGAATTGAGACTTCTTCTGAGTGATCTTTCCTGCGATGAGTATGTAATGTCCTTCATCATCTCTTTTGATTTTAGTTTGAAGTCTATTTTGCTGGATATTAAGATGGCCACACCAGCTTGCTTCTCAAGACCATTTGATTGGAAAGTCTTTTCCCAGCCTTTTATTCTTAGGAGGTGTCTGTCTTTGAATTTGAGGTATGTTTCTTGTATGCAGCAGAAAGATGGGTCCTGTTTTTGTATCCATTCTGTTAGTCTGTGTCTTTTTATAGGTGAATTAAGTCCATTGATATTAAGGGATATTAATGACCAGTGATTGTTCGTTCCTGTTATTATTTTAATTATTTGGTGGTAGTGTGTGTGTACTTCTCTTCTTTGGGGTTTACTGCTGTGGTGTTATCTATTGCCTATGTTTTCATGGGTGTATCTGCCTTCCTTAGGTTGGAATTTTCCTTCTAGTGCTTTCTGTAGGGCTTTGTGGGTAAGTATTGTTTAAATCTGGTTTTGTCTTGGAAGGTCCTGTTCCCTCCATGTATGATGATTGAAAGTTTTGCTGGGTATATTAGTCTAGGCTGGCATCCATGGTCTCTTAGTGTCTGCATATATCTGTCCAGGTCCTTCTGGCTTTCAAAGTCTCCATTGAGAAATCGGGTGTTATTCTGATGGGTTTGCCTTTATAAGTCACTTGGCCTTTTTCCTTTGCTGCCCTTAATATTCTTCCTTTATTCTGTACATTTAGTTGTTTAATTATTATGTGGCAAGGGGTCTATTTTGGGGGGTCTAGTCTGTTTGGTGTTCTATAGGCTTCTTGTATCTTCATAGGCATTTCCTTCTTTAAGTTGGGAAAGTTTCTTCTATGATCTTGTTAAATATATTTTCTGAGCCTTTGAGTTGGTATTCTTCTCCTCCCTCCATCACTATTATTTGTAGGTTTGATCTTTTCATGGTGTCCCAAATTTCTTGGACATTTTGGGTCATGAATTTGTTGGTTTTAGTGTTTTCTTTGACTGATGAATCTGTTTCCTCTAACGTATCTTCAACACCAGAGATCCTCTCTTCCACATCTTGCATTCTGTTGGTTATACTTGCATCTGAAGTTCCTGTTCGTTTACTGAGGTTTTCTATTTCCAGCATTCCTTCTGCTAGTGTCTTCTTCATTTTTTCTATTTCCCTCTTCAGGTCTTGGACTGTTTCCCTTGCTTTTTCATGATTTTCTTTCAGGGATTTATTGTTTTCTACTGCTTTTATTGTCCTTTCCTCTAGTTTTTTATAGCGTTCTTCCCATTTTTTGTTTGTCTGTTCCTCCACTTTATTTTTGATTTCTTCTATATAAGGCTCTAGCCTCTTCATGATGTTACTTATAAGGTTGTTTTCTTCTTCTTCCATTCTGTGATGTTCAGGTCTAGATGTTGGAGAATGGCTAGATTCTGGTGATGGTGTATTGCTATTGTTGTATGTACTTCTTCCTTGGCGTCTGCCCATCTCCTTGTAGGTTCGTTCTTGGTCTTATCAGTGTACTTGGTCCAGACAGAGCTGACAGATTTAGGGAGCCTCTCTCTGGTCCAGATGTAATCTCTGGGCCGGATGGGAGCTCTGGTCCAGATGAGAGTGCTGGCTGGATAGGAGCTGGGGGACTGGACTCTGAGTCTCAGGAAGTCCCTGGGGTCTCCTTATCTTGTCCAGATGGGAGCTCCTCTTGTCCAGATGGGAGTTCCAGGACAGGGTGGAAGCTCTGGTCCAGATCTGAGTTCCAGGGCGGATGGGAGCTGGGTGCTCTCTGGTCCAGATGGGAGTTCCGGGGCAGGATGGAATGCTGGACACTGGTCTCTAAGTCTCCGGAAGTGGCTGGGGTCTCCAGCAGATGGGTGTGGGGGCAAGGCGTTGAGGTTGTATTGTCCATGGGAGGGTCTTTCTGGTCCAGATGGGAGTTCCAGGATGGATGGGAGCTGGGGGCTGGTCTCTGAGTGTCAGGAATTGGCTGGAGTCTTGGGCAAATGGGTGTGGGGGCAGGGTATGGAGACTGCAGGGTCTGCCTGCGGTCTTGGAAAAGGGGAGCCTTCCCACAGGGCCGGCGCCGGAAACTGGGGCCAAGTTGGCAGATCCTCCCAGGATGGTGCACAGGGGTGGGACCCAGGGGCAGTTGCCTCTCTGACTATAACCCCAGGCACTCACCTCTGGTCCAGATGGGTTAAATGCTCTTTTAACTAATGAGTAGCAAAACTAAGGAGGCCTTCCAATAATGACATTTTTCTCTCTGTAACTCAAATCACAGACGCTTGCATTTCTTTACCTTAAAAATAAACACATTTTCCAATATGTTTATCATCAATTATTCTTAGAAAGGAAAATTTGTCTTGCCTTACATTCTTATTAGCTCCTCTATCTATTTTTTATTTCACTATGTAAGCACACATGCTTTTTAAATTCTTTCGCTATCTGAAAGGGCTAAATTAAGAAAATGAGTCTTAATAGACAAGAATCCTGATGTACACAGCAGCAGCAGCTCATTAGGATTTCTCTGTAACCATAGCAACCAGTGGCAGTGCCCCCAATATTCTTTATGACCTTATAGTTTCCATGAACAGCTATGAAGTAGGGTAAATGCATCTGAAGTGGTGAAATTTCACTTATTTTCAAAGTGTTGGAAGGAAAATTCCTAACAGAATAACATGCCTTTCACAAGCTTCTGGTGCCCTCTCTTTGGTGTGAGCCATTATGGTGCTTACATATTGATCTCATAGATGCTCCCCTTGAAAGGGAATGGTGACTTTAAGAAAATTATGTATTGTGATTTTTTTTTTGTGGTGGGTATTGTGTTCCCTGAAATATTGTGTGTTCCCTGAAATAAACATATCTGGGGTCAGAGAACAGACAGCCACTAGAACAAAGCCAAAAATGGTGGCTAGAAAATAGGAAGAGTAAGCCGTAACAGAAGTTGGGCGGTGGTGGTACACACCATTAATCCCAGCACTTGGGAGACAGAGCCAGGTGGATCTCTGTGTGTTCAAGGCCACTTTAGAAACAGCTAAGTATGGTGACCCACGCCTTTAATCCCAGAAACCCAACCTTTAATCTCAGGGAGTGGGGTCAGAAAGAGAAAGGTATATAAGGCGTGAGGACCAGGAACTAGAAAAGTTAAGCATGTAGTTAGTTAAGCATTTGGTTGGTTAAGCGTTCAGGCTTTGGAGCAACACAGCTCAGCTGAGATTCATGTGGAGGAGGACTCAGAAGCTTCCAGCCTGAGGAAACAGGATCCCCTGAGGAACTAGCAAGGTGAGATAGCTGTTGCTTGTTCTGCTTCTCTGATTTTCCAGCATTCACCCCAATAACTGGCCTCGGGTTTGTTTTATTAACAAGTACCTTTAAGATTCATGCTACATTTTTTATTTCTTTGTGCAGTATTTTTTTAATTGTTAAGGCACTGGATCAAGAGTGAGAGGGCCTGGGATTCAATTCTGCAGGAACTTCAATTTGATTTTTCTCTATAAAACGTTGAGAGTAGTGACTGCTCACCTGCATCAGCATTGTCCATGGTGTTGATTCAGATAATGTGTAAGGAAGCATTCTGAAATTTCAAAGTGTTAAAATGGAAAGAGCACTATCTCTTCCTTCAAAACTTTAACCACAGTTTTTCATGTCTGCTGGACCAAAAAAGTGTTGAATTATTTCCTTCTGCTTGGAGATGTTATATATCAAAAATTTCTATTCATAGACACATTAAAGTTTGAATAAACTTACAGTGGTATTCTATTCTTTTAAAAGAGGCCATTATGTCAGCTGGCTAACCCATCTCTTAGTGCTTCCAAAGACCCAGAGTTTGAAATATTCTTTTAAAGAAGTGTGGCTTACCATAGAGTTTGGGGTAGAGCTCTGTCTCTATCCTATTTCAAAATCACTGGGAGTTTAGGTGATAATTTTAGGAAAAGTTTCAAAAACACGTTGCTGTGGGATGTTCTGTGTATTAAATGTGTTGCTCTGATTGGTTAATAAATAAAACACTGGTTGTTCAGTAGCCAGGCAGGAAGTGTAGGCAGGACAAGGAGAGAGAAGAATTCTGGGAAGTGGAAGGCAGAGTCAGAGAGACGCTGCCACCCACCACCATGAGTAGCAACATGTAAGATACTGGTTAGCCACAAGCCATGTGGCAAGTTATAGATTTATAGAAATGGGTTAATTTAAGATAGAAGAACTAGATAGCAAGAAGCCTGCCATGGCCATACAGTTTGTAAGCAATATAAGTCTCTGTGTGCTTACTTGGTTGGGTCTGAGCAGCTGTGGGACTGGTGGGTGAGAGAGATTTGTCCTGACTGTGGGCCAGGCAGGACTGAAGAAAACTTCAGCTACAACATGTAAAAGATCCCAAGATCCAAGCCAGGCCTTCAGGTTATCACAAACAAGAGTGACATCTTCAGATTTACTCACGCCATCTCCAGGAAGAATGGCAGCTTCCACACTCCCATTTCAGTTCTATCCTTATTCATCTTTTGGGTCTGACAAGCTTTGTAAAAGGTGGTAGAAGACCAAGAAGGGAAGGAAGCAGGATTGGAAATCACGTGGAGATTGAAAAACCAAGAATCTGCCCAGTCCTGTAGAGGTGTTTGATGGGACTGATGACCTAAGGAGTTGGTCCCAAGTTAGCAAGTGGGTAGGACTTCGCTTGAGCACAGAACAAGGAACAACTGATTCTTAAACCTTGGGACTCTGTGATTCACATGTTATCACTGAAGTGGAAGATGAAAATAGGCAATTATAAAAAATATCAACTGATACTGCTGAGTGGCAGCCTCCGGTCAAAAGCACCCTTCAAAGGAGGTAGTAACTGGCCCATCTACTGTCATTTTCTTTTCATAGTGAGCCAATGCAATGGACCCTCTTTATATTTTCATTTTCCATTTAAAGACACCGAGACCCAGAAACTTGAAGTAACTTTCCCAGAGCCACAGGACTAATAACTTAGTAGAACAGGGACAGAAGTCAGGCAATTATATTCCTTAGTTCTTACCCATAGACTGTCATTCCATAGATGGGCCAGAGCTTGGACTCTGTCACCCACACAGGATACACTGAAGCCATTCTTCTGTCCCCATAAAACAATGGCCAGTCAGTGGAAAAGTCACTTGGAAGGGCACTGAACATTTTTTTTTTTTTGACATTTCATCAAATGCTTAGTGGTACAAACTAGCTAAAACATTAAGTCAGAAGAAAGATGCATTATTGGAAGGGACACTGTCAATCTGAATAATAGCATTCTATAAATGTTATATTAAAGGAGCAAAAAAGGAAAGAGTTATAAGTTTTTAGAGATGTATTTATTTACATATATGGGTATTTTTCTCGAATATATGTCATTGTACAATGTGAGTGCCGTCTATAAGCCAACGTGGGGGATCTCGGAAGAAGTCAATCCTGCTGACACCTGAACTCCTGAGCTGTACAAAGCAAGGCTGTGGTGTCCAAACCACCTCCTTGATTGTAGCTAGAGTTTTCCTGCCTGGCCCACAGTCAGGACAAATCTCTCTTACCCGCCAGTCCCACAGTCGCTCAGACCCAACCAAGAAAGCACACAGAAACTTACATTGTTTAGAAACTGTATGGCTGTGGCAGGCTTCTTGTTATCTGCTTCTTCTATCTTAAATTAACCCATTTCTGTTAGTCTATACTTTGCCACATGGCTTGTGGCTTACCAGTGTCTTTCATGTTGCTTTTCATGGCAGCGGCTGGCGGTGTCTCCCCAGCCTTCTACTTCCCAGAATTCTCTTCTCTCTTGTCCTGCCTATACTTCCTGCCTGGCCACTGGCCAATCAGAACTTTATTTACACAGAGCGATATCCACAGCACTTCCCCTTTTCTTTTTTCTTTTTTTAAGGAAGGTTTTAACTTTTACATAGTACAATTACATATAACAAAACAATTATCAAGCAAGAATTACAGTTACAATATTAAAGAGGATATCCTATCTATCTTATGTTTGTTAGTCTAAGGTTTTATATCTAACTTATCTTTTATCATAACTGAGGAAATTATAACTACCTAGTCTTCAACCACATCAAAGACCTCAGAAGGATATAATATTATCTGAGAACCTGGGATAGGGATGAAAGCAACTTTCGGGAGTCTTGTAGGGTAGACAGAGACAGCTGGCAGCCTGGACAGTCACCTAATGTTCCTCTGTAAAGTTGTGGCATTTGTCTTCAGCCCACAGGGCTAGAGTCTCTCAGTCACTTCTCTCAGTGTCCTGTAGAATGTCTGGCAGTTTCCTCTGTGAAGCAGGAACCTGAACGACCATTTTGAAAGCAAAGTTCAGTGGTCACCTTTCTATGGGTCCTGCATGTCCAGGTGATCGAGCAGTCCAGGCAAGAACAGTTTCTTGCCCAAATGACTATTTTTGCCAAGGTGAAGATAAAATATGAAGTGTCTTCAATGCCCATCCTCCTCTCTGAAGTAAATTGGTGCTGCCAGGAGCAGACATGTCTCACTGTCCAGAAAGTCTAAATTTTAAAAGTATTTTAAATGCCATATTCTGTAGGTCTTTGAAGTATTTGAAGATTACCTATCTATCTGAAATATCTCTATGTATACCTAGAAGACTTAACTAACATGGCTACGAGTATGATTATTACAGATGATTAATTATTAATCTATTTTTAATTATCCATTTCAATTTAAAATGAGCTATACAAACATAATACCTTAAACACGATTAGAAATATACACACGATTAGAAATATAACAAAATTAACTTTAAGTTTGTATCAATAGACTAAAATCTATACCAATGTAAAACATTTTAAACAAGTTGTTGCTCTTTAGAAGTAAGTTCCTTAATCTACCCTTTCATCCTATTATATCTGTATCATATCCCCATTTCTTCTTTAGAAAGAGATCTCATTTATAATCAAACTGCTTTAAAGAAAAATATTGGTTTTTCTCTGTCCCACACCAGAGGGCTCTTCTGACTTGGGACACAAGAATCTCTTAACCATTTCTTTTAGCAATATGTCTGGGTTTAGAGAAGGAGTGAGCCAATTCCATCTCCAAAGCAAGCTTGATAATTTTGGGAATGTGGGCATAGTTTCTCTTACTACTTCCTGCTGGAGCGGGCTGCTGTATCTTATGGGGACACAAAGAAAATTTTAGGATTATGGAGTAGTCCATTAGGGTGAACCTCTGAGCCAGTTGCCTTGAAAGCATTCTGGATGTTGGATCATCTGGGCCATGGTGTCATCAGAGACCTTTCAGGTGGTCTTGGCTGATCAAACCTGATGTATCTTAATCTGGAACAAATCCACAGCCTCTGGCTTTCTGTGGAAACAAAAGCAGAGACTCCTTTCCAAAGTAACATATCCTTATATCCAAATTTTGAAGTCAAGCTACCTTTAAAATTTACATATTTATTTAACTCAACAGCTTTTACGATCAAATCTTTTTCTGTAGTTAAAAGTCCCAAAGACAAGACAAACCAGATTCTCTGTGTAGTATCCATCTTTGTAAGACTGAAACGCCTCTGTGGCTTCTGGCTCTGCCCACCTCAGCTTCCCAACATGGCGGTGGTACAGTTTACCACCAGCTCTGGGTCTGGAGCCATGTGTACCATCAATTATCAGAAGCAGTTCTATCAAAGCAGTGCATAGCCCAGAAACTTTTTTTTTTTTTAACTAGCAAAGGCTAAATCTACCACGCAGCAGAGTAAAGTGCCACTTGTAGACTCCTCATTCCCGCCACACTGCAGGTCAGACGCACACGCCAGGAACCCGCCATAGTAGCTCAAACCGGCAGGCTGCCTCTAACTTGAGAGAGACAACTAGGAAGCTGTTTTTAGCTCCGTTTTAGAATCTTTTTTCTCAGGTTTTAGGTGGAAACTCTTGCCAACATGTTGGGCGCCATTTGTAGTTAGAGTTTTCCTGCCTGGCCCACAGTCAGGACAAATCTCTCTTACCCGCCAGTCCCACAGTCGCTCAGACCCAAACAAGAAAGCACACAGAAACTTACATTGTTTACAAACTGTACGGCAGTGGCAGGCTTCTTGTTATCTGCTTCTTCTATCTTAAATTAACCCATTTCTGTTAGTCTATACTTTGCCACATGGCTTGTGGCTTACCAGTGTCTTTCATGTTGCTTTTCATGGTGGCAGCTGGCGGTGTCTCCCCAGCCTTCTACTTCCCAGAATTCTCTTCTCTCTTGTCCTGCCTATACTTCCTGCCTGGCCACTGGCCAATCAGAACTTTATTTACACAGAGCGATATCCACAGCACTTGATGGTATTTCTTGTGTCAGCCCTAGACTCTAAGAGAAGAGCCAAATACATTTTCCCATCAAGAAGTGTTCTTTCTCTTAGAAAAGAAATCACTGTAAGCCTGTCTGGCTAAGAAAAACTCAATAGTGACATAGGCCTTGAACTAGTCTTTGAATAATAAGACAGACTTGCAGGCAGAAAAGACGGGATGCTTAAGTTTATCCCTTTAGTGGGGTACCACTGAAAGTCTGCACTAAATTCTTCACACATGCTATGATTTTTAAGTTCTCCATTCTACTGACCAAGTTTCAAACATTAAAGATTTATGTTCTCATATATATTAGGATAGATTCCCTATAAACTTTGATCATTTTTTTTCCTGTTTTCGTCTTTTTCTCTGTGGTGGTTGATCTCAAGTGTCAAGTTGTTGAGAACTAGAATCTTCTGAGAAATGAGCCTCTGGGGATGAAGGCAGGAGATTATCTTGATCAGGTTAATTAGCAGCTTCTGTGGGCACCATGCCCTGAGCTGGGGCTCTGGGTTGTACAAGGAGGGATAAATGAATGAGCCCAAGCATTCATCACTACAGCTTTGTGGTCGTGGATCAAAAATGACCTCAAGTTCACACATCTGTGACTTCCCTGCCATGATGGACCATAACCTTGAACTATGAAAATAAACCCTCTCACCCTTAAGTTGCTTTTCTTGGGGTATTTTGTCACAGAGACAAGAAAAGTGAAAAAAAAATCTATTCTGTCTAAAATATACAGATATAGTAAAGTCATCACTGAGTGGAGATTTAGTCTTAGAGCTGTAGAATCTGAGACAGAGGGATTTCCATGAGTTAAAGATCAGTCTGGGAGATAGTAAGTTCCAGATCTTCCTAGACTACAAAGCAAGAACATGTCTCAATAAAGAAAAAGAAAAGAAAAGAAAAAAAACTCAGAGTAGAGATGGATGCAATAGAAAACAAATATAAAGTAGAGAAAGTTAACAAAGCAAAAAAATTGATTTTTAAAGAATAAAAAGCTCCCAAATTTGGCAAATCCTTGTAGGAATGGTCAAGAGTAAAGGGTAGCCTGGGGAAGGGGGGATTCAGAGAGCAAAGTGCTTGTCACTAAAACCTGATAACCTGAGTTCAGATCCCAGAACCCAGATAAAGGGCAGACACGGTGGTGCACAGAGCTGGAATCCCAACACCTGGGCAGGGAGGTGGAGGTGAAGACAGTACACTCACTAGAAGCTCCAGGGACAGGTAGGGTAAAGAACAAGAGATCTTGTCTTTGATGGAATGTGAGAAGTAACACCAGAATTTCCTCTGATCTTCACATACATACACATACAAACACATACACACACACACAAACACACACATACAAACACATACATACACTCAAATACACATACATATGCACACAAACACACACATACACAAACACATATACACATATATACATGCACACATATGCACACAAACACATACACACATGCATCCATGTCACTCACACACACATGGCATGTTCTTCCATAGACATGCATTAAAAAAGATTAAAAGTATAAGCAAAACATAAAAATAAAATAATTTTTAATTTTTTAAAAAAGAAAGCAAAATTACCTGAATATTTGAAAATCAGCCAGTTATGACACAACATATAAAAAAATACAGGGAGAATGTGTATACTATATATATTGAAAATATATACTATATACATATTGTAATTTGGAAACCAACTTAAGATTTTTAAAAAGAAACTTAAAGACTCTGAAACAGAGGAAATTTTTTCAATCTGACATAAGCTATCTTCTGTGGATGAATATCAAGTGCTCTTGGTATCACTTGTTGAAGAGGATGTCTTTTCTCCAGTATGTATTTTTTGCCATCTCAGTCAAATACCAGATGTAGTATTGTGCATCTATGGTTGTGTGCGTTTGTGTTTTTGTGTTCTGTTTTGTTCCACTGATCTGTACTAGTTTGGTGTTGCTACCATGCTGTTTGTATTACTACAGCTCTGTAATGAATCTTGAAATCTAGAATGGTGAGATATCCACTATAGTCCTTTTTGCTCAGGATTGCTTTGGTTATCCTTGGTCTTTTGTGGTTTCATATGAATGTTAGGATTTGTTTTTCTATTTCTGTGAAGAATGCTGTGTGTATTTTACCAGTTTGGTTGTTGTGGAGGCCCACAAAGGTTTCCTAGTGAGATCTGAGCTTGCTTTACCCAGCAGAGCTGCATTAGAGGATTGCTTGACCACGTGTATGGTTACCAGGTGATTGGAAGGGTCTGCACTTGGCTGTGCTAGGGGGAGATCTTTTGCTCCACCCCTTGGCATTCCTATAAAAAGCCCTTTAGAAGAGACAGAAGGGGCTAGTGGATATTGATCCAGGCCCTCCTGAGGCTATCCTGTGTTTCTATCTGTTTCTCTCCCCTCTGTCCTTCTATCTAATATCTCTTATCCCTCACTCCTCAAGAGTACCCTGTCATAAAACGTGGGGGCCAATCTCCCAGCTGGGCTCCCACGGGTTATATAATACAAATGGTCAGCCTTGGAAGTATGTATGTACAAGAACATTATATGGAATGAATGAGTTTTGTGTGTGGTTTTGTGTGTGTGTGTGTGTGTGTGTGTGTGTGTGTGTAACAACAAAAACAATTTAAGAAAAAGAGGCACCATAATTTGAAAGATAAAGGGCACATGGGAATGTAGTTGGAGAGCTTCTCTCCAGGGGCCACCAAGCCCCTGCAGTCCCTCAACCCATGCATAAAATTACAACTTAGTATATATACATATATAATATCTTAGATAGGATATATTAAGTATTAGACTCAGGTTCTTTAGGATAGGACACCTTTTGGAATGATCTTTGTAACACGCCACCTACCCATGCCCTAGACTTCCCTGGATTTTACTATGTGTTTTTTGCTTGATATTGTTTGTACTTATTGTAATTCCAACTTATCTAGGTCATTATCCCTCATTACTCCTGGACAATATTTGATAACCATCTCTTTGTATATAGTCTTATATTAGGTTAGAACTTTCTTATTTAGACAAAAGGGGGAGATGTAGTGGATAGCCATCCCAGCATTGGCCTGGAAGTTCCAACCCCCATTGAAGCTTCGGTAATGGTCACGCCCACAAGGCAAGGCGGAGGAGAAAGCGAGAGACCAAAGATCGGGAAGAGGTCTCTCTCTTGGTTCCCGGACTCTGGACGCTGGAGGTAGACCAAGCAGAGTTCTCCAGAGAACACGGCCGGACTGCACTATACCCTTGCCAGACCCTGTAACCTACCCCCTCATTTGTAAGTACCCCACAAAATAAACCTCCCTTTTAACTACGTGGAGCGGCCTTAATAATTTCACCAATATAAAATAATCACACAGACACTTACATTATTTAAATTGCTTGGCCATTAGCTCAGGCCTACCATTGTCTAGCTCTTACTCTTATATTTAGCCCATTTCCATTAATCTATATTTTGCCACATGGCTCCTGACTTACCAGTACCTTACATCTTCCTTGTCATGGTGGCAGCTGGCAGTATCTCTCTACCCAGCCTTCCATTTCCCACATTTCTCTCTCTCTTGTCCCGCCTATACTTTCTGCCTGGCCACTGGCCAAAAAGCATTTTATTTATAAAGAGCGATATCCACAGCATGGGAGGGCTTGGAGGGAAGAAAGGGAAGGATTTGATGTAATTTTATTACAATCCCATGTGCTAGTGTCTTCCCCATTTCTTTATTTTCAGAGATTTAAAGTTTACAACGAAGAGTTCTTTTATAAACGTAGTTGGGTTTATTCATAGATCTTTACACTTTTAGATGCTACTGTGAGTGGGAGTATTTCCATAATCTAATTCTCAGTGCATGTTACTGGTGTATAGGTATACTGATTTTTGTAACTTGATTTTGTGTCCTGCCACTGCTGAAATGTTGATTGATTCTAGAAAATTTCTGATGGCATTTTTGAACCCATTATGTATAGTATCATATCATCTGAAAACAGATAAATTTGCTTCTTTTCCTATTTAATGCCCTTTAATTTCCTTCTAATTTCTTATTATTGTAGTTAATTCTTCAAGTACTATATTTTGTAGCAGGTGTCTTGTTCCTGGTTTAAATAGAATTTCTTTGAGTCTGAAAACTGTTTTTCAAAGTAATACATTGATAAAGGCACTAGCAAATGGGAAAATGCACAATAATCATGGATCCGGAGGCTGAATGACAGGTAGATGAGTTTGCCCCCAAATCACTCCATCAGAAATAATAAGGTATCAGTATTCTGGAAACTCTGAAGTGTGGAATAGAAGCAGGGAGTAATTGTAGCACTTTAAATATCAAGCCAAAACACTTTTCAAAAAGCTCCCCAGAAGGCCACCTGGCCATCCAAAGAAATCTCTACTTTTGTCATAAAAATTGATTTGGACACCTCATATGCTGAAGCTGATTCCTTTTCAGCTTCTGTGAAGGAGAACTTTAAATGTTTATGTATTGTTTGATAATTTCATGTATGAATACGACGTACTTCGCTCATTTATATTCTCTGCTCCCTTCCAGCGCCTCCCAGATCCTTCTCCCAACATCTCCCTCCTAACTTCACATCTTCTGCCTTTTTATTCCATCCCAGCCCCAGTCCATTTAGTACTGTCCGTATGCTCTTGGGTGCTGGGTGTCACCCACTGGAACATGAACTGTGGGGCATTTACCCACCAACCCCACAGCTCCCCAGAGTTTTCTTGAGTGTGAGCAGCAGGAAATATTAGATAGAAGAACTTATATTGCGGAGAAAAACAGATAGAAAATAAAGGATAGCCTCGAGAAGGCCTGGAACCTTTTCCAGCAGGCCCCGACTGTCTCTGCCCCAGGGTATTTATAGAGATGCCAAGGGGTGGAGCAAAAGACCTCCTCCCCCAGCACAGCCAAGTGCAGACCAATTCAGACACCTGCACTCAGAGCCATGGCCCTAATCATCCTCTACGCGGACCTGCTGGGTAAAGCCACCGAGGAACCCGAAAACGGGCTCCCACAATGAACAACTGACCCTGCACCACACTGATGAAGAAAACTAACTCTCCCTCCTCCCAGTGACAATCAATTAGGAGTGGAGCTTCATGAGCGGTTGACAGCCTGATCTTGTGCTTCATAAGACATTAACTGTATGTTAATATAGGACCGTTCTCCTGCTCTATTGCTTTCTCTAGCGACTATTGAAGGCCATGTTGTTCATTTCACCTTTGATTTTTTATTCTGTCATTTTTGGGGTCTTCCCATTATTAGGTTAAGTAAAACTTTACCATAAGCTTTTTACCTATCTGAGAATTAGGGGCTAAAGAAAGAGAGAACCACAATGCTTTATAGAGGCCCTGCTGACCTATGTCCATTGCATAATGAACAACCCAAGTAGAGATCAGGCATGAAATGTCAAGACTCACCCAATGCTTTTGGGGTTTTCCCTAGCTAAGGGCTACTACTGCTGTGATGAAACACCCTGACCAAAAGCAAGTTGGGAAGGAAAGGGTTCATTTTGCTTACATTTCCATTTCATAGTCCATTACTGAAGGAAGTCAGGGCAGGAACTCAAAAAGAGCAGGAACACAAAGGCAGGAGTTGATGCAGAGGCCATTGAAGAGTACTGCTTATTGATTTGCTCCTCAGAGAGCTTGCTCAGTTTGCTTTCTTATAGAACCACTAGCATGGGGTGGCCCCACCCACAGTGGACTGGGACCTTTTTCATCAATCACTAAGTAAGAAAATGCCCTACCAGCTTTCCTATAGTTTGATCTTACAGAGGCATTTTCTCAATTGAGGCCCATTCCTTTCCAATAACTCTAGCTTCTATCAATCTGACACCAAACCAGCCAGCACAGGGTCCTTTATTTCCCTGGCTTCCCCTCCTCATGCTGTGACAAGAAGCTGATGAAATGTCTGATGAGACCAGCAGAAATAACCACCCTCCAGTCCTAATCAATAGCTGATAATAGAAGACAAACTGGACACTTGAAAGCAATAAGAAATCATATTTATCTTTATACATGTGTTCATACCAACTTGCACATATAACTTTTATCAAAACAAAACACATACCATCAAAGATTGCCCTGTAATTCATCCTTGACAGCCACAGGGTACATACATAAGTAAAAACATGCAATTAGATAATGGGCGTATTTTCAGAAATATGAAGTTAACATTAAAGGGCTTCTGAAGGTTTTATTCAAATGTGTACAGACTACAAGAAAAACAATGGCAAGAACAAAATAATAACAGAGCTCAGATTAATATTGTGTGTTGAGCTACTCTGAATTATCTAAACATTATTGAAGTAAACATGGACCCCATAGCTCAATGGCCACAGAGTTAATGGAAAAACCTCTACTAGTCATTCCCTACAATATAAATGCACTCATTGACCTGATTCTTAGTCCCACATTGTAAGCACTGAAGCTCATCAGGCATTGTGTTTAGCAGTCTGTTGACCATCATCACAGAAATGAAAGGCACCTCTAATTTTGTTTTATTCAAAACAGTTTCTTCACTTCATGTTACTAAATTAGATATCATTATACCAAACACTGAAATGTGAGAGTTCTATCAGAAACTGGAGCACCAGATTGATACAAGAAAAGACATGGCCAGTGTCTGATGTCTAAAGCAATAGTGATGAATTAGTTTTTAATGAATATTTTATTCATAGACTTCCTGAACTGAGTATACAAAAAAAGTCCTCATTATAAAGATACTATTTCCTGGAAATATGCCATTATTTTATCATTAAAACAATATGTATACAAACATACCAAAAGTTGGTTTACCATTCATCTTTTGTTCTTTGATAAAATAAGCTCTCATTTACTGTTAATGTAAACATTGATGACAAATAAAGCCACTTGCAATTATCCTGTAAATCTTCAGGAACACACAGTCACAGATTTCTAAATGTTTGTGGCCAATAGCCAAGACCTGCAGAGAGCACAGCAATTCCACTGTGCAGGAATCATTCACAATCGGAGCTGCTCTGTTCTCAAACATAAAAGTCAAAGAAAGTAAAAGTACGATAGAAGAAGAAATTTTGTGAGCTTTTATTTATTTATTTTTTTAAAGGAAAATGTTGCTTGGAGATTGTGTGGCAAAACAGTAGTGGTGCTGGCATGTAACTCCAGCTACCCTGGAGGCTAACTCTGAAGGATCCACAAGTTCAAAGCCTGCATGGGTTACGTAGTAGGTTCAAGTCCAGTGTGGGCAGCTTGGTGAGATACTATCAAAATAACAAGTGAGGGGGAGGGGGCTGGGAACATAGCTAATCTGTGTTTGCGTAAAATTTGAAAAGCCCTGGGTTTAATCCTCAGTAATACAAACACATATACCACACTCACACACAACACACACATACATACACACACATACACACACACACACACACACACACACACACACACACACACACAAGATTATTATGCTCAGGAAATTCATAATACATAATAACTGGGTGTTTTAAGTGGACTGAAAATATATCTACTACATTCCAAATGGGTCTGCTTGTTCATGGTGAAATATTTGGTGACAGCATCAGAGGCAGTCCAAAAAATAATCAAAACTATTATTTATTATGACCTTCAGAATGAGTGTGCTTACTCAATAAGCAATTATGAATTTAATATTTAAGATTGATTACCCTATCCAAAATCTGCCAAGAATACGTAAAAATCTGAAGATATATTAGGGGGAAATGCATTGCTTAAACATGTAAATTATTTACACACATACACACATGTACATATTTAGTAACACAATGTGCAACTGGGAAAATGAGATTATTCCCCTCAAATTGCAGTATCTGTTAAGTCATTTCTGAGCAAATGATGGTGTTTTTTATATGACAATGAAGACACTCTATATACTATAGAACTGCCAGTTAGCTCAATAGTTCAGAGCATGGTGTTCATGTAGACGTTGTGGTATGTCCTGATATTATGTTACACATTATTTTGACCATTTAAATTATATTTGGATAAGAAGGAGAAGTTTTGGACATCAAACAATTAGGTAACATTTTGAAACTAAAACTTATGCTTATAGCTGCTGGAGATATGGCTTGGCAGTGAAGAGCATGCACTTTTCTTGCAGTGAAGTCTTGTTTGGTTTCCAGCACCAGTCCACATGCCTTTCAACCACATCTTCTGTTTCAATGGGATCCAGTGTCTCTGTCCTTTTGAGGGCACCTGCGCTCATGTGCACACACATGCACACAGAACACACACATTCGCATAATTCAAAATAATCTGTAAAAGGTCTTTAAAAGATCGTGGGTGTGTATACCCCCAACAACAACTTCCTCCAACATAATTAGATTAATTCTTAAACATGCCTGAGGAAAAGACTCATCAGAGGAGTCTTACACTATAATTTCCCAAAGAAATTCTATGTAGATATACAGATAGCAGCAAATTTAATGAAATATAATTTATTCCCTGCATATGAGTGTGTATGTGTGTGTGTCTGTGTGTGTTCACAGCCATCAACTTACACTTTATGTAACAGTTTTGTTATAGGTCTTTAAAATGAAGGAAAACATACCTATAGTTTGTAGCAAAGCACTGTCTGTAACAGCACAGTAGTTCCTAGCATACATCTAGGATAAAAAAAAAGAGGCAGCACTTATACCACCAGAGCTCCGTCAAATGTGGTTTGTTTTTCTTCGGTTTTCACTCTAAGACAAACAACTACGGGAGTGAACTACTGAAGAGTCTTGGGTCTGCGCTTTCTGTCAAGCAAGAGCTATTTGGTTTCAGTTACTTACTTACGCAATCAGATCACCAATCTAGAACACTTGCTGTACTGTGCCCAAGTTCTCCAGACCCCTTCATTTTTCAGGGAACTATGTAGATAATCCAGTCAATCAACAGAAATCCAAAGTGGTGACAAAACCCTAGGTGAAATGCCTAATAAAGTTGAACAAAGCTTTGTACTTAGCTAGTGCCTTCAAACATCACAATAAATGACATCTGAATAAAACTTTGTGGAAGAGCAGTTCTTGGTCCGTTGGCCCCTGCGGCATGGTACAGGGTGGACAATATTTGGATTATAGATAGAGGTGCCCAGTTTTGTGAAACTGCCAGCCGAATCATGTGTGCTTGTGACTATAGTGATTGCTATTGCCATGAACTCACTTGTAGATTCATTTTCAGCTTTTCACTCTTTAATAAGAGTCTTCCATCTCACTTTCTCTTTGTGTTCCGCTCGCTCATTTACAAATAAAACAAACTAACCCTTTCCCTGCTGGGGATCTTTCTGAAGATGTGAGGAGAAAGAACTGATCGTTGTCCTATTGTGACTACTTCCGGTATCCCCAACACCAAGCATATGAACACCTGAAGACGCTCAGATAACTTAGATAAAACGGAGGCAGTATTTGTATATAACTGACCCGTGTCCCTTACACATACAATACTTTAAATCATTGCTGGGTTACATGTAACGCCCAGTACACTGTAAAGGTTATACTGTCTTGTTTAGGGGATGACAACATGAAAAAGAAATGTGTCCATATTCAACCCAAGTGAAGATTTTGTGAATATATCAGTTCAACCACAGGGAAGGAGGGACGCCTGTAGTGCATTCATGTCACATGTTTCCAATAAAAGAAAGGTTCCCACAGTCTCTCTTGTCTTGAATTCTTTTCGCACTGTGCTTCAACCTCCTCCACTGATACATGTGGTTCATACAACAAGAGGCTGTACATGTTCAGTATTACCCTTAACAGACAGAACTAGAGATCTGATTATAAAGCAGACAGAGTCTCAGTTCTGGCAACGCAGAGGCAACCCTAAAGAGCTTCAAGTTGGACTATGCTCATTTCCAGACAAGAGAAAGCAAACGCAGAAAGCAGCAAGACCCCACCCACTGCGGGTAATTTGTTAGCACCACTGGCTTTTTAAACAGAGTCCACTTTTATTAAATTGTTCTTGGCTATTAGGGGAGCAGGCTTACATTTAATCTTATCTGCTGCATCGTTTGAGCTGTCCACAAAGAACATCTTGCCTGTGCACAAGGAGACAATAATTCTTTTGTATTCCTTTCTGAAATTCTGGTTCAGTAGTCCGTATATAATCGCATTGAGGCAGCTGTTGAAATATGCCATGTAGTAACTAGCCACAAACAGCCACTCTGGGATTCTGGGGACCATGGTGGCAGGGTCTGAGGCCACAATGAGCCCTATGAAGTTGAGTGGGGCCCAGCAAATGGCAAAAAGTACGAAAACTACGAACATGGTGACAAAGTTCCTGAAGTCCTGTGGCTTCAGTTTGGGCTTGTTGTCAGGTTTCACCCTCCTTCTGACCTGAAGAACCAGGATCCAGATCCGTAAGTAGCAGAAGATAACAATAATCATAGGCACGATGAAATGGAAAACTACCACCGCTATCGTGTACACCGAGCTGACAGACTGGGTGAAGGTACAGGAGTAGATCCGGGGATCATACTGGAGAGTTCCGGTTTGCAGGTTGGGCATGATGGCTACAAGTGTCAGCACCCATATCAGGAACACGTAGCAGAGGGAGTTCTTGTTACTGTAGAGTTTGTCGTACTTGAGACTGTGGCAAATGTAACAGTAGCGGTTAATGGCGATCCCGGTGATGTTGAATATCGAGCCGATGACACTCAAACCCATCAGAAATGCACTGATTTGACAGTGCAGATACCCCAGATTCCAGCCATTGTTAAATATGGATGTCAGCACCAAGGGATATGGGTAAATAGCCACCACGAGGTCCGCAACAGCTAAGCTCACCACAAACATATTTCCTAAGAGGGAAAGAGGTGTAAAACACAGGTTAACACCAGTATTACATGCACTGCATCTTTAAACATACATTAAAGGAGGGGGATGGAAAGATAGCCAGTATAACTTGCTGTGCAAGCTTGAGGACTGGATTTTGGATTCTCAGTACTTCTAAAAGCCCTGTGGGTTAGGCTACCTCCCATGCAAAGGGAGCAGGGGACATGGGATCACCAGAGCAAGCTGACCAGCCAGATTAGTAACAGTGGCAAGTTCTGGGTTTGATTGAGAGAGCCTGCCTCAAAAAAAAAAGAAAGAAAGAAAGAAAGAAAAGAAAAGAAAAAAAAAGAAGAAGTTGTAGAAGAACTGAAGAAGACATCAGTTTCAACCACCAGCCTCACACCCATGAACTTCCACATGCATACATGCATAGAGACATGCAAATATATATGCTCCCACAGTACATATACTTCCATATTGCTAAAGAAAGGAAGGAAGAAGGGAGGAAGGAGGAAGAGACAGATAGACAGGGGCCAGGGAGGGGTGGGGGAGATGGGACAAGCTCTTTCCGAAACTTGGATGACCTGAAACCATGTGGCATGACCGCTACGTGATAAATGAAATAAATGCCACCAGTAAGCTTCAACGTGGCCCTTGTTGAGTCATGTCCACTTTCTGAATGTCTGTATATCCAGAACATTCCATTTCCCAAAGTATGGAATTTCAGACTGTATTCTCTTCTTGTGACCAGTCTCAAGATATAACACGTTCATGCCATCTTCTGTTGGGGGTTCTCACCTGCGAAGTCTGACATCACCTTACTTCTCAAGTAAGCCATGGATTCCTTGAATTCCAGATCTCTGATCTCTCTGGTTCTTCCAAAGCTTTAAAAGGGTCTCTAGCTTCTGGTGTTGGGGGCTATATATCTTTGTCCTGAGAGAAAAGGGCTCCACCATCAGTGTCTGGATTTGAAGATGGTGGCATCTCTGACTAGCTGTGGAACTGAACTATGTGACTTCACTTTGTCAACATTCCATTCCTTCTCTTATGATATTTGAAAGTGTCTCCTTCCTAATGTCAATGAGCCTCAGATGAGGCAATTTATGCCAAGCACCATGCACTGTCTCCAACTCATATGAAAATTGGTAATGTTCTGCAACTCCCTTCCTCAAACCAAAAGGAAAGGAAGGCATTCTCTTGTATTTATGAATAAGCAGATTAGAACATTAAACCCCACATATTCTAAATCAGTGGCAATCTACTAATTTGATAACTGAACACATTTTCAGTGTATAGAAAAAGGACTTATCTAGCTAAATTTTATGAGATGTTTAACCAATATAATCTTTTATTTTTTGTGGCTTTAAAAAAAAAAAAAGCTTGATTTCTTAACATCCCTTCTCTTTTGAATTGCTCCTCAATCCAGTTTTGAAAATTTTGTTATTTTTTTAAGCCCATCCTAAATGGCTATACCCACATCCTTTTCTTATTTGCCCAACCAGAGATAAGCAGTTTCCCCTTTGAAGATGCCAAAAATATTTTATTTATATCGCATTTAATTTGGAATAGGTTCTAATACATTGCATTCAATAAGAACTTAGCAAATGCATATAAAGGGTTCTGGGGGACTGAGTAAGAACAGACAGGAAGACAAAACTAACAGAATCAAGAGCAAGTTTGCTATCTATCTATAGAAAGGGATGGAATGGTAACATATGTGGAATGACACAGAGTTGAGAATGGGGTACATGACCTCAGGGGCTAGGGAAATGTCCCAGTGGGTAAAAATGTTTGACACACAAGCATAAGGACCAAACTTTGGATCCCCGGCACCCATGTAAAAAGCAAGGCATGGTAGCACACACACAACTGTAATCACAGTGATGAGAAGACAGAGGTAGTTGGGTCCCAGAGCTCACTGACCACTCACTTTAGACAATAGATGAGTGCCAGGACCAGAAGAAACCTTGTTACAAAAACTAAGGAGGAAAACATTGGAAGAAGATGCTCAACATCAACCTTTTACCTCCACAAGCATACACACACATGCACTCCCTCAGTACATGCACATATCAACACACATACCTACCTCCAACTCCCCAGAAGAATACATGGCCTTAAAATGTCAATAATTATGACCAAATGATGTAGTACTATTACCTAGTTGTGTTCTTAAGTGAAAGGAAGGAAGGAAGGAAGGAAAGAGGGAGGGAGGAAGGAAAGGAGGGAAAGAGAGAGAGAGAGAGAGAGAGAGAGAGAGAACCCTCCCTCCCCAAATCCCCTAAATATAACACATGCAAACATTACAGCAGAAGAGAACAAAGCCACCTTATAAACACATCTATATAGACTCTCTGGCTTAATTTTTCCCCAAACATTTATAAAATGAGATTAATCCAAAGAAAATTAAACTAATGAATTAATTAATGTAGTTAATTGAATACTAATAAAGCATAATTGCTGTAAAAGACATGAAGGATCAAAGCCACATATACCACACACATAAGAACACACACACACACACACACACACACACACACACACACACACACACACTCAACTATGATGTCTGTGGTTTGAATTTTAAGCTCTTTAAAACTAAGTCTACACTAAGCCGTTTTACCATGTGCCATTCTGGGTTTAAACGTACTGTTTTGATGTTAGGTCAGTGTGTAGCTGGGTTTCGTACATTAAACATCATTTTAAACTACTAAATGTTTCAAGCTAAAATGGGCTGACTCAAGAATTTAACTATTTTACTTGTCATTAAAATTATCTGTGGGGAAAAATAATTTACCATTGAACTTTTAGTTTGGACTCATCACCAGTTTTTTCAAGAACTGACTTTTAAAGAATCTGGGGGGATGGGGCAGGGGCACTTGAAGACTTGAGTTAATACCTCTTCACCCCTGTAAAATGTCAGGCATGGCTATATACACCCACAGTCCTGATGCTGGAGAGGTGGAGATACAGAGTCCCAGAATTATTAGCGAACCATTCTAGGCAAGTTGGTGAGCTCTGGGTTCACTGGGAGATTGTGACCCAAAAACAAAGATGGAGAGTAACTGATACAGATATCCAATGTCTAATTGTGGCCTATACACACATGCACAGGCATGTACTGTACATTTATACATACATGTACACACATGCATGCTTATGCATATACAATTGTAACACACACAAACACATATATACATGCACCACAAACAGGCACACAAAGAATTTGCTTTTCTAACAATTCTTTTTTTCTGAAAACTTTCAGCACATTTCTTACGTCATAACTGCTTTTATCTTCTTTCCTTAATTGCAGTTAAAGAAACATTCATTTTTTTTTTTTTTTTTACTTCGTGTCAAATGTCTGGAGGTAACCATGTAATTTACATGATGAAACCCAGGAAAAGTCCCTGTGGTGCTGTTTGAGATACAAACATGAGGAAACCACACACTCTGGGAGCGGAGTCTAGAAACCAAGGAAAACCAGGTTTACAAAGAAGCACGCAAATATCTGCCTTTGGAGAGGGCAAAATCTGTCTAGCCGAACCCAATATCCCTCATTCCCCCACCTTGGTGAGCTCTGTCTCTGGTCTTCTTCCTGAGAGTACAGACATATGGGAAACTTTGTTGCTGAGGGATGTTCAAGTATGTCAAATGTGTTGCTCTGATTGGTTAAAATAAAACACTGATTGGCCAGTAGCCAAGCAGGAAGTATAGGTGGGACAAACAGAGAAGAGAATTCAGGGAAGTGGAAGGCAGAGGGGAGACACTGCCAGCCTCTGCCATGACAAGCGAGATGTAAGGTGCTGATAAGCCACAAGCCACATGGTAACTTATAGATTAATAGAAATGGGTTAATTTAAGATAGAAGAAATAGATAACAAGAAGCCTGCCACGGCCATACAGTTTGTAAACAATATAAGTCTCTGTGTGCTTACTTGGTTGGGTCTGAGCGACTGTGGGACTGGTGGGTAAGAGAGATTTGTCCTGACTGTGGGCCAGGCAGGAAAACTCTAACTACACTTTGTTCTGACTTGAATAAAAGTGAATTCTAGACACTGGCATTCTCTTACAGGATGCTGTGTCCACCATGATGGAATTTCTAAAAGCATGCTTCTAACTAAGGAATTCATTGTACAGTAATGGGGGCATGCTGTTGGAATTCACTGGGTTTGTTATATGTCCTACTTTAGAATATTGGTTTTGAAGGTTCATTTAAAAAGCTAACTGGGTCACCTGTGGATGGGATACCCCAGGGTGGGATATTAGTCAAATCTATGATTAGTCTATAGTATTATTAAGCTCATACCAAAGATTCACTGGTCACAGAATCAACGGCGGATGTTTTAGCTTTTCCTCTGACAATCACACTAGTGACTCCTTACCAAACCATTTGCTTCCTGGCCTCTGCCCTTACAACTTTAGGTTCCTTTGATCTTGCAGGCATGTCCATCCTGCCAACCTGCAGCCCATGGGCCACATGTGTCCTAAGATATCAGTCTGGCCCAACACCTATATAGACCAGAATATCACACCTCAATATTGAAGGCCTGGGCAGCCTTGAGAGCCTAAAAGCTTAGTTCCAAAGAAGAAAAATCTCTTTCACCAGCTCGGGAGCCCATGGTTTCATTAAAGTGAAAGTTGAGGCTGACATTTATATACTTTGAGCTCCTTATTTCAGTGAATCAATGGGAGGGGCCTATCCCTGTAATCTGTCTTGATTATCAAGGAGGAAGACAGATTATCATTACACACAAGACCCAGAAAATATGTGTCTTAAAGGCAAGAAATGGTAGGAAGTTTCAGTACTCCCGTATCCTGTGAATAAAGCCAATGGGGAAATAAAATAACCCGAATCAGGCAGGCATGTCAATGTCCTAGAGATTTAGAAATGAATGTATGAGCCACCTGAGCAGGCAAGGAACCGTGATGTGTGGAGGGAAAAGAAAGTGGAGAAAGGAAAGTATTTAAAATATTCATAAAGATCATGTGACCAACTGCAGAGATGAACACTGAAGTAATTATGAATATTTCTTGTTCACCATGGTTCGGTTGTGACCCTATTAACTATTGGTTTCTCTTTCCTTTTGCTTTTGGCCTGCCATCCAATTTGTGGTAGCAGTGAAGCCTGTATTCCAGTAACTAAACTATAGAGTATAAATGGGGACTGTGATTCAATTAGAAAAATAATAAAAGTCATGTAAAGATGGATAAAGATTTGGCTGTCTTAGGGAAAGAGGGTCGGTATGTTCCAATTTTCTGAAGAGTGGTCCGTCCCGTTTTGTCCGACAGAGGCATCCTTTTGGTGACTCCTTTATTAGGAAGTTATCCTTTGACTAAAATAAATGCCTACTTGTCAAGGTGCCATGGCGGGGGACTACTATTTTAGTGCTATGCTGAGCCACATGTTCCCAGAATTCCCTTCCCCATACAGCTATGGGTTAGCATCACTCACAAAAGAATTTTTTACATGACACAAAAGATGAAAATGAGGTCTGCACTGTACTTTTCACGCTCGGGAGTTTGAAGTGGTTTATTAGACAGTGAAGTAGTTCGTCCATGAAGTCAGCTCCATGGGACCTCAAGAGTCCTGTTGTAGACCAGATTCTTATGGCTCATTCGTCTCTGTTGCTTCAAAGAAATCTGTCATGTGCAAGCCTGAGTCTGGCGTGCCTTTGGATATGTCCTTCTGCATCACTTTGAGAAGTCATTACTCTGATACTGCAGAGTCAGGCCCCTTGACTTTAGGCTTTGGTCCATAAACTTGCTACATTAACCCTTTCCCACTGACTATCTGGCCATTGTTATAATTTGAAGAGAACAGATTTCTGCCTGAGTGCTCTCTTCAGAAAGTCGGTAGCAGAAACCCCAGCCCTCCATCCTGGTCTTCACATCTGCTCACTCTCCTTTCTTTATCGGCCTTACCCGGGTTGTTGTGAATGCCGGTCTCAGATCCCCTTTGCCCAGAAGCCCTGTTTCTCTCTGAAATGTCTGAGGACCACACACTCCCTGTAGGCTCACAGCGGTTTGGTTCTCCGATGACTGCCCTCAGCGACCAGTGGCTGATACAGGGAGACAGAAAGCCTGGTCTGCAGCAATGGCAATGCTGTGGATGGATTTATGCCCAGAGGTTCCTAGTTGTAGACTAAGCTAAGCCCAGCTCTACCCGAATTCCCATCCTTGCTCACTCTCCTTTGCCTAATTCTGATCTCCTTGCTGGCTTAGAGTTCCTCCTGTCAAGCCCCAGCTTGACCATGAGAGCCAATTCTGACTTGAATTTCCTTCCTAGGAAATAATGACCTGGAGTGGTTTTCTAAGGAGGCCACCGGCTTCTTGGTAGAAAAATGAGAAACTACTGACTTTAGTCTCGCCCATAAACTAATCAAGCTTAGTAGGGAGAAAGATTAATTCTAAATGTTCTTGATATTGCTCTTTAATCCTTTTATCCTCATTTGGAGTGGCCAGGTACGCTCCCTGCAACAAAGCAATATATAACCACACACATTCACACAGAAGCTATGACCCTCCAAAACAGTGAGATCCAGGGCCCTGCCTGAGGTTCCTATGAGCACAGAACTTAGTACACAGAGGTTGCTCAAGAATGGTTTTCTGGATAGAGTACTGTACTCTGAGTCTCTAAGTGACACCCACGCAGTAGAAATCAGTGGCTCTCCTGTGTTTATCTACCAAGGTACTGTTCTTTTGTTTTTTATCAGTGGGCCAATTCCTATTTACTTCCTCTTTCAGCCTGGATCTGAACTGTGAAGAAAGCAAGACCACAGACACACTGATGACTGCTCACACAGATTTTCTTTTGATGAACATCTGAACTTCGGCAAATTCATAGATTCAGATTCAAGAGGCCAGGTTTACCGAAAGATCTGTTTGAAAGCTAGTGTGTCTAGTAGCTGATTCCATGTGGATGAATGTCAGTGGTGTGACAAGAGAAAGCAGAGATGCGGAGGGGGATTAAGGGATATTCTTTGAACTGTGCAAGGGAACATAAAAGCCAACTTACTTTTTTCTTTTGTGTGTACATCAAATCCCAGGGGCAGTATCTGACATTCCTGGACTGAAAAAGTCTGATTACTTTAGAATAGTATCTTCTCAGAGACTAGCGGCAGTGTGCATCCCAAGTTTAAAGAAGGGTTTCCCCTAGATTCAGATCCTGGTGTTGTCAGTTGCTGGGGATTTGAGCTCATGTCCTCATGAGTGCACAGTAAATGCCCTTACCCACTGAGCTATCTCTTCATCCTCTAGATGCCATGCTTTACAGAGACTTTCACTCTGACACATCATCAAAAATTTAAGGGTCAATCATATTCTACCTTACACTGTAGGAATACAATGAGTATTTCTCCAAATGAATATTCAATTCAGTCAACACACAGGCAGCTCAATCTCAAGGCAGGTAAGTATCCTTTCCAGTTGTATGCATTGACAACTCAAATTAGTTGCAATAATCTGGATAATAGTCAGTACTCTCTCCTGTCCCATCTCCAAGACTAAACTCTCAATGTGCTTGTCATAAATGTGAAGCTCTCTGGAAAAATAAGTGTTTGAGTATCTCAACGGGGCGGGGGGGGGGGGGGATCAACAAAACCCTAAAAGCTTCTCTTGTCTGCAATGCTATTAAATTTCACTGAAAGTTTCTAAGATACCATACCTCCACTGTAGTCAACTTGTTTGGCCAACCTAACTGGGAGGTGAGAAAAATACAGGTACCAATCAAGAACTGACTTTCCAGAGCAAAGTAAGTGAACTGAACAGTCCACGCCAGCGTATCTTTGAGAACTACCGGTTGATTGACTCTTCAATGGCCTAGAGCATGTGTGTTTCTGTTGAAGAAGGCAAGGTCTCCTCTGCCAGCCTGAACACAGTTAGAAAAGGGGGAATAGTCAGTACAGCTTGTCTTCAGTCAGGGTTTACCTCTATATCCTTTTGACTCGTGTCTCATTTGCATAAACAAATACTAAGAAATGCATACATTTCCCCACTCAACAAGCAAGTTAGGAGGTGGCACAGTGATCTGTAAATCCACAATTTAAAAAATGAATTGTACTGAATCTGATCAGATTTTATTTTCTTCCATTCTTTCTCTCTGTATGTGTGTGTGTGTGTGTGTGTGTGTGTGTGTGTGTGTGTGTGTGTGTGTCTGTGGAGGTTTGGGCACTTGAGTACAGGTGCCTGTGTAGTCCAGACAAAGGATTCAACTCTCCTGGAACTGGGGTTACAGGTGGTTGTGAACCATCTAACATGGGTACTTGGCATTGAATTTGAATCTTCTGCAAGAGCAGTACATGCTCATAACTGCTGAGCTATCTGTCCAGCCTCTCACATTCTGGGATATTTGGTTACACAGACACACACAGACACAGACACACACAGAGACATACATACACACACACACACACACACACACACACACACACACATTTAGTTTGAAGTGATTATAATACACATACAATAAGTTATAATACCAAAGAATTTGCATGTGAAACATCTCTGCCTTATTATCTTCTTTATCCGTACTCTTAATCCTGTAGACCCTCCATTATTATCTAGCATTACCATTCCCTTCATGCCCATCCAGGAGTTCCCAGTGTTAAGGGAAGGGCAAAAAACACATACAGGTGACTACAGCATCAACCACTGATTAAATAAAAACCTGCGACAGGGGAGTTACTATCATGGCAGAGTCTGTGGGAGCACTGGGGCAGGCAGGGCCTGTTCCATGTTGAAGGATGATGGATGTCCCTCTGGAAAGGGCTTTAAGAATGGAAAGACACCCAACAAACAACAAATAGGGAACACGGGCTTCATATGAGCCAGAGTTTGGATAAGAGGAGTCCCCACAGGCTCATGTGGTATAAACATTTGTCTCCAGGTAGTATTTGGGGAGGCTGTGGAAACATTAGGAGTTGAAGCTTGGCTAGACAATGCAAGTCACTGGGTTACAGGACCCTAAGGATATATTATCTATGGCCCTTTTCTGACATACAATCACCTTTGTTCCTGTTTGCCAGGAAGTGAGAAAGATACTGCTGCGCTGATGAGCTGCCTAAAACATGGGACAAAGTAACCAAGGACTGGATGAGACGGGGGAACTGTGGTTGGTACACAAAGTGAATAAAAATTTCTTAATAAAGAAAAAAATCAAAACAATATAAAAGCAGACTAAATAGAACTAATCATTGAGTGCATTATAGAAATACAATAACACCATTATTTGTATATAAGTTCAAAACAACAGGGAAATAGATGGGTGACTAGGTAGACAGACAGGCTTGTGGGCAAGTAGATTGTGAGGCAGACCCCAACTTCATCTTCCTAGGGTATGCCGTGATATGATAGTCTTAATCTCATTGACTAGACAGAGGAATTGAGTACCTCATCTCCCAGACATACTACACACCAAGGAAGTATTGAGACTCAACTTGGATCCTCTGACTTTAATCCCTGGGTTTCTTGCATTGCCCTATGCTGGGTTGTCTTTGTTCTAGAATAAGAAGAGCTGTTTCCTTGGCTATGAAACTGGGGTTCCAGTTTTCTTATCTACCTGGAGAGACTGTGATGTCGACAGATGAACTGTGGGAGTGTGCTTTGAAAACTGCAGGTTGCACTATGCATTTAGTTATGGAGTGTTAAGTCAGACTTTCTACATAAGAAAATAAGCAGAAACCAAACCATATACGCTATACTGTGAAAAGTGTAACCAAAAACACAGTTTTATCAATTACCTGGTTTAATTTTTCTCAAGCTTGGAAATTTTCCTAACACAAATCCATCTATAAAGTTTTTTAAATTCCTGAACTGTTGGTCTGGGAAACCAATTCATATAATTGTTGGCATTGGTTGGATACAGATACAATAAATTATTTGAGCGTAAGCAGAAATAATCAATCAACAATGACCATCAATTTTTGTTAATTTTAGGTCAAGACAACAAGAGAAAGAAGTTTTACCACAAGTTTAGATTAATGATATATTGAAAACCTGGATCAGCCTGCTGCTTTCAGCTCATCCCAGAAGCTGTATTTTACTAATAATACTGATTCTCTCATAATTGATGTCCATCATAACATTCACAGTGAGAAAATACAAGAAGTAAAACTTATTTTTGTGGAAAATATTCCTGAAAACATAAGATGATGTAAAAATATTGTCCTAGATACCTACTATTTTAAAATAAATTTCTCTTGAGACTTTTTTTTCCCAATTATCTGGTGTACATATTTTTTTCTCTTGTCTAGAGTTCTTTTCAAACTCATCACAGAACATTGGTGTTCAAATTGCTAGTAAACCACGTGACAAGCCACTCTTCAGACCCTAAAATACATGCAACGCCCGGCTCTTTATTTTTCAAATTCTTCCCATAAGTAAAGCTCTAATTTTCACTATCCCTGGGAAACAGCTGAGGGCCATGTGCTCACTACTTGAACTTCAACTCTATTTTCTTCTTGAGCATTGTTATAAACTGAGTGGCCAGGCTGGCTGCTGACTATGGCTGTTCCTCCCCAGTGAACACATCTTGATGGAGTCATGACAATTCTAATTTTTCTCCTTGGTCCACCCAAAACCAGCAAAGCTGGCTAAGTTAGAAGAGTTGGTTCCTCGTACACACCCCTTACTTGGCTCATCACCAGAGCCCTCAACCCATCCTGCCAAACTTTACCCACAGTTTCTCATCTAGACAACATCCCACCGAAGAGAACTTGAATGATTCTCTGTGGTCAGCTACTTCATCCTCTCTCAAGTAGGGAAAACTACATGAGGGGTTTTTAAACTCATAAATGTTCCTTGAAAGGGAGAGCAGATGTCATCAAGGGGCCCCAGAAAAGAGAGGTATATATGAGATGGCAACCTGTTAACTTATGATAAGTTGGCTGTCTTCACCAAAGATATATTTGGGGAAATCAAAGGACTTTAGAACTGGCAAGTGCCTAACTGATCTTCCACACAGAAGAGGTGCTATCTATAAACACAGTGAAAACCTTGGAGTACAGACCCTGGGCCATTCACTCTAGCAACTTCCAGTCTTCGTTATATTACATGACACCACTGTCCCCATACAGGAGCATTTGACTCATGAGTCGCTACACATGGCTATACAGTTATACCTTGATAACCACAGTAGATTGGTTCCAAGGACCCCGTGGTACCCAGCTCCAAAGATGCTCAGGCCCCTCACATCAGATGACATGACATCTGCATAAAGACCGTGCACATTTCCCTGTGCCTTTTAAATCATATTATTTATGGTATCTAGAAGAGAACAGATGCTGATTGAGGGGATACCATGACACATGCCTGTCATCCCAGCTACTCCATGACTATGGGAGGATCGCCGTGGATTCAAGACCCAGCCCAGAAAATTAAAGCAAAGCCAAATTGTAAATTCTATATAACATTTCTTACACTGTGCCATTTGTGGAGAAGTTACAAAAACCACACATGCCCAATGTCTTTGACCCTCAGTTAGTTGAAGCTCTGGACACATGTTACTGAGATATGTCTAGCTAACTGTATGTGTTTTCACCCTATCACTGCCATGAAATTCATTCCCCATTGTCTATCTTGTTCTTGAATCCTTTCTTGCTCCCCCAGTTACCACTCTGTCAGATTCCCATTGAATTCCAAGAGACGTAGACCGGGTAGGTGGCTTCCAAAGACTCACTGGGGCCACAGAACAGTGTCAACTATGTTCCCCTAATTTGTTGCTTGCAATCATTGGCACCCAGGCCCCACCATGACAACTTTGTAGGATTCTGAGTTCTATAGAACCCAAGTATCTATGCATGGAAACCTACCATTTTGTTAATTTTCATCCTTTGTTTATATTCTTTCAGCTTTCCTTGCCAGATAACTGAATTTTGAACAGGTGGGATGCTGTTGTATTGTTTTAGGAAAA
The DNA here is from genome assembly GCF_903995425.1 of Onychomys torridus. Taxonomy (NCBI): domain Eukaryota; kingdom Metazoa; phylum Chordata; class Mammalia; order Rodentia; family Cricetidae; genus Onychomys; species Onychomys torridus. Next base: position 38,534,147 of record NC_050459.1, on the reverse strand, counting down.
GTTTTACTTCAGTATAATGTACATTAAAAAAAAAAAAAAGCACCACGCCAGAGCCTGCAATGCTGCTTTTTAGCAACCCCCCCCCCAAAAAAAAACCCCAAACAATAAAGTCCAAATGTCTACCTGCATTAATTTCTCCATCTTTCTCAAAGTATTTTCCTGGGCATCATTTCACTTGATACTTGTAACAATTACAACAGAGCATATTGTAGGACTAAAGTTTAGGCATTATCTGTATCTAACAAATGTGGAAAGTGAGGTTGGATCACAGATGATTTCTTGGGTTGTAATGTATACAGTGAGAACACAACTTCCAGAATCCTTCTACTGTGTTACACCCACTGAAGATGTATCGTTTCTCATTAGCAAAACTTGGACAGGAAAAGAACAGATAGTCAGTCAAGCTTTAGCATCTGATTGGTTGCTTAAAATGGTACCTGTTGCGATCGCTCAGGCCCCTCAGCTAATTAAGTATTGGTGATTTCTTTCTAGAGATATCAAAGGCCAAGCTAGTCTCTTGAGAAAAGGAAAAGGTTAAAAATAATTCTGCAGTTATAGCAGATTTCCAAAGGAAAGAATTATTGGAAAGTTCACGTGCTTTAGCATTCTTATCTCTTTTTTTCTGTTCTCTATATTTCCCTTTTTAGAAAAGATTTATGTATTTTTATTTTATGTGTATTAGTGTTCGCCTCCATGTGGGTATGTGCACCACATACATGCCTTGTGCCCATGGAGGTGAGGAGAGTGTGTAGGATCCCCTAGAATTAGAGATACAGATGGATATGAGCTTATATGTGAGTGCTGGGAACTGAACCTGGGTCCTCTGCAAGAGCAGCCCACGCTGTTAGCCACTGAGCCATCTCTCCCGCCTATTTATCATCTTCCCACTTTTAAAACCAATGAAAAAATTGAACAAATTCACAAACTGAGCAGTCATTAAAACATTCACTTTGAGACAGGGTCTCATATATAATGCCAGTTTGCCTGGAACTCACTATATAGACTTAGGCTGGCCTGAAACTCATAGAGACCCACTTGGCTCTGCCTTCCACACATTGTTATGTGCCATGACACCTGGCATCAATAAAACTTTTAATAAGCATCTAACAACAGATTTGAATCAGCTATCTCTAGCTCTGATCCAAATCACTATTTTTTTAAGCCTCAAATGGTTTGAACTCAATGGTGGTGTATTCGAGCAAATAGCCCAATCATAAAAACATGATGCTCTAAAGCTTTATGGATTAAAGCTCACCTAAGGTCTTCTGTACAAAGCTAGGAATGTAGCATATAGACTCTCCTCTCAGGAGTTGCTTAGCCAATAAAGTTCAAAGTGGTAGGACAGTTGTAAGTATTGTGCCTAAGCCATGAGGAACGTGAACATTCTTTACAGGAAAGATCTTGTGCGGTTCAGATTTCCTACATGTAAGTTACAGACACCAGTGACACACAGCGGGTGGGCTCCAGGCAAAAGCTCCAAGTATGAGCCCTTTCCATCACTGAGCCTGCAAGTCACTGAGCATCATGCATCACTCTCTGTAAAGTGGGTAAGTCTGACATCCCACCCTTGCACTGACGAAAGAATTCTCTGTGTGGGTGCTTAGAGCCACGTGCAGCCTGCAGAAAGTGGCTCCTAGTTATAGGAGGCAGTGTGCTCTCCCAGCTAGTTATTCATTGGCATGCTGGAGATGAGACTTTACCAATGCTGGGCAAACACTGCCACTAAAGCTATTGAATCCTGAAGACAGAATTCTAGTTTAAACCACTCGCTCGTGAAAGGAAGTCATGCCATTTTTCTAAGCCAAATAGATGTCTTCAAACTAATGCTTACACTTTGCACAGCCTGAAGGGTTGCAGAAGCTAGGGCAGAGGAGGAGAGATGTTCTGTTTGAGTTTGCGTTTTTCACCAGCTACCCGCTTTAGGACAGAAATACCACTTTGGGCAAATATTGAAGTGAATGGCTTCCTCTCTACCAAAAGTTTGCTTCCAAACAAGGGACAGAAAACCAAGCCACCTGACACCGTTTAAAGTGTGAAAAAAAAAAAAAAGCAGTAGCTCATAAAGGACTGACCCAGGGTAACTGGTTCACCTCATTGCTTGAGGGAACCCTAATTTATAACTCAAACACAGAATTAAGTCTAATCCTACACTATATGTAAATGCATCCCTCTCTATAAAACCCATTTTTAAAATGTAGGCTTGTTGGCTTGAAGAGCAAAAGTCATTTTGATCTGTCCCGGCATTCTTAGGACCATCCCCTCCACCCTGTGATTGGATGCTATTAAAGCTGAAAAAGCTACACCCAACGACAAAACAGAAACAGTGGTTGTCATTTTGGCAGCTCATGCATCTTCTGTTTTAGCCAAGTTGGGAAAACTGATTTATATGCAAATCCAAACAATTGATGAGTTCGTTGATGTAATTTGAAAAGGTGTCGTGAGCAATTTACTCAACCGGTACCCTATCTAATGAACCCAGAGAATCAGAAAGCTAGAGTAAAGAGAGCTGCTCCTGAAGGGAACAGACATCATTTAAGAGTTTTCCATCTCTAGGGACTGAAGCCTCGTGCATGAGCTCTGTCTGACAAGGCATCTTAGAGGGACGGGGTGAAGAGAAGGGAACACATATTCTCTAGGAAGAAAAATGATTCCAAGTCCCCTTTCCCAGAAGCAGACTTTCTGAAGTTTTCTTAGTGTCCCACCAGGGGGTTACTGGGGCTGGGAGAGGTGCCCGGAGTCCCTACCTGCATTCCTGAGCTTCTTGTTGCGATACACAGACAGGATGACCAGCAGGTTGCCCAGGATGTCCACCACGATGGTGAAGATGAGGATGAAGGCCAGTGTGGAGGCCAGCCACGACGGCCGTGGCTGCTCACTCTCCCCGCCGCCTGGTGCCTGCAGCGAGGCGTTGAGCAGAGCGCTGCCATTGGCCTTCATGGTCCCCTGGGTGCCTCTCACCGCAGCACAGCCACGGCCATCGTCCTGTCGCCCCGCGCCCTCGAGTGAGTGCCCAGCTCTGCTCCCGCCCTCCCCGCCACTTTTTATGGCTTGGCACAGCCCTCCCGCGCCTACTTTGCATCCTTAAGGCTGCTTTGCGGGCGATGCAGCCCGCTCCAGCCCCTCCCCGTGGACGGTCACCCTCCCTGCACTTGGCCGCTGTCGCCTGCTGACACCTGCTGTCCACTGCCGGGCAACCTGGACTCCAAGGTCCCGCAGCGCGTGCACACTGCGCCCCCGTGCGGCGAGACTCGGCGAGACAGGTGGAGCCAACCAGGAAGGTTTTACAAGAAGAGCCTCAGTTCCCTCCTTGGATCTGGACCTTGGATGCGGGACTGCCACAACGCACGCACTTGAACCCTAACCAGGACTGAAGTAGATAACTTAGCCACTAGATGCCCTAGATTCCCTATCGGCATAGTGGGAATGAAATAGACTCTAACTCGTCAACTTTAGAGTTACTGATGTGCAAAACGAAAATAATAACGAAATTAAAAGGACACCTTTTCGCTCTGACAAAGCACCCTTGTAATGTCTGTGCTGGAGGTTTTGGGTAATTAAATGAAAAAAAAATGTAAATATTTGCAGATGACTGGTGTGAACATTCTTTGGAAAATTATCAGTGAGAACAGGAACATGAGATGAGAAAAGCTGATGGAGTTCCACAGTGTATGATTGCTGGGGAATGGATTAGCCAGCTCCGTACAGAAAGAAACAAAACTCCAAAACCATCTGAGACACAGGAAGGGAGGTTTACACAAGCTAGGAGACATATGATGTTCTCATATTGAACACTTAAAATTTCCGTGTTCTCACTATATTTTGTACCAGCCCAATTCCCAAACATCTCCAGAGTTCCTTTGAAGAATCAAAAGAAAACAGAGGAAAGGAAATTTTAATGAGACGAACACCAGAAAAATGTGATCTTGCAATATTAAAATCTACATTACACATTAACCAATGAGGCATAGGGGCTTGTGTCACAGCACTGGAGGCTGAGACAGGAGGATGGATGCCACTTTGAGGACACAACCAACCAGTGTCGTAGAGTCAGTCCTGTCTCAACACAGGATATTAAGGAAAATGGTTGCATTCATCAACAATTTTAAGAAGAAATGAAATGCAGGAGAGAGGGACCTGAACACGTAGCTCGGTTGATAGAGTGCTTATCTAGTATTTGTGAAATCCTAGGATCCATTCTCAGTACTGTATAAACTGGATATGGCAACTCAATCATGTAAACTCAGCATCTAGGAGTGAAGGCAGAGGGTCAGAAGTTCAAGGTTATCCTCGGCTATTCAGGACAATCTTGGAACTTGTGAGACGCTGTCTAAACAAACAAACAAACAAACAAACAAACAAAAACAGATTTGAGAATGCGACCATTTAAATTAGCAAGAAGAGGAATAGATGACGGAGATACGTTTAAGAATGTGGGCAAACGTTTCTATAACCTCAGGGTGGTAACAGACTCTCTCAGTAAGCATGGGCAACAAAGCAGGACAGAAAACCATCATGAGCATAGGAAGGGCAGTGACGCTTGTCACCAGCTGAACTAGGGCTTCCTGCACAGCCCTGAGGTAGCTATTTCACATGGGTTGTCTTACACAATGTTCATCTGACAGGGTTTGATACTGTGACGCTGTGACACTGTAACACTGTGACGCTGTAACATTGTTACACTGTGATGCTCTGAAACTCTGACATTCTGACACTGTGACCTGACACTGTGATGCTGTGACATTGTAGCACTGTGACACTGTAACACTGTGACACTTGACACTGTGACACTGTAACACTGTGATGCTATGATGATCTGAGGCTCTGATGCTGTGACACTCTGACACTGTGACACATTGACACTCTGACACTATAACATTGTGACACTATAACAATGTGACACTGTAACACTGGCAAGTGAAGGGATACACAGAGGTAAGCAGTTGGCAGTGTCTGGGGGCAGGTTTTGAACCTGAGTCCCTTTGATTCCACAGCTTCAAACCTCACTTCTAAGTGACAGTATTTCTCAGTAAATTAGAATTGACCACAGAAATGTTTGAGTACTATAATGAAAAATATATATACCATAATCTATTAAAACACAAATAAACCAGGGGAGTGCTATATGATGTAGCTAAGATTGAAGCCTTAATGAGCATAATGTATATTATTTATAAGTTTTATCCAATAAATTTATTATATAAAATATTTTTAAAAATTATTTGTATAAATTATTTATGCAATAATTTACATATTAACATAAGGAACTTTTCCAAGCAAATGTGGGGAAAACAATAGCAATATGATTAAAGCAGTTAGACAATGAAATTAGTTAGAAATGAAAATGATTAACAGTGAAATTGAGCATTTGGGGTATCACTGGTAGTATACCAGTATGCTTAGCAAACCTGAAGCCCTGGGTTTAATTTTCAGAACCATCACCTCAAAATCAGAAAGACTCAATATCTGGGAAAAGACACAGAGCCTTTCCCTTCATTTTCTCTCTGAAGTTCTTGTAATCTGTGTACTTAAAAAAGCAAAAATTGGGCTAGAGAGATGGCCCATTGGCTCAATTTGTCATTGAGGCCTGAGCTCTCTCCTGCCCCCCTCACTCCCTTTTATTGAAAGACATTTTTTTTCTCATACAATATATTCTGATTATAATTTTTTATCCCTCTACTCCTCCCAGTTTCACCCCCCCCTCCCATCCCATCCCCTTTCTGTAAGACCTGAGTTTTTATCCCCAGAACCTACATAAAAGTGCCTCCATGTCCAGATGGGGAGCAGAGAGACGAATCTTCACAAGTCCATAGTCCGCTAATGTGGTGTTCCCAACAGTGAATGAGAGACTCTGCCCTTAACAAGGTGGAAGGCAGGGACTGACGCCCAAGGCTCAAGGTTGGTCTCTGAGATCAACTTGTACACACATGCACACACACACACATACACACACACACACACACACACACACACACACACACACACACACACACGGTAGAGGTAGAACAAAACCCAAAACTATGATTTTGCTCATGTGGTTCCTAACACATATAGATGTATCAACTATAAATACTACAGGGCTGGAGGATGGTTCAGGTAGTAAAGTGCTTGATACATAAGCGTGATGACCTGAGTTCAATCCCCAGTGTCTATATGAAAAGCCAGGGATAAAATACACTTCGGAAGATCCCTGTATCTTATTGGTCATGCAGCCTAGGCCCAGGTTCCAATGTGAGGTCCTGTCTCCAAAAACAGCACCTGAGGAACAACACCCAAGGTTGGCCTCTGACCTTCACATACACTCTTGCACACCTGTACCTGCTCGTCCATGAACGTGCGCAAACAGAGACGTGCATACACACTAACAAGGAAGCCGGAAAAGTGTGGCACACGAGACAGCTGAGTTTTCATATTTATGGTTTATAGCAAGGGCTACCGTGAACAAGAACAGGTTAAGGGTGAATTTGTGATCTTTGTGGTAACTGCTATGAGATGTCACTTCTGGGCAACTTTACTCTCTGCGCATGAGTCTGGACACTGACCCTGAAAGGGTGCCTGAGATCAAAGCCACCCTGAGCGATGAATTACCTCAGAGGAGGGGTGGATCTCAAATGGCACTTGGGGAAAGGAAGGAGGTCTTCCCAGTACGACAGGAGGACTTGTCTGTCACAGCGCCTTAATAGAGAAAGATATGTTTCTCGACTACAGGTGAGAAACTGCATCATTAATTTCTCTATAAATGTTCCCTCTGCTGCTTAAAAACTTGCTGAACACAAGTCCTGAATACATTAAAAGCCTTTTTTTTTCTGCCACAGAGGAAGGTGTGCAATCACACATTATACACCTGAACACTGCCTGCTGGGCTCAGATAAAAGCCGATATTGGAGTGTGAAAGACACACACACACACACACACACACACACACACACACACACAGAGAGAGAGAGAGAGAGAGAGAGAGAGAGAGAGAGAGAGAGAGAGACTGTTGCCACAATCTATAGGAATTTGCAATAAAGACTTATCCAAGATTTGATAAACGTAGTTCTGCCTCAAGGAAACATTAGGTTTCAGCTGTGAGTTCATCTACAGCAGGGCTCAGACCTCATCTTAAACCTCTATGGGGGAAATGCTAATCCCTCTGATCCAAGTAGGAGTCCTATTTTTCTAGAGGGCCCTCCATAAAGCTTGGCTTAGAACTGGGGCCTGAATATCATGAGCAATTTCATACCAAGTGTCTCCTGAGCACTTCTGGGAAATCTCCGCAAGTGAAAACATTAGTAACCCAGGAAGTATAGCTGTGAAAATGAGGGGGTTTGCCAGAAGGAGAGCAGGTGAAGTCTCTGTGTGTGGTGGTGCTGGAGAAGGAGAGCCAATAAACGGAGCTGACCAGGTACGAAAACTTTCACAGTTTACAGACAACGGCGAGACAACAGCAAATCCAGTCCCTTTCCGCCTCCCAGAAGTTGTGAGCATCCGGGGGCATTCTAAAGCAGGGGCACAAGAGCCTCACCTCCATCGTCCACGCCAGCAGAGACAGGAAGTCTCACTTCTCCTTGCTCCTTTCAGTGAAGGCATGAGTCCATCAGTGGTCCATGAGAGAGGCACTGTTACTGTGTTTTGAACTGGAAATTTCCTTACAGATAGTCCCCTTATCTTCAGTTGATGTTGGGCAAGTTCCTGCTACAGGTCTACTGTGCCAACACTCAGTACTGTAACAAGGTACTTTAGGAGTGTTTTGTAGTTGTTGTTGTTGCTGTTGTTTGTGTGTGTCGGCACTGGAAATCAAACCCAAGGCTTCACACATTCTGGTCAAACACGCTACCACTGAGTGATGCCCCAACAAGGAGCTTTAGTTTTGGAAAGAAAATTTACAGAGTAGGAAGGTCCTCTAATTTTGATCTACTCGCTGAGAGACAAAACCAAAAACAAAAAAATAAAATAAAATAAAAATAGTTCTACTCGTTGTTGTTGTTGTGCAGGGGGTGTTTTTGTTTGTTGCAAGATAGGATCTCACACATCCCTGACCTCAAACTTCCTATGAAGCCGAGGATAGCTTTGAACTTAGGACCCTCCTGCTTCTACATACTGAGGGCTAGGATTGCAGACATGGACCGCCATGCCCAGCTTTCCGCAGTTCTGGAGATCAAGACAAGGGCTTCTTATGGGTTAAGTAGGCGCCAACTGAGCCACTTCCCCCAACCTCCATGTTTCTAATAAAGGACTGCTCCATCGCTCCGTGTGTGTCCCCCTTTGACCTCTCTGAGAAGCTGCTTCTCAGTCCAAGAGCGTGAGTAGCCAGAAGTCAATTCTGCTCGTGGTTATGTTGACAGTTGTGAACACAGATCATGAGGTAGAGGAACTAAGTGGAGAACAGAATGGATGGATGAAGCCCAGGGCAGCGTTTCAGCAGCTCCAGTACTTTGAGCTAAGCTGAAATAGTAGAGAAGTGTGGGTGAAGCAAGCCCAGAGGAAGAGGGCTGTGAATTTGACCCTGGACACCCCCTTCCAGTCCTAAAGAGCAGGGAATATCTTCTCCATCCCTCTCTACACTGGTTTGAATGAGGTGTCCCCCATACTCCTGGGCATCGGGATATTTGGTCCCTAGTTGGTGACACTGTTAGGAGGCGTGGCCTTGCTGGAGGAAGTATGTCACTGGGGGCAGGCTTTCTAAATCCGCATGCAGTTTTTAATGCACTCTTTCTGTTTCCTGTTTGTGTTTCAAGTGATGGGCTCTCCATGGCTGTTTCAGCCACCATTTTGCCTGCTGCCCTGCCATGATGGTGTCGTCTTATCTTCCTGGAACAGTAAGCCCAACATAAAGTCTTCATTCTAGACTTTGCTGGGGTGATGGTGTTTTATCACAGCAACTGAAAGGTTATTAAGGTTTAGTTTTGTCATTAAGCACAACTAATTATAAAGTGTGTATGTGTGGGGATGGCAATAGATACTGCCAATACTGTGGTGATGACCGTGTAGCTGAAGTTCATATGTCCCTAGACACCATGGAACCTGTCACTGTTATTTTAGTGAAGAGCCAACTTAGTCTTGTTATTTAGTGCAAATAGTAGGTCCCTGGACATGTAAGATTCAAATCCACAGCACAGAAGTTAACCAGGAATTTTAGTTTTCAATGACTTGTATATGAATACAGTTTTGTGAAGTTCCTTATTAAACATTAAGATTTAGTATTTTAAAGACTATCCTTTTTAAGAACAATTTCTTTTTATTATTATCATGATTTTAAGTAGCTTGTAAGCTTGTATCATTTACATATATGCTTTGCTCTGGTTGGCCCACAGCCCACACTCCACTCCTCTGCCATCTCCCTTCTTCCCTTACACTGCTCTAACCCTTCACCCAGTCCTGTAGCTGGAGTTTTCCTCTTGTTATCTAGTTCTTATATCTTAAATTAACCCATTTCTATTAAAGTTTCCACGTGGCTCATGGCTTACCGGTACCTCATATCTCGCTTGTCATGGCGGTGGCTGGCAGTGTCTCTCCACCTCAGCCTTCCACTTCCCAGAATTCTCTTCTCTGCTTGTCCCACCTATACTTCCTGCCTGGCTACTGGCCAATCAGCATTTTATTTATACAGAGCGATATCCACAGCACAGTCCCCCTCCTACTTTAATATCTCACACACTCTGTTGTCTTCCCCATACCCCTCCATTAAAATGTCTTGCCTTTCCCATCTTGTGAACCCCTTCCTACTTCCTTGGTCTCTATCCACGTTTACTCTCTTGCAGACACACTTATTTAATAATACAATGTGGTTTTTTTTGGTTGTTGTTGTTTTTTTTTTTTTTTTTTTTTTTTTTAGCTCCATCCATTTTCCTGGAAATTTATTTTTCAAAAGGTTTTTATTTATTTTGATTGCATGTATATGAATGTTTTGCCTCCATGTATTTAAGTGTACCACATATAAGCCCGGTGCCTGCAGAAGCCAGAAGAGGGCATAAGATGCCCTGGAACTAGAGTTACCGACATTTATGAGCTGCCATGTGGGAGCTGGGAAGCAAACCCGAGTCCTCTGCAAATGCTTTTAGCTATTGAGCTAACTTTTCAGCTCCCACGATTTCATGTTTAGTTGCTAATTGAATAAAATCCTGTTGTGCATATGTACCATATCTTCTTTATGTATTCTTCTGTGGATGGACATGAAGGTTGACTCCATTTCCTTGCTGTTGTGAAAGGAAGAACAATAAACATGGATGTGCAAGCATCTCTGTGGTACAGCTGAGTCATATGGTAGTTCTTTTTTGTTTTTTTTTGTTTTTATTTTTCAAGACAGGGTTTCTCTGTGTAGATTTTGGAACCTGTCCTGGAATTCATTTTGTAGACCAGGCTGGTCTCGAACTCACAGATTCACCTGCCTCTGCCTCCTGAGTGCTGGGGTTAAAGGCATGCGCCACCACCGCCCAGCCATATGGTAGTTCTAGTTTTGGCTTTTTGAGGTGCTTCTACACTAATTTCCGTAATGGCGGCCCTGGCTTACCTTCCCACTGACAGTGACCTTTTCTTTCCCTGTATCCTCACCGGCACTTGTTGTTTTCTTGATGTTGGTCCTTCTGCCTGGGGTGAGATGGAATCCCAAAGCAACTTCACTTTCCATTTTTCTGACGGATTAGAAGTAATTTCTCCACATTAACAGCTTTCTATTGGTGGGGATTTTTGCTTTGTGATCACTGTATTTAGCAAAAGGAATTTGTGTTTTTTCACAAGGCTTATGAGTATGATTTTATGCTGCTCATGTTAACTTACAACAGTACATCGACTTGAGAGCATGTGCCTACCAAGAAGACACAAAGGAAAAGTACGCTCTCTTCAATACGTGATGCTGAGAAAACTGAATTCATGCTGTACCTTCTTACACAATACACAGAAATAATTTTTAAAAAGATGAAAAACCCAAGTGTACAACCTTAAACTATGAAGCTTCTACAAGAGGGTGTAAGGAAGAATCTCACTGACACTAACTTTGGTAAGGTTTGTTTTTTAAAGACGAGTCTGACAATTCTAAGAAAATTAAAATTTATTGTATCTTATATATCTGTCTTTGAGTTCAAACTGTAAAAGGATCATGGGTGAGAGATGGCAGCTGGCTTCATACCATCTGACTTGCAGTTTGAGTCTTACATATCGAGTTTGTAATTATGAATAGAAATGTCAATCAAGTTAGTTACCTTAGGTTTTGCTCCTTCAGAGAGATGTTTATGTTTCAGCTCATCAATGAGAGAAATTTAATTCAAAATCGAAGAACTAAAAATTGACCCTTGGGCTCTAACCGCATGTGAAAACTGATGTCCTGCACCAAATAGTTTATACGGTTTTATTTGGTTTGGTTTGAGACAGGATCTGGCAAAGCAGCAATGGTGGGCCTAGACTGCATTGCAGATGAGGCTAGCCTGGATTTTGTTGCTATTCTCTGGCCTCTTCATGGTGTAAGGATTACAGTCATGTAATTACAGTGCTACCTTTTCTGGCCACCAACAGTGATTTGTAGAATCCAGGACTTGAAATGATGGGAATTGACATTACAGTCGGGGCATCCTCAGCTGTGTTATACACTCCCTTATATGTGCATTTAAAAATGATTACATATATACAAATCTAAAGGTCAAAGGACAGGTCGTAGGTTTTCTCCTTCTACCACGTAAGTTCTGGGGATCAAAGTCGGGTCTTCAGGCTCCCCAGCAAGCTCTTCCAACCAGCTGAGTCTCATCTCTCCAGCCCCTTAATGAAACTGCTATGAAAGAAATCCTCATGAAACCATTCCATCAGAAGACTTTTTTTTTTGACGAGCATTCAGAGGAAGGACCTTTGTTGTACAGATCTGAAGTTCACAACTCACTTGAAAGAAAGGGAATAGAAAACCACTGTGTTACAGAGAAAGCTGTATCAGCTGCGAAGAATGTGCTGGAGAGGAAGACGGTGCTTGACCTAGTCCTTCGTATCAGACGGCAACTCAAGAACGCTAAGTCCAGGCCATCGTAACATACAGATGTTGAAGTATCCCTTACTGGAATCTGGAGGAGGGTGTGCATAGTAAGACGTCATTTGCCCTTACAGAGGAAATCAGTGTTTGTTCATCTTTTGAGATGAAGGTTCACTGGACTCACAGTGTTTGATCAGCTGCACTGCGAATGGTGAGCTCTCTGGAGGCAGAGGTTCTCTCTGCCTAGTTCTTTCTAGAGCTGGAAATATAGGTTTTTCCCTCCAACACTTGCTCATTTTTTCATAAATAAAGTCCTTCCTAGACCTATTGTTACTTTAGTATGTTCCAGCATCTTCCTTATAAGGTCTGGATTCAGTGGAGGTGGGGGAATTAACAAGATGTGACATTAACACTGGTGTTGGTGGGTTAGAACATTTCCAGGTGGGGTCAGTGAGATAGTTCAGCAGGCAATGACACTTGCTGGCCAAGCCTGGGGACCTGAGTTTCATCTCTGGGATCTATATGATGGTGGAAGGAGAGAAAACTGCTTCCACAAAGTCATTCTCTGACCTTCACTGAGTATGGCATGCATGGTTAAACAAATACATTGTGCATAGCACAAGCAACACACACACACACACACACACACACACACACACACACGCACGCACGCACGCACGCACGCACCCACATGAGTGCACTCAGCACACATGCATGCACATGGGTATACACACTCACAATTTTTAAAAGGAGCGTTGAAAATTATTAGTATTTATGAGGGCTGTGAACTGCAGGATTCCAAATTATCAAATTCATGAAAATTGCCTATATAGAGAGGAGATTGATAATTTGGGGAAGGTTAAATTTTATAAAAATCTGATGCACAAAGGCCCTGTTCCTTATAAAATTAAGCCTTACAGAGGATCAAAGTTCAATTCCCAGAATTCATATTACTAACTAACAATAGTCTGTAACTCCACTTCCAGGGAGATCTTTGCCTTCTCCTGACCTTTGAGGGCACAGGCAGGCACACAGTGGACGGACATATGTGCAGGCAAATACGCATACTCATAAAAAGTAAAAATAAATAAATCTCTTTAAAAATTAAATTAATCCTCAGTTAATCATAAATTCACAAATATAGATTCCCTGCATTTTTAGCTTCAAATTTCCTCTATTCTGCTTCTTAGCAGGAAAATTTGCCTGTTTTCTGTGTGATACATTTCAAGTCTCCCATGCCTGAATTTATTTAATACTTTCATTCTTTGGCTTTGAAAATGAAATGTATTTTATTTGAACATATTCTTAAACCACCAGGTACCTTCTTTTGGTAATGCAAAAGGAAATGCTGACATTTGCCACAACGTGGGTGACCTCGGAAGCCACTGTGCTAAATCAGATGAGTCAGCAAAACACCTGGTTTCACTTAAATTCCAAACAAACAAAACCAAAAATACAGATTCATAGAAACTGAGAGACGTAAAATGGCCTACTGGGGGTGACGGACATGAGGGAGGGAGAGAGGATGTGGAGGTCCAAGGGCACAAAGTTTCACGTATGCAGCCTGTGTAGGACCGGAGAGCTGATGCACAGCATGAAGACCGCAGCTCCGCGTTCCTTTTCTGTTACTGCGGTAAAACACCCAAGATGACTTACGGAAGGAAGAGTTGGCTTTGAGCTTCAGCTATAGAGGGAGGGTCCATAATGGCAGCGAGGCATGAGAGCGAGAAGCCACATCAGGATGTGGAAAGATTCACATCTCAACCCCAAACGTGAAGCAGAGAGTGAACCGGAAGTGAGGCTAACCTATGAGATTTCAAAGCCCACCACCAGTAACAGACTTCCTCCAACAAGGCTCTACCACCAAAACCACCCCAGACAGTACTGTTTATTTATCTACATTCTCTTGCTATGTAGCCCAAGTGGCCTGAAGCTCATGATTCTCCTGCCTCTACCTCCCAAAGTGTTGTGATACCATGCCTAGGTCTCAGTACTTTTCACATATGTACATGCACACACACACACTAGTAACATCTGTGAGATGATAGAATATGAATTTGCTTGAATATCAATTTTACTATGTGTAGCGAAACATGATGCACATAATTAATATCTATAATTAGAAAAAGGATATAAGAATCCTATTTGAGACAAAAAAGTATAAGCACCAATCACAAAACCTAGAACAAAATGTAAATATGTGGCCACAGCCCTTGCTTATAGGCAAACACTGGATTTGAAAAAGCAGAACTGGGCTCTTTAGTGCTTGATTGGAGGTCATCAACACATGCTCAGGAGAGGTGCATCCTTGCATCAAAACTATTGGTTAGGACCCATAAACATGAAAATGAATTGAAGTGATAGTCATTAAGTACTTTGAAAACTTCATCTCACCCCTTGAGATAATTGGATAATGGCTCTGATGTAGAAAAATAGCTCCTATTAATCATCTCTTCCACATACACATACACTATTAGCTCTTTACAAGATATATTTGGCCTGATGACATTTTCATTAAAATATATCATGTTTTCTTCCTCCAGGGTCTAACATCATTTGGAAAGGTAGCCTCTTACATGTTCACCCAGCACAACGAGGCCATTAAGTGCCTAAGTGTTCATAAGGGTTGGGATTTTCTTGGGGAGAAAAAAAAAAAAAGCTTTCCATTCCCCTTCTATTCAAGTGGTTCATTCTGTTCACAGCAGAGGCTGTAAACTGCTAGCGAGGAAATTAAATTCTGACAAACAACTCTCCCCTCAGTGGTGCACTAATTGAAATGGAACCTAATGTCTCTGCTGAAGAGCAATCAGAAAGTCCATAGAATGAATCTGCGATAGAAAACACAGTCCACGGTGACCTTCAGAGTTCCCGACTAGTCTCGGTAGCTTGAATTCAGATATAATATTCCCCACTGCCAGCAAGTGCAGGGAGAGATTGTAGTTCATAGGGTGCCATCATCTCAGATGGAATGGGGTGGAGAGGATCAAGATAAGTTTTCTGTGAGGTCTCATGGATGCCAAACCCCGAACTTACCTTTACCTAAATTCCTGAAAATTGACTCAAAATTAAAGCTAATGTCACAGATGACTCATTTTCTGTCTAGATTTTATTTTCATCGAAATAAATTTTCTTAGAGTTTTTTTGTTTTTTGTTTTTGTTTTTGTTTATTTTCAGTAGGTGAAGAGAGGGAAGGATTGTCCTGCGTTCTCTGGCTAACGTCTATTGCAGAGCTATCACCCTGCTGGGCCGCTCTCTCAGTGCAAAGAGAAGGGAGAAAGTATCACTACAACATCCTAGCAGAGACTGCAGGGCCAAAGAATTGGTAGCAAGAAGCCTGCTGAAGTTCTGGCTCCACGCTATTGGAATTCCAGTTGCATCTTCAAAGCAATGTTCTAGGAACAGATGATCCACAGTTTTAGAAATCCGTCCCTAAGAGAAGCAAACATTAATATTTGAAGCTGTTAATGCTGAAACGCACAATAAAGAAATGAAAAAAAAAATGTCTTGAAAGTAGCAGACAGGAGAATGGCTAACTTTTGGCAAAGAGCTACTTTGCAGCTCCTTAAGAGAGTATCTGAAAAAGGATCTCACTTTTTGAACTGAGCCAGCAGGGTGCAAGGCTTGCTACAAGTGCTACTGTACCAGGTGAGTGGGTATCACACTTAAGTGATGCACCCACAAAGTTAACTCAACACACACATGAAATGACATCTGCTTCTGGGAGATGGGCTGATTCTGAATATATACAAAATTATTTATTTTCCTGAACTAAAAGGTGACAGTCACGACGGAGTGGCAGCTTTTAAATGGGCTGATTTTATTCCTGAAGTCTTCATAAAATGCTTTAAGAGGTTGTCATTTCTACCCATCCATTCCTATCCTGCCTACTGATGCTCTGAGCAGAAGCAAACTGGGTATCGCTAGGAATGACCACCTGAATGATCACAGAAGGGCAGTGTCTTGCATCCTTGGTCCACTATCCCAGACAGCTCGGCATTCCACAAAGGTACAAAACACCAAACGGCTGAAGAAGTGGAGGGAAGATGGGATTCCACCTCCCACCATAGTATATTTTCTCCAGCTTTATCACAGATGCTTGACCAGCAAGCATCCTCCACCCGGAACACTTGTTTCCCAGGCATTCATGTGTCCATCTCACCCACCGGATTTCATTCAAATGACAGCTTGCCTTCTCAAAACTCCAGGTCTCTTCTTCCCTTATAGATGGGTGTCGCTTTCCAAATCAAAATCTGTCTCCTTAATTCACATGGCTTTAAATACTATTTTATACTTAAGTGGTTTGTCATCCCCACCACAATGTCAGCCTCAAGAAAGTAGAGAATTTTGTCAATCTGTGCACTGTACGTAAGCAAGCAATACACACACACACACACACACACACACACACACACACACACACACACACACCAACTTTTGAATGAGTTAGACACATGTTTAAAAAAAACAGGTAAAATAAAAATTAAGGGAATGGCTTAAGAGTCGGTCAGTGGAAACATCATGTGCTAGTTAGTTTCAATCTGGAATAGTTACATACACTAAATAATATAAACGCTACTTGTGGAGTCACCTAAAAACTGCATTGTAAGGAAGGGTAACACAATACAGTCCTCCAACAGTGTACAGTGTCAACAGGCAAAACACAGTACTTCAAAAATTAAAAAAGAGAATGCTGAGGACAGCTTAAAGGGTTGGCTGTCACAGGAGCAGGGTGCACGGCGACAGACGAACACTATTATACGTTAGCTTTCTGCTCTTTTAAACTGTGTGACTGTGCACACATTCACACATGTGCACACACACACACACAGACAATTTGCCAAAGATGTTTACCACACTGAGTACAAGGCCAACGCCTTTCTAAAGCTCTAGGCAATCATGATTCTTTGTAATCCATACCACGCTGGCTGGCATCTAATCCTATAAATATCTTATAAACAGAAAATACCTTTAGATTTCACATTCAAGTATGAGTGTATGACAACAGCAAGGAAAAATGCTTCCTAAGTGATACACATGTTGTGAAATATCACTGTAACTATGTAAAGGTGTGTTACATGTGCTTATGCTGCATTTGTTTAAGGACGTAAAGATGTGTTGCTGTTTCACCTTGCCTGCCTAAGGCATCTGATTGGCCTAATAAAAAGATGAACAGCCAATAGCTAGGCAGGAGAGGGATAGGTGGGGCTGGTGGGCAGAGAGAGTAAGTAGGAGGAAAAATCTAGGCTCAGGGAGAGATGCCTGGGGCCAGCCAGCCATGGAAGGAACAGGAAAAGTAGAACATGCAGAAGGAAAGAAAGGTAAAAAGCCCGAGGGAAAACAGACATGAAGAGAAACAGGTTACATTCAGTTATAAGAGCTGGTGGGACAAGCGTAAGATAAAGCCAAGCATTCATAACTTATAGTCTCCAAGTCATGATGGCTGGTGGCCCAAGAAAGCCCGCTACAGATATATGACCTTGACAAAGATTTTCAAATTATGGCTAATAACAGTATTAATCAATTAAAAAATGTATAAGGAAGAAATTTTCTTGGAAAAGATATATATATATATGTATATATGTGTATGTGTATATATACAACACATATCTATATATACATGTATGTGTATACATAATATAATATAATTATAGTAGATGTGTTTTTACAACTGGGCATGTTTGTAGGCAACTATAATCCCTGCAATAGGAAGCTGGGATGGGAGGCCTTGAACATGCAGAGGCTCTTTAAACAAATTTTACTAGCCATACTCTGCCCCCAAGTGGCAACGTACATAAGTATGGCCTGGGCTAGCTTTGTCAACTGGAAAGAGACTTCACGTCTGTATCGATTCCTCTATTTCAATTTACCAGGCGAATCGTGAACAGGAATATAAATGCAAAAGAAAACCAGGCAGTAAAGCTAAAGTATTTTATTAATAATTTATTGTCAGTAAGAAAGGCTGGCTAATGATAGTTTTCAGTAAAAACCTTTACAAGACCATTGCATCACAAATATACAGACACTATAAAAACTGTGTCATGGTGGTTTTGGTTCTAAACAGGTATGCAGAAGGTCCCCTTTACACTTTCCAATAATGAAAAATGTTTATAATCCTCATACAGCAACCCATTTAAGACATGTCCAGTAACAGGTCTTCCTCACCTTATATGTACAGCTAGAAACAAATGACTAGACTGAAATGTGTTAATGAAATGTCATACTTCAGTGGGAGAGAACAGAGCGAAACCCTGGTTACATTAGAGAATCAGGGTGCCAGGCGACGGACGACACTAACACCACCCAGATCCGGAGGAAAACAAACGCACAACGCGTTCTGAAAACATAGTTAAAACTACGAAAAAGAAAAAAAAATCAAACTGTACATAAAATTTACACACAAAAAAGCAAAATTAAAATAATCGGATCTATATAAATACATGACTCACGCTAACAGGATGACAGGACCGACTTCTGTTTCATTATTTTAACAGCGACACATCTAAATATGCGAAGATGCTCAGAAATGGCACAGACGATTGAAAACCCCGTCAATGACAGTCGGCGGGGACACGGGAAATGGCTAACATGTCAAGAGGCGTGGGGTTCTGTGCAGCCAGCCCTGCCCACGGCAGCTCACTGAGAAGCAGGTCAGACGGCTGCAGAGGGCAATGTGGAGATCACCGAGACCATCTCTAGGTTCGCTAAAGTCCAGGCACTTTGGGGAGGAGTCGGAGCGTCACACTTCTGTATGTTGTTGGGAATCTAGTGGAGGAACTGTCACCTCTTCAAAGTGGCCATCATCTCCACTCTCATAGTCACTCACCATGACCTCAGACTCCACTTCACAGCACGCTGACACGTCAGAGCAGGAAGCTGTGGAGGTGTACACAGACATGGGCATGTTTTCTATAGTGGGGGCTTCGAAGTTTCTTGGATACCCTGGAGGGTAGGGGGCATAGGGTTCTCTACATGGACTGTTCTCACCAGGGCCTTGTTTTTGAGGTTCAGACATATCGACGGGGTAGAAATTGGGCAGGTACTGATTCAGGTTGAACCTCTGTCGACTTCTGGAGGAAGATCCCAAGCTACCTGCAGAGGGCATGTCTCTGGGTGGATGTATGGACTCGAACTGGTCGCTGAATTCTGGAGGCAATGGTGGCAGTTCATCAGGCGCAGGGAAGTCCTCTGGTGGGGGTGGGAAGTCACTTTCAATGTCATAACCCCCAGGGTAATAGTCAGTATCGATAGCGTTTGGATCTGCCGAGTAGAGGGGTGTGTGCTCGTCAATCACCTCGTAATTGGGGAATTCTTGTATGTCTGGCAGGGGAACACTCGGCATCCAGTCTGATGTATCCCAGTGGTACCCTTGGTAGAAAAGAAAACAAGATTTCAGTTGGTTTCCTTTAGCTTCTGTGCCTTGGGGAAAGAGCTCAAGTGTATCAGAGGCAAGACACAGAAGTATATGTGCATTCATTCCAAGCGCATCTCTCCGCAAACCCTTTGCCTTGAAGACACAGCCCCACCCCGACACAGTGACTCGATTTCCGGAACGTGGACTTGCGGTTTTAGTATACATCAGACATTCAAGGCAACAGAGTTCCAACAGAAGCAGCTACACCATTTAAAACACATGCAGTTTTCTAACCAATCCTAACCACTCTTCGACCTCCCTTCTATAACTGCCGGCCCTGCTCAATACGAAGGCAGTCTAGGAAGTTAGTAAGAAGCTTTCAAAGCCAAGGTCTCTAGTGGGGTAAATTCCAAACATTACTGGGCTCTGTGCTGCCTGTCATCCAAAAAAAAAAAAAAAAAAAAAAAAAAAAAAAAAAAAAAAAAAAAAAAAAACTAACTAAGGAAAAGCTAAACTGAATAAAAATAGCCTTTAACATGATAAATTCAGTAGTAAAGGTAACAGTAATAGTTATATTTTTAGTAGCCATGATGAATTAGTTTAATACAGGCTATGTATCAAACCATGTCCCTCAATCAAACAAACTATAACCAAGTAAGTGTTAATAACAGTTTGTAACAGGCTATACCAATCAATTTGTTACATTTAAAGGAATGAAGGATCATTCTGGAGAGTATGAAAATATCTTTTTCTTTTCTTTATTTGAAAGAAAACCAAGCCCTAACTTAGGAGTAGGTGTTTCTCTTTTTCTCCTCTTAGGAGTTAAGAAATTCTTTGGACACCTAAGAGAAGGTTAGGAGACCCATCTTACAAGGCAGTGCACAACCACAGCCTTAGACACAGCACCAAGCACCCCAGTGAAGCTAGTCGGCCTTGAGTCTATCTTTACCAGAGATTTTTAGTGATTATTAATGCACAGCTGGCATGCATAAGTCACCTCTTGGTTTGCTGAGGTCAGGAGCAGCCAAAGATTCTTTTGGTGGCAGAGTAGAAAGAAAAGAAAACATTGATAATTAAAATAGATAGACGGCGGAAATGGCAACACAGATAAGCGCATGGTACAATATAATGTGTTTGTAAAGACCCAGCCAGCCAGACACGCTGTCTTTACCTCATTCTCTCTAATGAGCGCAAATGAGGAATTCATGTTGTACAAACTGAATGGGATGGGGAAAACGGAAACAGAAGATGATCGATGATAAACTAGAGACTTTCCTACGAATCCTGGAAACAGAATTTTCTTAGGAAAATTATAAACTACAGACACTAATGCAAAATATACCGATTAGTTACTTAAGTGATAATTTAAAAACACATGGAGCCACACAGTGTACACACTTTACAGCGCATCACAACCTTCCAAAGTACAGGTTTGAAGAAACTGATGTTACATGCTTACAAGCAGGCGTTGACCATCTCCCAAGACCTTAGGCCGTTTGACTTCCATTTCATATTTATACTGTTAACTTTTCCCTAGGGAACTCCTTAATTAGCTATATTTATTGTTTGGCCCCCTTCCCACCAATCTGTAGTTCTACTCTCTCTCTCTGTGACTGCACTACACACAGAACTTTGGCCCCAAGTCCAAGGAAGTGGGTAGAAAAATCTCAGGACCATGGAACGATTAGCCTAGGTAAACCTCAGACTGGTTTTCTATCTGAAATGAGGTGAAAACCCCACAGATTATGGTAGAATTAAACAAGACAATGTGGGTCAAATATGACCCTTTAGATAAGTCATCATCACTATAAGACAGAAGGACAAACACTCTTCTAAACAGGGGTCATGCTTTCTGTGTACTCCATCATGGAGTAATTTTGACAAATTAATAGTTGATTGCCATCTGTGGTAGAGTTTAAATCAAGGTGGAAATGACAGATGTTTCAATAGTATGAATAAAGTAAGTATTTTAGGAAAATTATCTATGGAATTGTTTGCTTGTTTACTACAATGTAGTGAATTTCTTTATAAATGAGGATTGGCAACCTTTGTTATAGACTGTGCATTTGATAACCCTTTAAACTTATGTGAGTTTTCCACTTTAAATTCATTTCAGATAAGAAAAAAAAATCTGGAGAAATTACATGGAAGAGGCCTTAAACTCTTTAAACTGTTTAAATTTCTCCTTCTTTAAACTCTCAATATTTAACATATTGGAATGTCATCAGGTTTCTACTAAAATTGGGTAGACAAAACACAGATAACACTCTGACTTACAAAGTGAAAACATGGTACTTTTAAGGAAAATGAAGTTCTCTTAGTAACTGAAACTGTTGACATGAGACACTTGCCCTGATCCTCCCTCCAAATCTAGCAGGAAACCTCGCCTCTCCCACCTACAAGGTGTTTGCTGACATGTCCTTGACAGAAGAATCTGCGTGTTTACTGCTGGAGATGCTGGAGTACTGTTTGTCTTTTTCCGTTTTCGTGTGTGTGTGTGTGTGTGTGTGTGTGTGTGTGTGTGTGTGTGTGTGTACACATGTGTGTACATGTGTGTGCATGCGGAAGGCCAGGGCTGCTGATGTTGGGACACATCCTCGGTTTCTCGTCACCTTCAGCAGAGTCTCTCAATCAAACCCAGAGCTCCCGGTGAGGATTCCCTGCCTCTGCCTTCCAAGGCAGGAATTTCCAGCAGGCTATCAAGCCCACCCTCCTTTACATGGGTCCTGGGGAATAGGAACTGGTCCTCACACTTGCCACTTGCTTGGCAAGCACTTTACTCACTGGGCCACCACCCCACCCCCAGCCGTGTGTGTGTGTGTGTGTGTGTGTGTGTGTGTGTACACTGTGTGTGCAGTCAAGTGTGTGCATGTGCTTTTGATGGTCTATGCAAGTACTTCCTGAGTGATGATTTTTACACCAGGCAATATCTAGATCCAAATCAACTGGAAACTTAATAAAAATGAAATTTCTCAGGCCCAACACAGACCCACTCAGTCAGAAATTGGTTCTGGGAACCAGCCGCCCCCATAATATCTAAAACAAGCAACGAAAAGACATACAAATATTTCTATAGGCACTTACAATGTGAACATACACTTCCCCAAATGAAAGCCACCAAACATGAACTATTTTAATGACAGGACAATAAGGAGAAACACATCACGCCGCTGACAGTCACTTCATGTCACAAACAGAAAACACAAGCACTTATACCTTCTTTATTCACCGTGTCAACGACAGCGTTGACAAGGTGTATTACAGTCACTATGGAAGCTTGTAAAGAGGCACAAAAGGAGTCAATTAGGAAAATCCTTATTTAGCAGAAGACAGTGCATCAAATAAAACTCCTTAATCTAATGCAATTTATCCCCTAATTAAAAAACTCACAAGGAATGCTTTGATACCATTAGATAGTTATGCACGAGCCTTGCACTCTCCCCACTAGTTATGGGTCTCAGGGTATTCATTTCTAATCAAGCTATAGGCTTGTTATTATTCGTCAAGTGAATGAAACGGCCATGTTTTAGTAGATGTTAGGGGAAAATCTTTGGCTAAGTATTTCCTACAACTATAATTATGGATTATATTAGTGGAAAAACAATTCAGCTGTACATCTCCCGGACAAAAGATTACAAATTCACAGAACTAGTATATTGCCTGAGAATAAGGAAATCTAGGGAGATAAATGTGCAACATATACACAACATAAATTGGTCATGTTCCTTTTGCTTGGCGTGTATTTCTCATCTCACAGATACTATCTAGACTCCTTTTTTCATTTGTTTTAAAGTACCCATTTTAAAGTATCAATGTCAACATAAATGTGCATGTAAACAGTTGGTACATTCTAATCCTGGGATCTAATGACTATTTTACCTAATACATGGACAACAAAACCTTCCTGCTGTCTGTAAGGCTCATATGAGGGGAGATGGGAGAGATTTTCCTGAATCAGCTGGGTGGGCTGAGTGAACTGGACCAGCCTGTAAATGGGAGCCACCCCAGCTGTGGTTGGAGCTTGGCATTCTTACTACAGGTACTGAATGGGGAGCAAAAGGAACTGTGAAAGCTAAAAGCCTTAATTAGCAAGAAAGTGAATGACTTCTAGGCACTGGAGAAAGGAGGAAACCAAGAGAGCTTGAGGAGATGCGGCTCTACTCGGCCCCAGGACTCAGTGGACTCCTAAACTACAGAACCACACAAGAACTGCCTGGGAGCTCTTGAGCTGCTAAGCATTAACTCCTACAGTGGTTCAGAAAATGACGGATGGAATGTTAAGTGTGGACTTGGCACTTGAACTTTATGACTGAAAATGACTGATGTAATGATAAAAAAAAAAAACAACCCTGCAGTCCTGAGCAGACCTTCCCTCACACCGTGTCACCTAAAAATTAATTTCCATAACTAACCTGGCAATGACTTTTTAAAAGCGTCTGAATATTGTTAAGACTGGGGTTTAAAAGAAAAAAAAAAAAACCCACAAGACTAGAATAAGAAAGAAAATACTGACTGAATTCTCAACAGTATTTTTGAATAGCGTGTAAGGGGTATAAGTCATGTAAGCTGATAATATAAACTTTTGAAAACTGAAACTATTGAAGGAAATGATCCTGTTTTGTTCATGTTGGTTTGATAAGCAACACTATATCTATGTTCTCCACCAGTAGTAAACAAGGGCGTGCTTTACATAAAGTTAAAACATGCTTGAAATCTCCAAGAAATGGAATACACAGTCACCTCTAATGAGGAAAGGGCTCTGCAATGTTTTATACACAGGCAAACCCAGGGACCCAGAGATGTGATTCATTATTATATTCTGGTCATGGACTATGTTATTTTGAAACTGATAGCAAATTTCTTCTTTACAATGATAAAATAGTCTTCATATGTAAACCCACTGCATTTTTACACATGGAGAACACTTAAAATGGAGCCTACATATTCTGAGGTTCAATCAGTTCCAGGGGACAATCACTATCGCAGGACTGATAACTTTCCATACATGTTTCTAAGACAGCGAAGCTGTCTATCAGCACGATCCTTCCTGGGAAAAGCAGATAAACACCACTGGTGTCCTCGATCCCACTGCCAAACCTTCTTCATTAGAAATATAATCCAACTTACTAGCCATCTCTTAAACTCTGCTCTCAGTCAGTGTGCTCTGATCCAAATGGGAGCTGGGGCAGCAGTGGGGAATGGGGAGGAGACAAATAAAACCTTGTAATACCAAAGGTGTGACGGAAAGTGAACATTTCAGACTTCTACACATCTTTTTCTCAGAGGGTGCACAGATGCGTGTGTGCGGTGCACCGTCAGAAGAAAGAAAGAAAAAAAATTCAAAGCTTCCATAAAAGTTACTGTTATGCAAAAAAAAAAACCCCAAAAAACAAAAAAACCAAATAATACAAGAGTAGCCAAACAGATAAAATTAGCTTTTTCCCCCTTTCCTATTGATACAGTTAAAATAGCACTTCAGTAAGAACGTTGTTTTGTTTTGCAAACTAGGGACTGAACCCAGGCCCCTTGTCTACACTAGGCAGATGCCCTACGACTGAACTAACTTTAAATATTTTCCCCGGCATAGGTTCATGCAACAAGTACTTATACCATAGGGAAGCATGGGACATTTTCATACTTAATTAGGGGACCCAGCCCATCTACATCACTATACACCACAATGGACATCAGCAGCATTTCAACATGGCCACCGCACATCATTATACAACACTTACCATTATCATCACAGGACTCTGACTGGAAGGAGCTGAGGGACTGCACCTCGGACAGGCTCTCCCGAGCACTGTACGGTTGAGAGGGCTTTTCCTCCAGGGGCTTCTTGGAAAGACAAGGATCAAGATCCACCACTTTGGCTGAAAGGAAGATTTGGTAGGCAAGCAGTGAGTTCTGGTTCCCTCCGGTTCACAGTTTAGAAACAAGCACCTGAGCTGAGCTAGGATCAGAACTACAGAATGGAGGACAGAGCGAGCTGGAGAAGCATACTAGAAAAAAAACAATAAAAAGGCCTACGATATTCTCAAAGGACTCAACAAATTATAATTTCTCCATAAAAAAGCCTACATAGAGTAACTGGTGATGAATTTAAATCGTCCTATATATATATAGGCATATATATATATATATATATATATATATATATATATATATATTTCTAAAGCATCAGGTATATGCTAAGCCACTAATATAAATATTGCTCATATGAACTCAACTACCTTGTCTGGCTACATTAAAAAAATTAACTAGCATAGAAATGACCCGCTTTTATATAATGATTATAAATAGTAAATATATAAATAATTATGAGTGAAGTATAAAATACTAATAAAAATTAGTTAGCATAGACTACCTATTATTTCTTGTTATAATAAAACACCCCAAATCATAGTTGAGAATGTGTGTTGGTTACAAAAGTGAAACAATCTTTCCAGAATATTAATTAGAACAAGATTAGATCTAACTTATTAAGATAACTCCAAGTTCCCAAACCCAGCCAGGAACTGGAATATCCGAGTGAGTTTTCTCGGCCATTTCAGAGTGGAAAGCATTATCCTCAGCTCCATAAATACAGCAGAGCCAGCAACCTCAATGCCACCTCAGTGACAATTTGGAGAGCTGGAAAACGTGTTCTTACCATCATAATCAAAGTCCCAGCTGGGCTTCTGTATGGAGTCACTGTCTGAAGGAGAATTGGAAGGTGGTGGCGGAGGCAAGTTTGGAGCCACGCTGCAGACGGCCACAGCTTTGCGGTGCCCATGCATAGACTCGGGGTTAAAAGTACTGAATTCGGGATGCTCGGGGATGGCCGAGCCTTCGAAGGAATTTCGGTCAAGATTGTTTCGGGAATCACTGGGAATGCTTGGAGTGTAGGAAATAGGGCGGACAGGCACCTGGGGTGGTATGTCAGAGTAGATGTTCTTGTTCAGCTTTGAATCGAAGTAAGGTCTCTGTAAGAAAGCCGTGGTTGGCCCCAAGCGCTTGTCTTCGGGCTCGGCCTGGGGTTTCTTCTTCCGGCTGATCATCTTACGGCAGAGGACAAACACCACCACCAGCAAGAATATCCCGGCTATAAACACGATAATTCCTATTCCTTCCGCCAGGCCAATGTTCCACGGGGTAGACACGTACTGGTTGGGAGAGGCGTCTTCACAGTGTCTGCCCCTGTACTCGTGGCTGCAGTTACAGTGATAGGAGCCGTGCGTGTTCTCACAGAGCGCCCCGTTCCGACAAGGGTTCCCAGCACACTCATCAATGTCGTTCTGACATCTGCCAAGGAGAAGGAAGAGAGATCTCTGAAGGTGACACCAGAGCACACCAGTCCTGTAATCCTTCAGAATAAACACTCGACACCACCACTCCTTCACAAGGGAGGCCAGAACAAAGCTAAACGCGAAGCGATCAGAAAACAACACACACACAGGAACTAGAACAAAAGGCCTTTGGTAGACGACTTAGTCATTCATCATACGCTGAATGAATATTTGAGAGGGAATTATCAAGCCAGTGTCTAGCTGCATTGTTCCAGCATTAACAGATTACTAAATCAATCTGATAAGCTACATCAGTCTGTTCCAAGGTCTGACAGTTCAGCCTCGGGAAGATGAGGTGCATTTTAATAAGAAGTGTGTGCTGCAAACTGTTCTCATAGGCCAGATTACACTTTAATGGTCCTGTGTGGGATTATGGCAGTCCTGTAAGACCTGGGAGGGGACAGAACACACACTTTCCCGTTTTAAAATGTTTTATGCCTTCTAGGATCTTCCTCGTGAGCATGTCACCCTCACAGCACAGATCACACAGCGAGTCCCTGCTGCTTTTCTAAATGAGGGCGTGTGGGGCTGTTGTATACATCTCCTCACTTCTGAAGCTCTTTCTCATCTATTAGCAAATCATGAGCAACTAGAATAAAGTCTCTGAATACTGGTATATTTTTGTCAAATGTATATAGGAACATTTATTGATTAGGATTGGAAAAATCAACTAATGAACTGGGGCCACATAACTAATGTTGAGATTCAGGTTTATAATGATTGTGAGAGGAAAATGACATAGAATAACTAGAAACAGTCCATGCTAGCAGCCTAACGAGACTGAGCGAGGCTTATCTAAATGTTCTGTGTGAGGCACTTAAAAATTACCCAGCAGCTTTTTGTTGTTGCTGAGACGTGGCCTTACTACACAACCCTGGCTAACCAGGAACTCACTATGTAGACCACAGAGGTCCACCTGCTTCTGCCTACTGAGTACTGGGATTAAAGGAATATGCCACCACACATGACTCCAAATGATTTGTCAAATATAAAACTGCATCTGAAAGCAGAGTCTCTTGTGCACTTTTTCCTACGATATATAGATGCATATTTTTCAAGAACTTCAATGTCTAAATCTCCAAATCATAAGCAACTCTTATGCTTAGATAGACTGGGGGTTACAAAAGAGAAAACCAGCAACATTTAGATGCTGGATCAATGCTGGTACAAAACACTGTGAGAAATCGTCATCAGGACCTTCTCAAGGACACTGTGTCACAGAAACCTGCTTTAGAAAACATAATGAAAGCAACCAGTTCGCAAGCATTTGCTGCAACCTGCCAAAGACCCATGCACTCTTTATCTATAAATAATAGCTCTACAGTATAGAAGCAGAGTTTTCCAACTTTATATTAATCTTTTGGATATATTCTTTTGTCTCAAAGACTTTTTGTCCGTGAGTCATGATGCCACATTCTGAAATGATACATGTAGGTGGATGAAGTTCTGTTAATGGTCAGGACACCATGGAAAGGTGTAGCACACAGGAAGCTCGAAAGAAACCATTTACCTTTCTCCCCTAAAGCCTGAGTCACATTGACAGACAGCACCATCCAAACTGTCAAAACATGTTCCACCATTTTTACAGGGTTCATCTTTGCAGTATGGACTAAGCTGACATCTAAATAAGGAAAAAAAAAAAAACATGCAAAAAACCCTCATGAGTTCAATGCAAATAAAGACACCGAACAAAAAGCATTAACAAGCAAAGAACACAGTGACCACTCCTATGCAGAATCCCATGCTTTAAGTATTTAACCTCACAATTCATTAAGAAAAACAAACATACCTCTGGCCAGTGTACAACCCCCTACACTGGCAAACAAAGCCTCCATTGTCCACCACGCACGTTCCGCCGTAGAGGCAGGGGTTGGAGGAACATGGGTTGATGCTGGCCTCACAGTATATCCCTATGTATAAGGCACTGCATTTGCAATAATAACCTATACAGTAAAGAAGAAGAACAACAAAAAAAAATCAGGCACTCAATGACCAGAAAATGTTTCATTGGCTTTTACCTTTATGCTTAAGTAAAGATACAATTCCCCAACATCTATGAAAGGCAGTAAATTCCCATTCTTTCTGAGTAAAGAGCTATCCATATGGGTGAGCCTTCTTTCTACTCCCCACAGGTCGAATAGCTCTTATCCAAAATTCTAGAACTGGAAATGATTTAGACATTAGAGTTTTTTAGACTTAGGATTTTTTCTTTTTTATATATAGATTTTACTGGTGGAACATTTCTAAACTGGAAATCTGACACCCCCAAAGCCTAGACCCTGGAAATTTGAATAATACATTGGCAGTCAGAAAGTACTAGATTTTGTAGCATTTTAGATTTTAAAATTTAGCATGTTCATCCTGTATAAGCTAAAAAAGAGAAGTCAGAAAATATCTGTGACTAGATTTAGTTAATGATAATTACATAAGGTTAGTGGGTCAGGTATACAGAGCACCAGTGAACATACACACAGCAATACCATTCCACGTTTTTACACCCACAAGGATTATTTCCAATGGTATGTCTTTAGGGAACATGGCTAGACAGTTTGTCTCTGCCCCTGTAAAGGCTGGCCTTAGCTTATCTTTGGCCATAGTTGCTGTAGCAGGAAGAAAAAGAACATGGGAAACAAACACTGGTCCCTGAGACTATCCCCAAGTTACAACACACGCTGCTTAACTCTGACTACACTATCTGTGACGAACACAAGAAGTGATAACATGGGCCGGGTGGTGGTGGTGCACACCTTTAATCCCAGCACTCGGGAGGCAGAGCCAGGCAGATCTCTGTGAGTTCGAGGCCAACCTGGGCTACAGAGTGAATTCCAAGAAAGGTACAAAGCTACATAGAGAAACCCTGTCTCGAAAAACCAAAAAAAAGTGATAACATCATTGAGGAAAAGGAGGCACACCACTGCTACTTGGGAAAATTGCTTTTAAAGGGACACGTGGGTAACATGTGAGTGACTAACTTTATGAAGCCTACCTCCAGTTGGAGAGGGATTGCAGACACCTCCATTCTGACAAGGGTTACTGGAGCAGTCCTCTGTGGCTGTTAATAAGCATCCGTGAGACAAGTCCACCCATTCTTCGATGTGTGCGTAGGCTCTTGGCTTGCTAGTGAAAGGTAGCTCCTGCCCATTCAAATAAATAGAGTCCATGCAGCCCCTGAAACCATTGGCAATTTGGGTGTTTCTTCCATGCTTTGTTCCTTGCTGGCGGAGGTGGCCACCGAAAAACACAAAGTTATCCAGGTTCAGGGTCTTCAGGGCCCCTGGGGCTGTGCCCGACGCAGTGTGGACTTCATCTAGAACCAACTTAGCGTAATTCCCCTCCACTTCAAGGGACACTGCGTGCCACTGCCCATCGTTGACTTGAATGCTTTGGACGGAGACAATCCCAGGGCCACTTCCACAATCAAATTTGTACTGCAGCCTTCCAGCATGAATCTACAACACAATAGATACCATCTAAACTAACCACATATAATCTCCAACGTTAGTCTGTTCCACAGCTACAGGAGGGGTGTATCGAGTGAATGAGGGCAGAAGGAACATAAACTTGTGTCTAGGTGCTGAAGAGCACAAACTCATTTATACAGATGACAAAAATGGACAGTCTGGGGAGCTCCTGAATACCAATCACACATCCAAAAATAACATGGAAGTGCCTAGTAAGTAACTGTTAATTGAACACACACAGCATATACATACACACAAAATATATACGATCTCTGTATAAACTATGGTAATATTAGCAAGATATAATGGACAAACTTGAATGTTAGCTGTTTCATATCTAGAAAAATGTTTGTTAAAGAACAGAATTAAATTTCTATGCTACTGGGTAACAGAAAGAACTTCCGATCCCACCCATGCATCAAAAGTTATCCAGGCTAGGAATCCTGGAGACGTGGAATAAACCCATCTTTCTTCCTTTGTTTTTAAATGGAACAATCAGAACACAAAATAGAATTTACATTTATAAAGTCTCCCACAGTCTGAAGTGAAAGGATAGATAAACACATACCTCCAAGATACTGTAGTCAGTTCCTCGAGCATACATCACAACTGCATGAGAAGAATAGGTTCTCAGCCGCATGGTCAATTTCATCTCTAATTTGTTTTCAATTTCCATCAGACGATATTTCACAAAGCTGTTTCCAGTAAAAGTTATGGATGAACTCCCTACGGATTAGAGGAAAAATTCTATCAGCACCAAGCCTGAGCATATTATTAAAAGTATGACACCCCCCCCCCCACTTCCCCAGAGGCTGATTTTCGTTTTCTAAGTTTAAGATTATAGCAGTGAGAAAAACGTCTACTGGCTTTAACAGACAGCACAACACAACTAACTGTCCACATGGAAGAGAAGGAGCACACTATATCACAGAGAAGTAAGTTCTAAAATATTAACAGAACTAAATATAAAGCCATTCTGTGTAAGTCATTATGAGGCAATTTCAGAAAATAGTGATGTAGCCTCAAGGTGATCTGGCAAAACCTGCCAAGCAAAACACAAAACAATCCCTATCCTTCAAAGAAGATGAAAATAATATCAGCCTCCAGAAATGAAAATTAAGTTATGCAGAACTGACTAAATAAAAATTCAATTTCAAAATGACAAAAGGCACATTTAACGAAATAAAAGACCAATAACAAGGGAGGGTAAATTGCAATAGGAAGCAGGCTCATATCCATAATTCATAAAGAGTTAAACACATTCAGAAACAGAGAGCCAAGAGGCAAGCCGCACAAACAGGGAATGCTAACACCAGCTAATTAACAGCCATTCCTTCCATCAGCAGCTAGAGAAGTTAAAATCTTAAGTAAATATTCCAGGTCCACTAAGGAGGAAACAAGGGTTTTAATTGAAAGCTTTCAGTACAGGTAAGAGAATGAGACATGAGACCTTTATGGATGCCTGGGAAAAAATTGGAATTATTAGTTCAACTTTTTTGGAAACTAGTAACAGTATTATCTAAGATTTTTTTTAAAAATGTATTTAATTTTTGATAGCTGATTCTAGTTTCAGAATATCATGAAACGGGGAAAGTACCAGCATGGGAATTTGAACTGAAAAGGATTTTTAGCAGGAGAGACACATTACAACCTCTACACACAGAGAATGGTGACTAAATCCTGGCCCAGTCTTTAAAAAGCGTGAGGATTACAAACGGGCTGGGAACATGCCCTTAATAAGCTAAGCAGGGAAATAAAGCAAGAAGTTGAGGACTGTGGGAGAAATCAGGATTAGAGAGAAAAAGAAAAATGAAAAAAAAAAAGATTAGAGAGAAAAAAGGAAAAAAATGAAGCTTGGAAGATTATACAGTCATTGAGCAGGGGCTTAGCAGACAGCTCAGTGAGGCTCCACTCTTTGTTCCCCTCAACACTCAGCTTGTGATCAATGGCGTGCACATCATTCTTTACTCCAATAAAGAAAACAATTACAGAAACATCGCAAGTGATGGTTCGGGATGAATTCACACTCGGTCATGGGAGTGCTCACCTGGACATTTCCCAAAGCCACCCCCAGGGCACACACAGCTGTACTTCTCCTCTCTGGGGTCAGCGACACATTCAGAGCCTGCAGGGCATGGGTTTTCTTCACATCCGTGGACGGGTGGACATTTCCCATCTTTATTTAGAAAAACAAGAGGAAGAAAGGAGAGAAAACAGGAATTAAAAAGAAAAATCACTACTGTTCTTTGGTATTTATTTTTGTGGCACTGGAGGGTTGAAAACTGAAGCCTCCTGTTTGCTCGACTAACACTCTTGCCCTGGCTTACCTGGCTTACATTTATCTCCAGCCCTTTTCCATTGTTTCATTTTGAGATGGGGTATCATTATGTTGCCCAGGCTGACCTGAACTCACTATATAGACTAGGGTGGCTTTGAACTTACAATCCTTCCAAGTAGCTGGGATCATAGGCCTATATTACCAGGCCTGGCCATGAAACATTCTTCTTCTAATTAAAACAAACAAACAACACTTTTTAACTTAATTTAAAAAAAATTACGTGTACAGCTATTTTGCCTACATGGATGTTTTTGTACCTTTTGGGTTCTTGGTGCCCATGAAGACCAGAAGAGGGCATCCCTGGAACTGGAGCTACAAATGTTGACCTACTATGTGGGTACTGTAAATCAAACCTGAGTCCTCTAAGCCATCTCCCGAACGCCTCCAAGATAAAATATTCTTTAGCACTCACCCCCACACACGCATGTGCCCTTACCTTTGCAGAGACACACAGCCGTTCTATGGTGTCGGGGAGTCACAAAACTCAGCCTAGCTGTGCTGTGAGTGGACATAATGTTTTCATCCACAGATACCTTCTCATCACAGAACTTCCATGGACAATCCAGCCCTGCACAGAGCTTCTGGAACACATCCAATATCCTCACACCAATGATCTCCTCAATGTCCGTCACAGAAGAATTAATCTTGTGCAGAAGTTGCTTGGTTGAGACCTGGGTACTACCCGATTTCTCTACAAAGAGTAAGACATCTAGATACGAGTGGGGATCAGAGGGCTGCAAGCTGATAATCTGTATGTCATTCTTCCGAACACCCAGGATGTTCCGTAAAGCTCGCTGGAAGTTGCGCCAGTAATCACCGACGAATTCTTCTGGGGTGAGATTGGCGAAGCGGATAGTGATGGTGTGGTTCAGCATCTCCTGGGTCACTTGCTGGATATGCACGGTGATGTCAGCCGCCGTGGTAAATTTCCCATCCGTCACGCTGACATTCAGGATGTACTGGCCTATATCCAGCTTTCTGTGTGCAATCAGCTTGCCCCCCGTGCTGGACACCGAGAACAGGCCATCCATGTGGGGATCCAGACTGTACGTCAACGTGTCATACACGTCCTGGTCAGTGGCGTGGACCTTCCCTATGACCCCACCTGAGTATTCCTCCCCAAAGGCAGTGATGAAAATCTCCAGCGGCAAAATGGCAGGAGGGTGGACGCTTTCCTCAATAACCCGAATGTCGATATGTGTCAGCGAGGACAGCTGAGGTTTCCCGTTATCAGCCACCTACAAAAACAGAAGTCATCCCCTGTCATCATTACAACTTCCCGGGGAAAAAAAAATCCACGAGTTTGCCTACGCAAACCTATCAACGGTTTGATGCTCATTTCTCAACACAAGCCCACCAAGGTAAGGACAACTGTTCTGTCACTTGGTCAGGCGGACACTTAAGGTTCAGCCTGCCTAGGAAAAGGTGGCCTAAATGCTACCGAGCAAAACTGGAAGAGCCCTGAAGCAAACAAATTCATCCCCTTCTGTTCTCCCGTACCCTGGAAGGCAGCCGTCTAAATACACAAGGGTTTCACCCAAGTGAAACCACGAAGACTGTAATACCTTCACATGCAGGAGGTAATGGTCCCTCTCTCTCCTCTTTATGGCCGCTGCCGTCAGGAGGACCCCGTGCTGGTTCACTTCAAATGTGTTGTCATCGTTGCCGCTCACGATGGTAAAGAAGAAGGGGGGGCCGTTGTAAGATGAGTCCTTGTCGGTCACAACGAGCTTCAGGACACTGAAACCCACGGGCTTGTTTTCCTGCGTCACGTTAAACACACACGGAACAGAAGGCGGTCAACACGGCCATGCCCATATGGAAAGGGGCCCGCAGGAGACAAGGAAACCTTCTCGCTGGTGAATCCAGCAAGACGGAAGTGAGGCGGGGGCACGAAGGAAATGGGAGAGGGGAGAGGACGGGAAGATGCAGAGTGAGAAGTGGCCACAGGAGGGTTAATAAGGTCCAAGAGGGGTGGAGAGAGTGGAATAGGATCCATGGAGGTTAGGAGAGAAGTAACAGGGAAGGGGACAATGGCGGAAGGGTGCAGGAAATCAAAGCACTGGAAGATAACTAATCCCAGGACAGTGAGAATATCTTTTAAAAAAGACAAAGCATGAAAAGGAGAGATGAAAGTTGACCCGAGCCTTGGAAACGCCTCTTCTATACTAAGAGGGTCTCCTCTGATCTCTTCTTTCCCCATTGTTGAAGACACGGGCTTTGGAAAGGAAGGCTATTTCAAATGAGGATCTGGGGTCCGTAAAAGATGGAGGAGGCCACACAGCCCCGAGCACACCACCCACTCACCTGGATGATGACACTGTAGTTGTCTCTGGAGAAGAGAGGCGCGTTGTCATTGACGTCGGACACATCGATGTTCACTGTGGTCGTGTTGACTCGGGGCGGACTGCCGTTATCAGCAGCTTGCACCGTCAGTGTGTAGCCTGAGATCTTTAGTTAGGGAAAAAGACAGCACACCCATTCATTTGTATGGGGCCAATCAGCTGGGAACCACTGATCTCATTTACCAAGCCTGTGTCTCAGCGATTCCCTAAAATCAAAACGAAAACTCCCAACCAGTGGGAGTGAGTGTATACTATTTTCTCAACAGAAACAGTTATCAACAAGAAGCAGGTTCTCTGATGTCTGCCATGCGGGTCTTATTAAAGCGCTTGATCTTAAAAACAAAACAAAACAAAAACTCAACAGTCCTATTAGAAATAGACAAACTATGCAAATGATCAGAGGAAACTGCCAACCTAGCTCCCATGCTGTCACCTTCCCAAGAGGCTAAACCTCTCTGAGCTCTACCAGAAGTAGAGACCAGCTACCTCTCTCTCACCCTGTGTGCGGATGCAATTCTAACACCTCAAGATATGCCAGGTCACAGCAGCCTTCAATTTCACACTTGGATTATACTTTGCCGTCTAAATCCCTCAAGATAATATTTGTGGCCTCTTGCAAAAGAAATCAAGTGGAATGAGACAGCTTCACGGGCTGGGGCAGCTCCCGTGATGGCAGCTTTAGAGTAAGCATTGGGAGACGCCAGGAAGATGGCTAAATCCCAGAATACCGCCCTGCAGGACATCAGCCCAGCAAAGGTGTTCAACCCTGACAGTTTTGAGAACTGCACAGGCTACCTCCTCTACCGTCTCATAGAGGATACCCATGTGTAAAAAGAGTCCGGTTCTTTGGTTGTAATTACTAAACTTCAGTCAGGTATGGTGAAAGGGACCTGCAAATCTAGCACTCGGAAAGCCAAGGCAAGAGTAGGGTGAGTATGAGGCCAGCCTGAACTATATAGCAAGATCATGCACTTAAAAAAAAAAAAAAAAAAGGTTGGAGATTTAGCTCAGTGGTAGAGTGTTTGCCTAGCAAGAGCAAGGCCCTGGGTTCGATCCTCAGCTCAAAAAAAAAAAAAAAAAAAAAAAAAAAAAATCACATTTTACTCTGCCTAGTACAATAGACATTTCTATGTCTAACTAGTCATGCTTCACAGACGTTTAAGCAATTCAGAAAAAAAACAAAACCAAAAACCGAATAACTGAAACTTGAATTGACTTTCAAATCTCTCAGCATGTTATTTCCTCAGATGAAGGATCCTTTTTGGGACTTCACATCAGACCAAGCGGATACAGATGCATGCTTTAGCGCTCTGTCTGTCGACAGTCTAAATCCCGGTTTCAAACTCACCATTTCCCGGTCCAGGGGCTTGGTCACTTTCACCTCTCCTCTGACGGGGTCGATTGCAAACGGACTTCCTTGGTTACCTTCTATAATCGAGTAGTGGATATGACTGTGGGAAGGGCCATCGGCGTCATCGGCCACAATCTAGGAAACACCACTCTCATTTAGCAAACAGCTAAGTCAGGGGCGGAAGAAATACCAGCTACTTGTTTTATGGCAGTGACTGAAAGCCAGTAACGGGCTCCACAAGGGCCTTCTTAATTTGCAGTGGTGAGGATTCCCATGGCCTCACAGGGACCAGGTAAGCGCTGCACCACGGGCGAAGCCACTCCAATGCTCTAACATATTTTAAACAGGCCCCACAGAACTAGAATGATTTTACGAATTGCTCCTTTAAGATCCAGAAGAGGCAAGCTGGGGTGGGGGTGGGGGGTCGGGTGGGGGGGGGGATGAGGGGTGGGAAACCACGCACTGTAATGACAGACTGCTCGAGAGCCGCGTCTTCACCGACCACCGTGGTGTAGGTGTCTTGGCTGAACACCGGGCTGTTGTCATTGATGTCTGTGACGTTGATGTTCACGGTCGCCACGTCACTTAATGACGGCGTGCCTCCATCAGTGGCTTCCACGGTCAGGTAATATTCATGGGAGCTTTCATAATCCAGGTTCTCAATGATAAATATGGCCCCTGTACGGAGAGACAGAGTTACTTCTAGGATGCTGTAACTCCGTTTTTTCTTATTACAACAGGAGTACCTTTAAACACGTTTAGTTCTCATTTAAAAAAAAAAAATAACAAAAACAAAAATGTACATTTTCTGGTTTAATTAAATAATTTATAATTAGGATTTTCACCCACCCAACAACTTCATTCATTTCCTTTATTTTCTTTATATTCCTAGTGACGTTTAATTTTCTGTCCCCATCAATAATGCTGGCTATAATGCTTTAAAAATGATGGTAGTTCTTTCTTTGATGTAGTTTATTAGAAACTTTAATAAATTCTTTTTAGAATTCAATTCAGTGCCTTTTGGTTTCTTTCTTGTCATTATTGCCATGCATGTCCTTTTAAAGAGAAGTTTCTAAGATAACTCTTCATTTTGTATTAAATGTCCCCTCTTAGAATGATGGGATATGGGATACAGGCTTCTAATACCAGCAGCTAGGAGGCCGCAGCAGGAAGATTGTACCTTTGACACCAGCCTGGACAACACATCGAGATCCTGTTTCAATAAACAATCAAATAAATAAAATCCCGACTGATTTAACAACACCGGTAACACTTCTCCTTGGCTCAACCTAGTCTATCCTACTTGAAAAAGTAATTGATACAAAATCCTAAACACGGGGCTGGAGAGACAGCTCAGAGGTTAAGAGCACTGACTGACTGCTCTTCCAGAGGTCCTGAGTTCAATTCCCAGCACCCACATGGTGGTTCATAATCATCTGTAATGAGATTTGGAACAAAATCCTAAAGACATTTTATAATCGACCTTAAAAATATATCACCAGACACCTATTCTTCATCAGAAGCAGTCATACACGACATTCAACTAGGTGCAGTCTGAAAGAGTAACGTCTTATAATGTCCTGAGAGTTAATAGGTATTTTAGACCACAGGCTAACACCACTCCACCACTACTCACAAAGCAGGAGTTAGTAATGGCTAACCCGTAACACTGCCAGCTCGGTGTAATCCAGTCTCCTTCAACTAGTGTATGTAACTAGCATAGTAGAGAAGTCAACTTAAAGAACTAACAGATGTATAGGAATTAAGAGAGGTCAAAAGGACAGAGTGACTGGGGAAACCACTCCATATACCTGATATCAGGATAAAATGAGTAACTGCACCAAGTTTCTTACCACTAAGCATCCTATCTTGGCAAACCTGAAACATCATCATCATTAGCCTGGGTAAGAGTCAATAGTTTTCTCCACGGGCTTGTAATTTATAATGGATAAGCCAGAAAGTAGTTACCATGTAGAATTAGAGTATAAAGTTTCCCAATCCCACTTTAAACAACAGAAAGAAAACTTGAGTTTTATCTCTTCAAAACACCCACTGACCACAGGTGACCCACCCATCACCTAGCATGAAGTGAAGGGCAAGACAGACCCAGCCCTCAGTATGGAAGGAGGGCTTCCTCGTTTACAAGGAAGGTTACCTGTTTTAGAATCTATGCTGAACTTTCCATGTTCATTTCCACTTATTATGGAGTAGGTGATTTCTGCATTTGCCTCAATATCCCGACTTGCTGCGTACACCTGGAGAACTTCCGTTCCGATGAGAATGTCCTCAGACACGGTGGCGCCATATTCCCGGTACTCAAACACAGGAGGGTTGTCATTTATATCCAGAACGGACACGACCACAGTACCAGTCGCTGTCAGTTTCCTCGGCAACCCTTGGTCCACGGCTTTCAAAGTGAGAGTATAGACTGCCTGCTGTTCTCTATCCAAATGTTTTTCTAATTGGATAATTCCAGACGCCTCGTTAATGGAGAACTGCCCATCAGCAGAGTCGATCAGTGAGTAGGAAATCTTTCGATTCAGTCCTGCCAAAACATGAAGTCCTATCAGGTTTCATAGTAAGAAATGTGAAATTTTTAAAACGTGGGACATTTTTAAATGATAAAATGCAAACGGATATAAAGACACCCCCCACCCCCAATCCATCCCTGCTGCCACCATGTAGATGATCTGAAAACATACCCTGAACTATAAATTTATAGACTTGAAATATGATCTATAGATGTCTGACTCTTTAGGCTCTCATTTATACTACATGGACAGTAGCCAAGCCTTTTGCAATGTGATTTTTTTTATTAATTCTTTGAGAACTTCATATATGCATAATATGTATTTTGGTAATATTCACCCCCATTTCTAGCTCCAGGTCCACCCCTATGCTCCTTCCCATCTTCATATGCTCTCTTCTTTCTTAAGAAATAAGTCGCCATGTCCAACCTGTGCTGCCTTTACTTAGGGTTATGGGAGCCCCCACCAGAGTGTGGGTGACCGACTAGGGCCCACAGCCTTAAAGAAAACTGATTCTCCCTCCAACAGAGGCCATAAACTGTCAATAGCTCCTCAGCTAGGAAAATAGCCCCTATCCTCTCCATGCTGGAATCTATAAGTCTTATTAAAATGAAATCTATTTGATATTTAGCTTCAGTGACAAAGAATTATTTAAAATGTGACTTTCAAAAATTCAGAATTGGGTTGGAGAGATGGTTCAGCCGTTAAAGGCTAGGCTCACAACCAAAAATATAAAAATTCAGTATTAATGACTCAAGAAGATTATTTTATCCTCTATTATTAGAATGCTTGAATGCATATACTTCTTTTCTTCACAAATACTTTTGAAAATTGGTAAAACTTTAGCAATGGGCTGGAGAGATGGCTCAGGGGTTAAGAACACTGGCTGCTCTTCCAGAGGTCCTGAGTTCAATTCAAAACCTTTAGCAATATAGTACTTGCTTGCTCTGTTCCTGTGACACTGTTAACATCTTTACATCACTACAGATTCCTTCACAAAAAGCACCTCAAGAGGCTGAGGAGGAAGTTAGCAAAACACTAGCTAGGCATATGAAGGCCACAAGTTCAATCCCCAACTGGGAGCCAATCAGTTAACAGTCAATCACCACAATCTTAGAGACACTCCAGCTACACTGCAGGAGGACGTTCACTGGGTGTAACAGTCAAGACTTTAAACATTCACGGAAAATGACTTAGTTATTGTCATTACAACAACACAGAGCTCCATCATGGGCACGAGGAAAAGAAGATGGTCAAACACATTCCACGGGAGTGTGTGCCACCATGGGGTCCCCACAGCCTTCTGCACACCCCCAGGGCAGAACATCTCCTTGACTCAAGGTACCTGCATCTGCATCAGTGGCCTGCACTCTGGTCAACAATGTCCCAGGCTCCGTGTTTTCAAACACAGTGATGGTGTATGGATCTGCAGTGAATTCAGGGGTATTATCATTCACATCTTCTAATGTGAGCACAATAGTAGCTTGACAGGATCGTCCCCCTCTATCAGTGGCCTTGACGAGGAGATTATAAACTGCCTGCTCCTCACGATCAAGGAGGGCTGATGTCCTTAATTCACCTAGAAACAAAGAGAAGTGAACAGGGACACTGGAGATTTAGGATCTGAACAGCCACAATTACCCATCATCTTTTTTTTTCTCCTACAATTATAAAAGCTGAACCACAATTCTCATTTGGAGAAAAGCACTATCAACAACTACCTTGCCAAGTACAAAATCTTAAAAATGAAGAAAATATGGATCACTTTCTGTTGTATTTTTAAAAAACGGCAGTAAGGAGTCACACCATACAACACGGCTCACGTAGGAGGTTTATTGAAGGGAGGGGAGAGAAAGGGCAGAGAAAGGGACAGGAACCGGTCCCTGGAGATGAGGAAGGGAAAGAGAAGGGAGACTGGAAGTGGGCAAGGCCAGCCTTTCATAAGGAAACAGCGAATGCACACAAGGGGTGTCTTAGTGGCTGCAGCTGAGGATATATCCTGCCAGGACCCTAAGGGCAGGCCAGTACAGATGCCTAAATGCTAACACTTTCATTATAGAAAATGCCAATTATAAATTTAGGTCTATGGGTTTAAGAGACACACTATATAAGTAAAAGCAGAGGCTTAAGATACACTCTTGAGTTTTTTTTTTTCCCCAAGAATTTGTATTAACTTCTAAATCTTAAAGTCCTTAGTTGAAGTAGATGATACAATGGCTGCTCATTTTTATCTCGTCCCAACTTTTACACTCTAAGCTGCTGTTAGATTTCTATGATGTCATTTCCACAGCATCAGAAATTTTAAAAGAGGGGAAAAATGTAATTCCCAGTTTTATGCATGATCTCAAGTCATCCACCTATATAGGAACGACATAATTAAATCAGTCCCAAATCCCATCCTTACCTGTGTCTGGGTTTAATTTGAACTTTTCTGCACCTGAACCAAATAAAGTATAAGTAATCTCCGCATTGGACCGGATATCGGCGTCTGTGGCGGAGACCTGCATGACTAGCTTCCCAGGAAGGGCATCCTCAGGAATGGTGTCAGCATATAAAGTCTACAAGACGTTAAACAACACTGTTAGAACAGAAGCATTCAAAGTGAGCGGAGACTGCCAAGGGAATGATGGAAAAGAAATCATTTCATTTTGGCCACGGAAAATGTGGAAATGAGTGAAGTTAATACTCGCAGAGCCTTTAAAATGATCGTTCGTATAAAACAGATGTGAAAACAAGGAAGAGCATGTAACAGGCACCAGTCTCCTATCCGTCGAGTCTGGCCTGACATTTAATCCACAGGATACAAAATAGGATGTGCTGCTGAACAGATTCATATTTAATTCAAACACTTAGGAGAAAATGTGAAGTGGTAGCCCAAATTTATCCCAAAACTAGAGGAAATACATAG
The DNA here is from genome assembly GCF_903995425.1 of Onychomys torridus. NCBI lineage: Eukaryota > Metazoa > Chordata > Mammalia > Rodentia > Cricetidae > Onychomys > Onychomys torridus. The sequence goes on along the minus strand of NC_050459.1, from coordinate 38,492,605 downwards.
CTGTTTCATTATATTTACTTAGTCTGAAGCGCGGGGATTTACTATGTACATCACACAAAACCAGATAACTGTAGTTAGAAATGTCCTGTTCATGGGGAGAAAAACCGGGGATAGGCGCGGCTTGGGCATGTTGGTCAGCCTGCCTGGTTTCCGCTTTCTTCACATCTGCCTAAATCCTCACACAGTTGGACACTTGGTTCCAGTTCCAATTATCACATTAGCCATGCCATAAATAGAACATAAGGGAAAGAGATTATGCTTCTGTTGCATTACTTCTTAGTAAGAGCTTAATATAGGGACATATATTTTATGGTTCAGAAAACTGGGTATTTTGTAACAGTGATTACTTTAAGTGGTTGTGTTCCCAATTATATTATTATCTAAGGCAGAGTGGTATGATATTTAAAAGATATGAATGGGGTAAAAGTGTTTCATATGTGTGTGTATGTGTGTACACTATATATATAGAGAGTGTGTATGTGTGGATGTTCTGAAAGAGCTGATACATAGCCTGTCACTGTTATCAAATACTGTCATCCAAAAATACAAATACATGTTGGAATCAACAGCTCATCGCTCAGAAGCCGCACTTCCTCTGACGATGAATTTTGTGTTTACTTCTCTGAGAACTTGTGGCAATTCTCCCACTTCAGCCAAAAGGGCTGGGGTATCTATCAGGTGTGCGCCTCTATGCCTGGAGCCTTTTCCATGGTTGCTAACAGAAATGAAGCTGGTACCCCCACACCTGCCCTCACTCTTCACACTGCAAGGCTTTCCATCTCCTCCTGGTCATCTTCTAAAGGGTAAACCCAGCTCTGCCGCTGGGCAGCTTTTTGTGGCTCTGCCCCAGCGATCACTCCAGCTACGGTTCCATGGCCCCAGTTAAATTGGATCCAGCAGCAGGTCATTCCACTGGCCTCTTGGTTTCTCTGGTGTGAATAACCAATGCCTCAAAATGGTCTGTTCCAGCACACCTGTGCTGTGCAGGAAAATCTGCTGGCCAGATGTTTCCCCATCCCCCAAACAACCATATCCTCAAATGAAGAGATTATCTTCATAAAAAGTTTAGAGAGCAGTTTTAAAGTCAGATCCTAGTATAAGGGGCTGGCACTTTACAGTATTTTAGAAAGAAGTTCTTGACCAACTTAGCATGCCAAGTAGTCTTTATGCTTTCTCAAGTCCTGTGCATGTGACTCTCCTCCACTTCAACCATAAGCAACCATAACACAAAACATGTGTGAATTGCAAGGCCCCATGGCTGCCCTACGGAAAGGGTGGCAGAGCCTCATGCTGGTAATGTACAATCTTGAGGGCAGCACACCTACCTTCTCACAAACTGGACTGTTGTCGTTGGCGTCCAGAACCTTCACCTCCACTCTGGCTTTGGAAGAGAAGGTCCCATCAGTTGCTGTGATGGTCAGAAGGTAACTGTCCTTCTGTTCCCGGTCCAGAGGTTTCTTCACGTAGACCTTCCACTCATTCTGTATATTTTCAACAGCAAACTGTCCCAAAGCATCCCCTCCTAAGAAATTAAAAGAGGAAGATGGTGGCCAATGTTGTTGGGCTAGAAAGTGAACTAAGTAATCACGAGAAAAAAAATAAACTATACAAAAAAAATGTATGACATTATGGTTTAAAGGGGATTAAAACTACTGATGTTATAATTAAAATTGATACAAGTTAGCTTTTCTTTTCTTTTGTTGCTGTGGTTTTGTATTCTAAGCTGGACTGAACTCACTATGTAGTCTGGGCTATAGCTCAGACTGGCCTTTGCCTCTAATTTACAGAATCCTCCTTCCTCGGCTTCCTCTGAGCTGGGATTACACATGTGTGCTATACATATTGCTACATAAGAGCTTTTCTTTTTATAATAACAAAGCATCAGCAACATCTCTACTCAAATATGAGGTTAAAGTTTATCAAACATAAAGAGAGATGATTCAGCTTGCAAATAAACCTACACTTTTTATTTCCTTTTAATCATGTTTATTAAATAGTAACTATAAAGTTTTAACAGAATAAATCACAAGAGTCTAGGCTGAAACAGCTTTGCTTTAAAGACCTTTAAATTCAGCTTATATGTTATTTCTACTAATTTTAGACATGCTTGACTAAAACCACATCAAGTTCCCAAATCCATAATTTCATACCTAGCATATTTCCATATAATATGGATTCGTTTTCTACTGAACCATTTGTCTTGAGCATTTTACCTGTTATGAAGTAAGTCACTTGTCTGTTAATCTCTTCAGAGTCGGCATCGGTGGTGCTTAAGATGGCGATCACGCCACCTGGAGGGTCATCCTCACTCACAGTCCCTTTGTAAATCTCAGCTGTGAACCGTGGTGGGCTGTCATTGACATCAGTGACGGTCACATCCACAATGGCTGTGGAGGACAGCTGAACCTTTTCACCATGATCCGATGCGACCACTTTAATCTGGTAACTGGCTCTCTCTTCATGGTCAAGCTCCTTCAGAGTTGTAATCCAGCCTGTCTCCATGTTGATGGCAAAAGATTCCATGATGTCTGCACCTTGGGATGGATCTAGACTGTACATGACTTGGCCATTGGTTCCGGAGTCTAGGTCAGATGCCCTGACCTGGATGACTCTACTTCCCGCTGGCAGGTTTTCAACAATAAAGGCCTCATATGGGCTGGACTCCAAAACTGGGCTGTTATCATTTGCGTCTTTAACCTGGATACTAACATCTATAGACGCCACCACCTCGTAGTCATCAACAGCGCACCTGGCCAGGATGGAGAACTGATACCACTTAGTGGTCTCATGGTCAAGACTCTTCTCCAGTTTCAGTCTCCCGCTCTGCTTGTCAATGACAAAGAACTCATCTCTGTTACTCTCGGGAGTATTGCCTTTGACTAGGGTGTAAAGAACAGCCCTGCTAGGTTCTACCCGGATGAGGTCAATTTCTGTCCCGATAGGCATGTCTTCTGAAATGGCATAGGTATAAAAGGGCTCTGAAAACCTTGGAAGCTGGATTTCCGGCGGAAGTATCCTCACATAGACAGGAACCACAGATTCTTTGGGGGGAGACCCGTTATCTACAGCTCTAACAAAGAAAGTGAAGAATTCGTTCTCTAAACCGATTAAACTTTCCTTCGTAGTAATCAGGCCAGTCAGTCTGTTGATTTCCAAATTCTCCGTCACACTTTCAGAATCTGCCTCGATGGCGTAGGTGACGTCAGCATTGGAACCTTCATCAGCATCACTGGCGAAGACTTTAATGACCGACGTTCCTTTGGCAGCGCTGGATCCAATGTTCACCTCGTACTTGGTGGAGCGAAACTGTGGCGCATTATCATTGTCATCCGTAAGAATGACATTTACGGTGCAGAAAGCAACCTTCCCTCCGGCATCCTTAGCCATTAAACGCACTGAGATGACTTTTTCTGCTGGGGTCTCTCGATCAAGTTTTTCCAAAGTGAATATCTGACCTCTGTCATTCACATAAAACCTGTCTTTGGCAAAGTCATTTACAATGTGGTAAGTGAGGTGGCCGTAAATTCCAGAATCCCTATCAGTTGCCTTCACTTGGACCACCAGAGTATGTAAGGGAGCGTTTTCAGCTAGTTCCACTTCATATTCATGCTGAAGGAAAACAGGACTGTGCAAATTGCCTCCCATCACTGTGACGTGAACCTGAGCCGAACTTCGAAAAACCCCATCAGACACAGAAACATTGAGACTATAAAACGGCTTCAAGGTGTGTCGGCGCAGGTTTGAGAGAGTTATAATCCCCGTTTCGCTGTCGATGACAAAGCTTTTATGGTCATTGCCAGACAGAATGGAGTACTCTAACTTGTCTAGGTCTGAACTGTCGGCATCACAGGCTTTCACACACATCACAAAATGTCCATGCGCGGCGTGCTCACTAATTTTGGCTTCATAAATCTGTTGTTCAAACAGAGGTGGATTATCATTGAGGTCGGTGACATCCACGGTGACAACCACATCACTGCTCAGTGGGGGCATCCCTCCATCAACAGCCCTTACAGAAATCTTGTGCTGCTGGAACTGTTCGTAATCCAAAGCTCTCACGAGTGAAATGAGCCCCGTGTTACTATCGATGTGAAAGTGATCATGACTTTTGCTGTGATTTCCAAACATCTGGTAGGAGATTGCTCTATTTGGTTCCGAATCAGAATCCGTCGCTCTAACTTGAAGGACAGATGTTCCGATGACAGATGCTTCAGACAGGGTTGTGGCATACGACCGCTGCGCAAATACAGGAGGGTTATCATTGATGTCCTCCACTATGACATCAACAAACACTTCGGCGTGAGCGCCAGTCAGGGAGTCAGTGGCCCGTATGCTCAGCTTGTAGGCTGGGTGGGACTCAAAATCCAGCGGTGCTATGACATTTATCACCCCAGTGTTGAAGTTAATAGTAAACTGACTAAAAGGGTCTCCGTCGGTGATGCTGTAGAACACTTTCAACCCTTCTGGGCTGTTGGCTTGGACATGGACCACTGGGCTGTGCATCTGGATGTTCTCTGGAATCTCTGCACTGTAGAAGGCCTTTTCAAACACAGGCATGGCTTTGTTCATGACAGTGATGGGAACCAGAACTTCGGCAGAGAAAGCCGGGCTTCCTCCGTCCTTGGCAACCACCGTGACAAGATATTCTTTATTTAAGGTGTCAGGCTCAAATTGCTTTTTCAGAGAAATGTCACCAGAGGGTCCAATCTGAAAGTGGTCATGGTGCTCCTTCAGGTAGTAGTGTACCTCACCGTTCCTGCCGCTGTCTCTGTCAATGGCAGTGACGTGGCGAATGACGTGGCCCACCTCAGCATCCACCTTCACAACAGCATAGTAGGGGAGGTTGACGAACACCGGCGCATTATCATTTTGGTCTTCTATGGTGACTTTCACCACGACATGGGCCACGGCTGATGGCTCATGTTCTTTCGTCACCTCAACCACCACATCAAATGCCTCCCGTTGCTCACGGTCAAATGGTATCCCAGTGGTTGACAGAACCCCTGAAGTGTGGCTGATTTTAAACCTGCGGTCCGGGTTGAGAATTTGATAAAACAAAGGCTCATTGATCGGGTTCCCAATTGCAGTGATGACAGCTAATGTTCTGGTTTCCGTGATGTTCTCTTTCACAACCGCAGAGTAGAGATCTTGGGTAAACTTGAGCGGGCTCTCTCTGCTTTCCTTCACGTTGATTTTCACAGAGGTCATGCTTGCAAATCTGCCGTCGGAGGCTCGGAGGGTCAGCTCATAGCGGCTTCGCAGCTGAGTTGTGTTTTGTATTGTTATTGTGCCGGTCTTGTAGTCCATTGAGAACTTCTCCCCAATGTTGCCTTCGGTGATGGAGTATATTAACTGTGAGAATGCTCTGGAATCGGCATCGGTGGCATTGACGGTGATGACTTTCACTCCTTTGTATGTTGGCAATAAAAGGGATGCTTCGTACAGTGATTTAGAGAAGACAGGAGGGCAGTCATTGATGTCAATTACGTGAATAGTCACATTGGCTGCATACTCAGCAAACAGACGTGGAGCCCCCATATCATGCACTTGTACCGTAAAGTGGAAAACACGTGTTTCTTCATAGTCCAGACTCAGGACTGTGTGAATAGCACCAGTGGTAGAATCAATAGCAAAATAGTTGTGTACAGACGGCTCAACTATTTGATAAACCAGCAGAGCATTGGATTCCCTATCCGTATCCGTTGCGCGAATCACTAGCGGAACATTCCGGTCTGTTAGAACCACACTGTTGACGGACGCTGATTCGCTAACGAATCCTAAATATTCTGCCCGTGTAAAAACTGGTGGGTTGTCGTTCTCATCCTGCATATGCACCACAACAGTCGTATTGGCGGACAGACCAGCCATGTTGGTCCCTTGTACTGTCAATGTATAAATGGGCAGTGTTTCAAAATCCAAGGCTTTCTGAGTGATGATGCTTCCGGAATGTGGATTAATGTCAAAGGCATCGCCTATGTTTCCATCTTTGATTTCATACATCACGGATGACTGACTGTGGGCGGAGACCATCCCAACAAAAGTCCCAAGGCTGACGGCTTCGCTGACTTCAACAGAGTATTCTTTGGAGGTGAACTTTGGAGAGGCATTATCAGCCACGGTGACAGCGATATGCACAGAAGTCATTTCACTCATCGGTGGCTCGCCTTGATCTGTAGCTTTTACTATTAAATCATAGTCTACTTGGTTACTGCGATCTAATTCTCTGGCAGTTTTTATAGAGCCCAAGATGGGGTCAATTGTAAAAGAATTTCCAATGTTTCCTGGAAGGGTAAGAAAAAAGAAATCTGGAGAAAAACCCCAAGATGACTGAAATAGCAAGCAGAGAAACAGAAAGAGAGCTATTTAAAACACACATCCTGAATTAAATAGGAAAGCGGGAGATATCAATGACTGAATTAAATCTTCAACTTACTTCATTATTACTCATTTAAAATGTTCAGAATTTTGGCTGTCAAATATGAAAAGCAAGAAATGGGGGGGGGGGACTGTTCTGTACCTAAACTCAAAATTCTCTCTCTGATGAACTGAAAAATGTGTTGTAGAAACACATGGCTCTCCTCTCACAAAGCAATTGGATTAAGGATTTTTTTTTTCAATAGTACCTTGAAATTCTGCAGGATGCATCCATTTTTCAGCACTTAACAAGGGAAAACGGCGATTCACTAAGAAAATTTACACTGCGCATGAAGAAAGCTTTGTCCTCTAAGTACTTAGGGAACTGAGGAACAATTTTCTGGAGCCCATCCTACGTCACGGGATTTAAAGATTTCAACAACACTCCCTTCTTAACCTTTTCCAAGTTGACTTATCTTCAGTGACTCTCAAGGAGGAGGGATTTTGCTTCCAGGGGAGAGACATCTGGCAGTTTGGTTGACACAACTTGAAGGGAGGAAGTGCTACTCCACGTAGATGATAACAGCCAAGAGACAGACACAGCTTATGCGGCACACAAAAGCCTCCGCAACACAGAGTGATTTGCTTCAAAACATCAACAGTGCTTCTGCAGCTGAGAAGCAAACTACTAGGACAGATGGGTTTCCTGGTGTGTCTTTGGACTTTTCCAGGCTCTCCTACGCAGAGATGTAGTGTTCCCACAACTCCCCAACACCCCATAGCACGCTGGGAGTTAGTTCTAGAGAGTCCAGTACTTCTCTGGACGCTCTGGATGAGGCCAAGGCACTGTGTGCGTGTGTCTTTGGGTTAGACCCCCTCCATGAATCCTTACTATCCCCTCTTCCGTTTCATAACTAAGCATCCAGAAATCAGCCCCAGCCCTGAATTCATTCTTCCCAAATGCACACTTTATGGCAAAACCAAGTTCACTTGCCATTTAAGTGTGTCCTCACACCGGCCTTCCTCCGGGTTCGCCACTGGCAGACTCCCGAGACTAGAACTACTTAGTATGATCTATCTGTAAACCAGCGGATTAACTCATGAGCACGTTTCTCTCCACACGAAGAGTAAGCACTTCCTCCACAGTGTTCATTTCCTTCATGAAATACATTTTCCAAAAATTCAAGACATTGTTTTCTGAGGCCAGACGTAGCCTGGTTTTCATTAAGTTGGCCTGGCTCTGTGTCCAAGCCCCAAGGCACTGCCTCGGTTTGAAACAGGGAGGAAACACGGGCTTCTCCAGACCCTGAAGGTCTGGGCTGAACCTTGGCCCAGGCCTCTGCCAGGCTGCTCAGACACCGATTTCCGGCCTGTCTGTATTTAGGAGCATCCATGATCCCAGGCTGTCACTGTGTCTTCAGCAAACATCAAAACTCAGAGATCCTTTTCTTGTTCTACCTACCTATTACTCTCACATATCTAACTTGTAGTGACTGCCTCGCCGAACAGGTGCACCTGCTCACATTTTTGGCAACTGACTTTACCCTGCGCCCCCCAGCCTATCCCTGAATCTTTCTTATGCCTGCTTTGGAAAATAGCCCATCTGGCAACATTTATATCCCTTCATCTGCATGTATTTGTCCTATTTTCCATAGTGAAATCTTATTTGCCAGTAAAGTTTCATATATCCAAGGCCTCAAATGAAGAAATGAACCAAGGTTTTTAGTGTTGCAGAGATGGACAGTGTTACGATGCATGACTGTGTTCCCAGCATCCTCTCTGCTCTTCTCTTACCCCAGGACGCCTATATTCAGCATGTTCTCTTCCAAAGGAGCCTTCCCTAGCTACTCTCAGAATTTCTCCATTCACTGATTCACCTGTTCACTTGGAATTACCCAAATGTCTCTGCCTGAAGGCCTTCCTTGTCCGGTGTGGCTAATTTTATTCTTGATTACAGTTTTCCATTTTAAGTGTTTTCTTTCTTCCTATCCATTTATCTTTGGTTTGCCTTTTGTTTTTGTGTACCTCAGGCTCATCAAGAACACACTATGTATCTCAGGCTGGCCTTCTATTCATAATCCTTCTGCCTCAGCCTCCCAAGGGTTGCAGTTAAAGGTATATGCCACCACACCCAGCTCCTGAATTTTCTTTATAGTATGTAGAACATTCTTGCTCTTTATCAGCTGTGTGAAATTCAAAACTATTGAGCCTAGCATTGGATTCAGAGGACCCCGAGCTTGTCACTGACATAAAAAAGATTCACCAGGAGCCCAGCCAGGGATTCAGTATTTGGATCTCACAAAGTTTCTGATGTACAGAAGGCAAGGCAGGCTGTGAACTGCTGTGTGACAGGTGCGTTTCCCAAGCCCTGAAATACATCTCTGCTCTCTGTGAATGGAAATAAGGAGGTGAACAGGAGTTTGCACTAGGGTGGACTTGACTCATTTGCATTAGCTGGAATGGTACAAATGTAAAATTTATTCTCTGCTTTTCCACAGGAAAATTATCTGCCCTAACAAGCCAATGTTGCCCTTAAGCTATGGCTATTTCCTATATAACACAAGAGAGAGAGAAACACAAGAGAGAGAGAGACGTGCTACAGCCTGTGTTCAGTAAGGACTAGCTGACAGTCTGGAAACTTCTCCCAAGTCTCAGTGGCAATGACAACGTAAGTCTGAGGAACAAAACCAATTCTAATCAATGAAACATTCACCAAGTGGTAGCTCTCTCCAGCAGTGACAAGAGCATTGAAGTAATGCTCGAATCTACTTTTTAGAGAAGTCAACACCATCCAGCCCGGAGTATGATGCTTCTATGTCTCTGGTGCGTAATTCAGCCACAACTGGAAATATCTTTCTCATTAAATTCCTTTCCCTGAGGACTTCAAATCAGACTAAACCTTTTGCTCAATAAATTTCTCCTAATTAAACATTGTAGTATTACGAGTAAAATTTAAGACCAGTTTTTTAACCTTATTAAATGCAACTGGATACAAGAACAGCCAATTATGAATGTCGTATCAAATGAAAGGTAGTATGAACATTTTTACAGTTCACTCTATTCCAGTAGGTATTATGTAAATACACAGACACAGGCACATACAAATGCTACTGGATTTGGTAGTGGCTTCCTATGAAAGTATTTTGTAGCATGATATTGCATTATGAAAGCTGTGTCTTAAACTCCAGTTCCACATGCGAACGGTCCATTGGTGCTCAGTCTATTCTTTGGGGAGAGACAGAGTTCCATTCTTAGAATACCAAATTACTAATCCCATCAGTCATCACAAACTCTCAAAGAATGTACACGCCTTCACTCAGGCACCAACAATCATATTTTAACCACCCAGTTGTTAAAAATTATGTGAAAGCTGAGGAAAAGTTGAATGTTTTCTCCTACATAAACCCAGTCAGTTTGTCTATGACAAAGTCGCTTCATTGAAATGCTCGGGCATGCAGGAATGGAATGGAATGTTTTTCTAACTGCTAGATTTCTCAAGCAGTGGGGGGAAAAAGTTCTTTATCTCTTTCCAAAGCACTAACTACACTACAATGCACTTTAACACTCTAATCATAGGCCGTATATAAAATCTTATTTGTGAATAATGAAGTCAACCCAGTTCTTTTAAAGGAAACAAACGGGTTTTCAAACGTGTAAGGAAATAAAAATAGTTTAATCAGTGCATAAAGCACACCAGTAAGTATTTATGTCAAAATTACTCCTTATATGCTCAGATTTTGGAGTCTGTGATCTACAGATAATCTACAAGCTCTATGGATTCAGTGCGTAGGAGAGACCATGTGTAAGTAGACAGAGCTCTGCACTTAAAGGAAAAAGTAGATTAAAATCCTCTAAAATCATTACAAAGAATGAACTTGGCTCTATTTCTTATACTAACAACAACTGTGAGGCCCAGGAAACCGAAGTGTCTTAGTCACACGTCACTTACTGGGTACTGAGCAGGGTTAGGAAAGGCCCAGGACAAAGGCATTCCTAACTGTGAGCATGCGCTCCACAGTAGATCCTCTCAACTCAATGGAAAGCCCGACCTACCCAGCCCAGCATGAAGACTTCTTGCACAGTACCTGCACATGAATGGGGGGGGGAGGCTGCCTTAGTCCCCAGGATAAGTGAACAGTGCAGAAAATAAAATAAAAGCTGTCATGTAGCTGTGACGGTTCTGATGATCCTCAACTGTGGGGTTCTTTCCCGATTTTATTCTGGAACTCCCAGGCCTAGGTTCAGTTTACCTTTCTGGCTTGGGCTACTTTGTGCTATCTCCAGGCAATGCCAGGGGCCCCTTCCAAACACTTCTCTTTCCAGGACCAACCACTCTGTAGCCTGTTTCAACAACTCGATTCTTTGCAAGATACTCAACTGCTAATGGTACACGGAGATGGAATGTGAGGCCAGCCTGCAAGGTGAAGGAAGCAGGGTACCCCCTTTACTCTGAGAATTGGCCAGAGACGGGCCAGTCATCACACTGTCGTGGCATTTCTTACTCTGAGCCAGAGAAAATACTCTCATTAAAATGTTGAATTTTCCTGGCTAGGTTTAGAACCTAAAATGACTGCCTGAAATAATTCCAGAAATACAGATTTAGAAAAATAAAGTTCCCCCCACCTCCGCATGATTTATCATTCTTAATTTATGTTAATACTGGTAATCTCCAGAATTCTTGACACTCAAGCTTATTAGAACTTTATCTTTGCTCCTTGGCAGGTTTTTTTTTTTTTTTTAATTTTAAAAGTTAAAATTTTAATACATGTTGGCAGCGGTACACAGAAATGCTTCAACACCTACAAGTAATTTTAGAAAGTGCAGGATACACTTTTCAAACAGAAAGACAAGAGACTCCATTGCTTCAAAAATACCTGATTCAATCGAGTACAGCACTTGGGCATTTTTCCCTTTGTCTTTGTCCAGAGCTGTAACCTGCAACACAACTGAGCCGACAGCTGCCGATTCATAAACCCGGCCTTCATAGGAGGAACTGGTGAACCACGGAGCATGGTCATTCATGTCACTGACGTTAACAATGATCCTGGCGAAGTTACGTTTCACGGGCACATCCTGATCCCGTACCTGAGAGAATCAACACACTGTAGTTAGTTACTCTACTGCGGTTCTTCTTTCCTGTGGATTAGAAATCAAAAGGTATCACTCTTCCTTTCCATCATAGGAAACCTTCCAGTCAAAAGGAGCGACATCAGGGCAAGCAGGGGCCGTACCATGACTGTGAGCACGTGCTGGTGAATGGCTTCATGATCGAGCTTTTCAGAGGTATAGAGAGCGCCAGATGCGGGATCCAGGCGGAACTTCTTCAGACTCACTGGGTCTATGCTGCTCTGCAGGGTGTAGATCAGTTTGTTTTTCTCATCCTTATCCACGGAGCTGATCTGCAAAATCTCCGTTTCTGGCTCTGTGTCTTCAGGCACAGCTACTTCGTATTTTGATGTTGAAAACTGCGGGCGGTGGTCATTTGTATCTATGACTTTGATGAGGACCTGGAGCGAGGGACAGAAGGACTCGAATAAAGATACACTCATAATTAGGCTGTTTTAATGTGTAAATAAATGAATGATACACGCATATTGAAAAATGCTACCGAACCAAATTAAATATGAGCATGAGAAAGAAAAGCAACAAAAGTCCAGAATCAAAGGAACTTTCTACAGCTTATCTTTGAAGTATTATTTACTTAATATTTAACAATAACTATGGAGATAAGATTCTGGTCATAGCTGAAACTTCTTTATGAAATGCAGGCTAATTTCTCTGCAGTTCTGTACAAGAGAACTTTCGAGATGATTCACACAAGGTATCAGAATTTACTTTGCCAGGATTACGGTGTACCCATTTCCTACGTTAGATTTAGGCCAGTAAGGGGGTGGTTACGGTACCTAAATTTCTCATTCTAATCTCTGAGACTCCAGTTTCTCGTAAAACGTTAACACAAAAGTAACAACTAGAAAACACTGAAGCTGTAGTTTAGTGATTGGCTACCTCCTAGCACGCATGAGCTGAGGGCTAGACCCCCACTACTGCCAAATTATGTTCTTAAATTATATTTCTGTGACTTTAAAATCTACACAAGTAATGGATGTTCCTTTCCTAAAGGCAACTAAGTAGGTTGAAAAGAAAAACCCTTGTCAAATATAGTGAAATGAAATGGAAGCTTTAGAGGAAAAAGGAAGATATCAAAAAAAACTTAGTCATAATTAGAAACAAAAATATTTATCATAACAGATGATTAATTTTTGGAACGAAGCGATTTAGATGGACAAGGCATCGTAAAAAGTCAGTACCAATCATAAAATATGGCTTACAGTTTATGAACAAGAAAACTGAGTTTCATTGGCGTCTACAGAACCCGGGGATTTATTAATTTAAGAGGAACAAGGGGCCAAAATTCTAGGAATGCCAGGTAACTGTAGACCACACTACTGCGCCCACACAAAGACAGAATTTTCATGAAACTGTACCAGTATTGCCAAAGAACACCACAGCATCAACAGACACACTTTCACCCTCAATTCTATGTGAATACTAAATTCATTCACCAAACCACAAAAGAGGTGTGATGTGAAAGGTACGTGACCATTTGAAACTACTGACGGCCCGCTTCTAAAGAAGAAAGAGGGCCCAGGAGGCACAGCTGTAAAGGGGCGTCCTTCGATAAATCAAATCGTGGTCTATTTACAAGTTTAAAACCTACATTGGCCGTGGAGTGGGAGCTAGGAAGAGAAGTCTGATGCTGTTCTGGGTTTGGTTAACCATTATCAAACAAAAAGCTGACGAGAATGAGCAACCCATTTTGACAAGGTAATTCATGAGACACGTTCTCACTGAGCACTGGCCCAGCTCTCACCCACAAGATCTCAGGTGAAAAGCAAGTATGCAATAGTGACTGCCCTCATTATATTTTTCAACCTCCAAGGGCAATGCCATAGTCCTACAAAGCCTAAAATCTGCTAGCACACCATACAGTAAGTTGTTTATAAAGTCCAGAAGTTGGCTGGGGCTTTCCAAAGCAAGAGATACTGGGAAGATGATGGTCAGCCTGGAAGGTCAAAGTTGAGAATGCATACCTGTCTTTAGCAGCCGGAAAGACTTGGAAGTGAATCTGCACAGCCTAAACTCCCAGGCTAAGGATGGAGAGTTAGTTATTCTATACATGCCACACCCTTTCAGCAGAGGAAATGCATTTCACCTCCTTTTCTCAGGCAAGGGGACCATTTCTGTGGCAAGCAGCCCTAGATGAGTTTCAGGGACCAGAGACAGGAAAGCAAGTGAAGTTTCAGGGGTGCGGGGGGTCAGGAGCCTCCACAGTGATGCTATGGGACATATATGTCATGTGAGCATGTCCTGAGGACAGGCAGTAAGAAGAGCGAGACCTCTGCGCCATCTCCTGTGACCCTCAGTACTGGGAAGGTGGCTTGCACTATCCACTATCTCCACTTTCCAGGGGAGGTGACGGAAGCAGAGGGAGTCTGAGGTTTGTCTCTGCACAGGAGCAAGAGAGAGGTGGAGACAAGCCTCCCACCAGGCTGCCTGCGTATGATGCACCAGTCATGTTCCAGAGAAACTGCAAGAAAACTTGAATGAAGCCGCTTCAATACAACACCACCCCATCCTATCTTACAAAATAATAATAATAATAATAATAATAATAATAATAATAATAATAATAATAAAGGTGGCTGGATTTGTAAGTTCACTGCAGACACAAAGGAGAGAAAGAGAAATGATTCAACCTGGTGCTGGGAGCATCCTAATTGGCAGGATGCAGCTTTATGTGCAGAACAGTGCCATCCACACTGCCAACTCCTTCCTGCTCTGCTCTGCAGAGTACACCGAGTCTGACCGGTCCCTCTCACATCCGGCACCTGAGCTACTGACCTGAATGCACAAAGCTGCGATATGGGTTCTTGATTTTCACCAACAAACCTGCATCTGCCCAGTGTTCCAGGCCTTATCAGTGTGGCTCAGGTGCCTACTGTGCCTCTTCACAGGATCCATTCCACTCCATCCCAGATCTCTATCTCCCTGTGCACAGTTCCAGACAGAAACCTACACCTAATTACTGCCTGTTCCCTTTGTCCCCATCATCACGGGTCAGCCTGGGCTCTGTCACCACTGTCTTATAGTCTGACAACCTCTCCATGCCACTGGTCCCTCAGGACTCTCTGAACAGGCTTCACAGGAAGTTACAGAGCTACAAACACTGCCCTGAATTTTAAAAGGAAAGGAAACTAATTCATCTCCTGTGCATTTCAGAGGAATTTTAGTAATGTACATTAAATTTTCATGCTGAGCACCCAACCATACGACAAATGCAGTTCTGGGGGAAAGAGGTGCATTTCTAATTATTTCCAAACGAGGTAAAAATGCCATGTGGATACAAAGTGGTAGTCAGGAGAACAGCTGATACAGAGGGCCATTTCCTCAGCTTACCAAGTTCCTCTTGCTACACTTCCAGTTACTCACAGGAAGTATACATGCACAGTGACACTGTTTAAATCTTCCTCCAAGAATGACTGTTGAAAGTTTACTGTAATTTCTGATGTTTTCCTTCTCACTTGCATTCTCTACGGTTTAACATCAGGGGTTTATTTTCAAAGAGAGAAAATCAATTTATGCTGCTCGTTACCACCATGAGATGGGCGATGACGGAAACAGAGACTGCAACATGGCACTCTACCTTCCACACAGCAACTCACAATGACCCCGAAAGCACAAACAATAGCACACAACACCAATCTTACGTACATTAAATACACAAGTATTTGGAGAGGGGGAATAAAATGTTTTTACAGCTACCCTTAAATTATCTAGTCATTTATTAACTGAAAATACATCCCAGACTCTCATGTTTAATCATTAATGTAACTAAATGACAGAGGGGATGACTTGTCTCATTTCAGATTTCAGAGAACACAATATAAAGATAGAAATCAGAAGCAGCCCGGTCCCTAAGTCTCAGCTTCCTTGGGGATATTTAAGTAACACCCAAGTCTTTTAGCTTGTCACCCTACTCTAAGATCCAAGAGAACAGGATTTGGGCCCTGTTGCCACATTCTGTCTTCGAAAGAAACATGTGGCCGAACACAATCATTCAACAGTACTTGTGAATGAGGGAGGGAGGGAGGGAGGGAGGGAGGGAAAGAGGGAGGGAGGGAGGGAGGGAGGGCGGGCAGGCTTCCTCCTAAAACCCACAATTACCAGCCATCCAGGAACTTTACTTTGGACAGCCACTACGAAGAATCAGAGAATTCATTTAAAAAGGAGAATTCAATTCACTTACAGGGTTTTAACATTAAAGTATGAAAATCAGATAGCAACAAAAAAAGTGTGAAAGGAATTGTTGGTACAACCTCACTTGTGAGTCATTTTTACACAAGCCTGGGTTTAATTCAAATGAAGAGAAACGGGAAGGAAGAAAGAAGGAGAGGGAGGAAGGGAGGAAGGGAGGAAGGGAGGAAGGGAGGAAGGGAGGAAGGGAAACTGTCAGCAGTTTAAGATATTAAGAGCTTCAAGAAAATGATGTCTATAACTCATCCCATGATAAAACTCTACCAACACAGCCTAAAAATAAGTGTAACGCCAAGAAGACATTGAGGGAAAATGTTAAGAGTGTGGTTTGGACTTAAGTCTCCTATTGAAATTTTTATGAGACTGCTAAACAGAAGGCAAAACCCCACTCAGGATTTACGTTTTCTGTCCCTAAATTAGAACTCTTGATGTGTACATGTGTAGACTACATCAACACCCCACTGCCCCCTCTGTCTGTGCATCGCGCTGTGAGGGCATTTCCTCAGTCCCTCTCACAAATGCATCATCGCCAGCGTTCACTCACCTGAGTGAGGATAGTGGTGGTTCCATCGGTTGCCTCCACTGTGAGGTTATAGTTGGACTTCTGTTCTGCATCGAGGGGTTTGGCAACGATGATGGTGCCGGTGCCCTTGTCCACATCGAAGTGACTGTCATAGTTGCCACCTGGTTGAAATCGGGACAATCAGAAGTGCTAGACCAAATCCCACAAGAAAGACCTGCCATGTGTTTTACGGCTTTCCGATACTTAATGGCCATGAAAACAGACGTTCAATACAGTGATCAAAGTGACTCCAAGGAGCTAGGATTTCCAAACGCAGGGAAAGAATGGCTGGCTCTTTAGCGTGCTTTCAGGGAAACACTGGACCTTAACGTTAAGGAGGCCAAGAACTGAGAAGAAGCAACTCCACAAGCAAAGAACCCTGCTAACACTACCTGTTAAATACTGCCGATTTTTCAGGCAGTCTAAAAATTGGGGCATGATTATGAAAACCTCCCTGAAAATAGTTTTCATTACTGAAAAAAAAAGGAACCGTACTATTTTGAACATACTACCCTAGCAATGACTATTAAAATCAAATGGGAACTCTGGAACAGTTACATTTAACTTGAATCAGACTTATTACACTTTCATTAAAACTACGTTTTCAGAAGCAAGTTTCTGTCCTATCAGTACTATCCAGATATCCCCCCTCAATTGCATTCTAAATAAAACTCTCTTCAAATGCACAGAACTTGAGACACTCATACCAATATGAAAAAAAAAATGGAATGAAAATAAGGTTTACTGACATACGTAAATTATGGAATAAATCTACCCCCAAGACAAAACACATACACACATAGAGATACACACAAACACTAGTCATCTGTCTCAAACCTGAAACTTTTGATGCAGGGACAATTATTGATGCAGGAATCAACATGTTTGTGACTGGGATGGGTGGTTGTCATGCACACACTATGAAAAGAGTTGGGACAGGGGTGGGGGGGAACGCGCGACTCCGGAAACAAAATCCATGCTTTGATTTTTGATCTCATAATCACGCGGCAAATTATGTGATCTCAGCAGATACCTTCTGCTGTACAGTTCAGGTCACAAGTCATCTGAAAGATGTAAAAGACTTCTCTAGCAAGGGTATCTCCTGGCCACAGCCAAAGGAAGCAAGCAAGCGTGGAAAGCAAACACAGGAGAAGAACAGTCAATCAAACCGGTTCCCCACAGTGAGGAATTAAGAGCAAGTCTGATACGGTACAACAGGAGCTGGTTAATCTGGACACGTGAGCAAAGTTACGAGAAAAGAAAATGCCATGACAATGGTTAGCGATGGCATTCATCACTTCCTCCCTCAAGGACAACCCTCATGGCTTCAGAGCTCACATTTCACACACTGGACGGCAACACGGCTAAGGGGCGGGAGGAAAGGAAGACGTGGTTAACTTCCAACTGGAGATGATGACTGCAAACAAACAGACTTCCGATTCGTTAAGTGTCCTTGTAATTAAAATACTGTGGACAGCCCTTGGTGATGGCACATGCCTTTAATCCCAGCACTCAGGAGACAGAGACAGGCTCATCTCTGAGTTTGAGGCTAGCCTGGTCTACAGAGGGAGTTTTAGGACAGCCAGGGCTACACAGAGAAACCCTCTCTCAAAAAAAGGCCAAAAAGAAAAAAAAATATTGTGGTAAAAAGAATTTTTCAAAGGCCAAAGGCTAGGCATTGTAGCCCACATCTATGATCCCAGCTACTCAGGACGCTGACGTAAAAAGAGTGACAAATCTGAAGCCATCCTGAGCCACTTAATACAATCCTGTCTCAAAAATTAAAAAAACAAGGGTAAGGGTGTAGTGCAGTAGTAAGTAGCAGAGAGCTTGCTTAGCTTAGTATGTTCAGGGCCTGAGTTTTTCTAAAAGGGGATGGGAAGTGAAAGGGATCAGGTGAGGTGTACAGTCTAATACATTCTTTAAAAAAGTAAATTGAAAATTCTAAGTGTGAGTTCATCAAATAGCAAAAATGCTGACTCAGGCACGTCTATTTTATAGGAGGGTGAAGCTTCCTGGAAAATGACGTAAATAATACTAAGAAGCTATTGCAGGCTCTATAAATTTCATATAATCACAAACAATAACATGGCAAACATTTAGGTTCCAAATTTTTTTTTGTAAAAATGTGAATTGACAGCCGGGCGGCGGTGGCAAACACCTTTAATCCCAGCACTCGGGAGGCAGAGCCAGGTGGATCTCTGTGAGTTCAAGGCCAGCCTGGTCTACAGAGTGAGATCCAGGACAGGCAAAAACCAAAACTATACACAGCAACCTTGTCTTAAAAAAAAAAAAAAAAAAAAGTGAATTTACTTAACGGTTTTGGAATACCTGTTTTACGTTTGTTCTTTTTAAATTTTTATGTGTGTGGTTGTTAGTCTCTGCCCCACATGCATGCAGTGCCTGCAGAGGCCAGAGGAGAGCATCTGATCTCCTGGAACTGGAGTCATAAAGGGTTGTAAGCTGTCATGTGCATGCAAGAAATCAACTAAGGTCCCCTGGAAGAGCATATTGAGCCACCTCTCTACACCCAGGATACTTATTTTAAGTAATTTTAACATATGTTGTGAGATTTTTTTTTTGCTGCTGCCAAACCATTCATTATAGTGTAAGAAAATTCTTCACCTCTAGAAAACCACATCAGGTTTTTAGTGCAACCTGTACCAGGATGACCGAAGCTGTGAGCAACGCTTACCAATGATGTCAAACCACAGAGGCATGCCGGGAGGCTCAACTGATATCACCCCAATCATGTGAGCCACTGGGTCACTTTCCATCACAGTGAATGTGAAAACCGATTCTTCAAACGAAATCGGTTCCAAGGATGGCTTGGGTTTGGAGATCCACTCAATATGGAGCCTGGTGGTTGATGATTTCTGAGGGCGACCATTGTCAACTGCCTTAATCTATCAAACACAAGCAGAAGAGAGAAAAACAGCAAACGCAAATTACATCCCCCAACGGAGGCCCAGACTGGTCAGCTCACCTAACGGAGTCAGCTTCAAATATATTCCAAATGTGTGTCTGGATACGGTGTACGCCTAATGCTAGGTGACAAGAATAACTGCTACGTGGCCACACTCACTGGAGTGAGAGATGACCCAGAAAATAAACCCACACTTCCCAAACGTTTCTAAGCTTTATCTGTTACGTCCCAACACGGAAGCCACTTTCTCCACCGAGAGAAAGAACTACAGGACTATTTTCCCGGAAAGGCAAGCGAGAAATTCAACTCACTGAAAGAATATCGTATTCCCCAGCTGCAGAGAACTTTTTGGATGAAACCACTCCTGTCTTGGGTTCGATAGAAAACCTGCCATGCTCGTTCCCTTCCTCAATGCTGTAGGACAGCTCAGCGTTGGGCCCTTCGTCCTTATCCGCAGCTATCACGCGGTATAGGGGTTCCCGCTTGGCGTTTCTTTCTCCATCTGCTTTTTCTCGCTCTGGGAGCCGAATTTTGTAAAACTTCTGCAGGAACTGGGGCTTGTTGTCATTTTCATCGAGGATTTTCACGATCACTCTTGCAATGGTGGATCTGGGGGGTGTACCATTGTCCGTCACAGTAACCTGGGTTTCGAAAGTAAGAGGGGTCTTTAAGGAACGCAAAAAGCGAAGCCCTTCCTAAGGCAAGGGAGTGTTGGGAGAAAGGTCTACAGCTCACACAATACCAAGGTCCATTCCACCGCTGCTGCCTCTCGTTCTGACACTGCCCAGGTAATTAGGCAGGTTAACCACACTCTCCTGGCTTTACAGACGGAGAGGTGGGACCTGGACAGCGGCGAGAAAACAGCTGTCACGTCTCACACACTTCTAACCAGTTTCTCTCTTCCTTATAGGCAAGGTAGAATCAACTTTACCAAAATGTTAAACTACCAAAGACAGTATTCTTGGGTTCATGAAAGACATGCTGAATAGTTTTTAAGTCCTCTTAAGAAAATTCTCTTTGCATATTCAAACACCAATTCTCCACATTAAAAGACTGCCATTTTGAAGCTTGTCCATGAAGTATGCTAAAGCATCATTCTAAAGAAGTATATGCTACTTCTTGCAAATTTAAATACTACAGGTTTGCATACTAACCATGACTTTGATGTGTGTATGTGTGTGTGTGTTTTTTCAATCATTTTAAATGCTTATGAGGATGAACAAACATTTAAGCCCTTTGCATTACATCAGGTTTTCAGGAAAAGCAAAGTCAAGCACTTGCTCCTAGGTTATCCATGTGCTCGGGATTGCACGCGTGGCTGTGCCTGAGTCAACGTCGCCCTTGGAAGTTCCCATTTACAGCAGTACGCGTCAAAAATAATGGCCATGGTCACGACTTCTTTCAAACTCCACCACCTTCTAAATTAACTGAAAATATTTTTCAAAACTGAGAGAAATTTTTCAGCAACTATGCTCTTTTCGAAATGTGGTACTTATAGAAGCGTGGATGTATTGTTAAGGGATTTAACAAGAGAGTTTAAGAAAATAATAGTTGCAGTCACTCAAGTGTAAGGTTTATCTTCCTAAGCTTTTCAGGATAAAACGAAATAAAATTATTGTTTTAATTTTAACCTCTCTGAACACTTCCTGTCACGTGCCAGATGACCTGTACAGGCGGAGAAATATAACCAAACACAATATGAAGCTCTTCCAACATCTGAAGTAAAACACTTTCTTGTCCAAGACAGTCAAACTGACATGAGTTAGTCTTCAAATACAGACACAAAAGAATAGGACACATGTGGCATGTCCACAAATGCCTACTTCACCTTCCCTATCAACACCTTGTACTTTCTTCATAACACCTGCCTGCTTCCACCAGGCTTCTGATACTCACTGGGAAACAGGGATCTAGATTAAGTATACAACTGACGTGAAACCTGCAGTTACAACCCGTGTGAAGGGGTGAACTCCAGGCAAGCATGCAGTAACCGCAATTCTTGGCATCCACCCACGCTTTCTTTCTCTAGCATCCATACCTTCCTTACGTCAATTTCTGCAGTCAATGAATGAAAATGTAAAACCCTGCTTTGTAATAGAGAAAATGAACGCCAGGGAGCTACACAATCTATAAATGAAAATGCAGAATTATTAGTAGGAAAACACCACGGTTTTTTTAAACCAGCTGGTAACACACACATACATGTATGACCATGCACACACATACACAAACATGCAGGCTTAACTGATAACATGATATTTTGCCCAAAGATGAAATTAAGCAGACATCATTATGAACATCAGACATCTTTTAAAAAATAGAAAGAGCACGTCATCATTTAGGATTTTCTCTACAAACCACATTACCCAGGCAGCTCACAAACAACAAAAACACCCGACCTCCGGGCCTGGCTCTCTGGTGAGCATGATTAGCAGGTGATGAGAAATGGCCACGGAGGCACGGGCTGGCTCTGCCTCCCCCAGGCTCCGAAGGTGGCCTCTCTTGGCTGCCCCTAGTCCATCTCCATGTTATATTCCACTTGTCTCCTTCAAATCACTTCCGCCCTCATTCTGAAAACTTACTGGCCCCCAGCCACCACGGAGTAAAGAAATAAGTGCAGAAACCCCCTAAATTAACCGGAACATCTCAGACCAGGAAACGTTTGGTTTCCACCTAGTTTCACTTTTGATATTTTTAGGAAACTTCTTTAGGTTACAAACAAGTTCAAGTGTAAAGCTGCATGACTAATGCAATGATTTTGGAGTAAAACCATCCGATAACAAACAAAACACAGTTTAACCGGTTTAATTTGATCTCTAAATATAAACATATCTTAAAGGCATAAGTGAGGAAAAAGAAATGTATGGGAGGTATGGAGAAAAAAATAATCACTTCTGTAAGCAAAAATGAGATGTAAATGACAGTGGTTAGC